>NC_053154.1:271214202-271911702 GCF_016835505.1 Polypterus senegalus
CAGTTTAATTTACATTAGTGGCTATTGCTATAATTATATTTGTTTTTTCATAAATGTTATATTTTTTGATAGTGTACTACAGCAAGACATAGCGTAATTTAAATGGAAACATATTATTCCACAACTGTCATCAGCCTTACACAGTAGCAATGACTGAAAACCTCAAAGAATACATAAATTATATTTTGTAAAAATAAAATCACATGTCAAATAGTCCACAATGCCCATTAATGCTAAATTTTATTATTTACTTTATACATTTAACTCCGCCAGCCCCTCAGGGCACAATTTCCATTGAGCCATGCAAATTTTACCGTTTCCTTTTTTCAGTGATTATTCGAATAGGGCAAAGTTTACCTTCATTATGCAGTGCCAAAGAAGGAAAAAGGAACTGATCATTTCCTTGCTAGGAAAACAGTAGGCAATGTTTATTTTGCCACTGAAAGCATGAATATATATTTGATTGGGTGTTTTTGATTATTGTATCTTATTTGGGATTGTCTCTCCTTCTTTTGACAAGTCTCTGCTAATTGCAAAAAGAAATGTGATTTATTAGTTGTCCTGTATATATTACTGCCTATAGTAATTAATGTACAACTCGCCAAATGTTCCATTGCTTTGTCATCCTGACATGAGGATGTATTGTTGTACATTAAATGTAATGTGCCTTTTAAATATTGCCAAAATCTCATGCATGTTTAATGTACACACACACACACACATATATATATCTATATATTTTTTTTTCAGTTTTGCTTAGATAAAAGAGAAGGCATGCTCATTTGCTTTGTTTATCTTGCACCACAGTTTGACCGTTGATTTTCCCACTTGCTGGGAGAGCTTACAGCCATCTCAAGCTGCTTGATGTTATCATAGTCCCAGCCATTGTTTCCATGGGCTGTCATTTGGATACGACCCTCAGTGGGCTGTTTCTGTCTTCTGGCAGCAGTTCTAGCCCTGCTGTTGCTTCACAGGCCTTCACTTTCCCAGCTCCTTGCCCCATGGGTGAGTTTTGAATGAGCCCAGCAGGTCCCTGGAAGTTCACAAAGCTTTCTTCATTCACAGGCTGAGAATGCCAGCTGGTGTGAGTGTTAAGAAAATAATGACTATATGTACTCCGTCTTACTGCCCTGTACTGAAAACACACGTGGTGTTTGATAGCTAGAGAAAAGGTTTGTGGGAATCAAATCTATTGGGCATGGGGGTATACTAAAATTGCTGTGAAGATTTAAACAGAAAACATTAAAAAAATAAAAATTGAAGTTAGCACAAATCACTCTCTCCTATCTATTGATTTAACTGGTAGAAGGATGTTTTAGAAGTTTTGTTTTTTGTGCTACCTATTTTTTCTGTCATTTTAAGAAGTTTGTTGGTCAGTGAAGACTTTAATTAAACCTGTTAGCCTAACAGATTGGCATGACTTACTACTATTGGTTTAGGCAGATCACAAGTTTTCCTCGGTTGTCCTCTGTTTATATTTACGAATGATATTCATTCAGTTTCTGTTTCTGATGGCACTACTACTTGACTGGGCTACTCCTTTGGAAATCATTACGGGACATTAGATTGGTAGGTAGACATTAGCATCAGTGTTGTGAGACTCTTGTTGTATTCCATGAATGCTTTGGTATAACATAGAATGCTACTGGAAGAGCTGGTCAGTGAGCTGGCTTAGAGCGCTGAGATTTTGACTTTGCTTTTCTTAAAGACTATGGACCTTAGAAGTGTATTTCCCTGGGGTCTACATAGAGTGGATTGTCAAGCATCATGAGCCTGTATTTATGTCTGTTTGTTTATTCACCAATCCCGCAGAAATGGCTGAATCGAATTTCATGAAATTTTGCATGTGCATTACCACTGAACTTAAAATACAGGTTGTCTTGCGTATTGGGGAGAAGGGCTATAATGGTAGGAAGGCAAAAGAAAAAACAGAGAAAATTGTGCTGGAGCTGATGGGACGACATTGTCATTAGTGGCCAGTGCAATCTCATCAAAAGCCATATTTGCTCACAGTGGTTTCTTTTCAACTAACCTGGACGGCAATTTTATTGTCTCAATAGATTGCACCTTTTGTCTAATTGTACCTTTTTTGGTTGGTTTGTGGGTTGCGTTTATCCATATTGAATTTCCAAAAGACAGTTTTTCCCCACTTACTTATACCCAAGCAAAGCCGGGTACTTTGGCTACTTTACTTTGTAAAAGATGACATCCAGGGGCTGGCAACCTGGCAGGGAGTGTACAAGGATCCTTGCTCAGCCAGGAGGTCAGGAAGGCCAGGGGAAGACAGCCTAGTTGGGTTGTACTTCCCCCAGGATGCTAAGTGGCAGCATCCCTTGGGTTACAGCACCCTTATAGATACCCACAAGGCATGTTGGGAACTGTAGTAACATGAAAGAGTCCTTTTGGGCTCCGTGGTTGCCGCCAGGGGGCACTGAAGGGATTCACGATCCCTACTTTTCAGGACTTCTGCAAAACCTGGAAGTGTTTCCTTTGCATATGCCCTGGCACCAGAAGTACTCCCGGGTCTGCCAAATAAGGAAGCCATCTGATCTGCTCCAATGAGTCAGAGTTGGGAGGAAAGAAGGTAACACTTGCTGGAGGGAGACAGAATGGAAAAGAAATAATTAGAAGGAAAGGAAGAATTGTGTTGGGCTTGTGTATCATTTGAATGACCTGGAAAGGTATTTTGGTTAATAAAACACTTTATTTGAACCCAGGACTTGTGTCTGTGCATTTGTGTTTGGGGTGGTACAGCACCCCTGGTTGTTCACAACTTATATCACTATATGCTGGCCAAACCTACACAACCCAAGTGCTCTGCTGAAGCACAATCATTTTTATTTTGGGGACAGAAGATGAAACAAAAACAAAATGAAGTATGTGCTGGGTTCAAAAACAAAGAGACAAACTGATCTTTTGCTGAGCGAGAAACGTGAAAGAAGAATCAGAACTATAAACTGGAAAGCAAGTCAGAAAACTGAAGGTAAAAACACCAAGAGGCACACATTATGCCTTTAAGTTTCATCCAAAACACAAATACTCGAATGGCACATAAATTAAAAGGGTTGCACCAATGACATCATGCAAGCATGTTCCGAGGGAATTCTAAGAGTTTGCCTTGGCAATGCCCAATGTGAAGGTCACAAAACGGTGCCACCTATCAATATTCAAAATGGCATAGCAATAAGCTAAGAAGTTGCAACTTACTCAGGAAAAGACTGATTGAAATAAATGTAATAATCTAATTCCTCAAGCAAAATGACACCTTTTATTGGCTAACTAAAAAGATTACAATCTGCAATGCTTTCAAGGCAATTCAGGCCCCTTTTCCAAACCACCATGGTTTAATAAAGTAACACACTCCTTGACCACAAAATCAGAATAAAATATTTGTTTTTCATTTTTATGATGTTTAAATAAGCACAGTTTATTACAAAGCATTTGTATCAGGGAAAAGGGCATTCTCACTTCTCTGTTGTTTTTAAAGATTTGCTCTCGGTGTAGTCTCTCCTCTCTTTCTCTTGGATGGCGGTGGAATTCTGTTTTGTTAAATTCGACTGGATTGTATGTCATGTTATCTTCTTTTTTGTATAAGTTAGACTTGATCGTATAGAATGTTATTTTCTTCAAATAAAAAAAAAAAAACTTGTTTAAGATGGAGCGAGTGTGGGTGCTGATACAGTGAGATAAAAGGAATGGAGTGAAACTCTAATTTATGTATGTGAGTATATGTGTTAGCAGTACTGATTTCATGTATTTATAAGGTTGATGAAGTAATGCAATGTTAACTGTGCTACTCTCCATGTCCAATTGCCATTGGCGGCACACCCCCATTCTACCCCTGGGCAGTCACTATGAGCTCTGGCACCTCATGATTTACAAATTAAGCACTACAATCCACCATTTGTGATCAAATCACCTTAATCCAGATCCCTGTGACATGAAAGGAACCTGTTCTGGACAGGGTGTGCATGGAATGATGGCTTAAAGCTTGAGGTCTCATCAGATTAGTTCATTCTGTGAGCCAATCTGAATATTTCAAACTACTATCATTTTATCATATATCTAACTCGCTCTCTGCGGTGGGCTGGCACACTGCCCAGGGTTTGTTTCCTGCCTTGCGCCCTGAGTTGGCTGGGATTGGCTCCAGCAGACCCCCATAACCCTGTAGTTAGGATATAGTAGGTTGGATAACTCACTCTATTCCCTTAATCAGTCTGGTAACTCATTTGTAACAGTTTCTCAGGTTACCTAAATTATAATCTAATTTTCTTCTTTTCTATAAACTAATTTGGTTTCTTCTTGCAATAAGTCAAATGTTTTCTATCAACAGATTTCCCCTTTCTATCAACCAAAATGTATCTATTTTATTATATATTCAGATATTGAAGATAGTTTTAATTTTATCAATTGGACTTGTGTTGGTTATTAGATTAATTCAGTGTCTCAATCAGACTTCATTGTTTGAGATCCCTCCTAATAATTGTAAATATATGAGTTTCATTTAGTGATCAAATTCTGCTAGATTACAGCAGCCATACCAGCTGCACTTCAGAACACTTGAAGGAAAGCATGTTTTGGCCTGGATAGTACTTGGATAGGAGACCATCTAAATAAATCTTGTGTTGCTGTTACAAGAGGTGTTGGTGAAGCCACCATAGTGCATTTTACCCTATGGACTTTGTGGGCATCTCAATCCCCCAGTGCAGTGATGGGGATACTACCTTGCAAAAATTGGGGCTATCAATTGAATGAGATATTAAACTATTAATCCTGATTCTCTGTGGTCATAAAAAATGCCTGGGCATCTCTTGAAAAAGAGAAGGGTGTTTCCCAATGTCCTGGTTAAATTGCCCATTATGACCTCGTCCATTCTGGCCCCCTAATCATCTCCTGTGTCTAACTGACTATCTCTCTCACCTCTTCATCAGCTAATAGCTAATGTGTGATGAGCGTACTGGTACATCTTTAGTCAGATATAAGTTTGGCCAGAAAGTGAAAACAGATCAATCACACAGCAATTAGTAATTCCACCACTCTATCATATGCAACAGTAAACTATAGGTGATTAAAAAATAAGAAAATAACAGTTATTGTCTATTCGATTTTTTGAAGATGACTTATTTGTTCAAGGTCTCTATCACACTGTCCACTTATGCAAACTGGGATGTTTAGGAGTCACCAGTCAATCAAATAGCACATGAGAGGTCCATGCAGAGTACACACAAAAGAATCACGATAGATAGATAGATAGATAGATAGATAGATAGATAGATAGATAGATAGATAGATAGATAGATAGATAGATAGATAGATAGATAGATAGTGTCACGCATGGGCGAGTAGGAGGCCGTGGGCGGACCCGAAAGTACTTCGAAGGACGTTTGTCGCTAGGGAATGGCGGGGTACTAACCTTTCTGCTTTCTCTTTCAGGAAAAAAGCCGCTCCGCCACCATAACCTGACCGCACCGCGTCCACTTCCGCCCTCCCTCCGCCATCTTCCCTGACGTCACGGATCCCGTCATCCCTCACGCCTCCTTCCCAGCAGTCCTCCACTTCCGGCTCCGCCTGTATAAAAATGGCCGCCGACGCGTGTACAGACGTCGGCGCATAAGCAAATGTTTTGTTTGTATTCTGACCTGAGAAACAGTTTTGTAAAGAGTATTATTTTGTTACGACAGTATACGGGGCCGGAAACCCCAACCCTTCATGCTGTGTTGTCTTTACTTTTACAGTGGCGTAGTCGGCAGGATAACTGCACTGAAGAATGACTGAAAGGCAGGACCTCAACACCGTGCTGCAGGGCATGAATGCCCAGATCCAGTCCCTGCAGCAAGCACAGGCTACTACTACCCGGGAGCTGGAGGCCGCGAAGGCGAAACTCGCGGAAGCCGAGAGGGTAAGGGCCGAACCGCCTCGTCCGAAACCTCCGTCCCTTGTACCGATGACGGAGGCGGACGACATCGAGTCATACCTAGGGATCTTTGAGAGGACGGCCACCCGGAACGAGTGGCAGCGGTCAGTGGGCGTCCCTCTGGCGCCCTACCTAAAGGGCCAGCAGCGGCCTATTATGACCTCCCTGAGGAGGAGGCCGCGGACTATAAGCTCCTGAAGCGGGAGATCCTGGCGCGCGGCATTACGCCAGCCAGCAGGTGAGTGAATGGCGGGCTGGCAGTGCGACCCCGAAGCCGGCCCGAGCACAGGCCTTCGACTTCTGGGGCAAAATGGGTCGGTGGCTACGGCCCGAGGGCCCCCAAGCCCGGAAGGTCGTTGAACAAGTGGCCTGTGAGGGCCTGGTCAACGCACTGCCCGACCCCCTCGCCCAGCAGGTTCGGCGCCACCCATATACGGATATGCCAGGACTCCTGGAAGTCCTAGAGCGCCAGCTCGCGGTCTTCGAGCGGGGGCAGAACGGCTAGCTCGCGGGAACCGGCCGGGACGGGCGGCCATCCCGAGCCCTCTCGACGCGCTGCAGAAGCACCTCCCAGAGCCCGAGAAAAGCCGGCCTCTCCGCGCTGTTACAAGTGTGGGGAGACCGGCCACCTGCTACCATCCTGCCCGCTGAACACCCCCATGGAGCCGATGGACTGCACCTGGACCTCGGCGGAAAGGTACTGTACTCCGCCGCACCCTTGGCAAGTCCGAACACGGGAGTGGTGTTAGTAAACGGGCACTCGGTGGTGGCTCTCTTCAACTCCGGCAGCAACATAACCATTGTCGCTCGCCGTTATGTCTTACCGCGACAGTGGCTAAACAAACATGTACGGGTCACTTGTGTACACGGAGAGACCAGGGCTTACCGTTCCGCAGCATGCTATCTTTCCTGGAGGGGGGATTTGTCCAAACTGACGGTCGCGGTGTTGCCCGAACCCCCCTTTCCAGTGATCCTGGGACAAGACTGGTCGCAAAGGAAAAGCGGTAAGCCACGCACCACTCCTGGGGCCTCACTGGGTCTGGCTATGGAGGGACAAGGCACCCTTCCCGCGTCTCCACGCCATGCACTAGGGCAAGCCAAAATGGCGCAGGCACAAGGGGGGCGGTTTCTCCGCCACAGCGCCCTGAGCGAGACCTCCCACCGGCGAAGGGACGACTCAAGAGCGCAACCCCCCAGTCCTTTGTTAGATCCCCTGGACGGCCTAGACCACCAATTTCGCTCCACGCCTGCCTCATTTAAGAGGGAACAATGGAATGATGATTCCCTGCGCTTTGCCAGGAATGCGATTGTTCTGCCGGGCAGCTCACAAGCGGACGGCTCCATACCACGTGGCCCCTTCTTTGTCTTGGAAAATGATCTGGTGTATCGGGTGGCAACTCACGAGGGCGAGGTGCGGAAGCTGCTGCTAGTTCCGCGTACCTTCCGGCGGGAGGTATGCGAACTGGCTCACGCACACCTCTTGGGCGCCCACCTCGGGGCCGAGAAAACACTGGAGAGGATCAAGCTCCGCTTTTACTGGCCCGGGATCAACGAGGAGGTCGCGCTTCTGTCAGTCCTGTCGGACTGCCAGATTCGCCAGATTCCTAGGAGGGACCGTGCTCCTCTCGTCCCGATACCCCTGATAGATGTTCCCTTTGACCGGATAGGGGTCGACTTAGTAGGACCTCTGGAGCCCTCCAACCGTGGCCACAAGTATATATTGGTCATGGTTGATTATGCGACCCATACCGAGGCGGTTCCCCTGCGCTCCGCTACCACCAAAAACATCGCACGGGAACTTGTTAACCTCTTCTCGCGAGTGGGTATCCCTAAAGAAGTCCTCACGGACCAGGGTACCCCCTTCACCTCAGAAACGTTCAGGGAGGTTGCCAGATTACTGAGAATAAAGCACCTAAAGACGTCTGTCTACCACCCCCAAACAGACGGTCTGGTAGAACGTTTTAACCAGACGCTTAAACAGATGCTTCGCAAGGTAGTCAGCGCTGATGGCAGGAATTGGGACCAACTCCTTCCCCTTGTGCTTTTTGCCTACCGGGAGGTACCCCAGGCCTCTACGGGCTTCTCCCCTTTTGAACTGTTATATGGGCGACAACCCCGGGGACTATTGGATATCCTAAAAGAAGGTTGGGAGGCCGAGGCCCTTCCCTCCTCTAACATACTGGAATATGTAGCGCAACTGCGCGACAGGCTCACCAAAATCAGGCCTCTCCTCAAAGACCACGTGACTCGTGCGCAGGCAGCGCAGGTCCGATGCTATAACCGCAACTCCGTCCTCCGGAGTTCCACCCGGGGATCGAGTTATGGTACTCGTTCCCACCTCCCACTCCAAGTTACTAGCTCACTGGCTGGGGCCATACGAGGTTAAGGAAAGAAAGGGGCTCGTCGACTATTTAGTCAAGCAACCTAATCGTCGACCGAGCGAGAGGATCTATCATGTTAACTTGTTAAAGCCATGGAAGGAGCGGGAGGAAACTCCCGAAACACATAGATCCCTCTCCCTGTTCGCTAGCACGGTTGCCCTTAACCTCGGCGACGAGCTAACGCCCATACAACGGCAGGAGATTACGCAGGCCATCTTCGCCATCCCGAGGTGGTGGCGAGTCCCCAGGTCGGACTGCGCTGATTGCCCACGATATAGTCACAGAGCCGGAGTAGTCGTCCGGGAGAGGCCATACAGACTCCCGGAGGCAAAACGCGGCGAGGTGGAACTGGAGGTACAGCGGATGCTGGACTCGGACATCATCGAGGAGAGCCACAGTCCCTGGTCCAGCCCAATTGTCCTCGTTCCTAAGCCGGACGGGTCTTGGAGATTCTGTAACGACTTTAGACTTCTGAACCAGGTCTCCAAGTTCGATGCCTACCCTATGCCCCGCATTGACGACCTCCTCGAGCGGCTGGGTGCGGCTCGATATCTGACTACTCTTGATATGACAAAAGGGTATTGGCAAATTCCCTTAACGGCTTCTGCAAAAGAAAAAACTGCCTTTAGCACCCCTAGCGGACACTGGCAATACAAGGTCCTCCCATTTGGGCTGCACGGGGCCCCTGCGACCTTTCAACGTCTGGTGGATAGAGTGCTGAAGCCCCACCAGTCCTATAGTGCCGCCTACCTGGATGACGTGCGTCATCTATTCCGCACCTGGGAGGAACATCTGTTGCAGCTCTCGGCTGTCCTCGCGACACTGGCTAAAGCCGGCCTCCGTATTAACCCCCGTAAGTGTTTCTTTGGCTTAAAGGAGGCCAAGTATTTAGGCTACCTTGTGGGACGAGGACAGGTGAGGCCCCAGTGTTCCAAAGTCAAAGACATCCTGGAATGGCCCGTCCGAATACCAAGAGACAGGTGCAAGCTTTCTTGGGGCTAGCGGGTACTACCGCCGGTTCGTGCCCGTTTCTCGAAAGGGCAGCACCCTTGACTAGTTTGACAAAGAAGGGCGCTCCCCTGCATGTGGTATGGGACGACAGAGCAGAACACGCATTTAGTGACCTAAAACAGGCCCTTACGCCGGCACGGTATTGCAGACCCCAGATTTTGGGCTACCCTTTATCCTCCAGACCGACGCGGACACAGGCCTCGGCGCCGTGTTGAGCCAAAGCGTTGATGGTGTCGAACACCCCGTGATGTACCTAAGCCGGAAATTGTTGGACCGAGAGACCAGGTACGCGGCGGGGGAGAGGGAAGCCCTGGCCATTAAGTGGGCCGTGACTTATCTCCGGTATTATCTGTTGGGTCGTGAATTCACTCTGGTGACTGATCACGCTGCGCTTCAGTGGATGTCCCTTCACAAGGAGTCGAATCCGCGGGTCACCAGGTGGTTCCTGGACTTGCAGCCCTATAAGTTCACGGTCACTTATCGCCGCGGCGGCCTTCAGGCCAACGCCGATGCCCTCTCCCGCATCCACGACCTCTCGGTTAGGTCCGCCCGACGGATGGTCTTGGGCTGAGGGGGGGGGTCGTGTCACGCATGGGCGAGTAGGAGGCCGCGGGCGGACCCGAAAGTACTTCGAAGGACGTTTGTCGCTAGGGAATGGCGGGTACTAACCTTTCTGCTTTCTCTTTCAGGAAAAAAGACGCTCCGCCACCATAACCTGACCGCACCGTGTCCACTTCCGCCCTCCCTCCGCCATCTTCCCTGACGTCACGGATCCCGTCATCCCTCACGCCTCCTTCCCAGCAGTCCTCCACTTCCGGCTCCGCCTGTATAAAATGCCGCCCGCGTGTACAGACGTCGGCGCATAAGCAAATGTTTTGTTTGTATTCTGACCTGAGAAACAGTTTTGTAAAGAGTATTTTTTTGTTACGACAGTATACGGGGCCGGAAACCCCAACCCTTCATGCTGTGTTGTCTTTACTTTTACAATAGATAGATAGATAGATAGATAGATAGATAGATAGATAGATAGATAGATAGATAGATAGATAGATAGATAGATAGATAGATAGATAGATAGATAGTGTGGAGGCTGGCCCGGACACAGACAGGCAGACACATTCATGTCACCCACAAACACGTTTATTTACAAGTCACAACTATTTACAAGGGTGCCACACAAACCCCCAAAGTCCTGGCCACACAATGCCTTACTTTCCTCTTCAGGCCACCTCCTTGCCTCCTCCAGCAAGCTCAGTCCAGTCCGCTACTGACTCTCGCGCCAAATGAAGGGAGGCGGCCCTTTTTATTCACACCCGGATGTGCTCCAGCTGCTTCCCGGCAATCTCCCACCGACACCCCCCTGTGTGGCGGAAGTGCCGGCTGTATCCCCGGAAGCACTTCGGGTGTCCCTGCTCCCCTTCCTCCCAGCACTTCCTGGTGTGGCAGAAGTACTGAGGTCCAGGGCTCCAAAGGTATGGGGGCACCCCCTGGCAGTGACCACGGGCCCCTACAGGGTGGAGCTTCGAAGCTCTGTACCCGTGGCCCCCAAAGGAACCAGGGCGGTCACCCCCAGATGGTCTGGGGAAGGCGCAAGCCCTCTTCCGGTCCTCCTGGGCGTCCTGGCCGGGTTGCCACCCCAGCCACCTCTGACAATAGATAGATAGATAGATAGATAGATAGATAGATAGATAGATAGATAGATAGATAGATAGATAGATAGATAGATAGATAGATAGATAGATAGATAGATACTTTATGTGGGAAATCAAAACTTTATAGAAGCTCAAGAAAAATATCAATATTATAATAAATAAACAACAACCCCCTCACCACACATATGAACTTCTGACTTTTATAATAACAGAGCTGCTGCTGTCAATAAAAGGCTGCAAAAGCTGTGAAGTAGAATTATCTGTGGCAAAATATTATATCACCTAATTATGTAATGCAAACCAAACCTTACTACTCAATACCAATAATTAAGGATCGCAAATGAAAGGAGTGATGTGACCCTACACTGTACACCTGTTAAACACCTCAGTTTTCAAGCATGTAATTATTATCAGATTCTATGGATGCACACTTCTACACCCTTTTTATTTACAATAAATAATTTTAAGCATCTATTGTTCTGTCATGGCTAATAAAGGCTGAAAAAGGCTGGAAATGTCAAACCGTACTTGCCGAGTTGGTCAATGATAACACATAACTCTGATGTGGTAGGCAGGTGTTGACAGCCTAAAATTGGTCACCTTAAAATCAGTTCCCAGAAAGAGACAGTTAGATATAGTGGATGATGGGGGATTGAGCAGCAGGTTTGGTTCAAAGAGAGAGAGGCTTTTGTGGTGTGTTGACTTTCACATTCCCCAGTAGGAGAAAACTTTGGAAGTGTCAATAGGCTCTTGGCCAGATCAGGGGTTTATCCAGTTGTCAACAATGGAACGAATGACATATGTAAGGGCAGGTTGTCATTTCTACAATTTAAATGTAAAGGTTTAGATACAAATCTGAACAACAGAACTGACAAGGTAATCTTTCTGAAGTCTCATTTTTAAGAATGAGAAGATTAAAAGATTTAATCCATGGCTCCCAACATAAGATATACCATATGGCCAAAAGTTTGTAAACACCTGACAATAATACATAAATGAGCCTTTTGAAATCCCTTTCCAAACCCACTGGCATTCAATATGGAGCTGGCCCCTGCTATTGCAGCTATAACAATCTTCACTCTTCTTGGAAGGCTTTTCATCAGATTTTGGAGAATGCCTGTGGGAATTTGTGCCTGTTCAGACAAAAGACCATTTGTGAGGTCTTCTAATGATGTTGGATGAGAAGACCTGGCATTCCAGTTCATTTTAAACGTACAGTGATCCCTCTCTATATTGCATTTCGACTTTCGTGGCTTCACACCATCGTGGATTTTATATGTAAGCATATCTAAATATATAACGCAGATTTTTTGCTGGTTCGCAGATTTCTTCAGACAATGGGTCTTTTCATTTATGGTACATGCTTCCTCAGTTGGTTTGCCCAGTTGATTTCATACAAGGGACGCTATTGGCGGATGGCTGAGAAGCTACCCAATCAGAGCACGTATTACGTATTAAATAAAACTCCTCAATGATATACGATATGATTCCCACACGGTGCTTCGCATACTTAAAAGCCCGAACAGCACATGTTGATTTTTGATTGTTTGCTTTTCTCTGTCTCTCTCTCTCTCTCTGACATTTTCTGCTCCTGAAGGAGGGGGTGTGAGCAGAGGGGCTGTTCGCACACTGGCCTAGAGGATACGGACGCTCCTCTAAAAAATGCTGAAAAACTACCTTCACATTGCTCCCTTCTTTGCGGCTGCTTTGTCAGGTGGTGCTTCGCATACTTAAAAGCCGAAAAGCACCATTGATTTTTTAATTGTTTGCTTTTCTCTCTCTGTCTCTTTCACTCTCTCTCTGACATTCTCTGCTCCTGATGCGCACTCCTTTGATGAGGAAGATATGTTTGCATTATTTTATCTTGTCATGGAGCACAGTTTAAACATTTGAAAAAGAGACAAATGTTTGTTTGCAGTGTTTTAAAGTCACTGTCTCAACAACCTCCTGTGTTTCTGTGCAAATCTGTGACCCAAGTGTGACAATATAAAAATAACAATATAAACGTATGGTTTTTACTTTGTGGATTTTCACCTTTCGCAGAGGGTTCTGGAACGCAACCCCTGCGATCGAGGAGTGATCACTTTATTCGATCGGATAGGGTTGAGATCAGGCCATTGTGAAGGCCAATCAAGTTCCTCCACACCAAATTTTTCAAACTATGTCTTTATAGGCCTGGCTTTGTGCACAGGGGCATATTCATGCTATACAAGAAAAGGGTCTAAAGCAAACTGTTGCCAATATTGACTGAAATGTCTTTGTATGCTGTAGCATTAATAGTACCCTTCACTGGAATCAAGGGGCCTAACCCAAACCCTTAAAAACAGCCCCAGACCATTTTCCCTCCACTACCAATCTATACAGTAGGCACTACACAGTCCAGAAGGTAGTATTCTCCTAGTATCAATCAAACCAGACTCATCCAGCAGACTGCCAGATAGTAAAGAGTAATTCATCACTAAAGAGTAGATGTTTCTGTCGCTCCAAAGTACCAATGGCCGTATACTTCACACCACTTCAGCTGACAACTTGCATTGCACATAGCGATCTTAGACTCATGTGCATCTTCTCAGCTATGGAAACCCATTTAATGAAGCTCCCAATACACAGTTTTTGTACTGATCTCTGTTATTAATAATACTTTGCATTTACATAGCGCTTTTCTCACTACTCAAAGCACTCAGCAATTGCAGGTTAAGGGCCTTGCTCAAGGGCCCAACAGAGCAGAGTCCCCTTTGGCATTTAAGGGATTCGAACCAGCAACCTTCCAATTCCCAGCGCAGATCCCTAGTCTCAGAGCCACCACTCCACCTGTGAGTGATGCAACAGGATAGGAAATTTTTACGACCTATAAGCTTCAGGATTCAGCTGCTCCATTCTGAGTTTGTGTCATCTTTCACTTCTTGGCTGAGCTGTTGCTCTTCGATGCTTCAGTTTTACAGTACTAGTACTTCTAGTTGACCGGGTCGGATTTAGCAGAACCAACAACGTGCCTACTGACTGTGGCAAAGGTGCATCCTCTTGAGTATGACTCCTTTTGCTGTTAATATTTGTTAATGCAGATTGTAAGGCTGTGTGCTTGATTTTATGAATGGGAATGAATGAAACACCTGAACTCAATAATTTAGAGAGGTGCCCACAAACATTTGGCAATATAGTGTAGAAGGGCACAGGTTTATAGGACATCCTGAAACAGAGTGGACCTGTTCTACCATAATGGACTACATATGAACTGGAAAACACTAGCTGCAGCAGCAGTGTAAAGGACTAGACAAAATACAAATATCATGCATTGTCAAAAATAATTAATACATAAAATATTCATAAAACTTTAACAAAAGAAAACAAAAGTAAAAGTAATAATATTTTCAAAATAATTTTTAGAAAATAACAAGATGAAAACACACAAGGGTGATACCCTTGCTACAACATTAGTCAGTAGGAACACAAACTCAAAATAAATACATTTGTGGTTTACTTCATCTTTGAAACCTTCTGTTGTCCTATATTGCATAAAGCACAGTTTGGAAATGATATATTATGTCATGATCTTTGAAACAAAAGCACATTTGACCTGTCCACTTCTATCCATCTTCAGTAGCTTGTACAGTAGACCAGTTTTATCTCAGAAATTTCTGGCATGCAGGCAGTTTATCAGATTTTGCATTCAGACGTTGAAGTCTTTGACATAATGTGCTGTTCTCACGCTTTTGTTGGGTTTTGCCCTGCTGACCCTCCCTTCATGTTAAATGGGGTGATGTACAGTATATCAGATATCTGTTATGAGCAACACTTCCTGTTTCATATGGTCCAAGATAGGGGCTGCGTACCCTTATATGCCTAGCACTGTAGTGAGAGTGTACAAAACAAAACAGCAAATACAAATGGCAATCCCATTTCACATCACTTATAGTTTATATGCAATATAAAGTAATATTACACTAAAACATTTTTAATATACTGTGTTTTTCTGGCCTTTGCATTAAAACAGATTGCTTCTCTTTAAGCGAGAAACTTTGACTAAGTTATTGAGCTAAAAATCAAAAGGTTTTCTATAATGTGTTAAAGGCCCCTGACCATAAATTTTCAAATGTTTTTATTACATAGACTACTTAAAAAGTCATCAGAAATCTATTAAACTGAGTATCTGGGAGGCTTTGGGTGCAATTAATCTTTACTCTGTTGAATGTTTTGCAAAATTAAAAGGGTTAGAGTTCCTGGGCACCAAAGTTTCTTATGTGACAAATCTATTACACCACCCTGAAGCAAAGGTTTAATGTGTATGGAAACCAGCATGGCAGGCCATATTGCTTGCTTAGCAAGTGATTATTTTTCCATGTCTTTTAATCTCCAAGTCATCATTAGATGCCTTTATAATGGTCATACCATACAAAGATGTTAAATGGACTACAGTGGAAAATAAGTAACTCAGGACAGCAGAGGCACTACTACAGCACACAAATGATGACCTATTTGTGACTCATAAGAGAGATCGGAATTCAATTGTTGGACTTCCTTGGGGTCTGAAACAATATACAATACACATGTGCCAATGAGATCATGCCAGTAAAGAAGCTACAGGTGGGCATTCATAGCAGATGTCTATGAATGCCTACCTGTCATAGCAGAAATGTCTGTTAAAGGCTCAGGGAAACCAAAGAATTGAGTATCAGATTATCATCTACAATGACCTGACAGCCTCTGTAACATTCAGGACCACGGTCCAATTATGGTGTCTGTTATGATAGCTAGCATTTACAATTCTTCTCTACCAACCTGTGTATGGTAAAGTGTCAGACTTGAGTAGTCTGGACTGTCACAATCTGGCATAAAATCAGATTAAATGTTCTGTTTCCACCCTGTGGCTTATGACTCACACATGGAGAAAACATGGGCCACTGGGTAGTGGATTTTTTGTAATGCCACATCACTAGAGCAACAGGAGGCATAGGGGATGTATGAACAGAATACTATCCTCTCACCTTTCATCTGACCTTTCACATCAGGACAGTTTGGTGTCATTTTCTTGCAGAAAACACTTTGGGATGCCAAGTGAATTCAACTCCATACCATCTATGAACCAGTGATGCCATGAAAGAGAAATTGCACAAGATACACAGGATACCATTCTGCACCCATGACTCCATATTAAGATGCAATGCTTTGTATCATGAACTACTGGAATTTGATCAAATAGTAACTTTTATGTAGTTCTACTGTGGATCAATAACTGTCTGTTTCCCTTTGTTCTGGAGTTTGTTTTTTAGTTAGATGTAATCAGTTCTTCACATCAGTTTTCAAGCAATCTGGTCCATCAATTACTTCCAGATATAACAATCTGAACCAAGAACAATTATTTTTTTCAAGAATCAGTGATGAGTTTACAGCTATGGGCTATGAGCATAAAAAAGTCAAGGTTTCAGAACTGTGAGACTTCAGAAAAACATGATTACTAAAATCAAGCAACAGGTCAAAGTACTAAGGAAATATGGTGGATAAGGCTGCTCCTTTGCTGCTGCAGGGGCACTGATTATAATTCCTGGTCTGGTTATTTGTGGAGTTTTCCGATTATACATGTACTCCAGATTTCTTTTACCTCAAACCTTTGTATGCCAAGTTGACTGGAAACTCTAAATTTCCCAAATACAAATGGTTGCAGGTTTAAATGTAAGATGCGATGGGCTGGCATCAAATCCAAGGTTGGCTTCTTTCTTGTACACAATTCTACCATGATAGACTCTGGCTCTAGAGAACATAGCAGCAGAAAATCATCTGAGATGACTTAAACTAATTTTGGCAATGACTTCTGACAAAAATAAATAGTATAGTTCATTTGTTCTTATTTGAATAAATCAATAAAAAACAGTAAGAATCAACCAAATTGCATCTTTCCCGGGTGGACAGGTGACATATTCAGTGTCAGTTTTTGCCTTGCAACCTTTGCAGGCAGGAAAGATTCTGACAACCATAAACATTGCTTGAGAATGGATGGATAGACCACAGTACTCAAAACTGGTGTAGTGCAAAAATTAAGATATAAATATTTGAAAAATGTGCTATTAAGTATCCCATCTACAAGTGCTAAGTAGTCACTGTTCATAGTTAGGTATTAATTACAAAGCACCAAATCTGATTACATTTAGCTTGTTTTGGACCTGGCAAGTCACACTACTGGGCACAAGTCTTAGGTGCTGAAGATATTCCTTTGTGACCTGTACCGTATGCCTAGAGTTATTGTCCTGCTACAGGACAAAGCTGGGTCCCATCAGGTGCCTTCCTGACAGATGTTTCTGCATGCAGATGCAATCCCAAAGTTTCAGGAAAACTCCACCATGTTTCACTGTTGCCTACAGACACCCACCAATGTAGTTCTTTTCAGGTATTCTACCTACATGCCTTGAGCAAACAAATTCAAATTTGGATTTGTGAACAAGTACTTGATGCTAGTGGTCAGTATCAAATGTTTTGTGTTTCTGTGAATAAGACTCTTGGTTTTGTTGCCACTTTGGAAAAATGGCTTTTTGGCAGCAACTCTTCCCTGAAGACCAATTTTGACAGGATTTCTCCAGACTGTATGGTAGTGTACTTGGGTTCCAGTCATTTTTGAGAGTTCAGAGCTGATACCAAAAGTCGATTAACTAAAACTTTGAAGTAAGTTCCCAAGACAACTTTGTTTTTGGTCCTGAACCTTGCCCATTTGTTTGTGATTATTTATTTGTAGTAAGGAGGTTGCGGGTTCACTTCCCAGTAGGGAGAAAAGTGCTATATAATTGTAAAGATAAAAGATAAGATAAAAGCCAGGCAATTTGAGAGAAAATGGCGTTATAAACCTTCGGTGCCTTCTGTGATCCTGGGAAATGTGAACTCACTACCAAATAAGATCGACGAACTGGCTGTGCTGGTGAAAAATGTCAGAACCTACAGAGAATGCAGCTTGCTGTGTTTTAGTGAAACGTGGCTAACAACTACCATCCCAGATGCTAACATGGAGCTACCCGGGTTTAGCACAGTTAGAGCGGACAGAGACGCAAGTACCTGCGTGAAGAAGAAAGGAGGAGGACTCGCTCTCTATGTCAATACAAGGTGGTGCAACTCAGGACATGTAAACGTTAAAATCTCCAATTGCTGCAGGGACATCAAACTGTTGGCCGTAAGTCTGCGTCCCTATTACTTGCCCAGAGAGTTTGGACACGTGATTGTTGTTATTGTTTACATCCCCCCTCAAGCGAATGCAGAGATAGCGAGTGACATCATCCATTCCACAGTTGCTAAGTTACAAACGCAGCACCCTGAGGCACTTGTGCTAATCTCTGGAGACTTTAACCATGTGACGCTGGACAAAACATTACCTGCCTTCTCCCAGTATGTGGATTGTAACACCGGGGAAACAGGACTATCGACCTACTGTATGCAAGCGTTAAAGCGCATACAGCGCCACCCGCTGCCTCGCTTGGGAAAGCAGATCATAACCTGGTTCTGCTTCAGCCTCAATACAAACCAAGAGTGAGGGTGCTACCTACAACCACAGGCTCATTCAGGAAGTGGTCCCTGAGGCAGAGCAGGCTCTGAGAGACTGCTTTGGAACTACAGACTGGGATATACTGCTGGGGTCACATAGTGAGAACATTGAAGAGGCTGTTGAATGCACAACTGATTACATCAACTTCTGTATGGACATTGTAGTTCCAGTAAGAACAGTACGCTGCTATGCTAACAACAAGCCATGGATTACAAGTGACATCAAGGGCCTTTTGAACCAGAAGAAAAGGGCTTTTAAAGGTGGTGATCAGCATGAGCTCAAGTGCGTGCAGAAGGAACTCGAGTCCAGCTCAGGGCGGCAAAGAGCAGTACAGGAGAAAGCTGGAGCAGAAGTTGCAGAACAACAGCATGAAGGAAGTGTGGGATGGGATGAAGATTATCACTGGCTGCAGCTCGAAGCGGGGTGCCACCATCGAGACAGATGTGGAGAGAGCAAACCAAATGAACAACTTCTTTAATAGGTTTGATCACTAACCCACTCTCACCTCGAGTACTGCATCCTCCACCATCCTTCTGCTGATACCAGCATAGGTGAGACATCCCCACCCACAATTACAGCAGCCCATGTGAGCAGAGAGCTGAAAGACTTTGTGCCAGCAAAGCAGCGGGTCCAGATGGTGTATCACCACGACTGCTGAAGGCCTGTGCGTTGGAACTGGGGAGTCCTCTACAGCGCATCTTCAACCTGAGCCTGGAACAGGGGAGAGTCCCAAGGCTTTGGAAAACATCTTGTATCACCCCAGTCCCAAAGGTATCACGTCCTAGTGAGCTGAATGACTTCCGGCCTGTTGCTCTGATGTCACATCTGATGAAGACCATGGAGCGGCTGCTGCTTCACCACCTGAGGCCACAGGTCCGCCATGCCCTCGACCCTCTGCAGTTCGCATACCAGGAGAAGGTAGGAGCAGAGGATGCCATCATCTATATGCTACACCATCCCTCTCCCACCTGGACAGAGGCAGTGGTGCTGTAAGAATTATGTTTTGGACTTCTCTAGCGCCTTCAACACCATCCAACCTCTGCTCCTTAGAGACAAGCTGACTGAGATGGGAGTAGACTCACACCTGGTGGCATGGATTGTGGACTATCTTACAGACAGACCTCAATATGTGCGTCTTGGGAACTGCAGGTCTGACATTGTGTCAGCAACACAGGGGCACGCAGGGACTGTACTTTCTCGGTCCTGTTCAATCTATATACATCAGACTTCCAATATGACTGGAGTCCTGCCACGTGCAAAAGTTCACTGATGACACTGCTATTGTGGGCTGCATCAGGTGTGGGCAGGAGGAGGAGTACAGGAACTAATCAAAGACTTTGTTAAATGGTGCGACTCAAACCACTTACACCTTAACACCAGCAAGACCAAGGAGCTGGTGGTGGATTTTAGGAGGCCCAGGCCCCTCATGGACCCTGTGATCATCAGAGGTGACTGTGTGCAGAGGGTGCAGACCTATAAATATCTGGGAGTGCAGCTGGATGACAAATTGGACTGGACTGCCAATACTGATGCTCTATGTAAGAAAGGTCAGAGCAGACTATACTTTCTTAGAAGGTTGGCGTCCTTCAACATCTGCAATAAGATGCTGCAGATGTTCTACCAGACGGTTGTTGCAAGTGCCCTCTTCTACGCGGTGGTGTGCTGGGGAGGCAGCATAAAGATGAAAGATGCCTCACGCCTGGACAAACTTGTTAAGAAGGCAGGCTCTATTGTAGGAGTAAAGTTGGACAGTTTAACATCTGTGGCAGAGCGACGGGCATTAAGCAAACTCCTGTCAATCATGAAGAATCCACTGCATCCACTGAACAGTGTCATCTCCAGACAGAGGAGTAGCTTCAGTGACAGACTTTTGTCACTGTCCTGCTCCACTGACAGACTGAGGAGATCGTTCCTCCCCCACACTATGCGACTCTTCAATTCCACCCGGGGGAGTAAATGCTAACATTACTCAAAGTTATTGTCTGCTTTTACATGCATTTTTATTACTATTTAATTTAATATTGTTTTTTGTATCAGTATACTGCTGCTGGATTATGTGAAATTCCCCTTTGGATTAATAAAGTATCTATCTATCTATCTCTATCTATCTAAAGAATTATTATTATTATTATTGTTTAGAAGAGCTTAAACAGCACATGATGAAACATTTCTCTGCTGTGAAATTTCTACTTAGGAATCTTGCCAATGCTGGATGACCTCCTTATGTCTTGTTGATATTCTCACTCTCATGATAGTGTAAGAATTGATTATTTGAAGGTTAAACCATCACCTTTATTTTGGTTTTCCTGCCCCCAGTTTGAGTTTTGTTTAAGTTAGTCAGTTTACTTCAATCATCTCATTAGGTCACTGATCATTAACACCTGTTTGTTAACTTTTTGTGGGAGAAAACGAAAAAACCTAACAAGGTGAAATGTTGGGATCTCTCTGAGATCACCATTTGTTTGCGGTGATGCTAATAAAAATAAGCAAAAAAAAAAAAAATCAACAAAATTAAGCTCTGGAACTTAATTGCTCCAAACATAAAATATTTCTGTCAGCTAGTATGGCTCAAGCAGTAACATGAACAAGAATAAATGTCAATATTCATCTTTATACGGAAAGGACCAGATAAGGTGGGACTTCCGAGATGCTCCATAAGTGAGGTCATTATTTTTTGGTGGGCTTCTCCTCCATTCTTGACCTGGGGGAAGAAGAGAAGTGAGTGTATGCACTTCATCATAATATGTACCCAGTGTTTTCCCATAAGCAGAGCCCCCAACTTGCTCCCACAGCATGCATGCATGACACTTTGTTTTAGTCATGCATTGGTTCATCTGAAAAGTGGTCTGTCATTTCATGTTATGTTTTTAAGAAACTACAAAAAATTTGTAACATTTAATGCTTTGGAATAATAATGTTTGGAAATGTGAAATGTTATCTTTTCTACTGATACACTAATGCAGAAAACCAAAAATAAACATTTAAGACAAAATTTATGTAGAAAAGTCTAGGGTTTATATAGGTTTATAGGCTTTAGTTTATGTAGGAGTTTTGAACTTTTAAGATTCTTTATACATTTATAGGACCATTCTTGTCACATGTACAGAGTCCTCTAAAATTACATGTGCCAATACAAGAATTGTAAAGGGCTTTTCCTCATAAGTATATATGCACATTAAACAAGATTGTAACATTTCACAACAAGAACAGACTATCGCAACATGCAGAAGTTGCTGCACACCACTCTTCACATCCTGATTTTTTTACAACAATCACATTACTGACAAAAGACTAGTAGATCAATTGCAAGTTAAATGAAATTATTGTTCAGTATAGTCACTATTGTCTGGGGTGTGTGCAGCATACTCATACCACTGAGAGAAGGCGGTTAATGCATTTCCCTAATGTCTGGTGTGAGCACTGGGTATTTGACCAGGGTTAATGCTAAGCTTATGGAATTTCTGGAGGAGAGGAGTTGTGCTTACATTACACCCTCAATCCACTGTCATTACATATAACTTTTTTGTTGGGACAATGTTTAAAGCTTCAATTTATTCCACATGCTTAAAGTTTGATAACTATTCCAAATGTGCATACTGCATAAGCATTTAGAAATCATTTTGTGTTTCAGACTTAAACTACAGTATAATAATACAAATATACAAACCTACCAAGAAAAAAAATGTGAATGCGTCCATCCAAGTAAAAATAACTGGTCATTTTAAATGTTTAAAAAAGCTGAAATAACCATTTCATTATTACTAAAATATGCAGTCAATAAAATAAACATTAGAGGGTAAAGATGCGAAGCTACAGCAGACTGCTTCTTACGTCATTTGTTTAAGTCGACACCTACTTAAGGCATTGCTTAAAACATCTGAGTGTGACATGCAGTGTCATAAGTGTCAACAGACATCAAAATCACTGTCATTGTCCTCATTTGTCTAATTGATTAACTGTTAGTAGTAACTGAGTGATTACCAGAAATGACTGCAGCAAACAAAGGCATGTTAAACAAATACTTTGAAAAGGTTCATGTTGCAGGGCTCAAATGCTAGAAAAAAAATCACCATTATGCTTCAAATTTTGGGTTGAATAAGGCTGATTTACAAGGCCCCCAAAATGCAAATATAAATAAAAAGTGAAACTGCAAACAAAAATGATGTAAACTGTAAAAGAAACTGCATAGGGCATCGGCAACAAGTGAAAATGGAATTAAAACTGATGAAAATGCAAAAATAAAACAAAAACACAAAGAAACAATGAGAACATAAAATTAATGAAAACACAAAGAAAAAACTCAAAACTCCAAACATAAATAAAAATTGGAAAGACATAGCTGGAAAAAAATTGGAGAACTAGAGGGAACCTCTTTAAGGACCCTGACAAGTCCCTTTTTTCCAAATTTTCAAATCTGAACCTTAACTTTTTGAAATGCTTGTTCTTAGGCAGACATTTGATTAATTTTGAGGGGAAGAATTATTGCACCTTTCATGTCCATTCCAGTCCCCCAGCTTCAATCCTGGTTTGATGCAGCTCCCCTGCACTCAGGTTATATGAATCAATCACGGTGAATAGCAGATGTAAACTGGGATTCATTTTGAGGTGAGTTCTTAACTTGTACTAATGCTGCTGAAATGGATTGTCGTTCCTTGTGTTCTAATTAGAATAAAACAAATAAAACAAGTACCGGATATATTGGCTTCATTTAAGTAATGTTTCATTTTGTGCCTTTGTTGTCCTTTTAAATCAGTAATGATTGTTGATTAATTTGCCTGCACTTTATATGATACACCAAAGTCTGCATGCAATTATAAATGTAGCTGGGTTAGAGAAAAATCATAAATACATGGTTCCTACTGCACACATGATTGAAAGGCTCATTTATGTCATGGAGGTTTAGACAGAGAAATTGGACCAAAACTCATTCAGGCCTATTCTGACTTCAAAAAGTGTCTTTAATTCATGTTGCCGGTTGCTGCCAGAAAGAAGCAAATACTGTATAAAGACCAAAAAGATTATATTTCATTACACATGCAGGAATGATGTAATATGAAATTAAAAGGTTTCCATGATTGAAACGTCTTACAAGGGATGACTTTTGATTTGCTGTTAGTTTTTTCTTCTTTTTACTGGGAGCTAACGTTGCATGTTTTGAGTGAAACCAGCATCAACAACCCAAAGCACTGTGAAAGTGTCCGCCTGTTTAGAAAGTAAATGATATGCCAGAAAGGCATGGGTGAAATTTGCAAATGTTTTTTTTAATCTTTTCTAAAAATAAAAAAGCTGACATTTACAAGGTGTCCCTTATTGCCAGTTGAACAGAAGATTGCCAAGTGTTGAGTATTTTATATTAAAAACACTATTTTCTGAAATCAGTTGTTCAAACTGGCCAAGTAGAACTTAATTAAAAATAATAATCAGTTGACAATTCAAATAATCTATTTCAGACCCCAATGTGGTTAGATTAAAATGAGTTATTGCTCCCCTCCGTCACATTAGTTTGAAGACTGATCCATGGAAAGAACATATGAAGGCAATACAGAAGAAGAGAGGAAAGACAAAATGTAATCAGAAAGGATTCCTGTCAAGAAATGCAGTCATGCCAGGCTTGATTATGCTGACCTCCTGTTCTGTACATGTAAGCCAAACCTTAAAGCAGTATCAGCAGAAGCGCTGCATGGCAGGTGGTTCATCGCAAACAGGCAGAAGAAAAACTTGAAAGGCAAGGCAGCAGCATGATTGTCTTTGTTATTTTAGGGTGCATGATTAAAACACTCTTATCTTAGAAACAGAAAGGTGTTTTCAACTTGTCACTGATCAAATCTGATTTGTACAGAAACGTGAGATTTGAATAGCAAGAGTTGACCATTCAGGCCATCAACCTTGTTTGTTTAGCTAATAGCTAAGATGTTCCACCATCTCATTAAAAACACTTTGTAATGGTTGTTGAGGTCTGACCTCTAACAAAATGACCTGGTAATTTTTTCCAAATTCCCTCCACCATGTCATACAATCTGTTACATCTTCATTACTTTTGCTCAGCTTGGCTTTTGTATCATTTATTCAACTGGAGACAGTTCCTGAATAGAACTGAAGTACTGTGAGGATTGGCTTTAGTCCCAAAAACTGTGAATTTGATTGGGCGGATTTAACAAAGATTTGGTGAGTCACTCTTCATTGTCAAGTGAAATGTGGTTTCTGCATCCTTATTTTATACATAATATGAAAATTGTTAACTAACTTGGTGTTAGAAATGCAAAATAACAAAGTGGCCATATGGTGTAAGTGTAAGAGACCTTTTCACATACAGTACAGGCCAAAACTTTGGACACACCTCCTCATTCAATGTGTTTTCTTTATTTTCATGACCATTTACAGCACTCCATCACTCTCCTTCTTGGTCAAATAGCCCTTACACAGCCTGGAGGTGTGTTTGGGGTCATTGTCCTGTTGAAAAATAAATGATTGTCCAACTAACCTGACTTCTGCACAACACAACTGCTGGTCCCAACTCCATTGATAAAGCAAGAAATTCCACTAAATAACCCTGATATGGCACACATGTGAAGTGAAAACCATTTCAGGTGACTACCTGTTGAAGCTCATTGAGAGAATGCCAAGAGTGTGCAAAGCAGTAATCAGAGCAAAGGGTGGCTATTTTGAAGAAACTAGAATATAAAACATGTTTTCAGTTTTTTCACCTTTTTTTGTTAAGTACATAACTCCACATGTGTTCATTCATAGTTTTGATTCAGTGAGAATCTACCAATTTAAATGGTCATGAAAATAAAGAAAACACATTGAATGAGGAGGTGTGTCCAAAATTTTGGCCTGTACTGTATTTGTATTAATCTTAGCAAACTAGTAATAATCTGATATTCAGTTACTTTTTTATTTCACTGTCAAGAAATACATTAAATATTAATGCTTTCTTTTATCTAGACCTGTGTTTTTTAACTTTTTTCCACACAACTCAATCTTGCCCTTCTTTGTGTCTTTGAAACATGACAACTTGATGACAGTATATGACGGGTCCCTCTGGGAAAATCTCAGCTGAAAGTCAAATTACTATCGACTTGCATAATGGGGTGGGGGTACCCCTTTGGAGGACAATGAAGCAATGTCAACTGATTAAACTGCCAACAACAACCAATCACGAGATATTTTGCAGATTTTTTCCCATTGAATAAAACAGTGAGTCACAACCCTAAGTGATCTTAAAGGCAACAATCTGCATAGTTTAAGAACCTATGATCTAGACTGAGTTAGTTCCTACCTCCATTCTGCTGAGATAGACTTACACTCCTTGCAATTAATGGATAAAGTGGGTTTGAGAAAGGCTGAATGTAGGTTATGTGGTGTTATGATATGCTTTGTTATGTTATAGTGCCTATAAAAATATGTTTTCACATTTTATTAGTTATGTAACATTGAATTACGGTAAATTTTATCTGACTTTTTTAATCCCTGTCAACAGAAAAAGACTTTAAGATGAAAAAAGATCTTTTCAAAGAGACCTAAATGAATTACATATATAAGACACAAACTAATTTATTGCATAAGTATTCATTTCACACACCTACATCACTAGTGCAGTTGGTTGGTTTTAATGTCAAATAATCAGTTCAATGGAGTTCATCAGTCTGGGATTTCAGTATAAATGCACCTGTATGAAGAAGGTTCAGCTTGTGGTGAGTCTTCCTTGTGGCCTAACATACACAATGAACACAAAAGAACAGTCCAAGTAGCTCAGTGAAAGGGTTATTGAAAAGCACAAGTCAAAGGATGAAGAGAAGACAACATCCAAGTCACTGAAAATAACCCTTGGGGTCCATTTAATCTATGTCCAATATAACAGACTCAAGGATTGTCTGAGATCAGGACTAAAGTAAAAAAAAAAGTGCTATTTACATAAAAAAAATTAGTTCCAAGCTCTTTTTAAAAGGTTATTATATTATTAAGTAAACAAAAAATAGCTGATTAGTACTGATAATGGGTACATGCAGCCGAAACGGCTTTTCTCGATTCCTATTTGTCCTCTTCCAAACCCTTCCCCACACAGCCTGTGGCCTCCCATACACCCCCACGCCACTTTTCTTGATTCCTATTCCTCCTTCGGACTACCGCGTTCCTTCCTCTTCAAAACCGGTCCTGCCCACACGCAGCCAAAACCGCATTTCTCGATTCCTATTCGTCCTCTTCCAAAACCATCCCAACACTGCCTGCAGCCCCCCATACACCCCCATGCCTCTTTTCTCGAGTCCTATTCCTCCTTCGGACTACCGCATTTCCCGCTCCTCTCTTATAACCCCATTGGAGTTATGTCATCGCCTGATATCTACATAGACATAGAGTTACTAGACGCCACATTACCAGCAGCATCGTATGTCAACGTTATCGCCATACTGCAAGTGGCACTGCTGCGGAGTGAAGTAATGAATAATGTGCTGCTTAGAATTGTACAAACCGCTGTACACTCCAAACCAGATCCTGGGGGATTACATTTCAAAGGTAAGGATGAACGATTGTTTTGGTTATATTTGGCCATTAGAAAATCCCGTTTTATAATCTTAGCACTCAAGGTCACCTTACAATAAAATTAAACAACATTAGTAAAATGAAAACAAGAGAATGATGAATCAAAAAGCAATAATCAGCAACAAACAAAGGTAACTGGCAGTAACAGTGCAAAATTCACAATTAGTATGCCAGTTAGAAAAGAGGGCAGTTTTAAAATGTGTTATTGAATCGAGCTGACGTATATGAGAGGGAAGAGAATTCCTGAGTTGAGGAGCACTATAAGAGACGCTCGAGCTCCCATAGAACAGAGTCTGATGTGTGGTATAGAAAGTAGAGCTGCAGATGAGGATCTGAATGAGCGAGAGGGAGTGTCATTCTGGAGGAGATCAGTGAGGTTGTGGAGAGCTTTAAATGTTAAGAGCAGTATTTTGCACTGTATTTTGTAGTTAACAGGGAGCCAGTGATGCTGAGAGAGAATAGGTATAATATGTTCAGTGGATTTAGAACAGGTTATTATCCTGGCAGCAGAATTTTGAAGAAGTTGTAAGCGATGGATAAGTTTTTATGGGATGCCAGATAGAATAGCATTACAGTAATATGTGAGGTGACTAGGGCATTAACCAATACTTCAGTACTGTGCTGCGTAAGAATAGGACATTTAGAAATGTTTTGGAGATGGAAAAAGGCAGTCCAAGAAATGTTACTTATATGGCAGGAATTATTTAATAATAATAATTATTATTATTATTTAATAATTGCCATTATTAGTGTATAAATGGATATAAATAATTGCATGCAAAAAATTTGCCAGAATCGTTGCATGTAAATGATACTGTTTTAAATGTTACTGTTTTTTGATCAGAAAACCCGGTTTCCACGTCTACCTGTATTAGTTTAAATGGCAGGGTGGACGCGCTGACGTATCGTGTTGACTGGGCAAAACAGTGAATGCGGCGTCTGTCTATATATGTCTATGGATATCTAGCCTGACTACGTGACCGTGCACTTCGGCCATGTCTGCACCTGGGAGTCTTTTCCGCAGCCTGCTACAGGAAGGTACTCTCTCGACCATTGGCATTGGTTTCGCTCCTTTGCTATTTTCATTATACTGCGACGGTTGTTTCCTAAGCCTTTGTTATAAAATGAATGACAGTATCTTCTCTGTCGATGGGTTTTTGTACAACGTCACCTGTATTCCGGGATCCGGCAACTGCCTGTTCCTATTAGTGGGTTATTTTTTGACACAAACGGTTGACTAAGGCAATGCACTCTCACTACGACATAGGGCAGTAGATTTCGTTGCATCACATTGGGAAAGATTTGGACACGTTCTTCCTGTTGTTCTTTCCAACGCAAGCACAGTTATCACAAGTCAGGAGTACTATCAATACATGGCAACATCTGGAGTTTATGGTGGTGAAGCTGAAATTCAAGCTCTTTCCAAGATTAGATCTTTCGACTCATTATCTGTCGTCTCCAGCAAAACACCTATTCACAACTGCGTCTTTCAAGAAGTATTTCTTTCTTCTTGATTTCAGAATGTCTTTCTCACTGTTTTCCGTTACTATTCTTACTATGCTATGACGGGCATAGGCTAGTTATTATTATATTATATTTACACAATAGGAGCAACCAGAATTTGAGGTCAGGAAATGCTAGCACCTCAGAAATTCTGAAAGTGAAGAAACCAAGAAACATGATTAAGAAACCACTTACGTGGCAGCTGTCTAAATGCTTCAGGAGAGCCATACTGTAACTGTCAATGAGAGGCAAGATGATAGCAATCAAAAACAAGAAATCAGCTTTTAGACAAGTTAGGGCCATTGAGTAAAAAAAAAAAACAGATGTCAGGATATGCCAACAAAAGATCGACAGTCCTAGACTGCTGATTTTCAGAGACATGAACAGTGCCAGTGAAAATGGACATAAAAGTTGTAATTCATTTTAGAAATGCTTACATTTGTTTTTCATACTTTACCATAAAATTATTATGTTTTCTTCTTGATTTGATATTTTTTATGTCTTCCACTATTGTGTGGAGTTTTCATGTGAGCAATGCCATGCTGTTTATGTTTCATATGGCCATTTTTAGGCATATGACACACAGGTCATTAGACCTATGACCTTATGGCAGCCATTCTATATAATATGACGGCACAAAGCACATGGTTATCAAAGCTTTGAATTAAATACGAAATTCATTGGTGAAGACTTGCCAGTCATTTAAGATACGGAATATTTACATAACAATTAGAACCTCTGCCATAATTTGTGACTGACTTCTGCATCATCGCTTGGTTATGTTTGCTGATATTTTTGATACACTTGCCCTTTTGCCTGAACTTTTATTTAAGCCTTTATTTTTGCCATCATCTGGTAAAAAGTCTAATTCATCTTTCATAAAACTAAACAATTGCCATGACTAGGATTTTGTTTCTTTTTTGTACATAATTTTTATATGCTGTTAAAATAATCAAAACCTCTTTTTGGGGATTTTGAAGGTCAAGAAGCCTTGTGGTCATGTGCTTTTTGTGTCTGATATATTTTGAACAATGTTGAAAATGAAAATTTTCTCTCCTATAAAGATTTTTTGCTCTTTGTATGAGCATAATTTTTGTTTTGTTGCTATGCCGTTTCTATGCAGGTTCAAGCAGAAGTGTGTGATGTGTGACATCACTGAGTCATATTTATAATGTCCTACACTTCCTGTTTGTCCACAATATGGATTCACCCAAATAACTTTTCTTGTATTTATTTTTGTTTCTGAAGTACTGGTTTTGAAATTCTTGCTTTTTGACTAACATTTAACTATTAGTTTCTGGTTCTGTGTGTCTTTTACAGGTTTTATATATTTGATCCATGCCACTGTTTCCTGCCTAAGATTCTTGTTTCACATCCTAAGCTAGCTTACCTGATCATTTCTGGCTTTGACCTCTTTCTTGTTGTTCTGTTTTTTTTGACATCTCATTACATCTCCACTGAGAAGCTGCTGCCACCCTCTATACCACGCCAAAAGACATCTTGGTTATAATCAAGAGCTGCTGAAACAGACATACTGTAAAACATCCTCCAAAAATATGGATCAAAAGCATAAAAACAACTTGCAGGCTGTACCTGCCACTGAGAGCGACATAGAGCCCCTGAGAAGAGAAAGCTGGAGTGCTGATTAGTTCAGAAAACACAAAAAAACAAACGCGAGTTCCATTTTCTTTTAAAAAAATAATAACAAAAATTCAGTCACAGCACTGTACCTACAGACTGAATTTAAAAGATTATGTTACACATGAGTGAGGACATGAACAGATATGACAATGCACAGTTACTGATCCAATTATTTATGTCATCAACAAATCAAAATACCAACAAAAATAAATGACAGAGTCTAAATAAAAGCTCAAAACAAGCAGGCATGATGACAAACAACAGCAGAGATTCTGTGATAAACAGATTAGTTTTTTTGAGGTCTACATTTCATTGAGGAGCAAGTATGTTTTTTTTGCATTTTTGTTCCATGTAGAATGAAAATGTCATATCAGAGCCAGCTCACTGAAAATTGTAATCATAAACATATAAACGTTCATCTGCACTCTGCCTTGCATTCCGTCTTCAGGTTTTTTCAAGGTCTCCGTAGCTTACGTAACTATCATTGTCTGCCATTGCTGTCCTCTCTTATTGAAAGAAAATGTGTTTCATTATTAAACTCCATAAACATATCAAAGTATATACTCATGCTACACAAATATAATTATTTTTTTTAAACGGATTTCATTGTACACAGTCCACATAATTGCTTATTCTAGTGATTTGCACATGGTTGGCTGCAGCTCTTGTTAGTATCAATTATATCTGGAGAGTCTGCCAGGTTCAGAAGAAGAAGAGAATTCACTTTAAAGGCTAATTTTTATTCAGCATTTAGAGCTCAAGTTCACACCCACCTACAGGGAAGGAAAGCATGAGTATCACATGGTGTAATAAGGAAAATTTGGGTTCTATCTCCAAACTAGCCTCATCATCTTCAATGAAAAGCAGTCCAGCCAAAGCAAAATTGAATTACAAGTATGTGCTTAAGTTGACACTCTAGCTTGAAAGAGGCAAACTATCAAAATTCCATGTTATTTATGTTTTTGGCTTTTCTTTGAGACTGGGATTATCTCCTGTTCCAGGAACATCAGAATCAATACATGGGTTGTAGTTAGCTCATTGGTATTATCTTTAGAAGAAAGATGTAACAAGGAGTATTGATTACATGGAAGAATCTATTATAAAATAAATAAATAAATAAATAACATGGTGAGTCATAGTTGCTTTTTCAGGTTGTGGGGAGACCACATGTGGTGACTCTTTTCTATGACCTGAGATCTCAATGAATCAAAAATTATTTTCCATTCCAATACCACTTGACAGATAAAAGCATGTTTTTTACTTGGAAGCTAAAGAAAATATGGCTGGCATATTGATAAAATGAGAAGTCAAGAAAAATAATATCTTTTATTGGCTGACTAAAAAGATTACAATATGCAGGCTTTCAAGTCAACCAGGCCCCTTCTTCAGGCAAGATGGAGCCTGAGTTGCCCAGAAAGCTTTCATATTCATATTTCAAAAGCACTCATTAACTAAAACTGTCAGTCTAGGCAACAGCAAAAATAAAAAAAAATCTCCTCTCAAGTATCATACATCCTTTTTAAGTGGGTCTCACTTGTCATGTGATTTCAGATTTGTAGGTGAGTTTTACAGTAATGTAATTCTCTGAGGATACTTAAAGAAAGACAAACAGTCAATAATTAGAGATAAAGTTAATAAATATAACAGTCCTCCATGACCTGACATGTCAAGTGCTATAGCCTTAAGTACCAGAAAGAGAGATACCTGTCTTAGACTACATCCACACTATTACTATTTAGTTTAAAAACATGACCTGTGTCCATACTAGTGTTTTCACATTGTTTACAAAAGCATCTCTGGCTACACTAAAATGACTGAAAATATCATAAAACATAGTCATTTGCTTCCATTGAGCATGCGTGCATGAGCTGAAACAGGAAGATGAAGTGTCCTCTATGCTAGACAATCATTTGCAGTTTGTTTTCACACATGGAGAACAGCAATGGTAAGTAAGAAAAACAAAAGACAGATTGTTTTGTTTGGACAATGAAGTGTAATTGTTATTAGAACCAATGCACAACTTTGAGGCAAACAAAGTGGCTGAGAAAATTTAATGAGTAGGATCCAATTAGGGAAGGGCTACATAATAAGCATTAATCAATAAGATCGTGATTAAAGTCTGCATTTTCAAAATTCTCTGTTTTTTAGATTTAGAAACACTGGAGTAGTGTCATAAAAGGCAAAAATTGAGTCTAATGTTTATGTTTCTTCTATATGTATTTGAATCAAAAGTGTTAAATAGGCACATTATGAAATAATTAATAATGTAATGAAAAATGAGAAGGCATTGTAGTCAAGGTGCTATGCTGTCATCTTGTATTTTAACACTCTGACATACCACTTGTAAGAATGTGCAACTTTGGAAAACACTGTCATGGACAAGAGCTAAATAAGCATTTCATTTTGTAATAACTTAGCGATTAATGTTGCAATTAAAACTTTTTATTTTGCATTTTTCCTTTTAAGTTACAATGTGATTCACATTATATGGACTGAAACACTTTGGTTGGAACAACAGAAATAGACATCATTCTAGATTGCATTACCCAGCTGCATCTTCAGGGGATTTTGCATTGCATTTAAGAGAGCCACACACGCCTCACAGCCACAGAGATTCAGGCGCAATTGTCTGCTTTGTTGCTGTCTACAATAATAGATAGCAATAATAAAAATCCTCGGGTACTGTTTAGAACAACTGTTAAATTAACAAATTGGAATTCAGATCTACAGTGCAAAATACCAACATATATTAGCAGTACAGACTTTATGAACTTATTCAATGAGAAAATTAAAAATAGAAGATCCCAGATCTCAGCATCACAGTACAAACCGCATACTAGCTTAGCAGATCCTGCCACACATTGCATTCAGCATTTCAGTAATTTTAATCCTGTAACTGAGCAGGAAATCTTAACTTTAATTTCTAAAATGAAGCCCACTACTTGTTCCCTAGATCCAGTGCCAACAAAACTAGTAAAAAGTGCAATGGATGTTCTTGCAGCGCCTATTCTAAACTTTATCAATAGTTCATTATTGCATGGCACAGTACCTGATGCACTAAAAGTGTCAGCCATTAAACTATTACTTAAAAAGTCAGACCTAAACCCACACATACTAAATAATTATAGGCCTATTTCAAATTTACCCTTTCTCTCTAAAACACTAAAAAAAGTAGTCGCCAATCAGCTTCTGTCACATTTTATGCATTACAATTTATTTGAGAAATTCCAGTCTGATTTACGCACTGGTCATAGTACAGAAACGGCACTAACGCGGGTTGTAAATGACATTCTGATATCCCTGATGAAGGAAACTCCACTGTAATTATGTTGTTAGCCTTAAGTACAGCACTTGACACCACTGACCATTCTATTTTACTGCACAGGCTAGAAAATGATGCCAGTCTGCTTATGATTCCAATGATTAATAATATAACAGTGGGAGGTCGAGCTTTAAGTTACAGGGACCCTAAACTGTGGAATGGTCTGCCTGCTACTATAAGAGATGCCCCTTCGGTCTCAGCTTTTAAATCCTGGCTGAAGACTCACTACTTCAGTTTAGCACACCCTGACTAGAGCTGCTGATTAACTGTACAGAATGCATCTCTGTTGTTAGTCTTTAGCACTAAAACACAAGTAACATGATAGTTATAAGTTGTTACTAACCCTCACCTATTCCGTTTCTCTTCTCGGTACTCAAATGTGGCACTTGGTGCCACGGCCCACCTGCCAAGTTGTTTTGCCTGCCTAAGGTAAAGTCATCCCTGATGGAGGATCGCAGGAATTGTGGGTTAGAGGGGTCCTTTCATCGGATTGGCTGGCCCAGTGCGGTTTCAGTTGTGGAATGGCCAAATTGGGGAGGCAGCTTGATGGCTGAGGTCTCCAGGACTCTAAACAAATCAATCATATTATGTGCTATTATCTAAGTGTTAAGTTCTGTTCTGTACTTGTAAAATTTTTATTTTTATACTGTATTGAGGATTTGTTCTGATTTGTGTATTGTATTGTATTGCCCCCCTTCTTTTTGACACTGCATGCCCAACCAACCTGGAAAGGGTCTCTTACTGAACTGCCTTTTCCAAAGTTTCTTCCATTTTTTCCCTACAAGGGATTTTTGGGAGTTTTTCCTTGTCTTCTTAGAGAGTCAAGGCTGGTGGGCTGTCAAGAGGCAGGGTCTGTTAAAGCCCATTGTGGCACTACTTGTATAATTTTGGGCTATACAAAAATAAATTGTATTGTATTGTATTGTAAATGCATTTTTTGTATATTAGTCTAACTGTAGACTTGCATTGGCTCCTTATTAGTGTCATACAGTAAGCGAGGTGATGAAGGACTGCTGTCCTGTCCAAAGTTGACAGTGACGCCATGATAGGCTGAACATCTCTGTGACCCTGAGATGGCAAAGGTTTAGGAAATTAACAGATGTTTGAATGGAGTCTTCTTTGATGTTTCTGAAATAAAATCTGTCATCTATGCATGGATAGCATAACTGGCCAAAGTGAATGATTCTATACCAGTATATCTCAGGCCACATGGATGAGATCCAGCATTTGTTTGTGCATTATTGGCGGTCCTATAGACGTTTGGTTCATGCTTGGAAAAAAGACTGAACGGCACCAAATAAGGAGTATGCCTTGAATTTTGTAGACATCTGACTGTCGTTCCTAAATCTACACAGTTATTGCTATAACATACATATTCTGTGATTCTTCAAATAAGGAATACAGAAGTTTAAAGATAAGGTAGTTAAGACTCACTAGTCATGGCACAAGACAGAGGTAAGATGCTGCATTTTGATTACCACATCCAAGTAAGAATTTTACTATACTCTGTACACCTACAGCAGAGAACTAATTAGTAATAAAAACAGGCCCACTGTGTTATACAGCCACATATTAAATAAAACAATAAGTTTAGCAGAGACACTGGCAAAAGCCCTGCAGATGTATTTTAGTAAAACATTAATGATTTCTTCTAAAGAAGGTCTGCAGAGTTCTACACAAAGAAAAGTATTTTTTTTCTAGCTTTAGATAATAATTTTTCCATTGAGTTATGGGGGTGCATTACGGTTCTTCCAACTGAGTTGAATTAATCGGTGGACTAACAATGTAGTGTGGACCATAATGTTTAGCGTGTCACCAGATAGTCTAAAATTGTCTGGCATAACTCCAAATGCTGCTGTAAGAAAATTTGCAGTGATCATAAATCCTACTAGATAAGAAAAAATCTTTTCCCTAAATGGTTTTAATTTGAGACATAAAGCATATACCCAAGTGAGGCTGAAGCTACCTGGCATTGTTTACAAATAGTGTCCAATCCCTGATATATTTCACACAATTTAAATTTCAAGAGGTGTGATTTTCAGCAAAATTTCAGAATTGTTTGCAAAAATTGATGAAGAATGGATTTTGTGAACTATCAGATCCCAATCCTTGCCTAAGATATCGATAGGGAGGTCTCTTTTCCAGCATTGCCCAAAGGTGGTCTACTGGTGTGCACCATGACAATAATTGATAAATTCTTGAAATGCTGCCAATATTCTTCTCAGTACTATTAAAAATATTTTCAAATGTTAGCGCTGGTGGAGGAAAAGGAAAGTAAGGCAATTTTTATTTTTTAAAAAGTTTTCTAAAATGTAAATAGAAAAGTAAATATGTTAAAGGAACACCTTATTTATAGCAAATTGATCAAAAGATGCACATATATTATTGATAAAAAGATATCGAAAGGTTGAGATACCTAGTGTCTTAATTTCTGTGTGAGTGAGAGAAGGTTCAAATACAAAGTTATCCAGTAGTGGAGCAGCAGAAAGCGATGTCTTTTTCTTTGTTTCATGGTTCCAAATTTGGAGTGAGTAGAGTACTGTGGTGATGGCAGTTAGGGGTCCATGGCAGTGCAAAGATTTTTAGTAAAAAAGTCCACACAGTGTGGATGAGGGGCCCTGGGGTGTTAATGATGGAATTGACAGAGTGTTCATTTATGTGTAGATGTGAATGGGTTGGCCATTTTCCTCATTAACACTCTAGGGTACATAATCAGACAGCTGCTCCCATTAAAGCAAGAAATTATCCTGAGTAGGAAATGGGGTAAAAGAGAAATCAAAGGTCACAAAAAGGCAGAAGTGGGAGTGTGAACCTGCATGATGGTGAGTAGTAAGGCAGTTAGTAGCCCTGCTGAGAACACTTCCTACATGATTTTCTTTCCAGTTTCAACTAAGCAGGTACACACTCAACATTCTCTTCATTTTTCCATTGTCAAAATTTACAAATATCCTCAACCCAGTAATCAGATAATACCATGGAACCTGCTGCTTTAAATCTTTGAGAAGTTGACTTTAATACGTGGTCTTTTTTCCTTCTGTATAAATGTTCTTATAACAGACTTGACCTTTTTAAAAATTATTTACTATTAATTATTGAAATACTCTGAAAGAGGAACACACATTTTAGGGCAAATTCATTTTAGTTATTACCTACGCCCATTTAGTGAAAGGCAAAGAGTTGCCCATCTTTGACATCTTGTTGAGTGCTTTCCACCAAACAGTAAGTGCTTACCACTGTGTTTATAAAAATCTTTAAGATTTATTGTAACTGCAACTCTCTAATATTTCAACTTTTCTGAAACAGTTAGCATATAGTCTTCAAATATACAATTAAGTTCTAACAAATGTATTATTTTTCTAGGTTAATTATAAATTCAGAAATTTTGTAAAGGTCACATATATATAATATAATAATATATATACTTTGTATATATTAAGATTAAATAATAATACATTAGAGCCTGTGGTTTTAAATTTGTTGATAAATCAAAACAAAATTGATGTATTAATATGTAAATATCAACAAAAATAATCATGCAAGTCATGTCTCTAATTCCCAGCTGAGAATCATGGGTTCAGAGCAGGAGAATAAAATTCCTTGGTAGGTGTTGTGATGTGAGATTTTGCATATAACTTGATAAATGTTTTGCATGTCTTTATTTATAATTTAGGCAAACCAATGTAATTAATGTTACTTTGGTGAGAGGTATTTGTGTTTGCCCCCCCGTTTATGACTAATTTTATGACAGGATTTGGGGGGATGTGTCTTAAATCTGTTTGATGAGTATTTCTCCAACATTTGATGAAGAAGCATCTCTTTTGCTAACCTGTGATGATGTAGAAGTATCTTTCTCTTGTTAACAACTGATGAAGACCATCACACCATGAACTGAAGACAACACAATGGAGAGCACAGCTTCAGCCATTTTGAACAGACATGTGGCTAAAAGCTGAGCACCAATGATGCCTTCACTAGAGACATTAAGTAACTACAAGTCTGTGTGCCACCTGAATTACACATCACCATTTTATCAGGTTGTATGGTTGCCAATATTCAAATGTACTTTGCATTTTGTTATTATTTATGAATATTATCAGTAATACATTATTTTATGTGTAACTTAACTCCTGCTTGTTTTTTTTTACTACATCTAATTGCCTGAGGTTATAGATATAGAAGGGAAGGTGGGGATAAATTATATACAGTGGTAAGTCTGTGAGATTAGGCATTCTAAGGCTACATATTATTAATACAATAGGGGAAAGTAAAGCAATATATATATTACTCTACCAAGATAAAACAGTAGGCCATGGTATTCACAGGTTAACACTGACCTTAAGAGTGACTGTAAAACATTGATTTCTGCCAATACTGAACTTAGGCAGAATCAAATGCCACAGTTCCAGCTTGAGATATAAGCCAGGAGAGACACAAGGTCAGATGAAGCAAGTAATGACAAGGAATAGCTAAGCTTGGAGTCACTACTGCTAAAAAGGGAAATCCAGTACAAATAAAATCCAAGTGGGACACACAGGAGGCTGTTCTTATTTTGAATACTTTGGTCTGGCACAATTTGGTTCAAGAGTGGCATCAGTGGATAATGTGGGGGAAACTGCCTTGATTTGAAAGTTTGTCAGACCATTGGCAGACATGTGGAAAATCCAGAAAAAGATGGACATTTACATGAGTATTTTCTGGGAAGTGTGGTGCAGAGACAACTTTAGCTTCAGTGAAATAAAGAAATTTACAGTAGATGTCACACATAATGGCAGGAAGTTTTTAGTTTCACCACTTAATAAAAGTAAACGGAAAAACCTTACAGTTAAGAAAAATGATTTTGTGCCAACTGATTTGAACCACTTGACTAACTGAGTGGTCATGACACTTGTTTGCATCGAGTATATAGCATCATCTTGCATCAGAGTGGCACGGCTCAGTAGAAACACACCAATGATCAAACTCATTTGATTGTGGACAAGTACTAACCTGGATGCTAAGAAAAAGTAAGAGCTCAGGTGTAATATGAGGATGAATAGGGGGTTCTAGAACTGTTAAGATAGGCCCAGTGAGGATTTTGTATGTTTGACTGTTGAATATGTGAACTTTGTATTCTCAGTGTGTTTGTTATGAAGTGAAGTATGCTCCTATGGCAAAGTAGGAGATAGTCTTTAAAAAATTCTACAAACAAGGACTACAAAATGCAGACTGAATACAAACTCCACAGGCTGGCTATGGCTCACACAGGCCTAAAAAGGGGCCATTACTTCTTTAATATTTAAAAATATACTACAGAAAACACAAAATTCCTTTTAAGAAAAGGAACTATCTAAACCTTTAGCTAGGAAGGACAGAATAATCTTTACAAATACATGACTTCATTCAGGAATCTAAAATAAAAATGGCAAAAAAGGGTTTGTCTCAAAATTCAATACAGCACATAAGTCCCAATACGCAATCCAATTATTAAAACCCACGAAGAGAAGTAAAATAACCTAGAACCAGAAAAATCAGTTCTTACGAATATATGCACTATAGGAATGTTAATGAACCACTTTAGTCAACTAGTAAACCCAGAGAGAAGATCCTGCAATAGTGATGTTAGGGTAGCCCCACTTCCTGAGGATCCATCCGCAAAGAACAAGGAATGGAAACCATTTTAAGGAGACAGTACATAATTAATTATTATTACACAAAACCAAAACTCAGACACAAGAAAAATAATAAAGTTAAGAAAAACAAAAAATGGTAAAAACATAAAATAAATATAAGCCAGGGAGTAAACCCTGGCTGTGGTAAAACAGAGTTCATTCATAAATTTTATTTACTTGATGAACTCACTAGTTTTGCATAGTTTTGCCTCCTTGGCATCATTCAGGGTAAGTGAGTCACAACAAAAGAACCAAACATTTTTGAGAACACACATTTATCTTGGTGACTCAACATTACCTGATAAATATGCAGTTTGATCTCAATTCTGCATGAATGATGTGTCAATAATACATTTATTTAGGCTCTTTCTATAGTGGACACCATCAAAAAACTTCTACACAAGTGCAAAGCTACAGTACCTTGATCCTGTGACCTATCCACTGCCTTACCATGGGCACTCAGTACATATCCTGGCAGCACTGAAAGCAAGGTAGGAACTAACCCTGGACACAAACACTTACACATCCAGAGAGAATGTGCAAACCTTACACAAGCAGTCATCAGTCACATCTTTCCCATATAGATAACTAGCAAAATACCCGTGCTTCGCAATAGAGAAGTAGTATGTTAAAGAAGTTATGAAAAAGAAAAGGAAACATTTTAAAAATAATGTAACATAATTGTCAATGTAATTGTCGTCGGCTTATTTTAGTATTGAGAGTGAATTTGATGATTGTAAGGAGTTTAATTTATGATTGTAAATGTTGTGTATAAGAAATGCACATTTATAGGATGTAAGGATCTCTTTTCAAACGACGTTTGCAGTTCTGCCCTCGGGCTGTAAAATGACCTAGCTGCCTGCTGAGTTTACTCTTGAGCATGCAACATACAGTTGGCCATGTGAGAAGAAATCAAGTCAATGCCGACCTTTTTAGAGTCTGGCCCTGTGACTTGTTTATTGTCAAAGCGAAGAAGACCCTTACTGGAAATTGGAGACGTTTGAATTGGAATGGGAAGTCAGAGGGTATGAGAGGGATGTGAGGAATAAATACAGTCTCCCCTGAGCCTGTTCCAGTGAAGACCGTTTCCTCAATGAGGTTCTTGCGCAGAGATTTCATCTGAAGCCTAGTGCCGTTACAAAGTTTTGGTGGTTGTAAGTTTCATAGTAGCATAATTGGTGTGCCGACCTTCAAAACTACAGTATGTGGAGGCATGCCCGGAGGATTAAGAGTGTGAAGAAACTAAATGAAAAGGCAGGAGTCACCAGCAGGAAGACGTGAAGCAAAGCGAACAATAACAGGCTTGAAGCGGTGGAGCAAAGAAGAAGGGAGCAGCGAGCACAATGAACAGCTGAGGAAAGTAAGGAAGCGAGTGAGGAGGCACATAAGCGTGGGATGTCGTTAATGTATATAGGCAGGGTGCCAACCACGTGGGTATGTGTGCGGACAGTGGCTGTGCGGGGGCGGCCCTTGTGCATCTCTGTTGTGAAATAAATCCTGTGTTAACAGAAATAAGGAATGAAACTGGCAAAAGGAGAGGTCAGTTCCAAAAGTTCATTGCAGTATAATGGTGAGAACCACCAAAAAGAAGATGTTATTTTCAAAAGTTCTTTACGGGGCATGGCGCAAAATGAAAAACACTTAACGTTTGTTAGGACAGGGTGAGCATGGGGAAAGGATGACCATGGGGAAATTTGGGCTTCCTACGTATATTGGAAGTCACAGAAATAGTGAGGACGGGTTTCCCCTATCTATATATTCAGTTTAGGGGGTACACCCGTTTCCCGCCCTTGGGTGTTGCAATAGGACATGAAACATACCAAACTTTTATAAGCACACTTCAAGGAATGAGCATGCAAAATTTCAGTTTCCCACCTATATGGAAAGTGGGAGAATTAATGATGAGTCAGTGAGGGCTTTGCCTTTTATATGTATACATTTGGTGTAACTATCATTGATGAGCTGCCATGCTTTTTCTCTCCAGGTAATTTGATTTGTGCCCTCATCTCTGGAAGTGCCTTCTAAAATAACTGGCAACTGTAAATTTGTCCAGCATTGGTTTGGTTATGCTAGAAGAATAAGTTCAGATTCTTTTGTAACAGAAACCTTTTTTTTTACTTACAGGACAACTGATATCTACCTGGTGTATGAACATCAGCTAAAGAGCTAAGATGATTTTAAGAGTATGGCAGTAAAAGGATCACAAATCTAATTAAAAATTGCCTTTATAAATAGCACTTAATGGCTATCATCACTTTAATGGATGTTATACCTGGGGAAGCCCATGTCCATATATTGTAAACTACAGAGGCATACATTCAGATTGTCATGGTACATCTATAATTGTCATAAGTGATCTGTTGCATTTTTAAATCATCTCACTTGTTTCCTTGTTAGGATTGTTCCACATGTGTATCTCATTTAACGTGGCTCTCTGTTGAACTGAGGCCTGTTGTTTTAGCAGTAAAACTGATATCTAGGTAATTGCAGAGGCAGCGTCTCAGATTAAGCTACTAGGAGGCTTTCCACTTAAGTCATATTAAAGTGCACGCTTACGCAATATTGCCAGGACCACAAACTGATTGTACAGGGACTGTGACTTTTTGACCCGTTCACATGGCTAATAAAACATTAATAGACGCAGAAGAATTCCAGTGTATAGATCCCTTCTGTCTGTGATGTTTAGGGTCCTGCAGCGATCCCATACAGGGCTCCATTCTGTCTGCAAACAATGAGCTGCTGTTCACTCTGTATTATGATGCTCTGTAATAACATCGACAAGCTAATAAAATATTTTTCTTCTCTTGATGATTGCTTCTCAATAAACATAATATTGTTTTAACTCAGGATGATCAATATATATATTCACTTTAAATGTAGGTGGTCAGACTCCAGTTTTGTTTTTTTTAAGTTTGTGTTACCAGTGACCATGATATGGCATTTAAAATTTGAGTTCAATTGCTCCAAAGATTGCCTGCATTGCATATGTGGAAACAGTCATCAAACATTACAGTCAAACCTTTCATTTTAATTGCCACATGTCATTTGAATGTTGTATTTTACTGATGTTCCACTCTCTGCGTACAAAAGCCATTGAGACCAATAAAATAATAAAAGCTGCTTTGTGCATTATTTAGCAAAGGAATGGATTTGTTTCAGACTCAAAATACTGTAAGTATTCCATGTAAAAGCACTGAAAACAAAAAAAAGAAGAAAAATCAATGAAAGCTTTGCCTCACAATGTCTTTTCACGTGGCTCACATATGGTTATGTTCTTCACTGTTCATCTCTCAATAGCTACTTTATGTAGTGCAAAATGTCAATATTTAGATTCCCTTCAAGTCTGATGGCTGATTATTTTTGTGGTTTGTGCTCAAATGGCTGTTCACCAGCAATGAGTTCTCCCTTCCCACATTGTGAGGGTTTTAAATTGCTAAAATAACTAGTTGATATTTGATAAGTTTTATGATGATTAGGAAAGTTTGTGACTCACATGCACTGGCACTACCAAAGATGAATCATTGTAGTTTTGAAACAAACACTTCTAAATTTGTCAGTCTAATAGCTTTGCAATGGCGGGCCAAATTATTCCAATAAATAAACAGAATACGGGATTGTTGCAATGTGTCGGACTTTTAAATGCACACTCCTGTTTTCATGCTATATTTACAAGTAAGTAGACATATTCATTAAAATATAAGCTCTGTAGAGCTGCTTCCTGTGCATGACCCAAGGGCATATGACCTTAACCTTGAAAGTGAGGCCTAAAACCTCAATGGAATACCCCCAAGAGGAAATTACATCCTAAGACTGATTGCCAAATGCCTCAATTATTCAAATTTTACAATGGAAATATATACGGTCGGCGGGTCTAACAATGGCGTACTGTAAGCCAGACCTTTAAAAGTTTCCACAAGGTTCCCCTTCATTCACGAAAGAAAAAAGGAATGTAAAACAAGTCACAGTTATTCTACAGGTCAATTTATTTTATGTTTGGCAAGCTGAAAATCTGTGAAAGAGAAGATAAGAAAATTCCTGGAGAAACTGGCTTCTTAATTTAATTTTTCTGCTTTTGCCACAGTACTGTGATTTATAAACTGGAATTATGTCAGTGAAGTGTCAACATTCTTAAATTTGAAAGTCAATCACTTCATGTCTTGTTGATGGAGACGTCCTTCCAGTATGACGACCCACACATGCTCAGCTGGAGCCAGATATACTGGATAACTTTGTAGTGTTCAGGTTCAGGCTAAATTACGTTTTATAATTACACTTGTCTACCTATCTGTTCCACTGCAGCTTAAGTCATGCTTTTTGTTTCACAAACATACTTATTTCTATAACAGGCTTGACACCATGTAGCATCAGTAAAATTCGTGGTCACTGAATTATTTTAAATAACATATTGGATTTTGTTAAAGAAGCCACATACAGTGTATAAACTTGCTTTCCATAGCCGATGCTTATTTTTTAGTTCTATTTTGTTGCGAGAGTGGTGGCTCTGAGGCTAGGGATTTTTGCCAGCAATTGGAAGGTTGCCGGTTTGAATCCTGTAAACACTAGAAATGACTCTACTCTGTTAGGCCCTTGAGCAAGGCCCTTGACCTGCAATTGCTTCATCCTGGGTATGAAATTAATCTGAATCCAGCCCTGCAAGCAGGCCCTCCAATTTGTAGGGAAACCCTGTTCCAGTGTGGTACTGAGGTGTCATCTGGTCTGATCTGCTGCACTCAGGTCCCATTCCAGGTAGTTAGTTGTGTGGTGGGTGTGGCAACCCACTATTAACGCATGTGCCCAACCTCTTTCTCTCTCTCTCGTTATTGCCATGAACTGGCAATCACCCGGATTTTAGATACAGTAAACACTGTCAGGTGAAGCTAGTGTGAAATTCCTGTTGTTTAGTTTTGTTAGATGTGTTGTCTTTGGGCATGCTGGAAAGAAGACATTCTGCATTCACTTGAACAGTGCAATTCAATTGTGAAGCTGTATGAATCCAACTAGTTGTGAGTGCTACTGAAATGTACAAAGTTTAACAAATAGTGTAGTACTGCTCCTGTGAGCAATGCACTAAAACCAAGAAACCCTTGTGTTCCTATTATAGAGGTTGTGGCTGACATTGTAGATTGTACAGAAAGAACTCATCAAGAGTCCATGAGAAACAGACAGTGTGTCACGGAGGCCACATCAGCATATACTCCATGACTGGATGGATATTTTTTGTTCTCCACCTGCTACTACTTTTATTTTACATTGTACAGTAAATGAAGAGTATGTTCATGTTTTGTATCACTATAAACTTAGAATACTTCAAATCTAAATATTGTAATGTTTGCAATTTTGGATTTGTACTGGGTATATGTTTCCAAACTTAAAATTGGGGTGTGTCTTAAATTCAAATTATTTGTCACCTCACAAATAAGCTCAAGTGCACCTTTGAAAGAGAAAGTGATTCATTTGGCATGAGCTTCTGAAAGAGAAAGTGGATCAGCATGTTTGTGCTTACAAAGGGGAAAGCAAATCAGCAATACAGATCCATCAAATCAAGGACAAACAGACTTAGGGACAGTTTCTTTCTCTGAGCCATAATTACATTGAATCTCGACGTGCACTGATCATCCCTCTCTGTGTCTCTGTCTCTGTCCCTCTCTATTTGGATGTGCAATAATTCACTGTGTAATAACAACAGCCTAGTGCAATATTGCTCCATCTGTTCTATGTTGTGAGATATGGCCGGCCATTCATCCCGGCCAATACCCCCAGGGCTCCAGATGGAGCCCTCCTTGCAGCATAGAGGTTCCCCGAATGCCAGCAGGGAATTATGGACAGTGGACTTTTAATGCACAGTCCTGCTGGATACCATGGGGGCAGCCAGGAGTCGCTGCAGGGAGGCCCAGGGACTATTTCATTACACACCCCGGAAGTACGTCCTAGTCACATGGACAGAAAAAATGACGTGCTTCCGGGATGAATAAAAGGAGTTTTACCTGAACCGGAAGTGATGGAAAGTCACATGGACTGAGGGACAAACACTTCCAGGTCAAGGACAATAAAGGACTCTGGGAAATCCCAGACGGACGAGCTGAGTTGGGAGGCAGGGTGGCTAAGCGTCTGGGAGAGTGGATGATTGGTTATTGTTTATTAGGAATATTGTTATTGGAGTATTGTGGAGAGGAGGGTGCTTTGTGCACTTTATTTTTGTAATAAATAATTATTGGACTTTTTATCTGGTGTCCGACGTGGTGTCTGAGGGTTCAAGGGAGCAAGAAAGCCCTAATCTGTCACAACATGCAATATTTTACATTATTAGTATTTTTTGTGTAATAGTCATATCATTGGTAATTCATTATGCAATACCTGCATGACTAGTAATATTTCTTATCAGTAATACCGCATTTGTTGCTTAGCAAAACCACATTGTTACTTATTAATTAGTATTTTATATTGTTTTAGCAACCCAGGCACAGGGGATGCACAAAATAGTGTGCTTCTTTGTGCAGGTCTCAAGCCCGGATAAATGGGGAGGGTTACATCAGGAAGGGCATCTGGTGTAAAATTTTGCAAAATCAATATGCGGACAACAATACAAATTTCCATACGGTTGAGCACCAGGTTAACAACGACTGCCACCAGTACTGTTAGCCAAAAGGGTGCTGGCAGAAATTGGGCTACTGTTGGCCAAAGAAGAAGAAGGAGAAGAGAGAGGGGAAATGTGTCCAGAGGTAGGAGGAGAGTGGAACTGAGGGTAGGAACTTTGAATGTTGGCAGTATGACTGGTAAGGGGAGAGAGCTAGCAGATATGATGGAGAGAAGGAAGGTTGATATATTGTGCGTGCAACAGACTTAATGGAAGAGGAGTAAAGCCAGGTGGAATGGAGGTGGATTCAATTTGTTCTATCATGGTGTGGATGGGAGGAAAAATGGGGTAGGAGTTATTCTGAAGGAACAGTATGTCAAAAGTGTTTTGGAGGTGAAAAGTGTTAGGCAGAGTAATGATTATGAAGCTGGAAATTGGAGTTGTGATGATGAATGTTGTTAGTGCATATGCACTGCAAGTTGGGTGTGCAATAGGTGAGAAAGAAGATTTTTGGAGTGAGTTGGATTAAGTGATGAACAGTGTACCCAAGGGACAGAAAGTGGTGATTAGAGCGGATTTCAATAGGCATTTTGGTGAAGGGAACAGTGGAGGCGAGGAGGTGATGGTAGGTATGGTGTCAAGGAGAGGATTGAAGAAGGTCAGAGGATAGTGGATTTTGCCAAAAGGATGGATATGGCTGTGGTGAATACGTATTTTAAGAAGAGGGAGGAACATAGGATTGCGTACAAGAGTGGACGAAGATGCACACAGGTAGATTACATCCTATGCAGAAGAGTTGATCTGAAGGAGAATGAAGACTGCAAAGTGGTGGCAGGTGAAAGTGTAGTAAAGCAGCATAGGATGATGGTCTGTAGGATGACACTGGAGATCAAGAAGAGGAAGAGAGTGAGGGCAAAGCCAAGGATCAAATGGTGGAAGTTGAAAAAGGAAGACTGCAAGGTTGAGTTTAGTTGAGTTACCAGACAACTGGGAAACTACAGCAGATGTAGTGACGGTGACAGCAAGAAGGGTGCTTGGTGTGACATCTGGAAAGAGGAAGGAGGAAAAGGAAACCAGGTGGTGGAATGAGGAAATACAGGAGAGTATACAGAGGAAGAGGATGGCAAAGAAGAAGTGGGATAGTCAGAGAGGTGCAGACCGTAGACAAGAGTACAAGGAGATACAGCACAAGGTGAAAAGAGAGGTAGCGAAGGCAAAAGAAAAGGCGTATGATGAGTTGTATGACGTTAGACACTAAGGAGTGAAAAAAGGACCTGTACCAATTGGCTTGACAGAGGGACCGAGCTGGGAAAGATGTGCAGCAGGTTAGGGTGATAAAGGATAAAGATGGAAACGTACTCACAAGCGAGGAGAGTGTGTTGAGCAGATGGAAAGAGTACTTTGAGAGGCTGATGAATGAAGAGAACGAGAGAGACAAGAGGTTGGATGATGTGGAGATAGTGAATCAGGAAGTAAAACGGATTAGCAAGGAGGAAGTAAGGACAGCTATGAAGAGGATTAAAAATTGGAAAGGCTGTTGGTCTAGATGACATACCTATGGAAGCATGCGATGTGTTTAGCAGCGATGGCAGTAGCGTTTTTAACCAGATTGTTTAATGAAATCTTGGAAAGTGACTGGATGTCTGAGGAGTGGAAGAGAGGCATACTGGTGTCGATATTTAAGAATAAGGGGGATGTGCAGGACTGCAGTAACTACAGGGGAATAAAATTGATGAGCCACAGCATGAAGTTATGGAAAAGAGTAGTGGAAGCTAGGTTAAGAAGTAAGGTGATGATTAGTGAGCAGCAGTATGGTTTCATGCCAAGAAAGAGCACCACAGATGCAATGTTTGCTCTGAGGGTGTTGATGGAGAAGTATAGAGGAGGCCAGAAGGAGTTGCATTGTGTCTTTGTAGACCTGGAGAAAGAATATGACAGGGTGCCTTGAGAGGAGCTTTGGTATTGTATGAGGAAGTGGGGAGTAGCAGAGAAGTACAAGAGTTGTACAGGATATGTACGAGGGAAGTTTGACAGTGGTGAGGTCTGTGGTAGAAGCGACAGATGCATTCAACATGTAGATGGGATTACATTAGGGATCAGCTCTGAGCCCTTTCTTATTTGCAGTGGTGATGGACAGGTTGACAGATGAGATTAGACAAGAGTCCCCATGGACTTGATGTTTGCTGATGACATTGTGATCTGTAGCGATAGTAGGGAGCAGGTTGAGGAGACCCTGGAGGGGTGAAGATATGCTCTAGAGAGGAGAGAAATGAAGGTCAGTAGGAACAAGACAGAATACATGTGTGTAAATGAGAGGGTGGTCAGTGGAATGGTGAGGATGCAGGGAGTAGAGTGGGTGAAGGTGGATGAGTTTAAACACTTGGTATCAACAGTACAGAGTAATGGGGATTGTGGAAGAGGGGTGAAAAAGAGAGTGCAGGCAGGGTGGAATGGGTGGAGAAGAGTGTCAGGAGTAATTTGTGACAGACGGGTATCAGCAAGAGTGAAAGGGAAGGTCTACAGGACAGTAGTGAGACCAGCTATGTTATATGGGTTGGAGATGGTGGCACTGACCAGAAAGCAGGAGACAGAGCTGGAGGCAGCAGAGTTAAAGATGCTAAGATTTGCACTGGGTGTGACGAGGATGGATAGGATTAGAAATGAGTACATTAGAGGGTCAGCTCAAGTTAGACTGTTGGGAGACAAAGTCAGAGAGGTGAGATTTCCATTGGTTTGGACATGTGCAGAGGAGAGATGCTGGGTATATTGGGAGAAGGATGTTAAGGATAGAGTTGCCAGGGAAGAGGAAAAGAGGAAGGCCTAAGTGAAGGTTTATGGATGTGGTGAGAGAGGACATGCAGGTGTAACAGAACAAGATGCGGAGGACAGAAAGATATGGAAGAAGATGATCCGCTGTGGAAACCCATAATGGGAGCAGCAGAAAGAAGAAAAAAGAAGATATTCTTTTTATTTAGCAGTTTTATATGTAATACTTTATAGTTATGGTATAAGTGATTCTGCATTTTATGCATCTGAAGGAGTATCTCCTATGTAATTTTGTTATACATGATATAATGACAATAAAGGGTTCTAATTCTAAATCTAAATGGACTTGCCAAGGGAAACTCATAGCTTTAAAATGGATTGAACTATACAAATCCAACATTCTTCAGCAGAACCAAGAAGAAATAGTAAATGGTTAATTTCTTCATCGGGGAAAAATAGAGTTTTTTTCTATCTATCTATCTATCTATCTATCTATCTATCTATCTATCTATCTATCTATCTATCTATCTATCTATCTATCTATCTATCTTATTAAATTATACTGCTTTATGCAAGTGTGAACTTTTTACCTGAACAGGCAAAATGAACAGTCCCTCTGTTATGATGCTGTTAACTGGAAAAAATGGAATGAAGCTAAGAGTTTATTAAAAGTTGATATGATGAACAAAAGAATAACATACTCATTAGGTGCACAGTGCAAAATGCTACCTAAAGTAAACATTAGCATTGTGTTTTTATTTATTTATTTTTGCTGCCACTTAAATAACACTTCAAAGTATTTGTTTTGCTTATACAGTTATCTCTAATGGCTTTATTCTGAGAGTTTATTAGAAACATTTTATTTTTTTAACATAACCATATGGAAATAATAGCAGCACTGTGTTGCCAAGTAACTGTTTTCTTTCTACATGAAAACTATGCCAAATAAAACGTGCTTCCAATAGCCGCACACGCTAACATATCAAGAGTAATTTTTTTTCTTTTCAGATCCGTTTGCTGTCATAAGGAACATTTTTGAGCAGTTCCGGAAAGTACATGATGGCTTTGGGTCACATGGAGAAGAAATTATTGAGCAGATTCCAATATTCTGATTCTGTTTGACTGCTGACTGGCTGAAAATCTCTTCAACATTGCATTGAACTTCCTGGTACAAATGAATGTGCTCCTCCTTTTCAAAAAGCTGTTGTAACTCTTTATCATCAGGTGTTGCCTTGTTCACATACGGTAAATTAGAAATTAGTTCAAAATATTTTTCACAGTGAGGATGGTAAGGCCACAGTTGGACCCTTTCCTTGATTTCACTCATTCCTTGGAACCAAGACTTGCTTGGTCTGTTGGGTGTTCCACAGAGTAATAACATTAACACAACACACAGTTTGAGACTGTATAAACTAAAGATTAAAAAAGACTATGAAAAATGGGTGAAAAATCACTTTCCTTGCCATTTTGATATATTTTGTGGAATCATGTTATGAACAATTTGGCAAAGATGTTGCACGGAAATGTAACATTTTGGTTCACTGAGTCCAGCTATTCACCACTGCATTATAAATGTTTCAGAACTGAAGTACATAATACTGAAAAAACAGGCATACTAAACAATCTGTGAGAATTACCATTGTTGGTTTATCAAGCAGACAGGGCCATTAGGAGGACAAGACTGCTTACTGATGAGCTCTTGGTCCTAATTTCTCATTGAAAATGGATGACTTGGTAGTTTTCAGATTTCCAGCCTTCCCAGGTATTCCAGTTCTCGGTGCATAAGGAGCAAAGTGAGGAATCATTCTTGGCTACAAGTGCAGGTGCCATAATGTTTGAATAATGTTTGATAGCAGTGCTACATGATTTGAATAACGAAAATGTACTTTGTTTGTTATATGCCCTTTTACATCCTTATAATGTAACTGGTATCAATCCAAGGTAATCTCTGGTTTATTTTGGAATATGAATCAGCTAGATTGATTGCATATTACACAATCTATTAGTGCACAATACAGTCTGCACAGCAATTCAGTGTATTACGATTCAGGCATATGGCATTATGGAAAGTAGCAACACCCATTTAAATACATCATTGAATATAAACTTTATATCCCAAGTTCATGTCTACTGCATTGTAGTTTGTAGTTTTAGATATCTGTGCTGCCTAAGGAAAATTCTGTCTATACCCCATTTCCAACATTCTAATTCACAATATAAGATGGAAAAGTGTCTGGACAAGGTCTCTTGTGACTGTACTTTTGATTGTTATCACATGAGGATCTACAGTCTATGTCCATTTTCAGGTGGTTTCAAAATGAATAAAATGAAAGATTAAAGAATAATAAATTATATTCACATTACAACAAGATTAGGCTTCTAGCCATGGTGTCTGTAAAGCTGGATAACATTCTCAGATAGAGGTATGTTTTATTTTGGCATTAAATAATGCACCAACAGTGATTTATTGATGATCAGGGAGTGCTGCATAAATCAAACAAATTTAAAGTCAGAGAATAATACATATTTAAGGAATTGTTCCTATACACATACACCATTAACAGGAACAATCTTAAAGATAAAAATGTTGACATTAGTTTAGTCATAAAGCAAGCAATTGATGATCCTGTTTATATTTGGAAACCCTGGGAATATAGGAATTCATGAGCTATGCAAAGGATTGCTGTTCTCATCAAGTAAGCCATGAAGTATAACTAAAGAAAGGTAAGAGTAGATATTGGTATAGGTTAAAAAAGTTATTGAATGGGCAGAATAATAAAACTGACAAGACATACACATAGTATATTAGAAAATAAACAATACAACTTATACCACTCAATTAGTCAAACCTACTGAATGATCATGCAGCGACATCTGTAGTTAGTACTGAATTTCTTCAAAAGCCATATTGCTATTGGCAAATCTCAGTGTGAAAAGTGAAGTTTTTGCAAATGCAGAAAATAATTAATCAAAACTATGTTTTTTAAAAGTTTCTGAAGTTTTGGAATACATCTATTCTTTAGTGCAGTCCCATCTGGTGCTGCTCTCGGCACAACACAGCATTTGTCAAAAGAGTTGAAAATCTATTCTATTTTTCAAACTATGGTCTCAACAAATCAGTACTTTGCACAAACAATACTTGTATTTTATAGACATATAATATAGCAACATACTGTCAATTTTGGCAGGAGTACTTCCAGAATGGTAAGATAGAACCTACAGGTTTAGTGGATACTGTGCACCATACAGGTCGGTGTGTTCCGTTTTGTAGGATATTCAACATAACCACATTTCTTGTAGCTCTCAAGGTAGCCACATTACTTGTAGCACTCAAACATCCTTTCTCTACCTTGCCACCTGGCATTATATCAAATATGTGAGATAAAAAATGATATTACATGATTAAACACTTTTGCCATGACTTTTTAAATATTTTGCTCCAAATCACCCTCTTTTTTATTTTCACAGTATATTAGAACACTTTATATCCTAACCCAGCCCCAGGAGATGCACAAACCAGTGAGTTTCTTCATGCCGGTCCGAATAAATGGGGAAGGTTATGTCAGGAAGAGCATCCGGTGTAAAACTTTGTCAGATCAATATGCGGATAATGATGCAAATTTCCATACTGGATCGGTCGAGCCCTGGGTTAACAACGACCGCCACCAGTACTGTTAGCCGACAGGGTGCTGGTGGAAATTGGGCTAATGTTGGCCAAAGAAGAAGAGGGGGGAGACGTGACCAGAGGCAGAAAGACAGGAGGAAGGTAAAGAGAATGGAATTGAGGGTAAGAATTTGGAATGTTGGCAGTATGACTGCTAAGGGAAGAGAGTTAGCAGATATGATGGAGAGAAGGAAGGTTGATATATTGTGTGCACAACAGACTATCATGGTGTGGATGGGAGGTGAAATGGGGTAGGGATTATTCTAAAGGAGCAGTATGTCAAGAGTGTTTTGGAGGTGAAAAGAGTGTCAGACAGAGTAATGATTATGAAGCTGGAAACTGAAAGTGTGATGATGAATGTTGTTAGTGCATATGCCCCGCAATTTGGGTGTTTGATGGATGAGAAAGAAGATTTCTGGAGTGAGTTGGATGAGGTGACGAACAGTGTACCCAAGGAACAGAAAGTGGTGATTGGAGCAGATTTTAATGGACATGTTGGTGAAGTGAACAGATTAGATGAGGAGGTGATGGGTAAGTATGGTGTCAAGGAGAGGAATGAAGAAGGTCAGAGGACAGTGGAGTTTGCAAAAAGGATGGGCATGGCTGTGGTGAATACATATTTTAAGAAGAGGGGGGAACATAGAGTGACGTACAAGAGTGGAGGAAGATGCACAAACTGTAGATTATATCCTATGCAGAAGAGTCAATCTGAAGGAGATTAAAGACTACAAAGTGGTGGCAGGGGAAAGTGTAGATAGGCAGCATAGGATGGTGGTCTGTAGGATGACATTGGAGGTGAAGAAGAAGAGGAGGAGAGGGAGGGCAGAGCAAAGGATCAAATGGTGGAAGTTAAAAAAGGAAGACTGCAAGGTTGAGTTTAGGGAGGAGGTAAGACAGGCACTGGATGGCAGAAAAGAGTTACCAGACAGCTAGGCAACTGCAGCAGAAGTAGTAAGAGTGACAGCAAGAACGGTGCTTGGTGTGACATCTGGAAAGAGGAAGGAGGAAAAGAAAACCTGGTGGCAGAATGTGGAAGTACAGGAGAGTATACAGAGGAAGAGGATGGCGAAGATAAAGTGGGACAGTCAGAGAGATGCAGAAAGTAGACAAGAGTACAAGGAGATAAGGCGTAAGGTAAAGAGAGAGGTGGCAAAGGCCAAAGAAATGGCACATGATGAGTTGTATGAGAGGCTGGACACTAAGGAGGGAGAAAAGGACCTGTACTGATTTGCTAGACTGAGGGACCGAGCTGGGAAAGATGTGCAGCAGGTTATGGTGATAAAGGATAAAGATGTAAACATATTAACAAGTAAGGAAATGTGTTGAGCAGATGGAAAGAGTACTTTGAGAGGCTGATGAATGAAGAGAATGAGAGAGAGAGAAGGTTAAATGATGTGGAGATAGTGAATAGGGAAGTGCAATGGATAAGCAAAGAGGAAGTAAGGACAGCTATGAAAAGGATGAAGATTGAAAAAGCCCTTGGTCCAGATGACACACCTGTGGAAGCCTGGAGGTGTTTAGGAGAGATGGCAGTGGAATTTTTAACCAGATTGTTTAATGGAATCTTGGAAAGAGAGAGGATATCTGAAGAGTGGAGAAGAAGTGTATTGGTATTGATTTTAAGAATAAGGAGGATGTGCAAAGCTGTAGTAACTACAGGGGGATAAAATTGATGAGCAATAGCATGAATGGTAAAGAGTACTGGAGGCTAAGTTAAGAAAGGAGGTTATGATTATTGAGCAGCAGTATGGTTTCATGCCAGGAAAGAGCACCACAGATGCAATGCTTGCTCTAGGGTGTTGAAGGAGAAGTATCTGCGTCTTTGTGCACCTGGAGAAAGCATATGACAGGGTGCCTCGAGAGGAGTTGTGGTATTGTATGAGGAAGTCAGGTGTGGCAGAAAAGTACGTAAGAGTTGTACAGGATATGTACAACGAAGTGTGACAGTGGTGAAGTCTGCAATAGGAGTGACGGATGCATTCATGGTGGAGGTGGGATTACATCAGAGATCGGCTCTAAGACCTTTCTTATTTGCAATGGCGATGGACAGGTTGACAGACGGGATTAGACAAGAGTCCCCATGGACCTGAAGTTTGCTGATGACAATGTGATCTGTAGCGAGGGTAGGGAGCAGGTCGAGGACACCCTGGAGAGTTGAAGGTTTGCTCTAGAGAGGAGAGGAATGAAGGTCAGTAAGAACAAGACAGAATACATGTGTGTGAATGAGAGGGAGGTCCGAAATGTTGAGGATGCAGGGAGTAGAGTTGGTGAAGGTGGATGAGTTGAAATACTTGGGATCAACAATTCAGACTAACGGGGATTGTGGAAGAGAGATGAAAAATAGAGTGCAGGCAGGGTGGAATGGGTGGAGAAGAGTGTCAGGAGTAATTTGTGACAGATGGGTATCAGCAACAGTGAAAGGGATGGTGGTCTACAGGACAGTAGTGAGACCAGCTATGTTATATGGGTTGGAGACGGTGGCACTGACCAGAAAGCAGGAGACAGAGTTGGAGGTGGCAGAGTTAAAGATATTAAGATTTGCATTGGGTGTGACGAGGATGTGGTCCTCTTCCTCTGTATACTCTCCTGTATTTCCCCATTCCACCACCAAGTTTTCTTTTCCTGCTTCCTCTTTCCAGATGTCGCACAAAGCACCTTTCTTGCTGTCACCCTTACTACTTCTGCTGTATTTCCCATCTGTCTAGTAACTCTTCAGTGCCACCCAGTGCCTGTCTCACCTCCTTCCTGAACTCAACCTTGCAGTATTCCTTTTTCAAATTCCACCATTTGATCCTTGGCTCTGCCCTCACTCTCTTCCTCTTCTTGATCTCCAATGTCATCCTACAGACCACCATCCTATGCTGCTTAACTATACTCTCCCCTGCCACCACTTTGCAGTCTTCAATCTCCTTCAGATTGACTCTTCTGCATAAGATGTAATCTACCTGTGTGCATCTTCCTCCACTCTTGAGCGTAACCCTATGTTCCTCCCTCTTCTTAAAATACGTATTCACCACAGCCATGTCCATCCTTTTGGCAAAATCCACTATCCTCTGACCTTCTTCATTCCTCTCCTTGACACCATACCTACTCATCACCTCCTCACCTCCACTGTTCCCTTCACCAAAATGCCTATTGAAATCCGCTCCAACCACCACTTTCTGTCCCTTGGGTGCACTGTTCATCACTTCATCCAACTCACTCCAAAAATCTTCTTTCTCACCCATTGCACACCCAACTTGCGGTGCATATGAACTAAAAACATTCATCATCACTCCTCCAATTTCCAGCTTCATAATCATTACTCTGTCTGAAACTCTTTTCACCTCCAAAACACTCTTGACATATTGTTCCTTCAGAATAACCCCTGCTCCATTTCTCCTCCCATCCACACCATGATAAAACACTTTGAATCCACCTCCGATCCACCTGGCCTTACTCCCCTTCCATTTAGTCTCTTGAACGCACAATATATCAACCTTCCTACTCTGTATCATATCTGCTAACTCTCTCCCCTTACCAGTCATACTGCCAACATTCAAAGTTCCTACCCTCAGTTCCATTGTCTTTACTTTCCTCCTCTCCTCCTGCTTCCGGACACGTCTCCCCCCTCTTTTTCTCCTTCTCCGGCCAACAGTAGCCCAATTTCCGCCAGCACCCTGTTGGCTAACAGTACTGGTGGCGGTTGTTGTTAACCCGGGGCTCGACCGATCCGGTATGGAAATTTGTATTATTGTAGTATATTGATTTGGCAACATTTTACACCGGATGCCTTTCCTGAGGTAACCATCCCCATTTATCTGGGGTTGGGACCAGCACAAAGAAACACACTGGTTTGTGCATCCCCTGAGGCTGGGTTACATCTTATAAAAGAGTGGAGTAGTATAATTTTATTTCATGTTTTGGCCATTTCCAATATTCCACTAAGGTGTTCTTAAGTGAATGAACTCTGAACTAAACTGCCACACCTCTTACATTCGGAGAATGTGAACTGATGCATGATTTATTCTTTCCTTATAAGAAGAGAATATTGAACGTGTGCAATAGAGGGAATTAACACCATAAATGCAATGAGTCATGATGAATAGCATTAGGCACAACGTATAAATCATTGTGGCATACTAAGCATTTGTAGATTGTGATGATTTCCTGTTTTATGTACATTTTATTCATTCTACCTCAAATGAAAAATTTGGTGTTTTCTATGCTGAAAGTAAGCCTACTCTAAACAAAGAATCATCCCATATAAGCTTTTCAAGTTAAATATGTAAATTTGAATACTATGTCAACTATAAATTTTGTATTTTCTCCTTTTCCTAGTTCTATATAAATATCATTTCAGTACAACAAAGATAGTCCAAAGATTCATTTGAGGTTTGCCTATTTACCAATTTTCCACTTTTCTGAGTAAGATTACTGAAAGAAGATCATAAACAGTAATATGATTAGATAAGATCAGATAAACTCTCTATTACAGAGTAATACATATATACTTTATATGCCTGTTTTTTTATTGAAAATAAAAATAGAAATTCTGGAAAGTCTGGAAATTCATCAGTGGATCAAGACTGTTATTTTAAAATGAGTTCAACGGGAACATGGGGACACATTTTCATCATGCCGGGAGATATTTTGGTATTGTTGATTTTGAGCAGTTTACTACAAATGAGTAGAGAGATGCTGAGCATTACAAGACAGAAGGTTATGGTAATCAGTACAAATGATTTTCAGTCATAGCCTTCAATTTCATAATTTTAGCGAGTCAGAGGCAGTCCCCAGTGTGCTCCTGTGAAGCCAATCACATAATCTGCAATATCCAGCAACTCACTCATTGTGGCTGATTGAGATGACAATCATTGAATGCTCATCCAGAAGTACAATGCATATAATACAGCAATGAGGAACAAACAATTTTGAGGTTTTAAACCTAAAAAACAGAAGAGAAGTTTGTCTGTCTGATGTCTCATGTTTTGCGTACCACAACAGAATGGAAAAAAGAAAAGAAAAGGCAGAGATTGTGGTTGAACTTTACCACAGACGTTAACCTTTCATACAGTGCCAGCTCCCGCAGGCAGCATGCTATTGTCTGTCAGATAAAGGAACGAGCATGACTGTGCTGGGAAATTAGCACTTAGTCAGTAAATGTGATATTTGCAGTGATTTTTAGTCATTTAAATTGACATGGTCTAGTAACAAATCAACATTATGGTCAGTAAATCTGACATATCCAATAATTAGGAGTCTGTTAAGGCATTTTGCAGCAAGACACTGAGGAATAAGAGCACCAGTAATCCAACCAACAAGTAATAAAAATATGGCCAAGGATTTCTAAATTCAAGATAACATATCCAAGACTGAAATCTGAAAGTTCTACATTTTGTGACTGGTAAACATGATATTCAGAAGAAAATTTTTTATTTATAATTTGGTTAAGATGACAACAAAAACTACAATGCTACATAGTTGAACATTTCACTCTTACAAACTGGTTGAACCTCTTTTTTGCATTTATTAATATAATAGCAATGATGAAGAACACCAGTTAAAATACTAGAGGCAGAGGTGGTTAAAAGACATCCTTAGCTTGCACATTTTATGAGGAATTCAACTGGAGTTATTCCAGCAATGTTCATTGTAAAGTTCAGAGTTTTGCTTGTTAAATGATCTATAAACTGTGTAAAGTAATTGATTTAACTTAACTGGGGTTCGCCACACTGCAAATCATATTGCCTTGTCAGCAAATTGTTAGACAATGCAGCATGAAGCAGTTGTTAAAAAGGTGAAAGCTCTATGCCAGATACTCATCTGGTTTTAATCATCTGACATTACCGAACATTTGCCTGTTTTCATGGAATTGCACTAAAAGTGCCAAATGTTGCTTTCATATTATATTCTTAAGATAATATTGTCTTTTTAGATTTCAGCAATTTAATATTCATGAAGAAAAATTCTACAATTGCACTCTCTTTGAGGAATGTAGTATTCTTATTTTATTCTTGGATAATAAGGCAATTTTTACAAATATTGCTACAATATTGAAAAGCACCAAAAACATCCCCAAGAAACAAACATGGTCCTTAAAGAACTGGAAAAACATGTAATAACATTATTTCATATATTTATTCAATAAAATATTTTTATTAATACTTTTCATCTACCCATACCTGTTCATCTCAACATTCAATTTCTTATGCATTCAATATAAATATGGATACTGGAAAGTTGGAGCTTGAACCACAAGAATGAGCCTTTGAATGTACTGCCCACCCATTAAAGCTTACATGAAAAAGTTTTAAGCTCTAATGTATATCAAGATATATATACAGTGGAACCTCGGTTCACGACCATAATTCATTCCAAAACTCTAGTTGTAAACCGATTTGGTCGTGATCTGAAGCAATTTCCACCATAGGATTGTATGTAAATACAATTAATCAGTTCCAGACCATACGAACTGTATGTAAATATTTATTTTTTTAGTTTTTAAGCACAAATATAGTTAATTATACCATAGAATGCACAGCGTGATAGTAAACTAAATATAAAAACATTGAATAATACTGAGAAAACCTTGAACAACAGAGAAAACTTAAACTGCAAAAGTTCGTGCTAGGAACCGCTCGCTAAAAACACTTTTTTTTTTAATGAGCTTTAAGCACAGGGAAAAAAATTTACATTTGAAAAATCCATAATTTAATAAACCACCAAGAAAACTAACATTGCCACAATGCACGCTATGAACCGATCGCTGTAAACAGAACTAAAAACAAAAACAAGCCTTTTCTACCTTATGCGTCCAGCCATCCCTCGCTTACTCGCTCTCTCTCTCTTTCGTGTGTGCGTGTGTCTCTTTCACGAGCCTGGAGCGCCTGTGTGTGTGCCTCTGTCTCACGCACCTGTGTGTGTGTGTGCCTCTGTCTCGCGCCTGTGTGTGTGCCTCTGTCTCGCGCCTGTGTGTGTGCCTCTGTCTCGCGCCTGTGTGTGTGCCTCTGTTTTGTGCGCCTCTGTGTGTGTGTCTTGCGCTCTCTCTCTCTCTCTCTCTCTTGCTCACTGCACAGGAAATGCACAGGGAGAGACTGAACATGTACAAATCGAAAGGGAAACTGGCTTGTTCGTATACCGAGTGTGTGGTCGTGAACCGAGGCAAAAGTTTGGCAAACTTTTTGGTCATAAACCGAGTTGTATGTGTACCAAGACGTTCGTGAACCGAGGTTCCACTGTATATACAGTGATCCCTCGCTATATCACGCTTTGGCTTTCGCGGCTTCACTCTATTGCGATTTTTTTCTCATACACGCTTACGTCACTACACATGCACTTTCTGAGAACTTTTATCTAAGCCCTACAATGGCTGCTAAACATGCTGCTTTTCCTAAGCCTTCTGACAATAAAACTAAGCGCCGGAGGAAGATGCTTACTATCCAGGAGAAGGTGCAACTCTTGGATATGATTAAAGATGGCAATACCCTACAAAAGCCTCCTCACGCATATGAAAAGACAGCGCCAGCAACTGCCTATCAGTATTCCGCTTATCACAGACTTACTACTTGCGGCTTGAGGTACGAAGCAACGCGATGTGAGCAGAGTTCTGGTGCTCCCATCGTTCCCTTGCTTTTGTGTGCGATGCGCTGGAAAAATAGACAAAATTATGTCTCTGGAAATAATTAATGTTGATGAAGTACAAATGCCTCACCGCGTAGAAAATATCAGGGGAGATGGTGCTTGCTTATTCTCATCTATAGCTTATTTAGTGCATGAAACTCCGTCTTTAGCGGTACAGATTTGGGCTGACATTGTACGACTTTGAACAGGCACTTGAGGGGATAAAAAAAAACATAGGCTTTCGGGAGATGTTATGAATGGGCACTTTGATGTTCTCATTCCCTACACTTACATGCCTAATGTACACATGGAGCGCACAAAAATTGAGGATAAAAGTCGGTCGCCTTAAAAGGCGAGTGCGCCTAGTAATATGATATCTGTAACGTCTAATATGTCTTATTTTCTCTTATTTTGTCTAATATATTGGGTAATACAAGTGTAATGGTGACTAAAGGGTGTTATTTTATGTCTAAAGGGCTCTAATAATGTTAAAAAAACGTATTTAGAAGGTTGTGAACAGGTTTTCTAAACTCTAACTGCGAAAATATTCAATATATAAATAAAGAATCCTACTTCGCGAAAATTCATTTATCACGGTAGAGTCTGGAACGGATTAACCGTGATAAACGAGGGTTCACTGTATATATATATTACTTATCCAAAATTGTGTGAGTATAGGCTTAGTCTGCCTTTGGTGGGTGCCTTCCTTATACTGTACATGATGCAGCAGGTCTCAGACTACAGTAACACTGTAAATGAGAGCACAGAAAAGTGATGAATATGGAGATATTGTAACACAGATGAAATGAAAATCTTCACACCAATAGCCTTTAATCATGTGATGTTTTCTATTCATAAGTACATAAGACATTTTTAATATTTCTGTCAGGCCCATGGATAAAAGCTCTAAAGTCTCTGCATTTATTTCAGCCATTTTTAAAAGAAATCAGATATATCTGACGAAGTGCTTCAAGGATTTATGTTTTAAAGTTTACTCACTACATCTTAATCCATTTAATTAATATAAATTGGAATTTGTAAGAGTAGAGCCCAAGCTCAGATCCAAGAAGAACTCTACCAGATACCTCACCCCATGTGGAGAAGTCTACTCTTATCTGTACTCTCTGCTTCCTGCTCATTAGCCAGGCTGCAATTCAGTTTCATGTTACTACTAATGGCAATGACGTGAAACTGCAGGAACTTCAGCAAAGACTTTGGACAGTCTAAGTAAACTAAGACATATGCTTTGTATTTGTCTACTATTGCAGCCACCTTTTTAAAAATATTAAACAAGTGTGTATAACAAGTTTTTTCCCTGTAAAATCCATGATGTCTGTTGTTTAGAATGTACGTTTTATTATGAGTTACTGTTATTTGACAGTGGTGGACTAATTTCCTGCATAATTACAATTTAACTATGAATTGTTACAGTTTATTTAATATGTTCGCCAAATAACATTGTTATATACTAACAACAAACTGCAAAATCATTGCAGGTTTTATTTATAAATCAGAAATTTGTCCTACATGAATTTATTAATTTAAAGTATTAATGCTTATATGTGAGAATATGCGTATGCTGAGGTAATTTGACATAATAAACTCAAATACAGTTGTGGAGTCCCTCACTTTTATCCAGGAAGGGGCATTATAATTATGTGGAAGGAGAGAATGATCAAACTTCAGAAACTGGCTAAGGTCACATTAAACACCTTGTTTTGTGGTTCAGATATTTTGTAAGGACAATTTTTCAATAATCCAACATGCTTGCAGTAATAAACAAAACAATATAGTTTATTCATAACCCAATCATGTGGTTGGTGTATAATTATGTACATAAAGCGAAAGAACATTAAATGTACAACACTAAAAACACATTTATGATTAATTGGTTTCTTCTTCCCTCAAGCAAGATGCCAAAAACATTTGAGCTATATTTCCCTTTTATTCTTACCCAAACAAACACTATTCATTCAAGATCAACTTTTAAATACTTTTGTAATATTTCTGGTCCATTAGCAGGTTAAATGCATAAATCCTTCTCTGGTTTGTAAGTCTTTCATTGCCTGTTTACTCTGGGGCAGTGGGTGACGATTTTCTTCACAGCTCATTTGTGATTACACCCCCAGCACCCCACCACTCGAAAGGCTTCTGTGTGTATGTGTGTGTGCGTGTGTGTATCTATGTGTCTCGCACTATTTGAAGCTTTCTTGTGGCTGGATGCCAGCAACTGCAAGTTTAATAGAAGGAGGCTATGCTGTCATGAATTTAGCTTTCCAACTAAATATGAAAGGGAAACTTAATAAAATCTAAAGATTTACCTATCATACTGTAAAGGTTATTATTTTTGCAGCAATAACAATAACAAAAATTATGCTAATACAATTACAGGCTCTATTCTAGTTAAGAAAATGCAACCTTTATTAGCCTTGGAACAAACAGCATAAATCAGAAATGTACTTTCTGTTTCATCCACTAAATTCTTGCCATTCTTTGGGATTGAGTAGATACTTTCTCCAAGGAGGAATTGTCACTTGCACCCATGGAGGAAGATGAAGAAGTGGGTTACATGTGACAATCTACACTTTAGGTCTCTTGCTATATCTCAGTTTAGTCACAGCCTGTAGTAACTAGCTCTACTGCAGTTGTAGTCTTTGACATTTCACAAAGTGATCCTCTACAGATAGCATCAAATGAGTCTGCTAAAGCCAATGTCATATGAGACAACTTCTAGTCATTGAGTATGTCAGACTTGCCAACCACAGTTTCTGATCTCGTCGCCAGACCATGTCAAGTTACGTGACTGAAAATCACTGGGCACAACGCATTTAGAGATTGCGTTCTGAACTTCCAGTGCAGTCCTGTTTGCTCTTTTCTCAGATAGCCAATAACGTGCTTCCTGATCGAGTCGGTCCTGTAAGGGTTAACAGGTTCTGCTGCAATCCCTGCCCTCCTTTTATCTGTAGTCCATTCTGTTGTGGCATGAAAAACACAAGACATCAAACAGACAAGATTCTCGTCTGTTTCTGAAGTCCAAAACATCCACATTCTTTAGTCCTCATTAATGCATTGTACAGCCTCATGAACATTCATTGGTTGTCATCTCTCATGCACATACAGCATGCCCCTACAATTTAAGACAAACTAGTTGGACTGAGAAGCTGGGCATATCACATTATATGACCAGCCTTCAGGGGTGCGTGCCAGTGACTGCCTTTAACTGAATGGAAAAGTCAAGTTATGTGACATGGCCTGAAGAGGAATCAGTCAATGCTTTACTTCAATAGGATGAATGTACAGTATCGATTCTGTATGGTCTCTCATGTTTTAACAAAAAAGTCAAAATATACATTATATCCTTGCTCGCTTCACATGATCACATACAGGAGGAGACAGACTACCCTGTTTATGTTTAAACCTACCTTTAAAGTTAAACTATGGTAACTTGTTGTGGTGGTGGACATATTTGTTTGCCAACTGTTGTTGGGAACAAAGTATCAAAATAAACCTATTTATCAAAATAATTGATTTAATACAAAAAATGAAGATTTGTAAGTAAAAACACAATGAAAGTATCAACAGGTTTGGTACTTCACTAAAAAGGGCATTTTAATCTCTGTCTAACCAGTGAAGTGGATGATACATTTGCCCACTATCTAAAATATAGTACCACAAGCACCTGATAACCCTCTCCCAATCACTGCCCAAAGCCTCTTCCCTTCTGACCATAAGCTTTGGATGCAATACAACCTTGCAAGAATGGGCATTTGCTTAGTCATTTTTAGTCTCTGAGCTCTAACAACTGGTCAGCATTTTAAAGATTTAAAGAAATTTGCCAAGTGCTTTTCCTAAGCATCTATATATACATTCACCTAAAGTATTATTAGGAACACCTGTTCAATTTCTCATTAATGCAATTATCTAATCAACCAATCACATGGCAGTTGCTTCAATGCATTTAGGGCTGTGGTCCTGGTCAAGACAATTTCCTGAACTCCAAATTGAATGTCAGAATGGGAAAGAAAGGTGATTTAAGCAATTTTGAGCATGTCATGGTTGTTGGTGCCAGACGGGCCGCTCTGAGTATTTCACAATCTGCTCAGTTACTGGGATTTTCACGCACAACCATTTCCAGAGTTTACAAAGAATGGTGTGAAAAGGGAAAAACATCCAGTATGCGGCAGTCCTTTGGGCGAAAATGCCTTGTTGATGCTAGAGGTCAGAGGAGAATGGGCCGACTGATTCAAGCTGATAGAAGAGCAACTTTGACTGAAATAACCACTCGTTACAACCGAGGTATGCAGCAAAGCATTTGTGAAGCCACAACACGCACAACCTTGAGGCGGATGGGCTACAACAGCAGAAGACCCCACCGGGTACCACTCATCTCCACTACAAATAGGAAAAAGAGGCTACAATTTGCACGAGCTCACCAAAATTGGACAGTTGAAGACTGGAAAAATGTTGCCTGGTCTGATGAGTCTCGATTTCTGTTGAGACATTCAAATGGTAGAGTCAGAATTTGGCGTAAACAGAATGAGAACATGGATCCATCATGCCTTGTTACCACTGTGCAGGATGGTGGTGGTGGTGTAATGGTGTGGGGGATGTTTTCTTGGCACACTTTAGGCCTCTTAGTGCCAATTGGGCATCGTTTAACTGCCACGGGCTACCTGAGCATTGTTTCTGACCATGTCCATCCCTTCATGACCACCATGTACCCATCCTCTGATGGCTACTTCCAGCAGGATAATGTACCATGTCACAAAGCTCGAATCATTTCAAATTGGTTTCTTGAACATGACAATGAGTTCACTGTACTAAAATGGCCCCCACAGTCACCAGATCTCAACCCAATAGAGCATCTTTGGGATGTGGTGGAACGGGAGCTTCATACCCTGGATGTGCATCCCACAAATCTCCATCAACTGCAAGATGCTATCCTATCAATATGGGCCAACATTTCTAAAGAATGCTTTCAGCACCTTGTTGAATCAATGCCACGTAGAATTAATGCAGTTCTGAAGGCGAAAGGGGGCCGTATTAGTATGGTGTTCCTAATAATTCTTAGGGTGAGTGTATTTACTTTTCAAAGAGCTAGGTACCCCAATGTCTTTGGGATAATTACTCCCTATTATGCTTGGCAAGCACTGATTATTAAAAACATGGCTGCAAACTTCTTTCCTGTAGTAGTGCCATTCTACAGTTGCCTGACGGTGCAACACAAACAACTACAGTGCATACAGCCTCCTGTAGGCCTCATGCCTGAACTATTCTTATTGGTGGATCTTTCAATTAACAGAATACAGACCATATCCAGTTCTGTCTCAAGTTGTATCCTCACCTGTTGCCATTATTATCCCTAGCACTCACTTGTATGCCTGGAGGCCTGCTGAACTACATATATACTGTGTATATAAATTGATCCCCGGGCTGCTATAATATAGATGATTCATTTTTCTTTTTCTTTTAAAGGTTTCACACTTTCATGTGATGTTGCTATATCTGACCATCCTCCTCCATTCCCAGCTGTTGCACAGTTCTTCGCCTGGCATCTTTTTCCCTTAGACCCCACTTTACACATTTCATCCACTTTGTCTTTGGTCATCCTCTTCTCTTATGTCCTGACACCTCCATATCCATGATTCTTTTCCCCGCAGTGTTCACCTCTCTTTTCAAGACATGCCCTGTACCACTTTAACTTGTATTGTGTATTTACTTTTTAAATTTACTTTCCTGAAAAGGCTAGATTAAGTGTTCATTTTTGGAGGTAAGTAATTATTTTTAATTTCCATGCGATATATGTTCATTGGAACTCTCAAATGTTCATAAATTTACTTTTGTAACTTTGTATTGAATATTCTCTATTTTTATTGCTGGAGTATTTGTTATCAATAAAACCTTCCTTGTTTTCATCTGACTTGTGTGCCTCCTCACCGATCACTACTAATTGTCTTAAAAGACATGCATTTTTATTTTTTCTCATTTCCAATCAACTACTCTGCAAATCAAATGTTTAAGATGTGTTTTAGAAATCAGAATTACAAAGACATACAGCAATTAGACACACTGAAATGATCACTTACTGTTTTATGAAGGAAGCTATTCATTCAGAAAACAAGAAACGACTTTAGTGTACAACTGTATAAGGAAGTTTGTAGTACAAAAGACTTAGTCAAAATGTAGAACTACTGCTTTTTCAAATGCCTCAGGTTTTGTAAAAACCTGAGGGTTTTTTTCTGTATCAACGAGCTACATTGTAAAATTTCAAAGCACATGGACTGAGGCCATAGTAAAGTGTCTAAAAGTATTACTTAAACACAGAAGCAATGGATCTGAGTTGATGAACTGCCCATTTCCCAGTACTAAATCTTCCATACTTTTACCCTTTCATTGCACTGTTTTCTAATCAGTGATTGAAAAGCACATTGAAAGGATTTATGATTACTTACTGGTAAATCATTTTTTAAGAATAAAGGCAGTGTGGGTTTTTAAAAAATGACTAAGGGGTGGAGTTTTCAGCACCTTTAATTGTAGACAGCCTTCCACAAGGACAGATGAGATGCATAAGGATCAAAAACAGCTGCATTTGTGTCAAAGCTATGAATAAACGAAGGTTCACTTCTATTGTGTATTTCTGTCATAAGTTAACTAGTTAAATGTATCCTGAAATCCAAAGGTGCTTGTTGCCAGTTTAAAGTATCAATAATCCAAATAATTTATGCAAGTTACTGAGGAACCAAAGTTTGTATTTTTTGATTTATCAAGAGCACAGTAAAAACTGCAGACAAACAGTTTAGTCTTTTCATTTACTCCAATGTACAGGTAGATTTGCTATAGCGGGCTAAGCAGAAACTACCAGCATAAAGTGTATGTAAATCTGCAAACCTAATGGACTATACTACATGACAAAAATTATTCAGCACAGATTTACTTATTTAAATTAATGAGGTGAAGTTGAAGAAAGGAAAAATGAAACTCCTCCTAAATCTGGTTTTGCTATCTCCTGCTTGACTGCTTTTACCTCCCAAAGTATAATATAATAGAACCAAAGACTATCAACTCCAACCCCCAAGCGCATCTAAATAACCATCCAATCTCCAGGTCAAAGCTCAAGAGAGTGCAATAAACCCACAAATTACCCTTTCCTTGAGATTCATGAACTTAAGCCAACAGCAGGATGCATTGAAAGAAGTAAAAAATGGATATTTGAAATAAACCTTTCCAAGGCACTGGCCATTAGATCAACATCATAGCTGATAACTGAAAACGCAAAATTGCATCCCAAGAGAAGCTGTTCACTTATCTATTGAGCAGATGTTACGCACAATTCCTCATCTAGACCTCAATTTAATCATCCTAGGGACTCTGAAACTCTCAGAGGATGTATTGCATTATTTTCATTTAACATTTTTTAAGTTGCAAACGTTTTTTAACAAAAATATGATGCAAGTAAGGTTAAATGTGGTTATATTAATGAAAAGTGGTGCCATTAATGAGTACCTGTACGTGCTATATGTTCATATTCTATAAAGATAAGAGGTGTTTTTTCAAATGATTCTTTTGTTATTATTATTAGCTAAATATAATTCTCCTTACTTAATTTTAATATTATTAATTGCACAATCAGTTGTAGTTTGTCTTTTTCTGTTCTTTTTTGCACTTCTTAAATACAGCACAAGGTCATAAAAATAAAGAAACATAAAGATTATTGCCATTCCAATTATTATGAACCAGTAACTGCACGATAACATGCAGTGAACACACGTGACTTGAGCATTCCTAGTTTTCATCCTCTTTCTCTGTCTCTGTTTAGCATTCGTTTGCTCAGAGGTTGATGCGCTTGCTGTGTCCTGAGCAGCTCTTCTTTTCCCCACCCTAGTGGCCCGCTGCTTCTCTTCTTTCGTCTGCATCTTTTGTGTTAAAACTGATTAAGTTAGTTTTTGTGTTGCAATTACTTAGTACGTTTTCTTTAATTTTGCTGGCACTTAAGTCTTCAATCTGCCTCAAGAATGATTAAAGAAGGTGGTAGGGAATGAGAACGGCACCCATACGCATACATCGCATGGCCGCCCTGCTGCAGGCTGCCGAGAGTTGATTCTACAATAAAATAAAATAAAAATAAAAAGAGCAATAAAAATCATCACACCAAAAGCGGATAGTAGACGTCACGTAGTATATGTGTACCAAATTTCAAGTCAATAGGTGAAACGGTTTGCGAGCCCCAGGTGATTTAAAATCCTGGACAGACAAACGAACAGCCACGGTAGGGTAGTATATAAGAAGATTACTGTACATTAACATTTTTAAACATATTTCTATTTTAATTAAATATTATCTTATAAATGAACTAATTCAAATAAATATGAAATTGTATGCCTCCATTTAGGGATGGTGCAGTGGTTAATGCTGCTCCCTCATGGATTTTAGGGTTCCAGTCCTGTTCACAATCTCTGTGGAATTTACATGGTCTCCCTGTGTCTGGGTATTTTTTCCTCTGGGCATGGCTTCCACATGCCCAAAACTTGACTGTTGATGTCAAACCAACCCAGTGTGAGAGTAAGTGTTTGTGAATGGAGGCTGCAAAGGATTTCAACCCTGCCCAAAGTTGTCTGCTGCCTTCTACCAGATGCTGCTGGGATAGATTCTGTCCTCCTGGTACCCTGAAATGGATTATAAGGATTTGAGAATGTTATGATACCCCTGTCTACACATGGCTCATATTTCATCTTATTTCTATAATCTATATTTTACTTCTTTTTGTATACTTCTAGTGAAAATTGTAATCTTGAATGTTTAATTACTTGATTAAGAATTTGTGTTATTTCTTTATTTAAATTTAAAACTGTATGTCATTACAATACATTTGGCTCCACGAATGTAACTTTTTCTGTGGTGTAATTCCTTTAAAACAAATGTTAAACTTTGAAAGAATAAAACAACTATGAATTCATATTTGGTACCATGTTGCCTCTCAAAAAGTGAATTGGAGGAATGTCAAGTGTCTAAAACTGTTTGCTTCTTTTGGTCCAAGTTCAATTCTGCACTGTATTTTATACAGAATGTAAGACAAGCGATAACTAAGATTCTTCTGTTGAAGCTGGACAAGGCAAAGATATAAACAGTAAAATAAACAGTAAATCAAACAGTGCCCTGGATCAATGTGGGGAGCTATGGGATGTAATTCAGAACACAACACCTGCAAAAACAACGGGATTTAAGCCCACAATGAATGAAAAGTAAAACAATTTAAGAAAATAACAGGCAAGAGCAATAACATGCAGCCCACTTAAGAATGGATTACGTTATATAATAATTGTAACTACTGCGAATCACGCAAAATGAAACAAGTGTTACATTCACTTCTATCCACAAGCTGAACTGGAAGACGTACAACTTCAAAATTACACACTGAACATGTACAAAGAAGTAAATCTGAAAGTACCAAAGCAAGAAGTAAGACTTCAAACATTCTGTACAGAACATAAGGTTACAGGTTATACCAGGGAAAAAAATGAAAGAATTGCAAGATTGTGACATTTTTACTACAAGACATTCCTTCCTAATGAAATGATCATCTATTAATGAAAGCAAAACACACAGAGGGTTGAAATCATAGGCAAACATGATTTGTTCCATAATGGCTTTTGCTTAATGCAATATGAGCTTGCTGCAAACTTTCACAAAGTGAGGCTGCTACAGTATAGACCTTGAAATGATTAAACTAAGAGTCAAGTCATATGTGAATGGTGCACATATATAAAGGGTTCAAGTGAGGAGACCTGTTATTATCTCTTACTGGCTTAACAGTGACATACTAAATCAGGTTTAACTTATCAATTAATCAGTACAGGTCTCTGGTACCTATAACATTTGATTGAGGAGGGAGGAAGGGTATTGTATTTTTATAGCTCTACACGTAGCCTCTCTGGTCTGACATATCTCTGGCTAATTCTGACAACTATACACAAATATTATTATTATTATTTAATTTGTTTATCACTGCAATTTGTTGGTGGCTTCTGCAGTGTCTGTGCCCTGACCAGGGAACTACTGTAAAGTTTAATCCAGCACTTTACAAAAAATATGAGCAGTGTGGTTACCTGGGCAGCTCCTGCAGATTCTTCACAGTGAAGCTGTGAAAACCACAGGCACACCTCTGTTTTTGGTGCCTGACATCCAGATCTTGATCTCCAGACCTTTATATCTGTTCTGCTTTTCAACTTCTTTGAGCGATATGTTGCTATTATTTGGAAATGCTATATTGACCAGCAGGCATTGCTTCTCCTTCTTGCAAAAAAACACTATATCAGGAAAGTTTGCTGAAATGGTATAATCAATTTGTACTACCATGTCCCACATAATGGTAGTATCTCTAGTGTTAACAACAGCATCCAGGATATGTTGGTACCATTTCTAAGACATTTGTCAATCTAGTGCACTGCAGGTTGACCAGTGCTCATGGCTGGCAACCTTATCGTGCCAATTTATGTATTCATTAGACACTTGTATTGTCCATCCAGAGGTGATATGGCTGATCATCTCCTCAGCCTTGTTGCACATTCTGTACTTGCCGTCAACCTGCTGCTTCAAGATGTTCTGCTGGTAGTATCTAGTGATGGGTATCTACTCCTGAATTGCAATGATTAAGCTTTCAGTTTCTCTCCTGAACATGGGGCTGTTCAGCTAAGCAATACTGTTGCCCATAAATGACCTGTCAAGACTACAGTAGTAATGGCTATGCAGTGGCCTTTCTCTCCACAGTTTGATCTTCTTGCTTTCAAAGATGATTTTAACTCTCTCTGACTCTTTGACAGCTGCATTGGCAAGTACTTGCTCTTGAACTCCTTTCCCACTGCTATCAGAAAGTATTTTGCTCTGCCAACCTCATGAGTCTTCATGAGTTTGGTGAGCTTATCTCTCACAAATTTGATGCAATAACTCAGGCCAATGATGGTACTATTGTATGTAGACTTCAGGTCGATGAGTCTGTGGCCACCATTCCATCCCTTTATATAAAGTTGCTCAGCAGACTGTTTATCTCTGAGACCTTTTTCTTTCAGTTTAGCTCAGACTTGAGAACCAGGTGCATTCATGAATAGTATTCCTTTGCTATCTTCTCCTTCACCTTACTGTGCTGAATACCATTGCTTTTGTTGACATCCAGGTAGTTATGGGCGTCTACCTGGTTCAGGCTCTGAAATCTTTTCATTAGGCAAGTTTCTGCCTCGGGCAACTTTGCCATATTTGAAGGCTGCAGTGGAGCTCTTATCCAAAACAAACTCCAATCTGTCATCATCACTAAATGATTGCACAGTTATTAGGGCTTGTCCAAGGTGGTACTGATACCAGTTAATAGCTTGAAATCATCCATATAAATCAGATGCACCGTTCATTACCAATTACATATCCTAGACCCTGTCTATGCAGTATATTTGTTAGCAGTGTTAGTGCCAAGCTTTCTGGAAGATTCCATATTTGATTGTAATCTTCCCTGACTGGATGTATCCTCCTTGATAAAAATGGAGCATTTCAGTTCTCCACTCTTTCATTGATGCCTCTACAAACCAAGTGATGATTGGATACACTTGGTAGATTTCAAGGCTTCAATGATACAGGTATGAAACACACCCAGAGGCCTTCTTGTAGCTTTTTAGCCTGGGTCACAATTATCTTGCTGATGAGGACCTGCTTGACATTTTATGACAGCCTTTCTGTTCATCAGAGAGGCTGCCATTCCTTAGCAGATGAAAGTAGATCCTGCTGGCGATCATGTCAGTGTAAACCTTGAATGTGGTAGGCAGGCAAGTGATTGGCTGGCAATTCTTCAACTCTGACATACACTTTTCTTTTGAAAGAAGGAAAAAGGTTCAAAATATTAACCAACTGGGGCTGCTTTTTGGATCTTTGATGGCAACATTCAAAGCCCTGGTTAGCTGCTCATGCAGGGTACTTAAGTTCTTAAACCAGAAGTTCTGAAGCTTCTCTACAATTTACAGTTTTGAGTCTGACTGATGACATGTTGGACCTCTTTAACTTAGTTGATATGTGCTTGTACACTTCTCCTTCTGTTGGATTTAAGTAGCTTTGGTGTTGTGGGTGACACCTTCTTCTAGGAATCCACATCAAAACTCTTCAACTATTGCTAAGATGGTGGTTCTTTGAGAGTGTCCTTCACTTCCCTTAATCAATGGTTGAATTTGCATCTTTGTTGAAAATTTTGTTTTAGTGGTAGTAATTATTTCATTTTGTGTACCTTCTCAGTTGCTGAGCTTCATATTGATCACTTGCTCAAGCAAGATTACATCTTGCCTGAAGATGGGGCCTGAGTTACCTTGAAAGCTTGCATATTTTAATCTTTTTTAGTTAGCCAATAAAAGGTGTAATTTTACTTGACTTGTCACTATACTGTGTATACATAAGAGAAAGAAAGCACAACGTATACAGAAATAAAAAGAATATTTTTATGTATGAAAAGAATGATTTGCTAAGTGACCCTGGGCTGAAACGAAGTTCAACAAATGTATTGAAGGACAAGAAAATAAGAATTTGATTTTAAAAAACCTTTTCAAGCTATAAAAGAAAGAGAAGACAACGATAAAGAATTGGAGTGCCAAGAAGGCCACCCCATATATTTGGAGGCAGCAAGATTAAAAAAAAAAAACATGTAGAGTTGTCTCTAAAGTCGTTAGTTTAAGACAGAACTGTCTCAAGAAGGCAGAGTTTCCAATTTTGAGCCCTTCTGACAGGAAGAGGTGGGTCCAGGTGGATGGGCAAAAGAAGTGACGTCAGAGATGTCCTAGTAATCAATCAACCAGTCTGCAGAGGGTGGAAGAGAGAGAGGCATTAGGACACAGTGCCAAGTCCTGGAGTGGCAATAGAACTGCAGTCACTAGGGCCCTTTAGTTTTCACCTACGCATAAGCGTGTGACACAAGTCTGCATTATAGTGCCGTTCTAAGTGCAGCTGCAAAACAGTTCCAGAATGTAGGGGTTAAAAACAAGTTTCATCTCTGTCTATACAAAGTCTGCACATTCTACCTATGTCCATGTATCTTTCGACAGTCAAGCCTGATTTCCTCCCGCATCTTAAAGACCTGCTGGTTAGGATGATTAGCATCTTTAAAAACGGGGCCAATGTGTATGATTGTATGATTTTGGCCTTGTGTCTCATCTAGTTTCTGAAAATTAACTGAATTTTCTGGAATTAGAGATTTAGTTTTAAGACTCAATAGCTGCAGAAAAATTGATGTGAAATGAAGGACTGCTGGTATAGATGACAGCATGTCTGATGATGGACTGCTTGCTCACCTGCAGTAGGCCCCTACCTTGTACTGAGAATAGCTGGGACAGATTTCCATAACTCTGAAATGGGAAATACAAATTTTGAAAACAATTGGTCTTAATAGTTTATTGTAATTTATTTTCAAGAAAATAAATGCTACATTTATTTTATATGGAATCTGTTATAACAAGCAGTATAGTGTCTTCTTTTTAGGTTCTATTTTCTCTCTCTCTCATTCTTTCCTAGGGCACGAAGCGGAAGCAGAAGCAGACAATGGCCGATAGTGAGATGAACCGTGTTGTCATAGAACTTCAGGCTCTCAACATCCTGATCCAGAAATTCCTGTCCAGACGGAGGCATCTGAGGGATCTGAAGGCTCGTCTGCCAGAAAAATCCTCCCCGACATCTGAAATTGTCACAGCAAATCGTGGTTCAGTAACATCGACTCCACGCTGTGCAGGTCACTTTCAAGGTCAAGTGAGCTTTACCCCCGCGCCCCGTTGTCAGAGTGACGAAGTCAATGATGAAGAATTTGGCCTGTTTCAGCTTTGCAGGTGGGGGTTAAAGGCTAGAACACCTTCAACGGCACAGGCAAGCACCTACACCCAGAACCGTTTGGACCCTCTCCGTGCCCCCAGTTTGCCTTCTACCTTGGGTGATGTATTTATGATTGGAGATTCAATCGTACAAAACCTAAATATCTCTTGCCCTAATCAGAAAACTTTTGTCTCTTGTTTTCCTGGTGCTCGTGTCCGAGATGTTATGAGACGGGTGCCGACAGTCTTCGAGAGGCACCAGAACAAGGCAATGGGATCCATTGTGATATGTGCCGGGGTAAACGACGTGAGACACCGACAGTCGAAGATTCTCAAAGCAGACTTCTCAGCACTTATTAAAGTCACAAAGGAGAGGACCCCGGCTGCAAGGATCTTCATCTCGGGTCCCCTGCCCCTTGTCAGAAGATCGAATGAGTATTACAGTCGTCTGCTGGCATTAAACATCAGGCTGAAAGGCTTCTGCAAGAGTCAAAACATCAGGTTTGTAGACAACTGGGGCCTCTTCTGGAAGAGGCTGCATTTCTTCCAGCGGGATGGTCTGCATCCAAATAGATTTGGCGCCCGGGCCCTCTCTGAAAACATCGCTAAGGTAATTCATCTCTCTTGACTGTCTATTTTTACTCCTAACCCTTTCCATAATGCTTTCCTAGGATGTGATAATTTGGTAACAAAATCTACCTCCAAAGTGCACTGCATTAATACTGTAATAACTAACCTCAATGCATGTAAAAAAAATAGGCAGTGCAGCATAAATACGAATAACTTAATTACAATTACACCTCTGGATGAACAATGTATTAAAACTATAAAAACAGATTACAGATTAAATAAAAAATATGCACAGAGCGACGCTAATAAAAATAACTTAATTTCTATCTCGAATACCCATAACGCACATACAATTCAGTTCTGCTCTTCTGAAACATTAAATATGGCTTTATTAAATGTTAGAGCATTAACCAACAAGACATTTTCCATCAATGATCTTATTAGTGATAGGAAAATTGATTTTATTTTACTAAGTTAAACATGGCTTAGCTCTGATGGTGTGGCTGTCACCAATAGCTTACTCACTATTCAATTGGCAGCATGCACATTGACTACTGGTTATGTTTCATATCACATCAGCATTCTTTACACACACATAGACCATCTGGTGTTATTTCTCTAGAATTATAAATAACAATGCTAGTAATCCCAAAATCCTGTTCTCTACAATTGATTGTCTGCTAAATCCAGGTCACTCGATGGAATGCCTCCAAAATACTTCCAGTGAAACTTGTGAGGCTTATGTTGTATTTTTTAATCAAAAAATAATATAGTACATCTCCCCAATACTGATCCTCTTAAACCCTGGTACTCCATTATAAACAAATTAAATTCTTTCACCAGGATAGATTTACCTAATTTATATAAAATAATTTCTCAACTGAGACCCTCCACCTGTGTCCTTGACCCAATACCAACAAGTGTTTTCAAAGAAGTATCGGGTGTGCTAATTGATAGTATTCTTGACATAGTAAACTCCTCATTAGATACAGGGGTCTTCACAGACTGTCTTAAGACTGCTGTTAGTTAAACCCCTGCTGAAGAAAAGTAATCTTGACTCATCTGCTTTTGAAAATTTTAGACCTATTTCTAACCTGCCTTTCTTAAGTAAAATTCTAGAGAAGGCAGTCATTATGCAGCTTAATGATCACCTCAATAAACATGCCATTCTTGAGATGTTTCAGTCGGGTTTCAGAACAAATCACAGTACAGAAACTGCACTCGTTAAAGTAGTAAATGATTTGCGGGTAAATGCAGACAGAGGCCGTTTATCTGTTCTCGTCTTCTTAGATCTGAGTGGCGCATTTGATACCATTGATCACAATATTCTTAGAAATCACCTTAGTCAATGGGTGAGCCTCTCTGGCAGTGTCATAAATTGGTTTGAATCCTACCTGGCAGGTAGAAAATTCTTTGTTAGTTGTGGTAACTATACTTCAAAGACACATGATCTTCTATATGGTGTTCCACAAGGCTCTATCCTGGGTCTGCTGCTCTTTTCGATTTACATGCTTCCGTTAGGTCAGATTATCTTGGGCATAACGTGAGCTACCACAGCCTTGCTGATGACACACAGCTGTATTTTTCAATAGCACCTAAAAACCCTAACACTCTTGATTCACTGACACAATGTCTCACTTGTGTTTCCGAATGGATGAGTAGTAATTTTCTCAAACTAAATAAAGAGAAAACAGAAATTTTACTGATTGGCAATAATGGATATAATGAGGTTATTAGAAATAAACTTGATGCATTAGGATTAAAAGTCACGACGGAGGTAAAAAATTTAGGGGTAATTATTGACTCTGACTTGAATTTTAAATCACATATTAATCAGATTACTAGGACAGCATTTTTTCACTTAAGAAATATAGCAAAAGTTAGACCTCTTATAACATTGCAAGATGCTGAAAAATTAGTTCATACTTTTGTTTTCAGTCGGCTAGATTACTGTAATGCACTCCTCTCAGGACTACCCAAAAAAGACATCAATCGATTGCAACGAGTGCAGAATGCAGCAGCTAGAATCTTAATTCAGAAAAGAAAATCTAAGCACATCACTCGAGTTTTGATGTCACTACATTGGTTACCCGTGTCATTTAGAATTGACTTTAAAATACTGCTTATGGTTTACAAAGCCTTAAATAATCTCGTTCCATCTTATATTTTGGAATGTCTGACACCTTACACTCCAAGTCGTAACCTTAGATCTTCAAATGAGTGTCTTCTTAGAATTCCAAGAGCTAAACTTAAAAGAAGTGGTGAGGCAGCCTTCTGCTGTTATGCAACTAAAATCTGGAATAGCTTGCCAATAGGAATTCACCAGGCTAATACAGTGGAGCACTTTAAAACACTGCTGAAAACTCATTACTTTAACATGGCTTTCTCATAGCTTCACTATCACTATCACTATTATTCATGGTGGCTCCAAAATCCGTACTAACCTCTACTTTCTCTTCTGTTCTTTTTCTGGTTTTCTGTGGTGGCGATCTGAGCCACCACCACCTAATCAAAGCACCGTGATGTCCCTACATTGATGGATTAAAGGCCAGAAGTCCACATGACCGTCATCATCAAATTCTTCTATGAGAACCCTGAATACAATGAGGACTGACTGAGGTCATTTATGTTAGGTAGAGTGCCTAGAGGGGGCTGGGCGGTCTCATGCCCTGGAACCCCTACAGATTATATTTTTTTTTCTCCAGCCGTCTGGATTTTTTTTTTTTTTCTGTTCTCCCTGACCATCAGACCTTACTTTTATTCTATGTTAATTAGTGTTCCCTAATTTTTATTTATTTTGTCTTTTTTCTCTGTCTTCATCATGTAAAGCACTTTGAGCTACATTGTTTGTATGAAAATGTGCTAAAAAAAATATTGTTGTTATAGCAAAGATAATAAAAGCAGTGCACATTAAAATACACACCAATCTAAGAATTCATAGAATGTGTATACTATAAACTATACATATAATTTCTTCATTATGTATATTTGTTGTCTGTCTAACTGAATTCTTCCTGGCATGTGAGGGAAAAGACATCTGACCAATATCCCAAACTAACAAGATTAATTTAAAATACTAGATAGCAAACCTTCATCTTTCCATAGAAGAAACTTAATTTTTTGGAACTTAATAATAATTAGCATTTAGTATTTGTTGGGGGGGTATGGGGTCCACAAACCTGATGTATAATGTTGAGTTTCTGTAATAAAAAGAAAAAGAGATATGATGTCTTTATTTTTTCTAATGAGTGCTGATTATGAGCATCAGAACCTTTTTCTGAGGATGTAAGTCTCTTAAAACACTAAAATTAATTAGACATATATAATTGAAAGACCTGTGTTTGTGCGCGCGTGCGTATGTGTGCGTATCGAGCCGTCCACTCTGCTCACGTTCAACCACAACCACATGCATGCACTTTTAATTTTTTTCTGCGCTTGCATGCACCTCATTTCTCAGTAAAAAGACCTATGTGCAGCAAACGCTGCTATGCAAAAATGATGTTGTGCTAATGACACAGATGAAGAGATACAACATTGAAACAAAGCAAACGCCACAGCTCAACAACGTGCAAGTGAAGCACGGCTTGAAGTTTTCACTAAAAACATTGTCTATCTGAAGGTATTTTCTCAAGGCACAGATTCATAGGACTCATATACAGTACTGTACCAGTGATAGGGCTAAGATATGGCATTGTCAGTGTCTTCTTATGAAAGCCAGTGGGGCAGAAAGCAGAGGTGGGTCCACTTCCTCTGCACTCGATAATTCTTAAGAGTTACCTGATGCCTCTACAAGCTCATGAATATTGTAAAACTGCTAGTGAGTCTTCGGGTTGTTATTTGTCCCTAAGACCAAACACAGCTAGTATAATATATTAAAGGACTAGATAGATAGATAGATAGATAGATAGATAGATAGATAGATAGATAGATAGATAGATAGATAGATAGATAGATAGATTATTTATTGGTGAACAAATTTTTTTTTTTTTTGGAAATTACATACCAGAAAAGATCATTAAAAGCAGTACTCAAATATGCTCCCTCATCTTTCTGACTTGGAAAAAAATTGTTACAAACTACAGTAACAGAAATAAAACTGTGCAAAAATGCAATGTTAATACTTCCGATCACACCTCTATAAAATTTGTAAATATATCCTGTAGTATTAGGGTGTTGTATCGTGTTAGCCATTATGGATCCAATGAAGAGTCAAGCAAGATGACACCTTTTGTTGGCTAACTGATGCAGTCACAATATGCAAGCTTTCAGGCAGCTGAGGCCCCTTCTTCAGATTACAACTTCCCTGTTGAAGATGCCTCTGTTGCCTCGAAATCTTGTATATTGCAATTGGTTCAGTTAACCAATAAAAGGTGTCATCTTGCTTGACTTTTCATTAAATATATCCTGGAAGACAGAAAGGGCTTTTCATGCAATAAAGAGAAAAAACTATTAACCTACTGTAGATAAAAAAGTGAGCAAATTACTGTAACCGCTAAATAGTAATCACAGTGAAAGTAAAAACTGGAGCTATCCTTCTCTGTATCATGTTGTCTACTTTCCTCCAACAACCTTATGTGCTTTATCAATATGTGTTGTACTATAAGACATCCTGTGGTGATCCAGTCCTTAATGACAATTTCTGAAATGAAGCTGACTGACCATGTTTACCAATTGTTATCAACCACTTACTGCTGAGGAGGTGTGAATACACTATATGCTGTGTTCTTTCAGTCCATGGTCCTATTTTAAACAGAAGGTAGCAGCAGGAGTGCCTCCAGTACACAGAACAGTTGCAGGTTAAGGAAAAAAAATAGATGGATGTAGACATTAATGATTACAATAAAAGACTGCAGAGTTGTCTGCCATGTGTGCTACATAGCTCTGGGCCTGAAAGTTCAGTTCAGAGCTACTGGAAGCCACTTTCTCTTTATAGCAGTTTGCACCTTCTCCAAATGCCCCATGGGTTTCCTCTGATTGCTCCATGTTCCTACTACAGTCCACATTCTAATGAGTTAGCTGTACATGTTAAATTAGCTTTGCATGCCCTGTGGCAGACTGGTGCCTCATGCAGTGTGTGGTCCTGCTTAGCACTTGTTAATGCCAAAATTGGCTCCTGTGCCCTTCTAACATAAGTGGGATTAAAAAGGCAGTAAAAAGAGATGAAGTGTAGTGTTTAGAAAATGATGTGAGAACTGGGAAATGAAGAGCCTCTCCCAAAAATCCTGCAATCCAAATTAGATATTCATTCAACTGCAGTAAGTTCAGGGGTACTTCTTGAGAGGCTGATTTAGACTGTAACAATATTCCCAATAAGACACCAATTGCTACTCTCAAATCAGCTTCTTATTTAATTAGACTCACGTTTCTATAGTATTAAAAGTGTAGTGCAGCTTTTTCACTTTCAACACAAAAGACCCTATGAATTCTGTTCTTCAAATTAAGCTCATTTAATTGCAGCTAAAAAGAAAACGCTTACCAGTGAGCAAGCATAGGTGTTTACAGCAGAGGAGTAGGTAGGAAGGTCTCTGTGGATTCATCATTCTGCAAATTTTTCCATTCAAAAATAAATACAAGCAATATTGGATTTGAATTACTCAAAAATGCAATGGCACTTCTGATATAAAAAAAAACACTTAGGAATAAAGCCTTAGCTCAACGATGTATATGTAAAAGTTCATACATGACAATCTGAGCAACTTTCCCACTTCTTTCACCCAGAATCCATGACCAACAACTTAAACCACAAAAATAATTTGTGACTTGATAAAGGTGTTCTGTGAATAATGTGCTTGATTCAAAACCCCAAATGGAGATCCAACCCAATTAAGAAATGCTAACATCATTTAATGAAAAATATAATTCTCTTACAGCCCTTTGCTTTAAGGTCATGTTTAAATCTAAAAATCAATAAGGAGGCAAAATCTTCAGATGTATTGTAAACCACAGTGTATATTAAACATATGCAAATTTGCAAACCATGTCAATATTTTAAATAGTTCACTTTGAAGTATTACTTTAACTGTTCTTGAAATGGTACTTGTAAGGTGATGAAAAACATTAAGAAAGCAGTGGCAGCAAGAGGTAAGTTACTTACTGAAGGCTGCAAAGCCATAATGGAATACAAAGAATAATGCATACAATACAGATGGCACATTTCAAAATGTTTGTAGAAAAGGTAGCAAAATGTTAATAAATAAATGACCTAAACAGTGCAGTAGATAAAGAGAAGATCAGGCAGACAAAGCAATTATGGCCAAACATAAAGACAGAAAGAAAAGAGACTTGCTTCTTTAGAGGATGAATGAACAGAAAGGTCAAGAAGAAGTTTGTTGTAACAGCAGCACACAGCAACATTACAATAAGATGGATGTTGATGAAGTATGAAAGGAGCAGGATAGAATGAAGTGATACAGGGGAACAAAGGATTAAATACCAGTTCTTATTAGTTTAGTTTCACACAAATGGGCCAGCAAATATCTGCGTAACTTGTTATCAGGTTTGGTAAATTTTTCTTTAGTGTTTAAAAAAATAATGGTAATTGCCATATTAACTAGGAGAAAGCAAGCATCAAGGAAATACAAATGGCAGTCCTCGACTTTCACTAGAGCTCTTAGCAAATCTGCAAGTTTTCTTTAGTAATGTGCATTATCAGCAAAATGTCTAGGCACTCTCAGAAATGTTCTTGTTTTTGATAGAAATTAATATCTTTTTTAATCAAAAAGCCATTAAACTAATTTTAATAATACATCCAGGACATTACTAGTGTTGCTAAAGGTTATTACTGCCTGCAATAACTGATTTTTATTTTATTATTCACATAGAACTGCAAAGCCCCTTTTTCAGAAGTCAATCCTTCAGTGTCCTAATGGTTAACTTACTTAGTTTACCCTTAAATATCCTTAATAGTTTGACAAACAAACGCCTTAAGAGTCCTCAGTTGGTTTCCTTCTTAAATACATGCCAAATTCCAGTGGCAAAGACGACTCTAGGATGCTGACAATAACATGCTTTTCCAGTCATCTTCCATCCAATGTCGGTGTTGTTTTGCCCATTTTAATGTTTTCTGTTTGGCCTTTTCTACGAAACTCTACCTCTTAAGGCCAGCACCCTGTACTTGTCTTTCACGGTTTCAGATGACAAAGGAAAAGGTCAACTGAGGACCTGTAACTACAGACTCTAATGTCCTAATCCTCTTGTACAGTTGTACATTTATATTATTAAATTAGTTTAATGTTATCTTGAAAAAAAAAGCATCAATTTCTGTTAAAAAATATGAACATTTCTGGGTATTTCCAAACTTTAGACTGGTAGTGTAAATTAATAAGACAACAGTTTATTATTCTAGATAAATAACTGGGAAGTTAAATATGTTGTATAATATGCTTTTACAAATGAACCATTTATTACTTTCATTTCCAAAAAAGCATTTATTAATTCTTGTGGATTAAATGAATATGAATGCGTCTAGGTCATGACACCCAAAGCTCTTTGTATCAATGGTTGTCAAAGCCCCTAAGTACTGTAACCAATTAACAAAACATTTGCAGTATGAACCTGCTAGTAGGTCCTATAGATGCATAGTGACAAGAATAAGATAACAAAGATGCTATAATGGGAGTCACATAAAAGAACCATAAGAAAAACAAAAAAGCTAATTGAAACTCTGTGAACCTATATAACTGTTAGGCATTGTTTGTACTATGGAAGAGTTAATTTTAAATTGATTTGCTACCACTCCTGGATCTAAGGGGTTTCAGAGTCTGTCTTCTAAGGGTCTCTAGAAACTGTGGTACCATGGCATGATGAGCTACCACCATTGTACCAAAGTCAAGCAGATTTCTCATCTGTTTGTAAAGCGCGGTCATCCAAATTGTTGTAATGATTTGCTGTTGTTTGTGCATGAATGGAGCATTTATTGTAAATTATAGTCAATTTAGGATTTAATAAATCCAGCAGACTGACTCATTTTTATACTTATTTATCTGTATTCCTACTGCATGCATGAAATTCTCCAAACAATGCCTAACATTTGTAGGTGTTACACCATTCTGTTTGAAAAGTAAAGACTGATTTTGATTAGACCAGCAGTTGTGAGAAAAATAACATTACTAAACCTACTATAGGAGTTAACAAATTAACTAAGTTGTACTGTATATCTCGATGATGTAAATGTAGAAAAATCTTTTCAGTACTATTATAGTCAGGCTGAAGGAATGGCTCAGATATACCGTAGTCTCAAAGGTCAATTTCAAACCTTTGTAATGAAAGTGTCCTAGAAAACAGATCAAAATGACATGAACAATGTTAATAGGTGATATAATAGAAACAGAACCCAAAGGAAAGGTCTCAAGGCAAACCACTAAATGAACTGTTGGAATATGGTAAAAGTATGGCCAACGAAAAACACTTTAATAATATGATGATGACAAATCTGATTAGTTAAAATATTTAATAAAAGTCAGGAAATGGCCTCTGATTAAAAACAATTTGTTAGGATAAAAAACAGCAGCCACAGATGTCTCTCAGGGCCACAATACAGATCGCTACATCTAAATTAACGAAATCAGATCTTGCTGTATCTGTTGAATGTCATGCACTAAGGAACTGAGGTTTGTGTTTAAAGCAGCTGGTGGAACATTTGATGGAAGATGATTTTAGTGAGTGTTAAGAGATAACCCAAGGGTCAAGAGCCAAAAGTGGTTGCATTGGAATTTTCACTGTTTTTTCATAAGTGTTTCAGTGGTTTCTGTTAGACTGTAGTCATCTAAAGCAAACCAGCACAACTCAACAAAACTAATACTGCAATTTGAATTACTGGTCTTTGAAAATTTATCAATTTGCCTGGGCAGCAATTAAGTAAGCAAATATGAAGTATAAATGTTAACACACATTTGCAAAACCATCACTCATTTGGAAATTCGGAGAGGTTTGACAAATGCTAGAGTCATTTTACCGTGAACTTCAGGTTGAAAGGTCAAGGTAAAGTTTAAAAGATTAATTAAACTTTCCTTCCAAAAGGACAACCCATTACAAGGGTTAGGTTAGAGACTTTTTAAAGGTTTCAATTAACAAGCCTAGCGCAGTGACAAGGAGACTAGTTTTTAATACTCCATTTGCTCACTATATTTTTGGAGTCTTTACTTACTTTGTTTTTTCTGGGTACTCTACAGGTAATTGTGTTACATTAAATGGTAGTAATATGTTGGTTCAGTATAAGAAAGTGTGTCCTGCAATGTCCAAGTACTGCCTTGGGCTCAATGTGGTCTATAAGAGGCTCTGACTCTGTATAACATAAGTGTACTGAATGGTTAGATGGTTTCCATGAATGAGAACAGATACAAGCGTTGGTAAAATTTGGCAAAATTAATTCAGTACAAATGAGGTAGGCAAAGCCATCACATTGAACAGATTTAAGCATTTATGTAAAAGGATGCTAAGTCAAATCCAACTCTACGAAAATTAGTTTGTCATTTTAAGCGTGATAAGCGACAGTACGTATTATGCGACTTAGTGACCAAAGGCTTAGATAAGAACTCTGCTGTGTCAATGATTCCTTATCCCAGTCATGATCCGTACATTATAATATCAAGATTTTATACATTTTTTAATAAAATCTTCTAAATGTCTCTCTGTGCATGTGTATTTTTAATCTGTGGTTTTCAGATGTAGAAAATATGTCTGTATCCTTATTTTTCTATTGCTACTTTTTATGTCTTGAATCTTGCATGACACTGCTTTGCTTTCAAGTGAGCACCGCCATTTAGCCCAACTGTTACCATGATGCATGCTTTCATTGCTATGGGGTGTCAGCTTGGCAAGGCATTCATTGCCCAGTTTGAGAATACCTTGTAAAAGCTCTCTTTCACCATACAGTGAAGTTTGGGTAAACAAATCGATGATCTTTCCTTTTGATTTTGCTTTTCCTCTTTCTCTTGAAAACAGTTAATTTTGCTTTCCCAGTTTGACCTTTGTGTGGCTTATTCTTTCAGTTCATCTCATGTTCCCATTCAGTCTAAACCATTTCTCTGTGTTAAAACACCATGTAGAGTTTATAAATTTACATCATGCCTACGTCCATGCTGTTATGTTATCATTTAAAAACAGAATTTTTAGATAACAATTATTTTTATTTTTTTTATTTCACTAGTGTTTTCATATCATGTATTAAAGTACTGAAAATGCATATGACATAGCTGTTTGTCTGCACTGGGCATTGTAATCTCTGATTTTCATAAATTTAGTATGTCTCTTCTGATTATATTCCTGGTAGTCTATACCTGCAATCTAGAGTTTTCATATGCAAGGAATTTCGAATATAAGGTCAATTGTATTGGACTTACTTTAAAAACACATATTTTGTTTAAATTTTACCATGACACCATATGGGCACAGCTATATTCAGCCTTTTATTTGCCATTTCCTTGGTGATTTTTCTCAGAATACACTGCAACACACTCATTTGTTTGTCATCAAAGCAATGGTTTAAAGGTCATCCTCAGCTGTACCGGGCCATCAAAATTTGATGGATAAACCCTTGTTTTGCAGTGATATAGAATTTTCATTTTTGCTGTTCTCGGTTTCTGAATCTCTGTTTTTTGACTCTGATTTTTGATGCTGATTTTTTATTTTGATACTCAGCTTATTGACTAACATTTTTATCATTTTCCACATTCATTGACTACGATTCACAATGTCATTTTCCCATTTTTTCTTATACCATCTCTTGAAAGTCTCTTTACTGGTTACGTGCATATCAGTGGTAACAAGAAAAGGAAGTCTCCTTCTTGAAAAAATGGTTATGCTGTCAGCCATAGGATTTTGCACGTGTATCCAGGATTCAAATGTACAAAATGTAATTTATATGCGTAGAGGTAAATAACACAAAAAGCACCATGAAAAGCAACACCTCTATGTTCACTATATTAGAACATAATTTTCTTCTGTGAAGGGTGACCTATCAGGGAATGAGATGTTGTAATAAGCAGAATCCACTCAGGGAAGGGCTACCTAATAAGCATGAACCAATCAGAGTGTGATTACAGTCTGCATTTTCAAAACTCTGTGTTTTCAAGCATCCACACTGAAACACTGAGCTAACATTTTCAGAAATATTTGGCCCTGGTGAGTGTTTTAGAAAGTCTCCATTTTTGGGGGGAGTAGTATATATGAAAGGCACAATATAAAACACTATGTATTAAATCAATAACCTATACAGAATATGCTATTCAGTACTAGCATCATGAGATTGTGAGGGACTGGTATCCTCACAACTTCAATGTAAGGTTACCTTTAAATGCATATTGGTCACTGACTATATACACTTGAGAAATACAATAATGAATGATAATTTAAGAGTAATTAGAACAAGAAGAAAGAAAGAACAAAAATATATTTATTTTTCATAGCTCCCTTCTTTTGCTTCCTGTAATTTGTAATGTTCAGTGTGTTCATGATCTGTTGTTCACCAAGTGCAGATGATTCAATCTTGGCAGTTGAGATGAGATGATGAATGGTGACCTTTGTCAACCCCCTCTCCCAGAACTTTTTCCATGTAAAAAATCTTTGCCAGCCATAAGGCTTCTGTTGCTCAGTGACTACAATCCAATGAGGTTGTCTTCCCTGCCCCATTCCCAAAACAGCATGTAGCCAATTCAATATACAGCCAATGAGACTTGTAACGAAATGGTCAGGACTTATTTGCATATGTGCACTGTTACTGAAAAAATGAGCCCATTATAGCCATGAGATAAAAACACAGTATTTCACCTAATTCATCTATGCGTGATTAATGTAGGATATGTTTTATTGCAGGTTAATGTTGTGATAACTGTGTTTATAGTATTTATAAACTCTCATTTGCTCAAATTCTTAGTAATGTGTTGTTGTTGTTGTAACGTGGACCTACAGCACAGAGCATTCTTAGTTATTTGGATCCATGTAATTTTTCTTATATTTAGTTATCTGGTAACTAAGATTAAGAAATTCTTAAAAATGTATTAAGTTATAACCAATATATTCACTAAAAATGATTTCATTTAAAGTTAAAATCTAAATTATTTATATTGGTTTTCCCACTTCAGAGATCAACTGGTACATAACGTATGTTCATATTTAGAATGAAAACAGGCAGACAACATTTCTCCACAGTATTGCCATACTGTCTCACTATCCTGCTGAAATGTATCTGCAATTATTCATGCATTACATTATCTCATTTTATACTATGATCTTAATTATTCATAATATAAAAATGTTAAACAGGACTCGCTGTGATAGACATGGAATATAATAAAGGTTCATAGTTTTATGGGGTTAATGCTGTTGCAGGTACAAAGTATTTTGAACCTTCACACAATCTGAAAAATAACTTCAAATTATATAAATTAAATGCTCACTAATTCTGGATAAACAGAATTTGATCATGTTGAGAGGAGCAAAGTGTGACTGCATACGTAAGAACATGTCAGAATAAGGGGATACAGGGTTTGCATTATAGTTTGATGCTAAGGTTCACATTCCTACAAGCAGAATTACTTTAGGAAAAAGTAAAATGTGGATTTTCTTTCTTCCCAGGTTTGATTTGCATCTTGTCCTGATGCTGCCATGGATAAGCTCCAGCTTAAAAATTCTGTGCAATGGAAAATGGAAGTTTAGAAAATAGATGGATATGTAATCTACTAAAGCATCTAATTATTTACATGTTATTATATTACACTTTTAAGTATCTGCTTTATGTTAGTTTTCTGAAAACTTGATAAATGACCAACTTTCCATTTTTAGCCATCAGCTTTTTGAAATGGAGAAAACTGCATTATTAATTAGTTTTCAAGAAAATGTATTTTAAAACATTCTAAATGGCGGAAATATTGGTTGCAGAGTTAAAGGAACATAGGTCAGATTTCAAATGCCGACCTCTGGGAATTACTCCCGAGTGACAGCGGTGAAAAGAAACTGTAAATAATTACAAAGTTTAGTGCTAGCCAGAAATGGCAGGAAAAAATAGAAAATGCTTTGAGATAGGGAAGAGAAGAAGGCAAACATGGAGAAGACAAATGAGATGAAAGTAATGACAATAAAGATTTAAGACAAGAAATATACAGTATGGTTACAGCTAATATATCAAACAGAACATACAACAACAAATATGTAAGACTACAGAAGTATTTGGTATAAAAGTAGAATCAAAAAGCATGAATGAAAAGTATTTGAAGAAATCAGAATTGGAAAATAATGTCCTGAATTGGATAAAAGGGGTCTGGTAAACAATTAGCATTCCTTTCAGAATTTTATTAACCCCTTTACTTTCTCTTCAAAGTGTCAATTATTATTTTTTAAGTTAGCAATGCCACTGCATGTTATTTGTATTACTCACGATTCAGGACTAGGATGGGGTGGGTGAAGAGGTGTTCTACTATTACTTGTTTGTAATATTGCTATTAATTTTTCTGAACTGTTTTTTTGTTTATTCTTGTTCGTATTAATGAAAACATTAAAAGTGGGAGGCACAGTGGTGCCATGGTAATCTTTGCAGCCTCATAGTTTTTGGACCCTGAGTTAGGTTCTTACACCAGTTTCACTCTTTGCATGATGTTTATACATTCTGCTAATATCTGATGCTAAAATTCCCTCTCATATTGCAAATACGTAATGGTTAATAACTAGCAGCTGTACATACTGTAGGTTATTTATGTCCTGTGCAGGACATAATAGCTTGAGTAATAGAAAATAAATAACAGTCTTTTGATGAAAGACCTTCCATATAATAAGTTATTTATGTACAAATAACATGTTGATCATTGAATTTATTATTATTATTATTATTATTATTATTATTATTATTATTATTATTATTGTTAGACCCTTCTGCCTCTACACAAAAAAAGCTAGTTTATCCAGCTCAGGGTGGTGGGGAGGACAAAATTCTAACCCAGCAATGGATGCAATGCTGGAACTAACCCTGGAAAGAGCAACATTCCATTGCATAAAAGTATTGTATAAATATTTGTACATAAATAAAAATGAAAATAATATTTATCGCAATACTGTAAAGGAAATTTAAATTATCTTATTTTTTTCAGTTAAAACAATAACAATAAATTTAACAGATGAAATTCTCTTTTCAGGGCCATTCCTTATTTCCTATTTCATTCTTACAAAATGTAATGTTAGGTGAAAATTTTTGACTTTATTAAGCATACATTCAAAATGGAATTTAGCATTTTGTTCACAGATCAAGAATCATCCCACACAATGGAGTTTTAAAATAATAAAAGATGTTAAAATTTGGCTTCAGCATGCATGTAAAGATTGACTTTAGTAATAACATCCGTACTGTGCTAAGATAAACATTAAGAGTCAGTCACAAACGAGATATAGCTGGAATATTTTGATGAGGTCGTCTTGCTATGTACTGTTATGATTTTTAAAGCAAATCTTGAAACAAAAGCTATGTTAATGTCCATTAGGAGAGTCTTTTTGAAATTCCAACTCATTATATTGTAGCATGTGTTTTGTTTTGATTTTACATCGGATACACTGCTGTGTATTCAGGCTAGATCCAATTTTCACAAAACACAGACATGCATGGTGAAGTTATCCACCATGAATGGCTGGAACATTGAAGGGAAACTAATTGTGAATGACAGAGAATCAAACATCAAAGCTGCCCTTCCCGTACACGCCATATTATTCACAGCTGTCAGAAGTAAAATCAAGGAGCAATAAAGGCTACCACAAAATCTGTGCGGTTGCACTGATGTGGGATGACTTTAGAGCAGTTGTGTAGACTGAGGTGTAACTGTACTTTTTTATCTGGTAAGTCAAATGGAAAGCAAAAGCCTATGGCTTTTAAAGTTAGCACATTTCTAAGGAATGCTAGAGGTTTAAATAGGTTGATGGTATATTGGTTCAGGATGCAAAAAATGTATTAATTGAATTATTGGCTACTTATTGCAGATTTAGAAACTTATCCAGGTTTTATAACATAATAAAAATGTCACTGAATGATTATTCAAACAATTATGCCATCTAGCTTCTCTATTATTCATATAAATTTCAAAGTATGCTCCATTCACTGATTATCTAACTCACGTTAGATGCTAACTACTGGCATGCCATCCAAGACTGGTTACTGAATTGGGCTCAGTGCTGGCTGGATATGAGGCACAATGCATTATGAATTTAACTAATTTTACATTAAGATCTTCAAAATTCAAGCTAAAATACAAATTACACTCATTTAGACTGGGTAAAAATAAGAAATTCTCATAAAGTGAAACGTCAATCTTTTTGAAAGATGTGTTAATTATAATTTAGAGTTTTGCCAAGATGCCAACCCATTGTAATATTTTCATTTGATTTTCTAATCCTTTGTATTTTCCATCATATTGCTTGTTTAAGAAGAGTAAAAATACATTAAATCAACTTAACGTATGATTAACACAGTACAAGATGTCAGTATTATTTACGTAAAAATAGTTTTCTTAATGTCAACAATCTGAAAAAATACTTACTTCTTACTAGTACAAGTCACATATTTTTAACCCTGCTTTTTCATATTAACACAACGTAAGGCAATTCTACAAGTTTTAGTAGTAAAAGTATTGTATGTACAGAGTACAGTGAAATTCTTACTTGAATGTCCTAACATGCAACACATTGCCACTGTCCAGAATTATGATAAACAAGCATGTATGTGTATGTACAAGCAATGACTCTCATAACTGTCACTATATGATTTTAAAAAAATTCTAGGTCCGTAGTTGTGGTCTTGAAATAAGTAGCAGACCATTACTTTGCAATCCAAAGGATGATCAAATAATACACCCAAAATAAAACCTATGCATTAAATTCCATAATGTTATATATTTAAGAACTGGATCCAAATATATACAAGGTCAGGGATAACCACTAGCTGACCAAAAGCCTAAGTAAATTGGAAAATTAATCATTGATTATACTTCAAAAAGTAAACATTATGAAAACAGTCTAAATTTTGAAGTGCTTAAATAGCACAAGTCACAATAGAGCTGACATTCAGTTCACAAATTTGTCAGAAGAAGGAGCCGAGCAAGTTTGTGTGGTATGTGGGATAGGTTATGACACTGAATTAACTTCAATGGGAAGTGGATGGTGGGTGGTGTAATTTTATCAAACTTTATCTCTTCATAAAAGCAATAGATAAAAAAAAATGTCTTACGGTATTGACACTAATGCTGGTAACAGTTTCAGTGAATTTCCCATTTGAGAATATAAAGCCTTCTAATCAAACAGTTCATTTGAATATTCTGATATCACTGAAATTAAATAAAACACAAACCATGTTTTTTTTTAAACCAGAGGATTTTTTTTTCAAGATTCTATTACATAATGTTACCTCTAGATTTCCTTTCAGGCATGGCTTCATCAAACTTGCTTTGCTATTAATCAAAGGGAGTAGTTGAGATTGTGTCTTCATTGCTGCAGATATCTGGGCTCTATTCGCAAACCTGGTTCTGCCTATGTTGAGTTCACACAAACACATACTCACATGGGGTTCCTCTGAGTAGTTTGACTTTAACCTATACCACAAGGTAGTTTATTCTAGTAACATTAAATTGACCAGCTAGGTATATAAGGTGATGTGAAGCTAGTGGTGAACTTATGTCCTGTCCAGCACTGATTCCTGCCTTGAACCTGACGTTCTTAAAATAGGTAGATGAATTGATTAATAACAAACATGTACTTTACATACATAAAGAAACAGTGGAAGATATTGGCTGGTCAGTGACATTTTTGGTAAGAAAATTCTGGTACTGGTCATACCAGAATTTTCTTTCATATTTGTTGACTTTTCTCATGTTTACATTCATGTATGCAGCTAAGAATATCTGTTCCTCCTTTGCTAGACAATTTTAGCAAGACATGGTAGTTTACTCACCATTCACAACATAATAATTCAATCAAGCAATGGGATCATGGTGCCTGGCCAGTCTCAATTGATATCAGATAATTGTGATAACCTCTGACATGGTGATCATCTGACAAATAGCAATATACAGACAGAACACACAGGCTACTTTCACTGCTCGACTCTAACATAAATCTCTTGGGCTGTCCAGTAGGAGTGTTAACCAATGTGTGGTCAAGTGTTTAAGAGACAATGCAAGGCTGGCAAAGAATTAAAAAAAAAAAACAATTTTCTGAATAAATGTTAAGGCAGAAGCATGTGTAAAGCTTTCTTGGTGGCTTGTTCAAATTTAGCACTTTCAGGTGGTTCCCATCAGTGAAGAGTGAAGATCAAGATGCCGCTCAGCTCCATCAGCATATGTGCTCGGTGTATTCCTAATATTGAACTGCTCTGTTTTTTTTTTCCATTTTACCATGTCTACTTTTTAGGGAGCAAATGGTGCTGGACTTTTCATACCTCCATGTTGGCTTGTGCATACGCCTTGACTGGGAAAAGTTTGAACTAGAATGCTGAGAATAAGGAGGTCTTTATTCTTGCTCTAATGCTATGTTAATACAGAGAATGAGGGGATCCAGCCTTTAAACCCCATTGCTAAGCTGAAATGTTTGGTTTGTACATGTGCAGTAAACTAAGAACACTGGAGGGCCTATAGAGCTAGCTCCTTCAGCCAGAAATAGCCCTGCAGCAAGCAGTAAAAGACAATTTTGCATACTACGAAAAGCTATATTTTTCAAGATAAGAAATTACAATGTAAATACGTTTAAAAAACTGTAAAAAATTGCTTTAGAATATAAAAGTGTTTTGTTATAAACATTTAAAAGATTAGTTAAACTACTGAGTGAAGCCTACTAGTTATTTTGTACAACATCTGGAGATGCTGTGCCCCACTGGACCTTAATACAGAAACACCACTGTTGCTTATTATGTTTCATTTAGAAAGGACAATATGCCCATAAAAAAGAAATCTCTTGAGAACAGACTTTTCTGAACATTTAAAAATGAAGACAGGAAGTGTTATTTGTATTTGCAGTATTAAGCAAATCATAATATGCCATTATTTAGCCTCAAAGAACATTAAGGCTCACTGGTCATATTTTGATGCATAATTTACTAAGCCAAAATAAATGATATGCTTGGCTCACATAGCTTTTCTGAAACACACAGTCCCAATTTCCATTTCATTCTTAAATAAAACAAGAAAAAGCCAGAAAAATAAAGAGTTGCCCAAGAAATACAAAAGTGGAAAGTAATCCTTCTGATTCACCATTGTGTAAAATTTATTTGAAAGGTTTTTTTTTCACCTGTTTACACACAACATATCAGTTTATTTACAACTGAAACCTTTCCAGGAATGTAAAAGCATAAAAATGTGATTAAGCATTCACTCCCCGTGCCTCACACTTTAGCTTTCAATATAACAAGAATATGTGTGTCAAACATTCAGCTATAATGTGGCTAAAAAGTTCTGGTACAAAGATTCAACTATTAGTAATGTGTAACTGTGGAAAGCAGTAATTTTTATAATTGTCTAATAAAAAATCAAAAAGCCTAATAAAAATTGTCAGCAAAAATGAAATTGTATTTAACTTTACATAATTATATGCATTACTCTTCCATAGGTGAAATACTAAAATATTCTTAACAAAATGCATAAAGACCATATTTGTTATTGAATTTTAGTGAGACACTTTGTTTCTTCTTACTATATCAGGAAATGCATTATTATATTATATTATTTATGCATTATTAATACAGATTACTAGAGATACAGACTCCAGGAGGGTGGCATAAGCACTCAATGATGTCTAGTCGGACCTGTGCTCACAGCCCATCACTGTTCACAGATGAGAGCAGGTTCGCACACACCTCCGCGTGCTAGGCAACGGTATCCTGACTGCTGTAAAGTACTAGAATGAAATCCTCAGAGCCACTGTCAGAACATACAATGGTGCAGTGGGCCCTGAGTTTCTCCCGGTGCAGGACAATACCCAGCTTCATCTGGCCACAGTGTGTATGTAGTTCTTGGATGACTAAGGCATTGATGCTCTTGACTGGCCAAAACGTTTCTCAGACCTGAATCCAACTGAGAACCTCTGAAACATTATGTATCAGTGCATCTTATGCTGGCAAGTAGCACCACAGACTGTCCAGGAGCTTACTGATGCCCTGATCCAGGTCTGGGAGTAGATCCCCCAGGACACCATATGCTGTCTCATCAGGAGCATGCCCAGACATTGTCGGGAGTGCATACAGGTATGTGGGGACGATTCACACTACTAAGTCACATTATGAGTTGCATTGGTGAAAGACACACAAGTTGGACTGGCCTGTGATTTCAATTTTTGACTTTGTTTTTGGTGAATCCAGCACTTAGTGGGTTTGATTTTGATTTGCATTGGCCATTTTTCCATCGTTTTGTTCTTAACAAATCATACAGTATTGCTATGTCTTCTAAAGCATTTTTTGAACAATATTGCACTGTATATTGCTAACATAATCATGAGAAAAATGCAGTTAACAAAGGAAGACAGACAGATCATTGACACCCACTAAAAGTGTTGATCTTTCCTTTACAGAAACTGCAAAGAAAGCCAAGGTGTCATTGAGAACAGCTTCCTACACCATGAAAAGCAATTTTGAAACTGGAGGAAACTGACAGGAACACTTCTGGTAGACCCAAAGCCACAAAAAAAAAATCAGAAGACAAAATTCTGAGAGTCAACAGCTTACATGACAGGCACATCACAGGACAGCAGCTTTAAGTATGGTTGTAACAGCTGTTTAGTGTCTTATGTCTGTAATTGTTTATTTGTTCTATGTTTTAATTTCTGAGTAGATTAAAGCTGGCAGTGTTTTCTATTTCAGGCAAGCCTCTATTTGATATTTTGCAATTTCAGAAATGGCATTTTAATTACAAAATAAATAAGGCAAAGAGGGCAGCACAATGGTGCAGTGCTTGCACTGTTGCCTCACAACAAGTAGACTGAGGCTCAAGTCCTCAATCCTTTCTGCATGTTTGTCTCTAAACGGATCCCTTCTAAGCTGCTCCAGTGTCTTCAAAGACATGCATGTTAGGTGGACTGGTGATGCTAAACTGGTTGTGCATACTTTGTGTGTATGTGTGCTCACCCTGCTTCTCCATTATGCTGCATCGGATAAGTATGTTTGAAAAATGGATGGAAATTGCAAAAGAAATCTTTTTACAACATATAGGAACAAATACAAAATTCCCATTAAATCAAATTCAGAAAAATATGCTCCATAAAAAAGGCATACAAATTGTTAAACAGTTTGATTAATTAATTTAATTCACTTCATGGACCCACAGGTAAGGATTACTAAGTGAGTGATTGTGATTGTATATATACAGTGTTTCCACTACCCTGGGGTAGTTAAAGTTTCATTTACAGGGGTCATTTAGAGGGGTTATTATCATATATTTAGACTACACTGAAATTCGTATTTGCAAGTGCTAATTGAGATGCAACACATCACAGTCCTCTAGCACTAAGATTAATGAGGATAACTACATTACTTCAAAATGTCTATATTCCTTACCTGATTGCAATGTCTTTATCATATCCAGTTTGAGCTTATTATTGTATGGAGGGAAGCACAGTTTCTATTCTTGTGGAAAAAAAATATTCAGTAAAACTGCTATTTGGTAGCAAGACTGGCCTGTAAGATGCACACTTAAGGGATGTTATATTCCTTGGAAACACAGTGATTGATGCCTGGCATGAAGTTTTTAGCAAAATGTTGTCTTTCTTACCTTCCTCAGACATCCATCAAACAGCTACCTCGACCTTCCGCTTTGGTACACTATAAAGAATTGAAGCATTTCAAATTTTGACAAGCCAGTTATTTCTCCAGGAATTCTAAAAAAAAAAAATAAAATTATTGTAGCACAGATTTTGCAGTTGCAACTCTAAATGACCTTTATAACTCCGGATACAATACACTAGTCCAGGGGTCCTCAATCACGGTCCTGGAGAGCTGCAGTGGCTGCAGGTTTTTGCTCCAACCCAGTTGCTTAATAAAAAGCACTTATTGCTAAAGTAACACTTCTGCTTCACTTTAGTGATTTTGAGCCCTTATTGCTTAATTTTGTCTTAAGCAGCTATTTTAATTGCTCCTTATTATCAATAACATGCAAATGACAAGAGAGAGCAGCATTTCTCCATTTAGCTTATTTACATTTACACCTGTGTGTATTTATCTGCACTATTGGGTTTAATTACATACTTGGAAGAAAAATGAAGAGAAAAAAGTGAAGGACTGAGAATTACTCGTCCATTTTAGCCTTCAAATCATTTGCATGATAGAAAGGGAAAGAAAATCTAGGATATGAGAATGACCTGACATAGCAGAGTTAATTTAATTTCATAGCTTGTTAGTGCTTTATTGGCAAGAATTGCTTTCTAATTAAGCAACCAGGTCAGAACAAAAACCTGCAGCCACTGCGGCTCTCCAGGACTGGGATTGAGGACCCCTGCACTAGTCAAATGTGCTTTCATTAAGAGCTAATATTTGGAATTAAGTCTAAAACCTTAACCATTAATTCTTTAACATTCATCAGAATTATTTTGAATTAATGGCATTTCCACATCACCATAAAGGAGCACTCTTTAGGATACAACATTAATCTGAAAGCTGTCAATGAGATGAATGTGTGAACTAGAGTTTCTATTCTTTGAGTAATTTTACCACAATTAACTGAAAAACTTGGCCAAACCAAACTCTTTTCAATCAATTCAATCCTTATTATTTAAATAAGTATCCAGCAAAAGCACTGTGTGACTGCAGGAAATGAATATGTGAAAAACATTTTACATTAAATGTGTGAGTGGGACACTTCACATTTCAGCTTACAAACATTAATGAATGATCGATATTATATGATTTTCGTATTTACAGTTCAAACTTTAAGGAATGCAAAAAAAAAAAACAACTCTTTAAAATGATTTACTTTCAGCCAAGTCCTACATACAGTATATATATATATACATACAGTATACAGTCCAGATTCAAATAATGTTTTACAAATTATTAATCACTATTGTTCAAAGAGTTTTGTTATTTTTTTATTTTATGTACATAGTTAAATAGATATTGAAAGTCATATCAAACAATATACTTACAAGACCTACTATCTATCTGAAAAAGCAGGATGAAAAAGCACAACCATCATACAAAATGCAATGCACTAATTGTGCATTTTTGCCTGCTTTGAAAAGTATATATCTTTAGTTTCTTTTAGGAAAGTATTGATATGTTATATACTTTATTTAAAACAATCTGAAGTGATTTTGTCACATCTTCAACCACAAAGATTTAACCTTTCTTAAAACAGTTCTTGTATCTGTCAGCAGGTTGTCGATATACCCAACTTCTTTTTGAGACTGGAGGTCAAAGTGCATTCACAAAACCTGGTAAATGTCACAGTTCCTTCACATTTTTAAGAGAAGATCAATTACAGATAGCATGCCATCTTACCTGCTTTTTAAAATGTAAATTATTCTTTAATTCTGTTAGACTGTTGGCTCAATGCATTTTTGAGATAATTACCCCTATTCTACAATTGAAAATAGTTAACTTTAATGAACTACTAAACATTTCCTTCTTTAAATCTTTAAAAAATGTGTTATAGACTAAACATCATGCATCTTTTTATCCTGTTTTTCCCCATGTCAACCAAGACTCAATACCTCAGAACGACAGGACAGGATTTTAGAACTTTTTTGCAAATGTATTAACTATAACAAGCAGAAAAATCTCATTGCTACTAGGATTCAGAACCTTAGCTGTGACACTTAAAATTCAATTTGTGTGTTTCCCATTTTTTGATCAGCATTGAGATGTTTCTGCACTTTGCTTTGAATTCACCTGTGGTCCAATCTGTTGAGTGGACATGATTAGAAAGACACACACCCCTCTAAATAAGGCCCCACAACTGACAATGTGTATCGGTGCAAAACTACGCCATGAGGTCAAAGGAATTTCCTGCTGAGCTTAGAGACAGCATTGTGTTGAGACATAAATCTAGGAAAGGCTACAAAAAATTCCTGCAGCATTGAAGGTTCCCAAGAGCACAATTGCCTTCACAGTTTTTAAATGGAAGAAGTTTGGAACAAAAATGACTCTTCATAGAGCTGGCCATCCAGCCAAATTGAGCAACTGTGGGAGAAGTTGTCAATTTAAGAGAGGCGACCAAGATCCTGATGATCATACTGGATGAACTTTGGAAAACCTGTGCAGAAATGAGAGAAACTTCCAGAGGAACAACTATTGCTGCAACACTCCAACAATCTGAGTTTTATGATAGATTGGCCAGACAGAAACACTTCTCAGTAAAAGAGACGCTAGGTGTTTGCAAACAGACACCTAAAGGACTCTTAGATTGTGAGAAAGAAGGTCTGATTATTTGCTCATCACCTGCACAATACCGACAAATAAATGAAACAATGAAAAAAATGAAATAGTAAAGGCAGCATCATGCATGTGGGGTTGTTTTTCAGTGGAAGGGAGTTAAAGACTAGACAGGGTTGAAAATGGCAAAATACAGAGAGATTCAACCTGCTCCAGAGTGCTCTGGACCTCAGACTGGGTAGAAGGCTTACTTTCCAACAGGACAATGACCCTAAGTCCAAAGCAAAGACAAAGCATGAATGGCTTAGAGGCAACTCTGGGAATATCCTTGAGTTGAACAGCCAGGGTCTGGCCTTGAACCCAAATGAACATTTCTAGAGAGATCTGAAAATAGCTGTCTACTGACAGTCTCCATTCAATGAAGCTTGTCACAACATATCAAGAAGACTCCAAGTTGCAATTGTTGCCAAGTACTAATTACTGAGTACAGTGTATGAATACCTGTGTTATTGTGATATTTTAGCTTTTTATTTTTTATAAATTAGCAAAATATTCTAAAGACCTGTTTTTGCTTTGTAATTCTGAAATATTTAGTGTTTAGATGTGGGGAACAAATGAATTTAAGCGATTTTAGCCCAAGACTGCAACATGGCAAAATATGAAATAGTCTGAATACTTTTTGAATCCACTGTATATCAACTACATCATATCTTCTTCAGCATAATTGAGAATTAACTGAGTGAAATTTGGTGGAGTCAGCCAGATGGAGTTGTAGCAAAATAGTGGTCAGTGCCTGAGGTAGATACCAATGGTAACGGAGATAATCAAATTAAATCTTAGTACAAAGACCTTCAGGTTTGACTAAAGCCACATCATCGTTACCACATAGATATTCGCCTACATCAATGTGTATCAACTGCTTGAATGGACTGTGTAGCAAAAAAATTCAGAATCCCATGAAAATCCGATCCCCTTGTGCTTTAGGTGCTTTCAACACTATCGGTGCTTGCAGGACAATAATAGTACATTCATGCCATAGAAAAAGAAAAAATGTCTTTAAGGAGACAGAGCAAACTGCAAACATGACACGTTAGTGCACTGATTACAGCTGAAAGTATCAGTCTTCAAGGGAGGAGACAGTCACCTTGTCATTACATTTTAAAAAAAAGCTGCTAATTTTCAAATAACACTTAAAAAAAGTGTTTACTGTTTGTTTGCAAAATTATTGATTGTAATCAGTACACAGTAGTCAGAGTGCATCTTATACCAAACAACATTTGTAAAACTAACTCAATACAGGAAATCAGTCAATCAGTTAATCAAAAAGTAAACAAGTGCATCTGTATCTTCACTTCACTGCATTGTGGTTTCTTGGCTCTCTCTGTCATGTAATAGCACAAGTTCAGTGCATTTTACACCCATCAGCTTTGTTAAGAGCCTTGTTATTAATTTTGTTGCAGAATACACTCTTTCCTACTGAACAGATAAAGTTTAAGCAATAAATATTGATTAGAGGAGTAATTTACAATCTGATTTTCACCAGACTCTGAATTTTTCATTACAATGTTATCGCTACGGGCCACTGGATTTAATGTAAAACTGTACCAACTGGTAAAATGTTACCATGTATTCAGCATTTAAACTTTACAAAATGCAATTTACATTTATACAGGTGAGCAGTACAATAAGCATGATGGAAAGCAGCACTTCATGCCCACTATTTTGAAGTATGTTTTTCTTCCAGGAAGGGTGCCAAGTCAGGGAATGAGCAGGTGTACTGAACAGGATCCAATCTGGGAAGGGCCACGAAAAAGCCTGAACTGATAAGAACACAATTAGAGTGGCGTTTTCAGAAAACATAATTTTCACACATTCACACCAAAATGCTGATTCTACATTTTCAAAAGTATACAGCTCTGGGTAGTATTTTTAAAAGTCTTTGTTTTCAGGGGTCAAAATAGGCAGAGTAGTGCAGACAAAAGACAAAAACATATGTTTTTAAATGAAAATACATTAGTGTGGACAGAGCCTAAGAAGTACCAACAGGAAGCAGTAGCAGTGAAAGGGAACACTGATAACAGGTTTAATTAGCACTATCGCCTCATCCTTCTTAATAAATACAGTTGACGCTGTATTATGATTTTTGAAAGAAACTTTTATGTTAATAGACAATTACACCTTGGCATAAATTAAGTGTTCTCAGCAATACATTGCACTCTGAGCCATTTCTAGACAGTGACAGACTATAACAGTCTCAATGAATCCTATATCATTTTAAACTGACCTTCATATACTGTAGACTCTGTATGTTTGGGTAACAAAAATAATGCAGTATCTTCCAAAAAACAAAAAAAAAGTAAGGACAGAACACTGAACATTATGTCTCAGCAGTTTACCTCCAATGGAGACACAGTGGGTTCAAATTTCAACCTGGGCACTGATCGATGGAGTTTGCACATTCTCCCAATGTCTGCATGGGATTTTCTCAGAAATTCTCAGTTTTCTATCCTCCTACTGAAGATGTGTATGTTAGACAAATTGATAACTGTAGATCTGCACGATATCAGTATGGGTGGTGGCATTCAGGCATGTACCCTAGTGCTCTGAAAAGGCTTCCTTTCAGACTTAAACACAAGGGCACCAGAATAAGATTCAGCTTCTTTCAATACAGAAATGGATAAGCAGGACAAATTGCCAAATTACAGCTGGTGTGGTTATTTAAGGGATATAGAAATAAAAGAGAGGTTAACCCAGCCACAGGGGATGCACAAACCAGTGTGTTTCTTTGTGCCGGTTACAAGCTCGGATAAATGGGGAGGGTTACGTCAGGAAGGGCATCCGGTGTAAAATTTTGCCAAAATCAATATGCAGACAACAATACAAATTTCCATACCGGATCAGTCAAGCCCCGGGTTAACAACGACCGCCACCAGTACTGCTAGCCAACGGGGTGCTGGCGGAAATTGGGCTACTGTTGGCCAAAGAAGAAGAAGGAGAAGAAGAGGGGGGAGACGTGTCCGGAGGCAGGAGGAGAGGAGGAAGGTAAAGAGAGTGGAAATAAGGGTAGGAACTTTGAATGTTGGCAGTATGACTGGTAAGGGGAGAGAGTTAGCAGATATGATGGAGAGAAGAAAGGTTGATATATTGTGCGTGCAAGAGACTAAATGGAAGGGGAGCAAGGCCTGGTGGATTGGAGGTGGATTCAAATTGTTCTATTATGATATGGATAGGAGGATAGGAGGAGAAATGGGGTAGAGGTTATTCTGAAGGAACAGTATGTCAAGAGTGTTTTGGAGGTGAAAAGAGTGTCAGAGTAATGATTATGAAGCTGGAAATTGGAGGTGTGATGATGAATGTTGTTAGTGTATATGCCCCACAAGTTGGGTGTGCAATGGATGAGAAAGAAGATTTTTGGAGTGAGTTGGATAAAGTGATGAACAGTGTACCCAAGGGACAGAAAGTGGTGATTGTAGCAGATTTCAATGGACATGTTGGGGAATGGAACAGAGGACAGAAGAAGGTGATGGGTAGGTATGGTGTCAAGGAGATGAATGAAGAAGGTCAGATGATAGAGGATTTTGCCAAAAGGACATGGCTGTGGTGAAAACAAATTTTAAGAAGAGGGAGGAACATAGAGTGACGTACAAGAGTGGAGGAATATGCACGCAGGTAGATTACATCTTATGCAGAAAAGTCAATCTGAAGGAGATTGAAGACTGCAAAGTGGTGGCAGGGGAAAGTATAGTTAAGCAGCATAGGATGGTGGTCTGTAGGATGACATTGGAGATCAAGAGGAGGGAGAGAGTGAGGGCAGAGCCAAGGATCAAATGGTGAAAGTTGAAAAAGGAAGACTGCAAAGTTGAGTTTAGGGAGGAGGTAAGACAGGCACTGGGTGGCAGTGAAGAGTTACCAGACAGTTGGGAAACTACAGCATATATAGTAAGGGTGACAGCAATAAGGGTGCTTGGCATCACATCTGGACAGAGGAAGGAGGAATTGGAAACCTGGTGGTGGAATGGGTAAGTACAGGAGAGTATACAGAGGAAGAGGATGGCAAAGAAGAAGTGGGATAGTCAAAGAGATGCAGAAAGTAGACAAAAGTACAAGTAGATAAGGCGCAAGGTGAAGAGAGAGGTGGCAAAGGCTACCGAAAAGTCGTGTACCAATTGGCTTGACAAAGTGACTGAGCTGGGAAAGATGCTGTAGGTTAGGGTAATAAAGGATAAAGATGGAAACATACTCAGAAGCGAGGAGAGTGTGTTGAGCAGATGGAAAGAGTATTTTGAGAGGCTGATGAATGAAGAGAACAAGAGAGAGAAAAGGTTGAATAATATGGAGATTAGGGAATCCATTCCCGGATGGGTTTATCCACTCCTGGGAATTTGGGAATCCCGCATGTCATTCCCGGGAATCCCGGGCTCCTGGGGATGACACAGTGCACGGGCATCTCACATGTGAACGGTTTTAGAACGACCGACACTTATTTTTAATAAAACTACTGCAATATATTGACACCAATAAAAGACTAACCTTATCTACAAGCAGTTCATGCTGTCATATAAGTACATGTATCTAGTTCAGGGGTGCCCACACTTTTTCGGCTTGCGAGCTACTTTTAAAATGACCAGGACGAAATGATCTACCTACATTAAAATGATATATATATATATATATATATATATATATATATATATATATATATATATATATATATATATATATATATATATATATATATATATATATATATATATACAGTGGAGCCTCTATATACAAGTTTAATTCGTTCCAGCACTGAGCTTGTATAGCGAATTTCTTGTATCTAGAACAAAACTTCCCCATTGAAAATAATGGAAATCCAGTTAATCCGTTCCGCACCCCGAAAATATCAACATAAAAATCAATTTTCCTAACAAATAGCACTGATAAATAAGTGTGGATACACTTTGTCAGCTGAGCGTCATGTGATCATAACTGAGCTGATGGTTCTTCTCTCTCGTGCGCATCTCCCTCTCCTTATCTCTATTGCTCGCTCGCTCGCGTGCCCCTCTCTCTCTCTCCTTATCTCTCTTGCTCGCTCGCCCCTCTCTCTCTCCTTATCTCTCTTGCTCGCTCGCTCGCGCGCCTCTCTCTCTCTTTCCTTATCTCCCTTGCTCGCTCGCTTGCGCGCCTCTCTCTCTCCTCTTGAGGGTAGAGAAAAGCCAAGCAAAATGACACCTTTTATTGGCTAACTAAAAAGATTACAATATGCAAGCTTTCGAGGCAGCTCAGGCCCCTTTTTCAGGCAAGATGTAATCAAAGCTTGCATATTGTAATCTTTTTAGTTAGCCAATAAAAGGTGTCATTTTGCTTGGCTTTTCTCTACTTTCATAATGGCTAACACGATACAACACCCTAGTACTCCTCTTGAGGGCAATCGTCTCCTATTCTCCGTCTGCATGTCCGCAATATTTTTGGATACGCTTATACGGCGAACTGCTACAGCGAAACAATGAAATCACAAGCGCACAAACGCGTAGATACTCACTCTACGGGAGAACAAGGAACATTGAGTGAGCTGACAGGCTGGCAGCGTCAGCTTGGGTGAATCCCTGAGTCGAGGCGGATTGGGAAATGCGTTACGCATAACCACAGCCTGGCTTGTGGCTCGTTACGTGAGCCAATGCTCGTATTTAGATCCAAATTTTTCGCTCATACTTTCCTCTTATCTTGAATTTCTCGTATATAGAGGTGATTGTATCTAGAGGTTCCACTGTATATATATATATATATATATATATATATATATATATATATATATATATATATATATACATACTGTATATTGGATAGTTTTACTGTCAAATAATGCAAAGAGTACGTGACACGTGTTTCGCCCTTTACGTTGTGTCACTGCGTGTGGTTCGTTTATTTGACAGCATGTAGATCGGGGTAATTACATTCATGGCATTCGTAGTCTGAATCACAATCTGATTGTATGGGTGGTTACCTACCAGGTAACGCTTGTGTTCGGCAAACATCCGGCACAGTGCCCTCTTCAGTTGCGAGATGCAGATCATAGAATGTTGCAAAGTTTTACTGTCAAATAATGCAAAGAGTATGCCACACGTGTTTCGCACTAATTCTGGGCTCATCAGATGTACACACTCACTGCACCCCCTCTCGGGAATCGAACCTCGGATGTCAGCATCAGAGGCAAAGCTACGGCATGTGGTTAGTTTATTTGACAGCATGTAGATCGGTGTACAGTAATTACATTCATGGCATTCGTAGTCTGAATCACAATCTGATTGTATGGGTGCATGTGGGATGACCAGTGTGTTAGAAGGAAAGAGATCTCAGACTGGCCGCCCTGTATGTCAATCAAGTGGCAAATGCCATGGGGAGGATATATGACGAAACTAACTTTTAAAAAAAATTTTTTTAATGCAACGCGATCTACCTGATCAGATACTAATACACTTGTTCTAAACAACGCCCGTGCTTGCCATTGCTCTTAAACACCGCCATTTCAGCTTTTACTGATGCATCCAGTTCCTTGTCATCATTCTGTGATGGCAAATTTCTTGGCACAGATAATGTGGATGCAAGAGACTGACACATTGCAATTTCAAGTTGCTGTTCAAAGCTGTTGTCTGACAGACGTCAATGAAGTCTGCCCCGTCCCGACATTCGTGAGCTGCCGAGTGCAGACTCCTCCCACTATATATAGTCCACTATACTCAGTCGGAGCCGGGAGACTGACGACTACTGCTGGTTGACTAAATTAATCTGCAAAACACTACACCATGGTACAAAAAACCGTGCCACTTAATTATTTTCAACTATAACTTTAACTTTTTTGATCGATTTTTACACTTTTACATGCTATACATGTGAGCTTGGCCATTCCAGGTTTCCCGGGAATTACAGCAGTTTCATTCCCGGGAATGCGGGAATGAAAAATGTCCGGGATTCCCTAGTGGAGATAGTGAATCAGGAAGTGCAACGGATTAGCAAGGAGGAAATGAGGACAGCTAAGAAGAGGATAAAAAATGGAAAGGCCGTTGGTCCAGATGATATACCTGTGGAAGCATGGAGATGCTTAGGAGAGATGGCAGTGGAGTTTTTAACCAGATTGTTTAATGGAATCTTGGAAAGTCAGAGGATGCCTGAGGGTTGGAGAAGAAGTGTACTGGTGCCGATATTTACGAAAAAGAAAAGGGGGGATGTGCAGGACTGTAGTAACTACAGGGGTATAAAACTGATGAACCCCAGCATGAAGTTATAGAAAAGAGTAGTGGAAGCTAGGTTAAGAAGTGAGGTGATGGTGATTTATTGAGCAGCAGTATGGTTTCATACCAAGAAAGAGCACGACAGATGTGATATTTGCTCTGAGGGTTTTGATGGAGAAGTGTAGAGAAGGCCAGAAGGAGTTGCACTGCATCTTTGTGGACCTGGAGAAAGTATATGACAGGGTGCCTCGAGAGGAGTTGTAGTATTGTATGAGGAAGTCGGGAGTGGCAGAGAAGTATGTAAGAGTTCTACAGGATGTGTACGAGGGAAGTGTGACTGTGGTGAGGTCTGTGATAGGAGTGACAGATGCATTCAAGGTGGACATGGGATTACATCAGGGATCGGCTCTGAGCCCTTTCTTATTTGCAATGGTGATGGACAGGTTGACAGACGAGATTAGAAAGGAGTCCCCATGGACTATGATGTTTGCTGATGACATTGTGATCTGTAGTGAAAGTAGGGAGGAGGTTGAAGAGACCCTGGAGTGGTGGAGATATGCTCTAGAGAGGAGAGGAATGAAGGTCAGTAGGAACAAGACAGAATACATGTGTGTAAATGAGAGGGAGGTCAGTGGAATGGAGAGTTGGTGAAGGTGGATGAGTTTAAATACTTTGGATCAACAGTACAGAGTAATGGGGATTGTGGAAGAGAGAGGAAAAAGAGAGTGCAGGCAGGATGGAATGGGTAGAGAAGAGTGTCAGGAGTAATCTGTTACAGACGGGTATCAGCAAGAGAGAAAGGGAAGGTGTACAGGATGGTAGTGAGACCAGCTATGTTATATGGGTTGGAGATGGTGCAACTGACCAGAATGCAGGAGACAGAGCTGGAGGTAGCAGAGTTAAAGATGCTAAGATTTGCAGTGGGTGTGACGAGGATGGATATGATTTGAAGTGAGTACATTAGAGCGTCAGCTCAAGTTGGACGGTTGGGAGACAAAGTCAGAAAGGCGAGATTGCATTGGTTTGGTCATGTGCAGAGGAGAGATGCTGAGTATATTGGGAGAAGGATGTTAAGGATAGAGCTGCCAGGAAAAAGAAAAAGGAAATCCTAATTATGGATGTGGTGAGAGAGGACATGCAGGTGATGGGTGTAACAGAACAAGATGAAAAGGACAGAAAGATATGGAAGAAGATGGTCCGCTGTGGCAACCCCTAACGGGAGTAGCCAAAAGAAGAAGAAGAAATAAAAGAGAGGTTGCCATGGTGGCTTAGTGGTTATGCTGACTTAAAAAAGCTCTTGGTTTAAAGTCCACCCTGGAAACTGCCTGAAGTTTGCATGTGGATTTTATTTAAGGTACAACAATTCCCATTACATCACATAGATGTACATTCTGGGCTCATTGCTGAAAATACATTGGTTCAACATTGCAGCATTCATTGCAATGGTCTAACACTTTGTCTTGATTTCATGAGAAATGGTTCACTAAACTTAAATATTCACAATAACCCCATACAACCAATATTCAAGAATTTTGGATATCCATTTGGTTATACTGTGTTCATTTTTGCCCATCCATCAATATTTCACCTCCTGTCTATTCTTAACTTCCTTTTGCAACATGAAGGATAAAGTAAGTTCTTAGTAGAGGCAAATATCACAGAAATGGTAAAAATCACAAATCAATTTAATAAAATATTCAGAATACTAATTTGAACCTAAAAGGCTTTCACCCAAACAAATAGCTCAATACCAGATGCCTGAGTTTTAAGCTCCTTTTTGATTTCCCAAGAGGCAGGCAGAGAGATGTTTACAAACACATTTGACACAGAGAGCATGATATCGCCTAGTGAAACAATAAGTTAATTATAAATAGTCAATACGGAAAATAATGTTAGTTTTAAAATATTGTCAGAGATTTTAAGGACCAAATGTTATCAAAGATACTACAATATAAATGTACCAAAAGCAGCAAAGGCAATCTTTCAAATTGCTAGAACAGATGGCTGTTTTGAATTTTCTTGATTTTAAATACTCATGCTTAAACAAAACAGTAGTATGGATATACAATGTGTAATGACAGTAATTAAAAATGAATTTAACATTTAATTAATTTTATCTATATGACGTTTAAAAGTACTGCATGTTCAAGTATTATAAATTCACAATTTTTTTTTGTCATATGGCCATGAACTAAAGAAGAATGTAAAATATTTCTCACTCCCTGCTGATATTATTTTCATACCATTCAAAACTGATGATTAAACAATAGTAAAGCTTATAACAATAAAATTGATTCACAGCATTTGAATCCTTCCCAAAAACAGCAACAATGTATTTTTGCACTTTATATGCTAAACTTCTAAGTCATGGAAAATACATTTGAACTGTGGTGACATTAATGCCAGAAAAGAAGGTTTATAGTATAAACAGATTCATATTAAATAAATTCCTGAATTCAATAACTAATTGCATTGCAAATGTTTAAAAAGTATCTGTTTTCATAGCCACCTCAGTATATACAGTATCCATTCCTTCTTGCTGGGAAGTTTCAGTATATGCATTTAACAGCTGGGTTTGCATGTTTCTTTAATTATCGTCTGATTCAGGTTGGTCATAGTTCGTATTGAATAATTTAAAATGAAATATACTTATTTATAGTCATACCTTATTTCTTATTGCAAGAACATTATTAGTGTAATTACAAATATGTGTGTACTTTATTTGAAAAAGTACATCACCTCATCATCATTATAAGGGTTTCGTCAAAACAAATGAAATATCTTGCAGAGTGCTGTAATAAATAATATCACTGTATTTGTTCTGTCAGTTTAAAATTAACCTTAAAGGTACAGGTGGCAGATGGGTGGCTTGTAAGTCACTGAACCAACTTTACTGAAAAAGGGAGATGGTGTTGAGACAATTACAGAAAAACATAAAGTATTAAAAATTAATGTGCATAGACTTTTTAAATCTTACTTCTCTCTGCCAACCTATTTATTAATCTGCTAAACATGCTCTGTAGCAGGACATAAATTAAACACATACAGAAGATTCATAGAAACTCTGCCCAAAATCAGATCTGGATCCTAGCAGTGACAGGGTTATACTATTTGAGACCTCATATCAGACCTTGCATGATTTCAGTGTTTATTTTACAAGTAAGAATTATGTATGAAGCAATCAAGCATTTGATTAAAATATATATATATATATATATATATATATATATATATATATATATATATATATATATATATATATATATATATATATATATACTGTTTATTATGTTAAAAATTAACACTTAAATAAACGCCTTAAGCAGGTTCTGAGGCATGTGAGCCTACGTGCTTATTATCTTTTACCTCTTCTTTTAAAAGAAGATCAGGGTGGGGGTTTCCTCTCAAAGTCAGCAGATGCAAATGTATATTACAATGGAGTAGATCATGGGGGACCAATTAAGTCTAAACTGACGCCATTTATTGAGGATTGTCTTACATTGAAGATGACCATTTCTCCCTACTTCTTTTCCTCTCACTTTGTGCTTCGAGTGAAGCAATACCTACGCTCATAACCATCAAGAAAGAGACCCTCACTGGAGCTTGTTATCATGCTTGCTAACCACTGAGATTTGCATTTTCCTTGAGCTTTGTCGAACTTTCTGTTTGAGTTTCACAACTCGCTGCATGCACCTAAAGTAATCATGTCTATTTTTATCCTGCTCAGGAAACATTCCCTTCCTCAATCATGTGTCTGCCATATTTGTTAGTGGTGCTGTTGGCCTGGCCCATTAATCGCTTCTGCTCTATCTTTTGCTTGCACACTGACCGCTCTTAGTGCAGCACAGAGCATAAACATCCATCCATTATCCAACCCACTATATCCTAACTACAGGGTCATGGGGGTCTGCTGGAGTCAATCCCAGCCAACACAGGGTGCAAGGCAGGAAACAAACCCCGGGCAGGGCGCCAGCACACACACACCAAGCATACACCAGGGACAATTTAGAATTGGCAATGCACCTAACCTGCATGTCTTTGGATTGTGGGAGGAAACCGGAAGTACTCGGATGAAATCCATGCAGACAACATGCCAATTCCACACAGGGATGACCCGGGAAGTGAACCCAGGTCTCCTAACTGCGAGGCAGTAGCGCTACCCACTGTGCCACCGTGCTGGTGCCCTGCCCGGGTTTTTTTTCCTGCCTTGTGACCTGTGTTGGCTGGGATTGACTCCAGCAGACCCCCATGACCCTGTAGTAAGGATATATCGGGTTAAATAATGGATGGATGGATGGAAAAAACACTACCCAGCTATTTTTTTCTATAACATCACCAAATTTCAATCAAATCAGTAAACGCATTTTTTAGATTTTAGGGTGTTAAGTTTTTCTGTTGGAGGGGAGTCTACCCTAAATATCTATATATCAAAATGCTCTTTCTCAGTGGAAGCCTACTGCCCTAGATATGCAATTCTGCCAAATTTCAGTTTTTATTGGTGAGATTTATGAAAAATTTGCAAAATCATTTAAGAAGTCATTCAGTTTACAGAGTAGGTCTTTACAGAAGTAATGCCATCTCTGTTCAGGCAGCACATGAATCAATACAGTTTCTACTGTTGTTTTAAAACTTCACATCCATTTAGCTACCACAATGGTTCTGTAGATTTAACACTTGCAAAATATCTGTATGTACAGCACAACAGCATAGTGCTTAAAATGAGCTCTTCACAGCTCCAAAAGATTGGATTTGAATCTTGGTCTGGTCACTGCCTGTGTGGAGATGACAAGTTCTTTCTGTGCCTACATCTTACATATAATGACAATATGCTAATTTGACGCTCTAAACTGACTCAATATGAGAAAGTGTGTGTGTCCTAAAATGCACTGCTGTCCTGCTCAGATTTGATGCATACATTGCACCAAATGGTTGGATAAATATTGTTCATTATAAATTTCGAATTAAAACCTTTAGCTTGGGTAAAAAACAGTCACGCCATGACAGCAAATTGCTGATTATTATACCATGATCAAACATTGGGACAACCAAGTACATATCCTGTCTGGTTCTATTTCTCTAAATCTCTTAATCATACGTGAATTCCCAACCATTAAACTTCATCCTACATTGGATCTTGATTCTATCCCAATAGTTACTGTTCCAAGGCAAGGCTTCCCTACTTTCACCAAAGACATGCATGTAAGATTGAATGCTGATTCTGATTTGGGCCAGTGTATTTTAATCGTAATTTAATTTAATCCTGATACTCTGTATGTTCAATTCATCATAACAACTATTCATGGTGGCTCTAAAATCGGTACTGACCCCTACTCTCTTTTCTGTTTCTTTTTCCGGTTTCTTTGTGGTGGTGGCCTGCGCCACCTCCACCTACTCAAAGCTTCATGATGCTCCAACAATGATGGACGGATTAAAAGGAAGAAGTCTACGTGACCATCATCATCATCAAGCCCTTCCGTGAGAATCCTAAATCCAAAGAGGACTGTTTCATTTATGTTAGGTAGAATGCCCAGAGGGGACTGGGCGGTATCATGGTCTGGAATCCCTACAGATTTTATTTTTTCTCCAGCCGTCTGGAGTTTTTTTTGTTTTTTCTGTCCCCCCTGGCCATTGAACCTTACTCTTATTCGATGTTAATGTTGATTTATTTTTTATAATTATGTCTTTCATTTTTCTATTCTTTAATATGTAAAGCACTTTGAGCTACTGTTTGTATGAAAATGTGCTATATAAATAAATGTTGTTGTTGTTGTTGTTGTTGTGTATGTAAGAATTTCTGGTGCTATCCTGGTGCTGCCTTATAAATTCTTGTCGTGTCACTAAAGCTTTTGGCATAAGGTATAGTTGCCAGTATTCTTAAATACAGATTAGGCAGATTAATTAAATTCATAAATAGGTGGAAGGTACCTATACTTTCCTTACCTGCATGTGGAAATCACCAATTCTTTTCATGTTCTGAAGGACTATAGCCCAAAAGCTGGTAGTCACTCTCAGTCTCAGCATTCAATAATTATGTTTATATTTGTTACTGATGATGTTAAAAATTAGCTGTTACATCAAACATAGTGCAAAGTGGTGACAAAATGAACTGATGAAAGAACTGACATAAAATGACACACTCATTGAAAATATTCTTCATTTTCATCAAACAAGTAGGTGCATTCCAAGGCATGGTGCTTGTGTGGAGATCACAGAAATTGTGAGTGTGAGGTTACACTGCAAAGCACTTAAGATATCAGGCTTTAAAGACTTCTTCCATTGCTATAAAAAGAAGCAAATACTCCGTGAACTACAGATTGGAGTGGACATTTAACTCATTTTTGATAAACTTAGCATGTTTAATATGCTTGTGTCTTTAATCTCAAGTCAAACATGAACAGCAAAGGTTCTAAGCAGTCCTATCCCTAGTCTCCAAAAGGTATGAGAAGCATTAACAATTCAAGTCATATCCACCTAGATGATCAATACACTTAGCACTGCAATATGTAGCACATTCAGTTTCAACCTGTGCAGGCTGAACAGAACAAGAATGACGTGACGTGTAAAAACAGCAAAAGGGACATCCTGACATAATCTGCATGCAGAGTTACTGCTACAAAATACTCATGTATTCATTTGAAACTCATGTATTAATAATTATGATAGAATTAGATGAAACTCAACAATGTCTTCTAAAGACAATGGCTACTTTCAAGCTTAAATATTGACCACAATAATTGAAATACACTCATTTCCTACTTATAAGTTTTAGGGTTCCAAGATATATTTTTTTTCTTTCCAATATGTGAATTAAAAAAACAAAAACACTACAAATAAAAAAAATACAAAAATAGATTTTTTTCCAGACATAGTTTAATACATTTCACAAAGATTAAATGTTTGCATACCTTAATAGAGCACCACTTATACACTGGCTGACAATGAAGTATTGTGCTGTTTCTGACCAGACCCATTCAATCATGTTTCATGTGACGGTCATTACCTGTTACAGTTTCTGTGATTCTCATAGTCCCAGTCACAAATTCATTCAGTGTACGCAATGTTTTTCACATATGAAAAAATACAGTGGCTTTAGAAGTAAAGTTCAAGTGACGATTTGTCTGCTAATAAAAATCATTCAGAAAACAGCCAAAATGTTTGTGGGCATGCATGAATGAGTACAAGAAAACTTTATTAACATATAAAAAATCTTTCTGAACTAATGTGCCATTTCATTATGTATTAAGCAGCACATGAATTTTTGAAACAGTGTAATACTTTTACATACCAATATATATATATTTTTGTATAGATTTGTTTGCATTGGCTGAATGGCCTTCTGTTTCCCTAATATTTTCATAAGCTCTACACAAACCTCTGTCCTGGACTGAGAAAGTAATATTAAAATGCAAATATAGTATTAATTGGTTTTCACATTTAAAGCCACTAACTGTGCCCTACTCTGGGACAAACAAAATGAGAAAGTGGGCCCCACTGGGCCTCTACCCACAGCTGTGACTTGTGCTATTTATTAGGATCATTTCTTGGCAACAACTTTAATTAACAGAAATGTTCACACTACTGATAACTTTCAGCATGAGCAGAAATTTCACAGTCTTTTATAAAGAGCCTAAGAGATGCCATTGATCAGTTATATACAGAATGAAGGAATTATGTGACCCAGAGCTAATTTGAATTCCTCTAGCACTTACTTTTTCATCAAAAGAGCTAAAGCAATACAGCTTAATAGCTTTGAATGCCTGCTGTTCTACAATAAAATACAGCAAGAAATGTTACCTATTCTTGATTTATTCTGTAATTCGCTAGTAACAATGTCAAAGTAGTAAAGACTTGTACGTTTAAATGCAGATTTAAGACGCATACAAGTGCAAAGTGAATAGAGTTCAGAGGAGAGAAACTGTTTAAAGAGATACTGACCCAAACAACGCAGCTTGTTGCTACCTCCTGCTGTACATGCCTCCTTTTCACAGGCCCAGCTTTGTACTGAAATACTACAGACACGAAAACAAAAAAACAGTTGAGGTTAGCACATTGCCCCTGTGGAGGTCATGTCCATAATACCATGAATAAAATCAAAGCGCCCTCAATAGGTGCCATAATTCACATTTAAAAAGACATTCAGCACAACATTAATCAAGACTCCTATTTGATTTACTGCACGTTTAAATATAATGAAAAGTAAGTCAATTACTATTTGGACTTAATTGCTAGAAATAAGTGGATATGTGTATCACTAGGAAAAGAGCTCCTGTTAAACAAACACTAAGCTAAATAAAGCCTCACTGTTCAAAGAAATTGATGTTTTACACAAAAATTAATAATAAAATATTTAACTAACTTTATATAAATTATTGTAAGTCAATTAAATGCAGTTCTGAAAAAAGCAACATAGTACTTTATGTTATCTCTTCAGCTACTTAACATTTCATCAGCACTTTTATATACAGTATTACTGTAAAATTAACTGCTAATATGATAGTACTTCTAATGTGTAATTCTGAGTAACTGCATTTATTTGTCAAAGTGACTAGTGCCAATGCCCCCTTCTCCACTCCCCCACTCCCCAATCTAGTTCTGGTTCCAGCTTTGTTCTTAAAACGTGACCAATAACCTCCGGCCCCACAGACCCTTGGATAGATAATAATAATTCTTTACATTCATATAACACTTTTCTCAGTACTCAAAGTGCTCTCCACACAGTGAGGAGCCCGGAAGAGAACCCACAATCTCCATACTGCATATTACAGGAATATATATTATCATTTGTAGCTATATTTTTATGATATACACTATGAATGACAGGGTGCAACCTTTTATTGTAAGTGTTTCTTGCTTCTCAGGATTGCAGGAGACATATGTCATCCATTGGCAATGCATCTGGAGATATGGTGGATATTCACATATACAAACTTCATGATGAATACAATAAAAAGTTGTAAATATAGGAGGTGCAGGCACACACACTAAGTTAGCATAAACAATCCAGCTAACATAATGTCTTAAGACTAAGCTAACAGGAATGTATACAAAATTACAAAAAAAAAAACCACAAAGAAAATAATAAAATCCAAGCTCACAAACAAGACCAAAAATGTACTTAAAATATAAGGCAAGTTTTGGACTTTGTTGTCAATAAGATGTTCCATTTATGAGTAAATACTATTCTACAACAATTCTAAAGCAAATGCTAGAGATTAGGATCCTATTTTCTTCCTTGCTCTTCACGGTGGATTGTTAATATACTATCAGCTTTTTATATTTAAATATATTCTGTTGATGGCTGACTAAACATTTCAGTCAGGTAACATTATATAATGTAAGGGACTATTACACAAATGATAGATAGATAGATTGGCACTCTAATGCCCATCGCTGCGCGTGCAGCGCTCTTCTCAAATGCACAGCAAACGCGCAGCTCTGTGCCGGTCTGCCTAAATGCTCGTACCGAGTCTGGCGGGGCTCTCTTTGGTCTGCGTCAATACGCGGCCTCCAGTTGGTCAACAGCTTTACACGTCAGCGACTCCAATTTACTTAACATTAGTCCGTGTCTTCTGGCGGTAACGCGAAACAAGTGTATGAGCAGCTCATTTGGCAAGAAGTAGGTTCGTTCTGAACTCTGTCGCCTCCGTGAAGTTATTTTTTCCCCGTTTCTAATATTTTGCATAAGAAGACTTGGAGCAGAAAACAAAAAGTGTCATTCTCCAGCCGATATTTAACTGGGTGCAAGGAGATAATTAAGTCGGGCGCTTCATATATATACACTTATTTACTTACTGTTCCTGCGCTGTATTTGCCGAGTATACCTTTTTAACAATGAAAACTACAGCACGATTATCTCAAATATCTGTCAGATTTGACAGTCTCCTTCATATTATATTCCTTTTCGTTGTCTTAAGATACGAAACCTCTGCAACGGATCTAAATTCAAGAGCAGCAGCACGTGAGGATGTTGTGGCTGAAGCGCCTTTCGATGACCACCACCCTGACATGTCAACCCTTGCTAATGCAGCTCGAGATATGGTGGCTGTTCATATGTACAAACTTTATGATAAATACAATAAAGAAGTGAATCAAGCACGGAACGGGAATACTGTACGCAGCTTCAAAGCAAATCCGGGTAAGCGGGACAGTTACATTATTATATATTAGCTTTTTATCAGATACGAAAACTTAAGGTTGCATCAATAATTCGTTTAATTGCATGGATAAATGTTATGTGTAAAACAATCCATATACTCAGTTTTAACAGGTTATTTACACTTGTAGAATATTAATCTTGTTTAGCGTATGAAATATGTACAGTACTTCTGATTTTAGTTTCTACGTTAACATTGTCCGTTTACTGCCGGGACAGCATTACCAAAGTTCTTTTGAGTAACGCAGTTTATTTACTCCAACAGCTACATAGCTGACCAGCACGAGCTTTCAGCGCTACAACAACAAAGTTTTGAGTACACAAATCCGAAATACTGTTGCTATAGTAGTGCGATGTGTGGCTCTTGTAATACGCCACCTGTAGGTAGCCCCTTATAAATCTAAAAATAAAATCGAAGTAAACAGCCCCACATTTCAAATACGAGTCATATTTTGTTTAGTGATATTTTAACGCCATATAAATAAATGTATGTAAATGATGTGAAATATTACATTTTGACACCTACAAAGCACATTATTTTGTGGAGACATTACATTTTACTTTTGACCAAATACAATGATAATACATACATAGAGTATCTGTCTGTCTGTCTATATATATATATATATATATATATATATATATATATATATATATATATATATATATATAATACACACACACATACATGTACACAAGGGGTAGCAAAAACAGGTTTACAGTTGTGAGTGCGCGAAACATAGTTTATTCTTGTATTATTATTATTAATTGTTATATTATTTGTTTGTATTATTTGTCTTCTTAAAGCTACTGAGTTAATTAAACTATTTTAATAATCATAACCTCCATGTATTTTTCCAAAAAAACAAATGTAAACCTACTTTTGCCCATCCCGTATATGTGTGTATGTATATATGTATTTACATACAGATATACAGTATATTTATATATATCTTACACATACTGTATATATTTATTGAAACCTATATTTATTCATATATGGTTTAGTCATTTTGTGACAAATGTCTTTTTCTTTTTTTTTTTGTACACAATTGCTTTTTTTCTGAAAACACCTTCTCCACAAATCAAGAACAGATATATACAATAACATTTTCCCTAACTTTCAAACAATATAATTGTACATTCATATATTTCTTAGTAAATTAAAACAAACAAAGATGTTGTGTATTCACTACTTGCATTATTTTTTTTTCAGAAATTGTGGACCTGAAGCCATTATATCTTTTCAACTTGACATCTATTCAAGACTCAGAAGTGATTCTTGCAGCCACTGTGCATTTTTTGTTTGACAAGCGCTCAAGACACAGGCCCCTGTTCTGCAAACATTATAAGAATTCATCCTGTCGCCTTCAACATCTGCATCACTTTCCTTCAATGCACATCATTTTCCGGAGTGTGGCATCAAATGATTTTTTTGGATCTCTGCTAGGTAACATCACTGTTTTCCCTAACAAGAGAGGTTTGTGGCACTTTAAGGATGTTTCACAAATAATCAAGGAAGCTAAAAAAAGAAACTATCCTTTGATCTCTGTTGAGATTGAATTTGGAGACAAATATCCCAGTTATCAAGATCAAGTGGCAGCATCAAACCTGCCTTATATTTTGGTTTATGCAAATGATATGGCCATTTCTGAGCCAAACAGTGTTGCAGTCACTTTACAGCGTTACGACCCATTTTCAATAAATGAGGAATCTACACAAAGTCCCAATGCATCTCCTGACTTCCGCATAAAACGGGACACCTATTTTTCAGAATCTATAAATAATAATGAGCTTCCAGAAGTAGAATATAGTGCATTTAAAAAGCATGATTTGTGGGAAAGTGCTTACAAGTCACTGAAGCCTAAAACATCTAAAAAGGATAGGAGGAAGAAGACTCAGGAAAGCAATGCTGGATTAAGCAAGTCGCAAGTTCTGCATTTTGATGAGAAGACAATGAAGAAAGCGAGAAGACGTCAATGGAATGAGCCCAGAATTTGCTCCAGAAGGTATCTGAAAGTAGATTTTGCAGATATTGGATGGAGTGAATGGATCCTATCTCCAAAATCATTTGATGCTTACTACTGTGCAGGCGCTTGTGAATTTCCAATGCCCAAGGTCAGAATTATTCACTTTTAATGCTATTTCTGAATTAGCTAAAGGCAGACTTGTTTTTTGCATAGCATGTATAGCCTTTTATTCTTTTACAAAGAAACTGAGATTAAGAATACTTAAACTTAATATACCATTCCAAGTTTATAGGTGTAATTCATCTGTTTATATTTGGGAAGTATATTACTTAATACTTCATCAGGCTGGGACAATTTGTGTTGCAGACTGGTTTCAGACTAACCATAACCAAGCTGGACTATAATGACAAATGTTCATTTAAATATTCTCTAATAACATGTTTCTTCCACTAACAGGTTGTTCGTCCCTCCAATCATGCTACTATTCAGAGTATTGTGAAGGCAGTTGGGATAATTCCTGGTATTCCTGAGCCATGCTGTGTACCTGACAGAATGAACTCACTTAGTGTCCTTTTCTTGGATGAATACAAGAACGTGGTATTAAAGGTTTATCCCAACATGTCAGTGGAAACTTGCTCATGTAGGTAATTTTACTTGGAAAATTTTATTAATTGGAATGCCAACAGTGGTTCACACAATTTGCTTTCATTAAGAAAGGAAACGGAAACATTAATCTATAACATATAGTACATGGAAATCTTTTTCCAGCCTATACTTTATATATTACACATTAAAGCTGCTGTTCTTCTGTTTATTGTTATATTTATATTCAAAATATCTTTATCTCTGTCTGTTCTTTTTGAGTGTCTGTATGTGTGTATCTGAAGGTGTATGTGAGCATATGTGTAGATATGTATACTTGGAATGTTTTGGTGACATTTGCAAAGGTTTATTATTTTAAAGCTAATAAAATTCACTTTCTTCTGCAAGTGCTGCTGTAGATTTAAAGAGAATACAAGCTGATACAAAATTACTAAGATGTTTTTCATCTTTGATATTTTCATGTTTACATGTTCATTGATGTTTTGCTCATTTTAAGTCAAAAGTATTTTTCTACCTATGTGTAAAGTTTTATTCTTTTTAATGTTTTATAGATTAATCTGGTTGCCTGAGAAAACAATTGTACTGGAAATAAAGTCCACATTTGTTTTCACTTTGTACTAAGTCACCACCAGTTGTACTATAATAATGTTTAAGCCAAATGTAGCTGTAAATTATCTAATATAATCATGTAATTATGCATTTAAGATTGTAAATAAGTAAAACACTAATTTACTTAGAAATTATTAACTGTACCAGTTAAGCATCAAAATAAATATGTTCTGGCATACCCATAATAAGAATGCAATTTGTGTTCAAGTTATGGCAATCATTTTATGCTACACTGTTTTTTGTCTTGATTGATGTTTTATAAAGTTTGATATTTATTTTCATTATATTTTACTACATTTCTATAGTTGTGTTCTTTTAAAAAAAACTAAAAACAAACATAAATATAAGTTGAAAATTTCATAGACATTACTCTACTCCTGAATGTATCTATGGAATTTTTTTTACTGTACACCAGAAACAGTCTGTCTTACAGTGTATACTGGTCATGGTATACTTGATTTTTTTTTTTCTTATACCTGGGACTTTCAAATAAATGTGTCATTTTTTTTTTAAAACAACACATTTAACATTTTTGTTATTTTTAAAACTGTTTTTTTTTTTTTTTGTCTTTAGCATAGAAGTTTACTTTTCTTAAACTTGTCATTGCTTTAAGGAAACCTAGCCGTTACAGCAAAAATGAACGGAAGTTCTTAAAAACAACAATAAAAGTGTTCATTTAAAGAAAATTTTAATCATGCTTAAAGTGATAATTGCGTACTGTGATAGGGCACCAGGTGGTATTGCTTGAAATGTTGGAGAACTGTTACATTTAGTTAGGACAGATGTACTTTATTTTTATATTGTTGCACAGCAGCAGCACCCAAGAGATGTGACATATCTCTAGACTATACCAAACTGTGTCATTAAATATTAGATATTCCTCTGTTGTAAAAAAATTACAGATAACAGGATACATTGTATATTGTAATAGCCATATGTATTTTATTCTCTGACTTTTTTTAAAGATTTTTTTTTTCAGCAGAATCGTGGAAATTGTGTTTCCAGTGCATTCTTTTGTAATATGGTGTAGTATGTAGTTTCATATTGATGACTCATGCTAATTTTACATGTTTTATCTTTTTATTTTTTGTAATTTGCTGCTCAAGGTTGAAAGGGTTGTTCACCATTTTAAAAAAAATATTTTTGGTCTTATAATTATACTCACTTAAACCAAATTAAAATCCACTATTCAGCACTGAATTATTGTTTAAGAAGAGCTCTTGTTTAAGAAGAGCTATTCAAACTAAATATTTTAAATATGTTTGTTGAAAACTATTTGTATATAATGCTGCTACAAAGAAAAAGACTGACTGTTGTGAAATCATTTAAGTAAGTACAAGTACAGTAATACCTCTTGGCACATGGATACTATATATCATGCAAAAGACTATGGCCTTTCATACAGTATATAGACAGTATATACAAGTAAAAAAAATCCAGTGGATCACAGAAGACTACATTATTCAATGCAGTGTAATACATATTCATCATGTTTCAAATATACTATGTTGTTTATCATTCTTTAGATGCTACTTTTTTAATAATTATAGCGGCTATACAAATATTCTGCTGCCAATTATATTTTTGACACAAACGCATTTGTTATACTTTAAATTATTTTTTTGGATTTCAGTATGAATAAATTATTCAGAAAAACATTTATTAAGTGGAGAAACCTCAGGTACACTAATTTACATGTTTATAGGGTCATTATTGTCACAGAGTACTATGAAGTTCTTACTTGCATATGCAATTCAGCATGCAACATGCTAATCACACTCAGGAATAAAACAACCATAACCTCAAAACTTCTGTCTTGAGAATATTGTAAATCATACTCCACTCTAAGGTTAGGTGTTAAACATCGCCCATGATTATATAACACTATTAACTCTCTGGTCCCAGATATAAATCCAGTATGACCTGTCTTCTATATAGCATTAACCTGACTTTCACAGGTAGAATTTAATACTCTATGACCCTGAATTTGATTAAGCAGGTTAGTTGTACACATACATTTAACTTTCCTGCCTCAGCCCAAAAACATGCAGACAGGTTATATAATGATTGTAAAATATGTGTTCTTTATAAGATCCCATCATTAAATGTTTCTGCTAGAATATGAATCTTTTAGTATCCGTTTAAAATTAATATTTGAATAATTTTCTATAAGATTCCATCAATGAATTTATTCATAATTTTGACCAATGACTGCAGTATATTATTCCAGAAAATAACCAATATTGGGTAGTGAATTGGGAGGCAGAGGTTTGTAATCAGTAACAAGAAAACAGAAATGTTAAGTGGTCAGGGGTCAAAACAGTTCAAATTAAAACTCAAAGTCAAGAATATGAAATGGCAAAACTGGAAACTTGAAATTCTTTACTTTAATGAAACATCTGTTTTTCCATTATTTTTCTTAAAGATCAGACAAATATTAACTTTTTGTTCTTAAAAGACCTGGCATCTATTATATCCCTACTTGATGTGCACTGGTGGCAGTCACCCTAGTGCTGGCAGAATCCCTAGAAACTACAGCTGCAATACCAGCATTAAAACCTGAACTGCATTGAATGAATGAGCAAAAAGAGGAGGGATGCCTCTCCCCCACAGGATGTAAACATAATCACAAACGTTCAAGTCAGAACTGACAATAAACAGGAAGAGATTGTGAAAGTGATCAGGGCTTAACAAATGAACCAAAAGCATAAATAGGGAGTGTCAAAATAAATGCCAGTTTTTAACAGAAATTATCCCAAAGAAGTAACATTGAAGTCATTGTTAATTCCCAGAGCTTCTCAGTTCACCAGTACCAATTCACAATGTGAAATGCCTATTTTTTAATAGTTTCTATTAAATTATGTGTACATTGCTTGGCAAAAGTAGCAATTAAAATGATTTTAACCACTACTGACTAACTTGAGATTGCTACCTTGAACAGGTAGAGAAATGGGAGGTACCCATTAAATGAAATACTGCATGACACCTTAAACACCTTAATTCACTTAAGAGACACATTCCATCCAGTCATTTCAGCAAACATATGTAATGCATTATCTGTTACTTTAAATATGATGAGCTATAATCCCTTTTTTCATAAAGGTACTCAGTCACAGTTTGGAAACCTTAAATGAAACTGCTCATTAATGGTTACAGTATCGTAGGATGCAAAATGAATTGTTTCTTTGTCTGCCACAATTTGTTGAACTTCTTTAAAACATAACTGACTCTATTCAATTGAACTAGGCTGGTTAAAATATAAATACCACTAGTGTTTAAAATGTTGAAACAGGACCTTTTCTGGCAGTTTATATATTTTTACAGACAAAATACACTAACAAGCCTTGCATGCTCTTGCGTATTTAATTTTCCTACCCTTTGTGCGCAAGTAGCTGAATTTTAATAACATGTTAGTGTGTGTATTTTACGGTGATTCTGAGATCACTTGAAATGAGTTTATACTGTAAACCACATTATATTTCCAGCAATCTTTTCCCTTTATACTGTATATGCAAATAATAAGTGAAAAAACACATGAAATATTTATTTGCATGCCATCATTTCTAGGAATGTTGACCAAACATTTAATAAATATGATCTCTTCTGGTCAAGATATCTAAAGTGATACTAGCATTTCCTAAAGTTTTGGCATGCATATATTTCATTATATAGCATAACAAATACATGATTAGGTGTGATATTTGGCAATTACAATCATATTCACCTTTTTAAAAAATCAATATCTGTTTTACCAAGCTAAGAAATTTGGATATTTGCGTTAAATGTAGTGTATACATTTTTATTATGTTTTTTGTTAATTTAGCAAACTGAAGAATTCCAACTAGCAGACAGGAATAATTTTAACAACATGAATTATTAAAATTATTCATCCATTTACTGAACTTGCAAGAGCTGGAGCCAGTCTGTGCAACGTAAAGGACAAAGTAGGATCCAGTGCCTTAGGGGGTGCCAGTCCATCACTGGGTACACAAAGTGTATCAAAGGTAGGTGACTAACTGACACTCAGAATGTGCACATCGTCCTTGATAGTATTCTGCATAGGCAAGAAGATGCAAAAGAACAAACATATTCAGCTTGTATTAAAAAGCATAATTTCTTTTGTTTTGCTGTGAGTAGACAGGTGGACTTACAAAAATGTTTAATATATTATGAAAAGCGGTGCTTCCAGAAGTTAGTGCATCTGAATGTATAACATTTGATACTACAACTCCTTAGTTTTAAATGCTGACATGCGTAACTTAAGCTGTATCTCACAGGTTGATAGTTGTACAGTTACTAGATCCCTGTTTTGTCACAGAATCATTATCTCTGCCTTCCTGATATTGGAGCTTAAAAAACATCTTCATATAACCATTGACCAATTTATACCTTCTAATAATTGATTGTACAACCCACTTTCTCCAGCGTCATGGTCAATGAAGCCCTGAAGCTATGCCAGTGCCACTGAATACAAGGTAGGACCCACCCTACATGCAGCCACCCCTTCACAACCTTAATGTTCTTGGAGCTCTCAAACACAAGAATTGGAAGAACATTCTGTTCTGATACTAATAAGTGAAGTAATATGATAGGCCTAGAGAGGATCTGTCTGAACAGTCTTTCTCATCATACTTTATATCATTGTCAGACCTCTACTTTATGACTGGGCAGGTAGTATTTTGTTGTTGGGCATCATGAGGGGATGTTCCCTTATATATAATTTAGGAATTTAAAATAAATTTATAATTGCTTTATCTTTGACACAATTTTTCATTCCTAATAAAAATAAGATCACATACAAACACACGACCATAAGAAGACTATGCAACAACCACTACGTTGAACAGTGTAGCTTGTCTCCTGGTGCTGTGATATAGTAATGTTAACCACTTCCCCATCATACCACCCTGTTTCTACTAGATATTGTTTTATTACTTGGGAAAGGTGTGCAGTTACTCTATTTGTAGAGATACAATCTTCAAAAACAAACTTGCGAGACAGCTACTATGTAAAACAGTCAGTTTTCAGAATTTCATAAAACATATGAGACATGGGCTGGCACAGTGGTGCAGTAGTAGCGCTGCAGCCTCGCAGTAAGGAGACCTGGATTCGCTTCCCAGGGCCTCCCTGCGTGGAGTTTGCATGTTCTCCCCGTGTCTGTGTGGGTTTCTTCCGGGTGCTCCGGTGTCCTCCCACAGTCCAAAGACATGCAGGTTAGGTATGCATTGGCGATCCTAAATTGTCCCTAGTGTGTGCTTCTGTGTGTATGTCTGTCTTCGATGGGCTGGTGCCCTGCCTGGGATTTGTTTCTGCCTTGTGCCCTGTGTTGGCTGCGATTGGATTCAGCAGACCCCCATGACCCTGTGTTAGGATATAGCGGGTTGGATATGAGATATGGAATTTGATAGAAATGCATTATGTGTCTTTGTTTTGGATGTACTTTGTCAGCATGCCCGTGTCAATCAAACACAGGAAGCTCTGCAGTCTGTCTACTTGTGACTTTACACTGTAGGAAAATAAGTAAATAAGGTAAGTAGGTAAATAACATTCAATCTGGCTATTATATTAAGTACCATATAATGTTTTTTATATAAAGACCATCACAAAACATAGTCACAAGCAGACTGCAAGCCCAGGATAGTGAAGAGATAAAGATGAAGAGTGCTTTGTTGAGCTACACAGGAAATGTGATCAGAACAATCTCCTATAAAGGCTGACTCAGGAGTGCCAAAAGGTTTCTAATATGGTCCATTTCTTTGTACTCTGTAGTCTCCTTTTACTGATCACTCCCCTTGTGTGCTTATGTACATACATGTACAGTGGTGTGAAACACTATTTGCCCCCTTCCTGATTTCTTATTCTTTTGCATGTTTGTCACACAAAATGTTTCTGATCATCAAACACATTTAATCATTAGTCAAATATAACACAAGTAAATACAAAATGCAGTTTTTAAATGAGGGTTTTTATTATTATTTAGGGAGAAAAAAAATCCAAACCTACATGGCCCTGTGTGAAAAAGTAATTGCCCCCTTGTTAAAAAATATCCTAACTGTGGTGTATCACACCTGAGTTCAATTTCCATAGCCACCCCCAGGCCTGATTACTGCCACACCTGTTTCAATCAAGAAATCATTTAAATAGGAGCTGCCTGACACAGCGAAGTAGGCCAAAAGCACCTCAAAAGCTAGACATCATGCAAAGATCCAAAGAAATTCAGGAACAAATGAGAACAGAAGTAATTGAGATCTATCAGTCTGGTAAAGGTTATAAAGCCATTTCTAAAGCTTTGGGACTCCAGCGAACCACAGTGAGAGCCATTATCCACAAATGGCAAAAACATGGAACAGTGGTGAACCTTCCCAGGAGTGGCCGGCCGACCAAAATTACCTCAAGAGCGCAGAGACGACTCATCCGAAAGGTCACAAAGACCCCAGGACAACGTCTAAAGAACTGCAGGCCTCACTTGCCTCAACTAAGGTCAGTGTTCACGACTCCACCATAAGAAAGAGACTGGGCAAAAACAGCCTGCATGGCAGATTTCCAAGACACAAACCACTGTTAAGCAAAAAGAACATTAGGGCTCGTCTCAATTTTGCTAAGAAACATCTCAATGATTGCCAAGACTTTTGGGAAAATACCTTGTAGACTGATGAGACAAAAGTTGAACTTTTGGAAGGCAAATGTCCCATTACATCTGGCGTAAAAGGAACACAGCATTTCAGAAAAAGAACATCATACCAACAGTAAAATATGGTGGTGGTAGTGTGATGGTCTGGGGTTGTTTTGCTGCTTCAGGGCCTGGAAGGCTTGCTGTGATAGATGGAACCATGAATTCTACTGTCTACCAAAAAATCCTGAAGGAGAATGTCTGGCCATCTGTTCGTCAACTCAAGCTGAAGCGATCTTGGGTGCTGCAACAGGACAATGACCCAAAACACACCAGCAAATCCACCTCTGAATGGCTGAAGAAAAACAAAATGAAGACTTTGGAGTGGCCTAGTCAAAGTCCTGACCTGAATCCAATTGAGATGCTATGGCTTGACCTTAAAAAGGCGGTTTGTGCTAGAAAACCCTCAAATAAAGCTGAATTACAACAATTCTGCAAAGATGAGTGGGCCAAAATTCCTCCAGAGCGCTGTAAAAGACTCATTGCAAGTTATCGCAAACGCTTGATTGCAGTTATTGCTGCTAAGGGTGGCCCAACCAGTTATTAGGTTCAGGGGGGAATTACTTTTTCACACAGGGCCATGTAAGTTGTGTTTACTTGTGTTATATTTGACTAATGGTTAAATGTGTTTGATGATCAGAAACATTTTGTGTGACAAACATGCAAAAGAATAAGAAATCAGGAAGGAGGCAAATAGTTTTTCACACCACTGTACATATAAATGCTGTCACTTGATGTACTGTACTTTTTGTTTGCCATTATTATAGAGTAGATGTCCACAGGTGGAATGAATGCTGAAACCATCATTGGTTAAATGTGAGACTTTTGCAGCATTCTTTAAAGATAAAGTATATAATATAAGATGTAGTACACCACAGACCTAACGAAGACACCTTAATCAGCATATTGCACAAAATAAATTAAATCAGTTGACTACAATAAGCCTATAGCAGTAGAGTGTTGTACCATGTTAGCCATAGATTGACAGCTATGGCCCCTTCATCAGGCAAGATACAATAAGCCTAGTAATATACGTGTTCTTTTTTATTATATCTAAGCGCAGCACTTGCAACCATTGATCACATCATTCTTATTAACTGTCTCATGCAGATGGTGGGCCTTTCTGGCAGTGCTTTACAAGAAGAGGAACTCTTTCTCAGTTGCAATGATTATACATCAGAGATTCATGATATTATATATGGTTTGGTGTATGACAGGGGTCTGTTTGGGTCCCATATTATTCTTAATCTATATCCTGCAATTACGTCTGATCATTTTAAAACATAAATGGTATCATTACAGCTATACAGTACAGATGACACACAGATTCAATAATCGATAGGTCAGATCACTCTGAAGCTCTAAATCCTTTGATCCAGTGTCCTACTAGCATCACAGAATGGAGGAGTAATGATTTCTTTAAACTAAACAAGGAATAAACACATTATTTTATTCAGAGCTAACTTCAAATACACATTAAACATATTATTAAGACTGCATTCTTTCACTTAATAAGCATCTCACAAATTAATTATAAAAAGAATAATACATTTTAGTTATACACCTCCTTTAGCAAGATAATGTAAAGTTAATACATGTTGCTGTATTTAGCCATCCAGAATATTATAATTATTGGATTATTGTCCTAAAAGAATTACTTTAAAAATTATATAATTGGTGATAAATGATAAAACATAGCAATTGGAATCTCAGTTAAAAAAGAAATTTGAGTGTATCTCACTGGTTTTGTTAACTTTATGTTCTGACATCCATCCATCCATTATCCAACCCACTATATCCTAACTACAGGGTCACGGGAGTCTGCTGGAGCCAATCCCAGCCAACACAGGGAGCAAGACAGGAAACAAACCCCGGGCAGGGCACATTTTATTGTTAATTTCACGCTCTTAATTTTTGTAACTCATTTAACACTTTCACTTTTGATTGTTGATTTCATGTTGTCATTTTGTAATACATTTCAATATGTAATTTTTTATTTTGTGTTTTCTTCTGTTTTTATTTTGTTTTTACATTTTATCTTTCAGAGCCACTGTATCCAAGGCTTTGAACAGTCTAGAACCTTCTTACATTCTGGAGTATTTGTTCCCCTACATTCACAATCTTAGATCCTCTAACAATGGCTTGCGCAGTATTCCAAGAAAAAAAATCTAGCATACTTTACCATTAGATGTACTCTAGGGCCAGTACAGATGAACACTTAAGAGAATGACTAAAAACCCACCTCACCACTAGACTTTTACATACTGTAGGTAGGTTTGGATTTTGGGGGTTGTATAATATGGGTTTGAAACTGGCTCTTATAAATTGCTATTTTATTTGCTGTTTTATAGACTAGCCACTAATCAGTACTATTGTGCATTTTCTTTTGTTTGATGGTACTCGGTGGCCAGAGTATGTTGCAGACACCAACATTGCTTGGAAGATAAAGAAAGTTCCACATGAGAATCTTGTTAATGGTAACACATTTATGTTCTCTTGTATGCTCAGAGGAGGCTTTGAAAACTGGTTCTCTCCAACATTCAGCCTGCTGGAATTTTTGTTTTCCTTCTCTCATACTATTTATTAACTATAAGCTGTACATTTTGTTTCTCATTCCAACTGTTTTCATTTAATCTTTCATAAATAAGTTATCTTCAGTTTTTTTAATTTCATTTTGAGTTTTTTTATTTTACTTAACTACTATTATTGCAAAGCTCTCTGAACTACTTTAATGCTGTATAAATAGACCAGCTGTGTTACCTGGATTCACTCAAGATATTTTACAAGTCGATTGGCCTCTGTTTTACAGCCATTGGTTAATTGGATTTATCAGAAGTACAATGTAACTAAGTACTTTTCTGTAAACAATATTTGTATTTTTTTCTTTATATATATATAGGCATTCGTCCATCTCGAAAGATGATGTTTGCGCTCTGGAATGATCTTCATTTGTGTTTTTGGGGGCAGCGTCTGGAGTGACTCAGCAGTCCGATCCTAGATCGACAGTCTCTTCTACAGTGGCTGCAGGTGAAGCTGGATGGGGGGCCCGAGTCCTGTTTCTGCTGTCTCATTTTTCTCCTTTGCCTTCTGGTTTCCATCTGTTGACTGCGATGTTGCTCACCCCTCTTGATGCCTTCATGGACAGTCTGGTGCCAGGCGTTCCGGTCATCAGCAAGCTGTTCCCAACTGTCAGGGTCGATGCCAGTCAGCTTGAGATCGCGTTTACAGACATCTTTGAGGCGAAGATGTGGGCGACCAATGGGGCGGTGTCCTGCGGCCAATTCACCATACAGAATGTCTTTGGGTATGCGTCCATCTTGCATTCTATGCACGTGGCCCAGCCAACGTAAGCGTCTTTGGCATAGAAGGAGGTGTATGCTCAGTGAGCTGGCTTGATCAAGCACGGCAGTGTTGGTGACTTTGTCTTGCCACGTGATGTTAAGGATGCGTCGGAGGCAGCTCTCGAGGCGGTCTTCCTGCCGGGCGTAGGTGGTCCAGGCCTCACTGCCATACAACAGAGTGCTGAGAACGCATGCATGATATACCTTAAGTTTGGTATTCTGTGTTAGATGGTTATTGGACCACACACGTTTGCTCAGCCTGGCCATGACGCTGGCTGCTTTGGCGAGCCTCTTGTTAATCTCGTTGTCGAGAGACAAGTTGCTGGTAATAGTGGAGCCCAGGTATATGTATTTATCGGTGGTCTCCAGCACTTCATTGTCGATGGTGATAGAGGGTGGAGCAGAGATGTCTTGACCCATGACGTTGGTCTTCTTGATGCTGATTGTCAATCCGAATTCCCTGCATGCCTGGGCAAAGCGGTCCATTAGCTGCTGGAGGTGTTCCTCTGTATGTGACATTAGGGCAGCGTCATCAGCAAACAGCATGTCCCTGACAAGGACAGTGCGAATCTTGGTCTTTGCTCTTAGCCGGGCCATATTCAGCAGCTTTCCGTCACTCCTAGTGTGTAGGTAAACACCCTCGGCAGAGCCCTTGAAAGCAAAGTTTAGCAGCATTGAGAAGAAAATGTTGAATAAAGTAGGTGCTAGGACACAGCCCTGCTTGACGCCACTTTTGATTGTGAAGGGTTCTGAACTGTCCCGTCGTAACTGACCACTCCCTGCGTGTTGTCGTGGAAAGAGGTTATAATGCTGAGCAGCTGAGGTGGACAACCGATCTTCTTTAGTAACGAAACAGGCCGCTCCTGCTTACAAGGTCGAACGCTTTAGTCAGATCTATGAAGGCGATGAATAATGGCATCTGCTGTTCTCTGCACTTCTCTTGAAGCTGGCGTACTGAGAAGATCATGTCAACTGTGGATCTTTCTGGCCTAAAGCCGCATTGTGACTCGGGATACACACGATTCGCGAGGATCTGAAGGCGTTCCAAAATCACGTGGGCAAAGGCTTTGCCCACCGTGCTCAGCAGTGAAATACCCCTGTAGTTGTTGCAGTCGCTGCGATCTCCCTTGTTCTTGTACAGAGTGACAATCTTGGCGTTGCGCATGTCCTGTGGAACTTTGCCTTCCCTCCAACACATACAGAGGAGCTCATAGAGTGGTCTGAGAAGAGCTGGTTTTCCGCATTTGATAATCTCTGTCGGAATACCATCATCACCCGGTGATTTTCCGCTTTTCAAGCAATCAATGGCTTTGCTGAGTTCATCCATGGTAGGTTCGGTGTCCAGCTCCTGCAGAACTGACAAGTCTTCTATGGCGTCCATCGCTGTCTGAGTGACAGAGTTTTCTTTGGAGTACAGTTCCAGGTAGTGCTCCACCCACCTTCCCATTTGTTTGTCTTTGTCTGTGATGGTCTCGCCTGATTTGGACTTTAAGGGTGCACTCTTCTTTATTGGTTTGCCTGTTGCTTGCTTGATGCCCTCGTACATGTTTCTTGTGTCGCCAGTGTCTGACGCTTGCTGAATGCTGCTTGCCAGCTGGAGCCAATAGTCGTTTGCAGCGACGAGCAGTCTGTTGGGCTTTTCTTCGGGCAGCCTTCAAGTCTTGGAGGTTGTACTGACTTGGGTCATGTTTATAGTTGATCAGTGCCCTTCTCTTAGCGTCAATGACGGGCTCGAGCTCTGCAGCATTGGCCTTGAACCAGTCAGTGTTCTTGTGCTCCTTTTTGCCATACGTCAGGATGGCAGCTCTGTAGATGGTGTTCCATCTGTCCTCTGCATTTGGCTCTTGGTCACAATTCTGCAGTTCCCCAGTTGTTCTATAAATTCCTTGTTCTTGATTAGGTCGGTGGTCCGGCAGGTGTTGATTTTTGGCTGACATTTCTTTTTGGAGAGGTGGAGCCTCTTGGGGCGTAACTTAATCCTTGAGGCAACGAGGGAGTGATCTGTATCGCAATCAGCGCTATGGTAAGCTCTGGTGTTGTGGATGCTGTTCAGAAATTTGCGCCTGGTGATGATCAAGTCCAGCTGATGCCAATGTTTTGATCTTGGGTGTCTCCATGATGTCTTGTGACATGCCTTGTTCTGGAAGTAGGTGTTTGTCACACATAGGCTGTGATAGCAGCAGAGTTCGAGTAATCTCTGGCCATTTTCGTTCATTTTCCCTATGCCATGGTGACCTAGCACACTTGGCCAGGATTCGTGGTCAGAGCCGACCCGGGCATTGAAATCTCCCAAAAGGTAGAGGTGTTCTGAAGTAGGGACTGCGGCAACAGCACTGTTTAGTAGCTCATAGAACTGATCTTTAGTTTCGGTGCTGGCTTGCATGGTTGGTGCATAGGCATTGATCAGATTTACGTAGCCTGTACTTGTGAGAAGGCGAAGTGTCATTATCCTTTCTGTGCCCGGTTTGCATGGCTCAATCATATCTAATAGAGAGTTGTTTATTGCAAAGCCCACACCATGTTCTCTGACTTCGTCATCTTTCTTTCCCTGCCAGAAGAATGTGTATTCTTTCTCCTTTATGCTTCCAGAGTCCGGCAGTCGTGTTTCCTGGAGGGCTGCGATGTCAATATGCAGCCTTGCCAGCTCATTATTGATGACTGCTGTTTTGCGAGCATCACTTATGTCCTGTACACTATCAGACAGGCCTGGTGTCATTGTTCTTACGTTCCAAGTTCCAATTCTCAAGTGTCGTTCTTTCTGTTTGTAGTTTGATTTTGTTTTTATTGTTTGGCTTGGTGCTTACTTTACAGTCTGCTTGTCGGCCATATTAATGTCCTGAGCCACACGCACCCAGTAGGGCAGACAGACTGTGACGAGACAACACCTTATTGACTGGGGCTGCCCAGTTTGAGGCGGGCGGTAGCTGTCCAATGAGATAAGGTAGTCTCTCCCACCGACGAAGGCAACCCCTGGCGCCAGCTCTACGTCAATCGAGCAGGTGGCTTATAACCGGTAGACTGCTGCCTTCCGTGTTTTGTCGACGCTGAATAGCGAAGCTGGAGTGTCCTCTCCAGGGCGCAAGCCTGGGCAGCATGTTGAGGAGAGACTGATGTTGCCCATGTACCAGTTCCCCTCTCTCCACACATCAGATGTTTACAAGGGAAAGGCATAGCCTATACATCTTGGCATCCAAGGTGTCGCAGGTGTTGCCAGAAAGCTATGAGACAAGCAGATAGCAAACTGCCTTAGGGACTCCGACTCCTGATTTGTCTTCGGGGTTTACTCCCCTAGCCTTCCCCATGAATGGGTCTAGCCACAAGGCAGTGGAGGTTTGGGATCAGAGTTTGGGATCAGAGTTTTCCTTCTCCTAAATGAGTAGCCTTACAAGGCTAACGAGCCCCATCTGCCCGAAGCAACTGGTTTTGAGGCGCCAGTGGACCGCCTTCCATCCCTTCTCCTGTTGGTTTAAAACGGGTTTCGCCGGACTCATTAATGAGCCGCTCGTGAAGGCCAGGAGCTGGATTTGATTGTCAGAGGCGCTGGGAGACGCTAGCTATTTGGAGTATTTCTTGAGAACTGGGAGCTTATCCCCAGTTCCACTCCAGCAGTAACAACCCTTGAAACCCAATTTTTTCTTTAACAGGGGTTAATATTAGGTGTCTTGAGCTGGTTTATGTTCAATGTGCTACATACTGTTCAGACAACAGTAGTACCTGTATGAAAGAGACTGTAGCAGAATAGATTTATTTGAAGTGTGTTTTTTGTTTGTTTGCTTTTTTTTATTTCCTCATTTTTTAACTTCAAAAGGTGCTAAATGCTTAGCTTTGATTGATGACAACAAGCAGGTGGACAGCATTGTTGGCTTTTTCAAATAAAATGAACAGCACGCTTGGCCAAGTGGAGTGTCTTTTTGTTGTCAAAACGCATATGCCGCATGATAGTCTGATAGCAGGACATCGTATATTAAATACCTTTCTTACTGGACCAGTTGCATGCAATTGACTATACTTACATCCAAAGCGCCTGGCAAGCACTTAAGCTTTACAGTATAGCATGTTAAAAACATATTCTTTGAGCTTTGCCAAACTTTTCTCCTTTCAGTTTGCTTCTGCAGACATGTTTGATTTTCATACACCAGCATTTCTTTTCTCTCTGTGTGATTGCTGTCAGCACTGTGGCAAAAATTAGGGTGCGGTGCATTAGAATGTCCTACTCACTACAAAAGTTTTAATGACAAAAATCAATAAATTAAAAATAAAAAAACAAGTTCGCTAATTTTCTTTTTCCTACAATGTCACCAAATTTCAATCAAATCAGTCAAAGCATTTTTGAGATTTTGGGGTATTTATTATTTCAATGGGTGAGGGGTTTAGCCATAAATATTAATATATCAAAAAGTCCTTTCTTAGCAAATACCTTGTGCCCTAGATGTACCATCCTGCCAAATTTCAGCTTTTTAATCAAAACGGGAAATAGTGTTTTTTTTTTGATGAGTGAGTCAGTTAAGTCAGTCAATAAAAATATATAGATATATCAACAACAACAACAACATTTATTTATATAGCACATTTTCATACAAAAAGTAGCTCAAAGTGCTTTATATACTGAAGAAAATAAAAATAAAAGACAAAATAAGAAATTAAAATAAGACAACATTAGTTAACATAGAAAAGGAGTAAGGTCCGATGATTAGGGTGGACAGACAAACAGAAAAAAAACTCCAGACAGCTGGAGAAAAAAAATAAAATCTGCAGGGGTTCCAGGCCACAGGACCACCCAGTCCCCTCTGGGCATTCTACCTAACATAAATGAAATAGTCCTCTTTGTAGTTAGGGTTCTCACAGAGTCACTTGATGTTGATGGTCATACAGACTGCTGGCTTTTAATCTATTCATCATTGTTGGAACATCACGGTGCTTTGAGTAGATGGTGGTGGCGCAAGCCACCACCAAAAGGACACCGGAAAAGGAAACAGAAGAGAGAGTAGGGGTTAGTACAGATTTTAGAGCCACCATGAATAGTTATAATGAGTTGGAGATATAGAGTATCAGGATTTTGATTACAGTGAAATTATGAGAAAGCCATGTTAAAATAATGTGTTTTCAGCAGTTTTTTAAAGTGCTCCACCGTATCAAATTCCTATTGGCAGGTTATTCCAGATTTTAGGTGCATAACAGCAGAAGGCCGCCTCACCACTTTTAAGTTTTGTTCTTGGAATTCTAAGGAGACACTCATTTGAGGATCTGAGGTTACGATTTGGAATATAAGGTGTCAGACATTCCAATATATAAGATGGGGCGAGATTATTTAAGGCTTTATAAACCATAAGCAGAATTTTAAAGTCAATCCTGAATGACACAGGTAACCAGTGTAGCGACATCAAAACTGGAGAAATGTGTTCGGATTTTCTTTTCCTAGTTAGGATTCTAGCAGCTGCATTCTGCACTAGTTGCAAACGATTTATGTCTTTTTAGGTAGTCCAGAGAGGAGTACATTACAGTAATCTAGTCGAATGAAAACAAACGTGTGAACTAATTTGTCAGCATCTTTCAGTGATATAAGAGGTCTAACTTTAGCTATGTTTCTTAAGTGAAAAAATGCTGTCCTAGTAGTCTAATTAATATGTGATTTAAAATTCAGATTACAGTCAACAATTACCCCTAAACTTTTTACCTCCGTCTTGACTTTTAATCCTAATGTATCCAGTTTATTTCTAATAGCCTCATTGTATCCATTATTGCCAATCACTAAGGTTTCAGTTTTCTCTTTATTTAACTTGAGAAAATTACTATTCATCCATTCTGAGATACAAGTCAGACATTGTGTTAGTGAATCAAGAGAATCGGGGTCATCAGGTGCTATTGATAAATACAGCTGTGTGTCATCAGCATAGCTGTGGTAGCTCATGTTGTGCCCTGAGATAATCTGACCTAACGGAAGCATGTAGATTGAGAATAGCAGCGGACCCAGGATAGAACCCTGTGGAACATCATATTGGATATCATGTTTTTTTTGAGTTGTAATTACCACAACTAACAAAGAATTTTCTCCCTGTCAGGTAGGATTCAAACCAATTTAAGACACTGCCAGAGAGGCCCACCCATTGACTAAGGCGATTTCTAAGAATATTATGATCAATGGTGTCAAATGCAGCACTCAGATCTAAGAGGATGAGAATAGATAAATGGCCTCTGTCTGCATTATATATATATATATATATATATCCCTAAAGAGATACAGTATAGGAATATGTATTATATGTATTATATATATTATATTATTATAATATATATTAATTAATTTTATATATATATTAATTAATAATATATTAATATATTACATATATTATATGTATTATATATATATATATATATCCTATATAGATATAGGGATATGTAGCTAAGATAGATACTTTGTAGATAGATAGATAGATAGATACAGTTGATATTTTTGCTATTACAATAGCTAGTTAGGCTATAATATAATATAATATAATATAATTTAGTCTAGAAATTAGGACAACCCAGCCACAGGCAATGCACAAACCAGTGTGTTTCTTCATGCCGGTACCAAGCCCAGATGAATGGGGAGGGTTATGTCAGGCAGGGCATCCGGTGTAAAATTTTGGCAAATCAATATGCGGACAACAATACAAATTTCCATACTGGATCGGTCGAGCCCCGGGTTAACAACGACCGCCACCAGTACTGTTAGCCAACAGGGTGCTGGTGGAAATTGGGATACTGTTGGCCGAAGAAGAAGAAGGAGAAGAAGAGGGGGAGGATGTGTCCGGAGGCAGGAGGAGAAGAGGAAAGTAAAGAGAGTGGAACTGAGGGTAGGAACTTTGAATGCTCGCAGTATGACTGGAAAGGGGAGAGAGTTAGCATATATGATGGCCAGAAGGAAGGTTGATATATTGTGCGTGCAAGAGACTAAATGGAAGGGGAGTAAGGCCAAGTGGATTGGAGGTGGATTCAAATTGTTCTATCATGGTGTGGATGGGAGGAGAAATGGGGTTGGAGTTATTCTGAAGGAACAGTATGTCAAGAGTGTTTTGGAGGTGAGGGATTTCAATGGGCATGTTGGTGAAGGGAACAATGGAGATGAGGAGGTGATGGGTAGGTAGGGTGTCAAAGAGAGGAATGAAGAAGGTCAGAGGATAGTGGATTTTGCCAAAAGGATGGACATGGTGTTTCCTTTCAGGGACAATATAGCTCCCTTGTTGGAATAAGTTCTTTTGTAATTGCGGCGTTTTAAGTAACGGAAAACTATATAGATATGATATTAAAAGGCAATACCTCTCCCATAGTCATAACGGCGGTAAAACTCACATAAGACAAAATAATAGTATGACAATACCAAGGTGGGATCTTGATCTATACAGTCTGCCATTTTTCGTCACTGCGCTGGAAGGGTTTTCAGGACGGATGACGATATCACCCATCTGTCCGTCGGCTTCAAAGTGTTTGGCTGCTGTCCAAGTCTTTTTATACTGTCTTCTCCATGTGCAGGCCCCCACTTAGTTAAATAGTCCATTTCCAAACAAGGAAAGAAGGTTTTGTGCTGACTTTTAACAGAGGACAAAATAGAATACACCTGTCTTTAGGCTGACTATACATTCCTCCAGCTGTCTTAGTCTATCTTGTCCTATGCTTGGTCCAGCACTTCTAAATGCTGACAGCCCCTGTCAGGAAGTGCAATGGATTAGCAAGGAGGAAGTAAGGACAGCTGTGAAGAGGATGAAAAATGGAAAGGCCATTGGTCCAGATGAAACACCTATGGAAGCATGGAGGTGTCCAGGAGAGATGGCAGTGGAGTTTTTAACCAGATTTTTTAATTGAATCTTGGAAAGTTTCTTGGAAACTGCCTGAGGAGTGGAGAAGAAGTGTACTGGTGCTGATATTTAAGAATACGGGGGATGAACAGGACGGACTGCAGTAACTACAGGGGAATAAAATTGATGAGCCACAGCATGAAGTTATGGGAAAGAGTAGTGGAAGCTAGGTTAAGAAGTGAGGTGATGATTAGTGAGCAGCAGTATGGTTTCATGCCAAGAAAGAGCACCACAGATGCAATGTTTGCTCTGAGGATGTTGATGGAGAGGTTTAGAGAGGGTCAGAAGGAGTTGCATTGCATCTTTGTGGATCTGGAGAAAGCATATCACAGGGTGCCTCAAGAGGAGCTGTGGTATTGTATGAGGAAGTGGGGAGTGGTAAAGAAGTACGTAAGAGTTGTACAGGATATGTACGAGGGAAGTGTGACAGTGGTGAGGTCTGCGTTAGGAGTGACTGATGCTTTCAAGTTGGAGGTGGGATTATATCAGAGATCGGCTCTGAGCCCTTTCTTATTTGCAATGGTGATGGACAGGTTGACAGACGAGATTAAACAGGAGTCCCCATGGACCTGAAGTTTGCTGATGACATTGTGATCTGTAGCGATAGTAGGAAACAGGTTGAAGAGACCCTGGAGAGTTGAAGGTTTGCTCTAGAGAGGAGAGGAATGAAGGTCAGTAAGAACAAGACAGAATACATGTGTGTGAATGAGAGGGAGGTCAGAGGTATGGTGAGGATGCAGGGAGTAGAGTTGGTGAAGGTGGATGAGTTGAAATACTTGGGATCAGCAATTCAGAGTAACGGGGATTGTGGAAGAGAGATGAAAAATAGAGTGCAGGCAGGGTGGAATGGGTGGAGAAGAGTGTCAGGAGTAATTTGTGACAGATTGGTATCAGCAACAGTGAAAGGGATGGTGGTCTACAGGACAGTAGTGAGACCAGCTATGTTATATGGGTTGGAGACGATGGCACTGACCAGAAAGCAGGAGACAGAGCTGGAGGTGGCAGTGTTAAAGATGCTATGATTTGCACTGGGTGTGACGAGTATAGATAGGATTAGAAATGAGTATATTAGAGGGTCAGCTCAAGTTGCACGGTTGGGAGACAAAGTCAGAGAGGCAAGATTGCGTTGCTTTTGGCATGTGCAAAGGAGGGATGCTGGGTATATTGGGAGAAGGATGCTAAGGATAGAGCTACCAGGGAAGAGGAACAGAGGAAGACCTAAGCGAAGGTTTATGGATGTGGTGAGAGAGGACATGCAGGTGAAGGGTGTAACAGAACAAGATGCAGAGGACAGAAAGCTATGGAAGAAGATGATCTGTTGTGGCAACCCCTAATGGGAGCAGCCGAAAGAAGAAGAAGAAGTCTAGAAATTAGGACAATAAAAGAAAATACTGCAAAATATACAAAGTACTTATTAAAAATGACAATAGCCAATAAATAAATAAAAATGTAAAAATACATTTTTAAACATAAGCATGAAAGCTATTTTATATATATCTGCCATGTCCATATATTTTATTTTTTCCATTACTTCTCAAATAAGTTATGTATACTGTATATATCAACTCAGATCATTATACTAACTGAATTATATCAGTCACTCTTTTCAGCTTTCAATAACAATGCCTCTTCATCAACTTAAAGATAGATAAAATGTTTTCCAGTAAGAATTAAAATATTATATGTCACATGTTAATTTGTTTTTAATGAGAAAGGCATACACAGTAAAAACCATGTCGTCTATGTAAGACTCAAGGGTAAAATCATCCTGCAAAAAAGGAAAAGTAGTGGCTTTAGAAACTGGGCACACACATATACTAACACCAAATCAAACAGAAGTTCATTTTCAGAAAAAACTTTTATCAGGAATTGAACCATTTCATTGCTTCCCTAATTAAGATAAATCGACTACACAAAACAGGCATGGTTTCCCTGACACTTGTAGCATACTGTACATTTTCAAAGCACTTAAACAAGTGATATGTTTTTCAAATTACACATGTATTTCATGACCAAACGGACACATCCTTAAGTTAATTAGACTTACTTCATAACCTATCCTATTACATCATGTGGGAACCTATAAAATGCAGCAATAAAATACTTGCTCATGTCTTTGAACATCAAGAAGTGGCTGTGAAATAGGAAGGAAAATAATTAGCTGATGACCTTGTACTTTAGGGCATCTGCCTCCCAATATACAATGTCCTCTGTTAATCCACATGCGTCTGTCAAATGTTTATAGAATCTTCATTAACTACAACTCTTTCAAGATAACAAATCCAAACGCATGGAATCAATGTCCAAGATAAGGAAAACTGTATTTTGGTTGACAAGAGGCTGCTGTTTGCAATAGATTGAGACAGAGAAAGTAGAAACACTTTGCTATTCAGGACGTCAACTGTCAAGCGTTTTATATGTTTGTAATGTTTCTTTAATTTCAAAGGGAAAAACTGAGATAATATATGTCCTCAATTTATCAATGCAAACAACAATGAACTACTTAATACTAATCCTCATATATACAGCCTTCATTGGCTCCATAAGCTGCAAACCAGTTAGTGTCAAGAGTAAAGCGATACAAGACAGAATTCGTTTATTGTACAGTGCTTCAGAATTAGAAGTTCCTTTTGGAAAGAACACATTTTTGAGGAATTCAACTGCTAAAGTTCAAAAGAATTCATCTGGAGTCCAAGGGAACATTGATCCTGTTCAGTTAATGCTTAATCTGTACAACCAGTTTGTATCAGCAAGCTCATCAATGCCTCAATTTAACACAGTTCGAAGCTTCACAGCAGAAGGTGAGTACAATATGACAAGAAAAACAAAATCAGTAATAAAAATTTCTGTATCTTAAATTAGACTTTAGTGACAGTTATTCTTCAGAATTACTCTTTGTAAAGACAATTCAGTGATTAAAAAAAATCCAGTTAAATATAACTTACAAGTATAGTTTACTAAGAAGGAACCTTGTATTATTTTCTGTTTCTTACAGGTCATATACTACACCAGAAACCTTCTTTATATCCTGAATTAAGATACACACTGATAATTTTCATTAGTTTGTTATTTTTTTCTTTCAAATTTTAGATAAGCAATGTTTTTAAAAACATTTGAAAACTATTTTTGTTTAATTTTTTAATATGTTATAAAATTAACTGCAAGAACTATATTAAATGTGCAAATACTAAGTGCTGACATACATTTACTGCAATGACAAATGCACAATAAAACACAATGAATACTTTGATTATCTGCTTGTGACTTGTAGTGTATAATGTAAGTTTAAATTAAAATGGACTGAATAGAATCTAAAAGACGTGTTGGCAGTCATTTGACTTTTACACATTTTAAAAATACCTTTACCAGAAGACTAAAAATTATTTCAAAAACAATCCTGTGCCTCTCAGAAGGCATTTATCAAAAAAAGACCACCATCTAGTGAATTGAAGGACTTTTTCATTGGAAATGATATAACTAGGATTCACATTTCATAATTCTTAATACTAATTAATATATGTCTTAATAGTAAAATTAAAATTACATTACATTCCCCCACTACACCTTCAACAAACCTACCAAGATTAAAAGGGTAGCATCCACTACCTTTACTACATGGCCAAAACATTCCCAAAAGGTGTGAGAAAGCAGTAGAGAACAATGATTTTCATTAATATATTGCAGGGTTTTTGTGATGTTTTCTTAAATCAAAATCCATTGTTATAAAATTTCTGTTTTTGTATGAAATTGTAAAATTGCTTTGTACATTCACACAATGTTGAAATGACAATTATTCATTAGCTTTAGCTTTGAATTTTTGCAGTAACTTTTTAAACTTTTTGCTATTTCTTTCACTTTTTGCACCTTTCAAGTATTTCAACTATTGACATACCTAAAAATTCGATATACTGTGCTTGAAACAGAAGATTACTGATGTGGTGTGAATGGTTATGAGTATATGCATGAGTGAAATGTGTGATGGATTGGATTGATTCCTGCTTCTGGTGTTTCTGACATTGGCTCTGTCCTCTGTAATTTTTAAATTAAGATAACCAATATAAGACAAATGTAGGATTTTTATATTAATGTTTCTCTAAAAAAATTAAAAATAACTTTATAGTATTTAAAACGTAAAGGACTAATGTACTGATCCACTTTCAGAGAGCATCTTGAATGAAACTGGCTTGGTTACTGAATGAATAAATACATTAGTAATATGTGCTATAGTGATTCAGGGCAGCATGGTGATGTGTTGGCTTTTTTCAAGTCCCAACCTGGTTTTGTTGAGTTTGCATGTTCTCTCTGTCTCTGCATAGGTTTTTCCCCAGGTACAGAGTGACTGTGAGTTTATGCACAAGTGTTTCTTGCTGTAGACCAATGGGCTCAGTCCAAGGCTTATGCCTGAATCCAGATTGATGATCCAAAAGTGGATGAAACAGGTTTGAAAACAGATGGATATACTGATTGAAAAGTAAAGGCCTTCATTTAAAAAATATAATTGAATAATTTTGTAACATACATTTAATAAATATATTCTTTAAATCCTCTTTGAATAATACAATTAGCAATCAGTTCAAAGAAACATTTTCATATTAGATTTATACTCCTAAAACAGAACACCAGTCAAATACATTAGATAAATTTTAGCAATTTTCTACTTTCAATTATCTTTTTAGAGAATGGGATGACACACTGTACTCTAAAACCATGGACTACAAATTAGATATGCATGCCCTTTTCCTACATATTAAGAAATTGATTCATGCTTAAAATGTGGCAACACAAAGAAAACTAAAAAAAAGTAGGTTACAAAGTGCAACAATTCTGAAACTGGCATGTCTGTTATCTGAGGACTCTGTATCTTTATTTGTAAGGGGATGAACAGACACTAAAATATAACTGAAGAAAGAGTATTGATATATAATAATGTCCAAAGGATAAGTGCTACCATTCATTAGTAAGATTCTGAATCTTATTGTTTTTTGCAGTGTCTCACCAAATACTGCACAATGGAATGTTCACATATCATATGTACTCTTTGCACATATAAGAAGTATTCCTAATTTACAAATTAGTGTGTACTAAAAAAAAGCATTGATGCAGTTCAAGTTTTATGAAAAATGCTGGAAATTTAAAAAGAAACCAAAAATGACTGTACATCTGTTCTAATTTCATATTGTTTTATTTTCTAGATGTTGTACTATTTGGAGCTAATGGCAGCAAGGCACATTACCTGCTTCTTTTCAATGTTTCTGTCCCTTACCATGAACACATTACTGTGGCTGAGCTGAGACTTTATACTTTGCATACCAAAGGTTCTGAATGTTCAATCCAAGTCAAATACACAATTAAAATATATGATATGCAGAACCAAGGAAATAAAACCAGATTGCAACTGCTGAACTCAAAGGAAATAGACGGGGATTTAAATTCCTGGATTTCATTTATAATTACAGGAGGTGTTAAGCGATGGGTAGAATTTGGTCAGACAACTAATACTCTTCAAGTACACATTGAACAAAAGGACAGTGAACAGCTCAAGTCTGGATGTTTAAAAATCAGCACAGGTTTTAAAAATAAAAAGTTGCCTGTGATTATACTATTTTCTAACGATCCAAACAGTCAAAAGCAAGAGAAAAAGATTAATAAACAAATGATTTTCAAAGAGGAAACACGTCTTTTACAAGGGGGAAAGAATGGAACAAGGAATACGGTCGATGTGAGTAAGGTATTGAATAGAGCCAAACGTAATATAGCACACAATCATTGCAGAAGGACTCCACTTCATGTTAACTTCAAGGACATTGGATGGGATTCTTGGATAATTGCCCCAAAAGAATATGATGCATTTGAATGCAGAGGCATATGCCACGTCCCAATGACTGATGATGTCACACCGACTAACCATGCTATGATACAAAGTCTGCTACATATTAAATACCCCAAGAAAGTACAGAAGGTCTGCTGTGTTCCTACAAAGCTGGATCCAATTTCTTTACTTTATCGAGATGAATCTGGAACAGTGACACTTAAAAATGCGTATGAAGGGATGAAAGTGGCTGCATGTGGATGTAGGTAGTAGCTTTTAAACTGTGTTCTTTGCTACTTTGTGTAAATCTGTAGATTAATAATGTAAATTGGCGTTTGATTTATCATAATATGTACAGCAAAACTCATTTACATTAACACATTACAAACATACTTAAAATGACAAAGTCTGAAATATTTTTGATATTTGATAAATATAAAAATATAATTAAAAATACTACAAAATCAATAGTTTTAGCTTCCATTAATACTAAATTGTAAAAGAATTACAGGCTGCTTTATAAATGTGTAATGTTTAATAAATGATTAAATACATGATTTTAGAATATGTAATACATTGTGCAAGTTGGAGATAAAAAAGGCTTACCCCAGATTCACTGAACACCAGACATAAAACAATTTTGGAAGAGGCACAAGTCCACCACAGGGCACACTCAACTGGTTTAACATCGCCATTGAATTAGCAGACACATTTTTCAGTAGTGTGAAGAAATCTGGACTACTCACAGAGAAATCAACACAACCTCCAAGAGCTGTGAGGCAACAAACATCATAGAAACTCAGTTGCAACTAAAGTAATGCAAATAAAAACACACACAGAACAGGTGGGCATTTAGTGAATTGAAAATGAAGGAAATAATGAATGAATAATCGCTAATGTCAGTTCACTTAGGGATTTTTCTTAAATCTACACGGTCAACAGATGCTAGTTTATTTGCAATAATATTGCAGTTTATAAAAGGGCAAAGTTACTATGATCTAATAATTTCTGAAAACCTTAACAATACTGCGCTTATGACACGTTAACCAGCAATATCAATTCCCAGTGTACAGAATACTAGCATTCTTGTCCTATTCCAAGTCACACATCCTGGGAACAGTGTCTCATAGGAATGTTCAAACTTTTCTTAAAAACATTGAAATTAAAAAATAAATAGAAACCTATTCTTCTTCTTGCAATTTCCTTTAACATTTTAAAAATTATTAAACCTTTAAGTAAGTTTTCTTTTCAATTCAGTTGATCCAGTTTCTTAATTTGTTCACTTCTATTCAGGTTCATATTGGCCTGGAGCTTGTTCAAGCTCTATCAGGTAGAAGGCACAAACCATTCATGGACAGGGCACCAGACAGTCTATTAAGACAAGTTTATGGTCAATTTATGCTACAAAGACTGGGGGAGAAAGTACACACTCTTGCTGTTAAAATGTTGCCTGTATGTCCTGAGAGAAAAGGAAAAATGGGTCTAAGGCCATAAAGGTTGAGAAACACTGCTCCAAGATATGTAAATGTTGTAATGCAGTGAGAAAATGAAACTGTTATCCTAAAGTGGTTGAGGAAAAAAGAAAAGGCAGCAGCTGCTACCTTTGATGACATACAGATTTTAAACTTGCTTTTATGTAAACTTTAATGTGAGCACTGATGAAAAAGTCTGGAGCAGCACTCTGTCTGATGGGGTTTGTAGTCTCCATTTCAGTAGTTGCACAAGGGTGCAGATAAGATGATTGGGGGGCTGCATATACCATCTTTACTGGATCAGTTGTGCAGAACTGACTACGTTTACAGCCACAGCTCCTGGAAAAAGCTTACTAAACACATCTTTTCTGAAATTTAGCTGAAATTTGCTCCTTTCACTTTGCTTCTGCAGGCAGCCTTTATTTGAATAAACCAGCACGGTCCAATTTTACGTGCGATCACTGACAGCACTTTGGAGAAACAGGGAATGTTAGAATGTCCTGCTCACTAGAGCATTATTAAACACAAATGTCAACAAATATAAAAAACACATGTCGGTTAACTTTCTTTTTTCCAAATGTCAATCAAATCAGTCAAAACATTTGAGAGATTTTGCATTTTTAGTTTTTCTATTATGCATGTGGAGGGTTTAATCCATAAATATTGACATATTGATATGTACTTTCATAGTGAATACCTACTGGCTTAGATGTACCATCCTCCAACATTTCAGCTATTTAGCTAAAGGAAAATAGGGTTTTAGTTGATGAGTGCGTAAGTAAGAGAGTGAGTTAGTCAGTCAAATTAGAATTATAAATAGACATAGATTGTGAAAACAATGGCTCAAACAATGAATTTTCCTCATGGATTTCTAGGATGTCTCTCTCTCTCTCTTTCTTCATATGCTTCTCTCACCTGTGCTTTTGTGGTCATCGTCAGTTTACTTAAGATTAACAAAATGATAGGAACATTCCAGAATAAAGTAAATGACTAGCTAGGTCAGCTCATCTAGTTGTTTTCTGGCACTTTTGTTCAGCTTGAAACATGCTATCACACCTCACAAAACTATCTAGGCACCTGTTACTATTGAATGAATAGAAATCAACAAAATAACCATAATTTACTTTTTATAGTACTTTTCATATTTTAAAATTCAGCTCAGAGTGTTCTACAAAAAGTATAAATCAAAACAGCACATAAAACATTTAATAAAGATAACTATCATGTAACTGACTGAGATTTTTGGTTCTTCAGAAATATTGCTATAAAATAGGCTGTAAATTACTGCTTTCATTTCAGTATCTGATTTGAACTCAACTTAACAAAAGCAATTAAACTTATTAAAATAATATTAAACATATTAAACAACTCAACTCATATGTGTTTCAAAATTTTGTGTTCAATAAACTGAGTGAATTGTAACACATAACGGCTACCCTCAACACCGAACTGGAAAAGTGACAATGGAAGGATAGAAAAGGTAGAGACATTTATATGAAGTTAAGAAGATAGGCATTAGTCTTCTGTACAGCCATTAATTTAAAGGGCTTTTTGAAAGATAATGTCTAAAAGCTCTGGTTCTTTAGATGGGACACAGTACCTCTAAGAGTGACAGATATTTTGGTAAGGTAACGTAAATTAAATAGGTTCTTGACTTGGAAAGTTAGAAGAGACTCATGATTTATAATATAAGGGTGTTAAAAGACATAATGAAGCAAAACAAATAGTATTTTATTGGGTGTCATTTAAAAGAAATCAAGTGTGTACAGAAAACTACAATATGGTAAGCATATGTGGAACTATTCTAGATAAAAGGTTTTTAAATCATTACTATACATTGGAGGACCAGACTTTAGCATCTCTAAATATATTTTTTCACATTTTTATTGGTATTCTCCTCTCTAACGCTCATAATGATCAAAATGAGGTTTGAACATGAATATGAAAAAAACGTTCAAAAGACACTTGCTACACTATAGATAAGGTCTGGTATAGCCAAAGACTTTAAAACAGCTCCTATTGAAATGTATTCCAGTGCTCTGCAAAACCTGCTGTAGATAAAACCAAACTGAACAACTTAAACATGTTAATATTATGAAGCCACTGCAAAACTTTTTTTGTTAGCTTATATGAATAAATGTAGCCTTTTATAGCCATGTTATGTAAAAGTTTGTGCATAGCAAAACTAATACTTTATAAAAGAAATTCATATTACTGCAACTCATTCAATTATTTTTAACTCTTTTTAGAGAAGTATTTAAATAAATTGTAGAAAATCATTTTAATTATCTTTTCTAGTATCTTATCCTGTATATTTTAATATGCAATTCTTAAATGTTGACAGATATTTTTATACTTATTTAATATAAGCATTTAGCAGTGTATGATATGAGGCCACTATCAAAAAACACAGAAAATTGTAAATGAATCATTCCTACTAAAAACAGTCTTACCATCACACAATGCAGTTTCAGTCCTGGATGAAACCTAATCCACACTTAGGATTGGATCATGGGGAGCTTGAATGCATCCTTGCAGCATTTGGTGATAAACAGAAAGCAACCTCAGACAGGTCAACTGCAGGATACACATATGGACACAGACACAGTCAAATTTGCAATTTTGGATGCAAGAAAAAAACTGGAGTAAAAAGAGAGAAACACAAAATACCAGAAGAACATGAAAATTGAACATTAATAGGAGAAAAAGAGACCGACTCTTGGAGTGTTATGGCAGGAGTCCTATTCACTGTCCCATCACTCCAACTACAAAGAATCCAATCTTGATCAATTAAACATAATAATACTATCAATGAGTTTATTGAGGTCTGTAATGAACTAATTTAAAATTGATGGATAAACTGTAAGATGAATATCAAACAAAACAAGGAAAAAATTGGATAAATGGAAATAAGCAATTTCACAAAACAGAGGAGCTGAACAGATCATTGTTTTACTATTCAACTCCATCGATTCCTGTTCCAAATACAGTATGACCAGGTGCGCTTAAGTCTCACATCATGAAGACCTTTGAAAGGCTGATCTTGGACTATATGAGTCCTCTGGTGGTAGATCACCTGACCCACTGCATTTTGCCTTTCAGACAAAGATTAAAATGGAGGATGCAATTAACTATCTGCTCTACAAAGCTTATTCTCACCAGGACAAAGTTAGCAGCACTGTGAGGATTATGTTTTTTTTTTTTATTATTACTTCAGTTCATTCAATACCATCCAGCCATCCCTGTTAAAAGGTAAGCTTAGAGATACTGTATGCATGTGAGTGAGCCTGTGTTGACCTGGATACTGTACTGTTTGTCAGACAGATCACAGTTTGTGAAGCTCAATAATTGTGTCTTTGATTTGGAAGTGAGCCACGCGACAAGGAACAGTTTGTCTCCTTTTCTCTTTCTCAGCAGACCTCAGACTATAAATATAACACCAGGTTGTGTTATTTGCAGAAAGTCTCAGATTATTCTACACTTATGGGGTGTACTAATCAGGGGAATGTGACAGAGTATATTAGTCAGATTGAGAATTTTGTTTCTTTTTGCAGAAAGAATTGTCTGCAACTAAACATCAGCAAAACCATGGAACTGAATATTGAATTTCACTGCACCAAACAGCCTCTATATCCAGTTACTAATCAGGGAGCGAATGTAGTGGTGATGCACTCCTACAGGTAATTGGGGGTCCACATCAATGACAGGTTGGACTGGTCTAATAACACAAAGGAGCTATATAAGAAAAGATACTGTGTTCCTTTGATGTGGGAAGAGACACTCTTCACATATTCCACAACTCTGTAATGGCCAGTACAATTTTCTATGCTGTGATGTGCTGGACTGGTAATAGCAGTTCAGCAAATTAACAAATTAATTAAAAGGGTACGGTTGGATATGGGACACACTCTGGACTCCCTGGAGGTAGTAGCAACAGAGATAATTAAAACAATACCAATTGTCATTATTTACAATGTCACACATCCTATCTCTGTCACACTAACACTGAGTACTTTCAGCCAACAAATTATTCAGCAGAAGTGTGTCAAGAAATTTTACTGAGCCTCCTTTATACCAACAGCAATACGTCTATATACAGTAATTCCTCGACTGCCAAGTCAGAAACTTTCTTTCTTATAAATTGTCATCCTTTTCAGTCATTATGGTGTGTTCAGACCATAAATTGAGGAATATACTGTATCTTTGTATTTATTTTTAATGAGCTATTGTAAAAAGCCAAAATTCTCGCCTAACCATAACAGTACCTGCAACTAATCTAGTAACAAAATCTGTCACCCTTTTCCTGTGGTGCAAAAATCATAACCTTTTCTATTATAGTGCATTTAAACTATAGATGTTAACATACTGTACTGTACCACGACAAAAGAATGAAAAACTAGGTGAATTAAATGTTTACTGATTTTATGATGGGCTATGGATAGTCAGCAGCAAAGCAACTTTATCATAAATATATTTACTTAGATGCCACCATGGGGCAATAAATTAAGAACGAATGACAAGGTATACTTGTTTGATTTTATTTCAATTATCAGGTTAATGAACGTTGCATCTAAAGTTGTTTAAAAACACTGCACAAAATATAAGTGAACTTCCAGCTCAATGAATAAACAAAAACGTTTTGCCAGTTATACCAATCTAGATTGTCAAAAGGTACTGGAAACACACCTGAGTTACGGAAAAGGACTGGAAGACCTTAAATAAAAGAATAATATCCAAAAACTGCAAAGAAAAAAGTGAAATTATTTATATTGTGGACCTGGTCAAGTTAATGGCTGTGAGTGAAGTTGTTAAACCTGCCAATAACTTACAACGGCTCTTAGCTGTCAAATAAAATCCAACACCACTCATCAGAAGATGATTTGAATACCTCTGGGCTGCTGCAGCTGTGGAATGTGAATTGAACTACAATTACTATTAATCACATTACTGCAAAATGATTTTACATGCAAGTCAGTGGACGTTATCTCTAAACGCATTAGTAGTAACCACTTAGGACAGCCAAATTCCCACTATAACCAAAGTAATTATGTCAGGAAACAGAGACAAAATAGTGGAGTTTAGGTCATTTAATTAGTGAGTTGCCCTTACTCCTCAATGACTCCTATGCTAACATGTGAAGAGTGACAGGGCAGGAACTACTTCAGGATGAGGTCCCAGTTCATAGCAGGGCAAACTCATTCTTATGGTGGGCAGTTTAAAGACGTCAGTTAACCTAACCTGTGCCTCCTTAGGAGGAGAACCTGGGGTAAAATCCAGAGTAAGACAATGGTACTAACCAGTGTGCCATCTTACTACATTTGCAACTGATTACTTTGGATTAAAACTAACATATTTAATAAAATAAAAAAAATGCTTTTGATAGAATGATTAGATATCTTCATCAGACTTTATGAAATACTCCCCAAAATTCTGTTGGTGCTTACAAACTAAGCAATTTTATTTTATAGATACTGTATGTCGATTTTAAATGTGTAACAGTTGATCTGGTGAAGCTGATCTTTTTTTGTTTTAAAAGAAAAAGTCACAAACGTGACTTGCTGCTTTGATGAATCATTTTGTTTTTATATGATGACTCCCTTAAATGTGAAGTATAACTCTGTTTAGAAAACCTTTAACTTTGACTCATCCCGAGAGCTTTAGTGCAAAATCCTGAACTCGTTCCTCAACTGCTGTTTGGTGGATGTATTTTTTTGCATTACATCCACAAAATGACTTTTCCAACCCATGTGGAATTGATAGATGGGGCTTTCAAAGGAGCTTTGGAAACCAGCTATGAAATATTCTGGGGATGAGTTTAATATTCAAATCATGATTGAAATACTACAGGAATGTGTTATTAAAAAGGAAACTCACAAGAAAAACCAAGATAAACAATATCACTGTTTCCTCTGAAGGAGAATGACTGTTCTGCACATGAGAAAGAGAAATTACAAGAGCTACATCAAAACACTTAAAATATTGGCTACATTTCTCTTGAAGCAAAATTTAGCAATTATTTTACATAAAAATTTGATAAAAAAATAAATCTTTTTTTCCCCCTAAAACATACAGGGGTTAAAGTAAGAAAAATTCCTAAGCCTGAAATTTTGGAACAGAGGTTGTTAACTTTGGAACAGTGGTTATTACAAAAACTTCCAAGAACCAAAACAATATGAATATGAATTTGTACAAAACATTTTATCACATAAATTATGTAAACAATGAACACATTTCACATGCTTCCTGTGGCTACACATTTTAAGTGCTGAACACATTTCAATGAACACATCCAATGATCACATTTCAAATGTTTCCTTTTGCTATGATAAACATATATTAACAGTGTAATGACTGAAATGAAAAAGAAAAAAAATTGCAACATTATCTTAGTTTGGCAAACAGTGAACAGCTTTAAAATGCTTCATTTTTTTGTTCATAGCTATAACCATAAACAAATCAGAGTATAATATCATAAATACATAAAAAACAGATTTCTGGCAGATCATGAATAATGATAATGAAATGATTAATTAAAATAACTGCACAATATGCAACATTCATACCCTTAAACAAGTGAAGTGCACAATCAATCCAGAAAATGCATTTCAGTCCCTATGTGGCTTTTTACACCATAAAATGAGTGACTGATGTATGTTGGTCGCATGCATGGTCTGGCAAAGACACAGTGGCAGCTGTGGTGGCTGTCTCTCTTGATAATGATGATGTAAACTGTGAAAACAAAATAGTTGCACAGAACATTTTGATTCGTGTCATGCTATAGCAGTACCCTTTTTCCCTACTCCTGCTCTACTACAGCTTTTTAGAGCACAAAGTTTGGAAACAAGTAGTAGATTTGTTTTATTTGTGATGCCAAGTGACAAGGGGTTGTCTTTCACCCCTTTCCCCCTAATTAAGCCCATTGCCATTTACCTTTAACATCTAGTTCTATTACACTTTGTCTTCTGCATCCTTAAACAACTTTGATTCGCCCTCTTCTGCGGAGACTTTAAATGGTGCTCACAATATGGTCACAGCAACTCACAGAAAACAGCTTGTTGCTGACTGCTTAACAGTCTAAGCTACTTGTACACCACTGGTATTTGAGAAAATAATACCATATGGCTGTTTAAAATAGATCCAGAACAAAAGCCTGAATTGTTGCTTTTTTACGTGGTTGTTCCTGCTTTAATAAAGCAGCATAAGGGCCAGTGTATACTTTTATGAATCTAGAATCTACCATATGTTCGGCAGAATATAGTATCAAAGCTGATTCAATTTATTTTCAGAAGAAGGAATTTTTTTAATTCTGTTATGTGATTGATAAAATATAAAATTATAAAATTATGTTGGGAATAAAACCGTAATAGCAGAAACTGAACGGCCTGCCTACATTATGACAACAATAACATGCTGCATGTGAAATTCAGGCTAATGGTGAAAGGTCCATTCAAAGAGATCACCAGCTATTTATTCTAACACAGACATGCCAATTATGCACTATTTGGATTTCTGTAATTTCATGCATACATGAAATACAACCACATGTATTTTTAAAAACACATGTTAAGGCCATGCATGTTTTTTTAAACTATTAAATATATTGCAGTACGTCCGTCTTGTGATGCCCTTGATAAACTATTTTAATTCTTCACATATGACTCGAATGCAATCCATTCTTGCAGTAGTGATCCAAATCAGATACAGTATCCAGTATTACCATGATATTGTTTAGAAATTTGTGCCACAGTAAATGTTGCTCTGTTCCCTTGTATGAATGCAAATCAAATAATTTCACTACCACCCACATAAATCACATTAAGAAACTTTCTTACTTCTACCTCCACTACATATTCTATGTTTGCTCATTCCTCTAATTTTCTGATGCTAAAAAACATGTCCATGCTTTTATTACATCCCACATCGATTACTGTGACTCCCTACATTTATTGCAGCTACAGCTGGTTATAAACTCTGCTTCAGGAGTCCTTACACAGGCCCATCCGAGCACCTATCTTGCTCCACCTTCATCGCTTGCCTGTTTCTTATAGGAGTGCATAAAAAAATTATAATTCTAACCTATAAAGCTTTAAATGGCCACGCACCAGACTACACTGGTATTCTTCTCCATCACTATGCTCTTGTCCGCCCACTAAGGTCCAAAGATTCTGGCAATCACCCATTGTGACCCAAACTAAACTGCACTCTATTGGTGACAGAGCCTTCAGCTCTATTGCATTCAGACTTTGGAAGGCCCTCCTGAAATGAATAAGTTCATTTATTCTTAAAAAAAAAAAAAACAAAAAAAAAAACCTTAAAACTGATTTGTTCAGGAAGGCATTTAGCTTACCCTGACATTCTGTCCCTTTCCCTCAGTACAGGTGCTCAGGATGATTTGTGTTTATATCACAAATTATGTTATTTGTTAAGGGTTTTCTCGTGGTATTTTTGTATTATTTTTTATTCTGGTTAATTGTATTTCCTATATTTAACTTTATTTTGTGTTTTAAACGCATGTTGTGTTGGACCCAATGTTGATCTTTTTTTCTGCTTTTCCCTGCTGTTCATTTTGAAGTTTTAGTGATGCACTTTAAACATGGGAAAGCTGCTATATAAATAAAATGAGATACAGAAGCTTTAATAATAACCCCAACATCTCAAGAGCTGAATGTCACTGTGGATTATTTGGCCTGGTGTGTGGGTGTGTGTGAATGTGCTCTACTATGGATGTGAATGTCATTCAGGACTGGTTCCTGCCTTGCACCAAATTCTGTCAGGAATAGCTATGGCTCCCCTGAACAATATAAGGAAGAAATCAGAATCGGAATACACAAAATAATAGCAAGCCTCTGTAGAGATTATAGCTCTAACCATGAGTGACACTCAACCCATTTACAGCTCATAGCGTACTGACCAGCTATTTGTATTATGGAAAAGAAATCTAAATAATATAATGCTTGAACATACAATAACTATAACAAGCAGCATCTTCATTAAAAATAAAAAGATACAATAATAAAACACGAAAAGACGAAATGTTTTTCGCTTACAGGACCACACGTTCTCCTAAATTTCACGGGGTACAAGGTAAGAGCTTTTACAGTTGGTCAGAGCCAGGGATAAAAGTGTCCCCCCACAATACTGAGAAACGACCAAAGAAAGTCCCAATTCTGCCTCAAACGGCATCCGCTGACGACTGCAAGGGGATACTCCATCAGCTATTACTCCCCAGGCAGGGCTCCGTGTCTGCAGACGGGAAGTTGTGAGATGATGGATGCTTAAAAGCTGCCATTAGGCACGAGAGAGAGAGAGAGAGAGAGAGAGAGAGAGAGCAAAGGAACGTTCTGAGAAAGATTCCAGAACGTTCTACTTCATATCACTGTCCGTGCCAGGCCAAACAAAATAGTTAAGGTGAAAGCTGTACATTATTACATAAATCACAAATGTACAAAAAAGCACCAGCTTACTAATTTTTGTAAATACAGATCTGCGTTGCCCTAAGGCAAATTATTACACTTTACACAGCAAAATATAAGGCATGTTTTGGTGTCGATGTTACTGTATCCTCTTGTTTATCATTAAGGTCGTTTTAAAGACTCCATTATTTTCTCTTCTTAACATAACGGAATTTAAAGATACAAACGTCAGGCAAATATTAAACATCAACCTAAACATACCTTGGTACAGGGAAGGCGCAAAGGAGAAGTACAATTATATAACGGAGACAGGGCAAGTTTTATCGCCATGTGCTCCTACGATTGTAGGTCTTTTCGGGGGAAAACAGTAAAAGCATACACGTAAATGAATAATATAATTTCTTGCATACAGTCCTGCTGAAACGCAGCACGCTAGGCTAATGAAGCGTGCAAAGCGAGGAGTGTCGTGTTGAGCGCTCAACTCTTCCGCGCCATCTGGCGTCTAAATACGAAATCGCTACTGCCGTAGTCACATTTGAATTGGGCTGTCGGACGTGCTTTCGGCGCCCTCTGGGGGAAGCCACATGGCTTCAGTTTGTAAGCGTAACAAAAAAAAATAAATACTAAGGTAACGTTGTTTTCCATTTCAGTATCTCTATAATAATAATAATAATAATAATAATAATAATAATAATAATAATAATAATAATAATTAAAACACAAGAATGGATCCAGAAAACACTACAGGTACATGGCAGACATTCTCTTGTGTCTTCTGTGGATAAGATTGTGTCAAACAGCTAGCTAGCTAAGTCATAGTGATATGTCTGGCAAGACAGAAGGGTTCATGCCAGCCATACAAGGTCAAGTTATAAACAACAAAAAAAAAAACTACAGAAACTATATTCTTAAGGACGCTAACATTACAGAGAGTCCATGCACATACTGCTACAAAGAATAAGGGTTCATTTGTTTTCAATCCTGTTTTTTTTTAATTAATCTATTTGTATGGAATGTTGTGTGATTTCAATAAAATCAATAAAATAAAATAAAAAAGAATAAGAAACAATCCAATGCAACCCATTAGGTTGTAAACTCCTGACACAGACAGACTATATGCACAGACTCAGTCAGATGAACTAGCACAACAGCACAAACCAGTTGACATGTACAAACCATAAGTATGCCCAACCCCAGCATAGTACTAGAAAAAGTCACACATAAACTATACTGAGACTGAACTACAGTATATTGACAGAGATGACCAGGCATAACAGTGGTAGTCAAACAAAATACAACTAATACATATTATTGACATTGCCATATCAACACACACAACCTATTAGATACATACACAAATAAAATACCTAAGTGCACAGAATCAACAGAAAAACAATATGTAGCATGTGATGAATGGGTAAGGTGATTGTTGTACCCATTGCTATATCCATCACTTGTGTCATCCCACATATATGTAAGCTGACAGACATTACATATAAACCAATACACATATATAAAATGACAGAAAGCAACCTTTTTAAATACATACCACATAGTGAGAAAATTCTTAACACAAATAACCCCCTAAAACATAGACACAAATAAACAAAACATAAAAATGGCCGATGTCTTAGCCTAGGCCCAATATAGGAGATGACAATGGGACTGTCCCAGAAAATACTTTGAAAATATATTATTATTATCATTATTATTATTATTCATAACTGTCACATGCAAACCAAATAAGGCAAATTTTCTCTCTTTTAAAAAAACATGTTATAGAATTATGGCATAAATTATTTGTTGTTTTAATAAAATGCTGATAAAGAGTAAAAAAAAGAACTTGCATTTAGTGATAGGGCTATTAATATTATTATTAGTAGTATTACTATTAATGGCACAGCGGTGAGCATTGCTTCCTTTTACCTGCAGAGTCCTGTCTTACATTCCTTACTTGGTGTTTGCATGCTCTCCTGTGTGGGCCTTTTGTCACCCTTTCAAAGACAGCTGTGTGCATTAGATTGATTGATGATGGTAAACCAGTGTCCAGCATGAATGTGTGTGTGTGTCTGAGTATGTTCTGCACTTGACTGGCACCCTACCCTGTGCAGTTTCCTGCCATGCAGACAGTGATGCTGGAATAGTCAGGAGGTTCCCAAACTGGACAGACAGGTAACAATCTCAGTTAATGGATAACTTAATAGAAATACTTAAATCTGTTGTGAATATATGTTAGTAATGTACTGTATATTCAGAAGTAAACATGCCATCCAATTATTTTCCTGATAATTGTTTGACAACTGTGCATAATAATACATATACTTCTGTTTTATATTTATGGAAATTCCTTTTACCATTTTATCACCCATTTTTGTAGATGAAAATTCAAAATGCAGAGATTGTTCATTCTAAATTTGATATTATTACTTACATCTTTAAAAATTTGATATCACTATTCAAAAGTGTAGTGTTAACTTTGTGAAATTTAATATCAGTATTTCAAAAAGTGATATCAACATTTAGAAATCTGATAATGTGGTGTCAGATTATGATCTCAAACATTGAACAATTGGCATCTATGGACTAAAAATGTACTCTGAATATTCATATCAGCAATTTAAAATATATATTATGTTTTGGAAATTTTATATCAAGGATGAAATGAACTTTTAAAAATGAGGCCTCATCACCTAGAAATCTGATATCAAGCTGAAATTGAAAGAATAGCAGATAAATCTTTTAACAGTATTTGAGGTGTGTGGCATATTGTGGTTTATTGCGAGACTGAGGAAATAACTGTGTTCCATGTTATCAGACAAACAGGAAAAATGAGTTTCCAAGTTGAAAATTTTACACGAATAGCCTTTGAAGTTGGAGCTCTAAAACGGTTAATTTTGAGAAAACAAAGCTATAGAAATTATCCATGTTGTGACATAACACTGACCTTTTCACTTCGTCAATTGTACAAAAATAGAAAATATAAGCTATTCAGCCAGAATTGGCATTTTTGAGGTCAAATTGCATATAGAAAGACACAGTACACCTTTAATGTGTTTTGTTTTCATTTTATTTACATGAAAATATTCATTTTATATTTAACTGCTTTATACTTACAAAGCAAATAACATATCAAAAACAACCTCACATTTCTCCCAAAACTTAGGACTAGAAACTAATGTGAATACACAAAACTTGAAAAGTAAAGCATCACAAGTCAAGGCTCCAAATAATCCAACAGAACATAAGACAAAGAAAAAGTATTATATATAGCTGTGCCATGAAGGCGGCCCTGAAGAAGTGCAGAATAAAGACTCAAGCTTGCATATACAGTATCTTTATGTGTTGCCTTCCTTTTTTGTTTCCATAAAGATAACTAATGCACTCAAATTAAGTTTAGATTTGGAAAGTCAGATAGAGTGGAGCTGCTAAAATTGTTGAACTTAAATTATTTTCAATGATTGACATTCCTGTTTCATACTGTTGTTTTATTCAGGAGGCTTAACTGACTGATATGGGATGTTAAACTATGTTCAAATTTGCCTACATGACTTAACATGCCTTAAAATCTTTGTAAATCTTATTTGTCAGTAGATGCTTATATATTCTTTATTGCCTTTGCCTTGCTATCATCTAGCTATACACCTTCTTGTGTGAGCTTTTGTTTCAGTTCTTATAAACTTTCATTTACTCCTTTTAAATTACAGACTATTTCTATTAGCAGCCTCTAACACTTGTTTGAGTCCGCTTTATGTTCCTTGTTTCTTTCCACACAAGAATGTTATCAGTGTACACCTTTGTTGCTAGTACACTATCAAATATTTGTTGTATTGTCCTGTGAAAAATATGAGGAACTGAAGGTAATCCAAAAGGTAATGTCAGGAAGCAACATCCCCCAAAAAGGTGCACAAACATGCACTGCTTTTGTCAAGACCTACTTGCCACATATAATTTTTCCTCACTTAAAGAGGACAAGGAAGTGTCACCTGCTGGTTGCTTTGCTTCTTATTTGTGGTGCTGTGTATAGGTTTATACAGATTTTTGCTTAAGATAACAAACAATAAAGAAGAATAGATATTAATGGATATATTGTGAAGCCTTAGGTCTGAATTTTTCTGCAACATCAATAATTACATTAGAGTGGTCAGCTAACTATGTTCTTTAATCTCATGTAAAATATAGAAATAAATTATCTGCTTTGGACAGGATCCTATTCAGAGGATCAAGAACTGTAATCCGGAAGGTATCACAACATAACATATTGCTAATAATACATGAGGGTTAATGGGCCACAATCCAGTTGTAATGACTTCAGGGATTTTGCAAAAAGACATCCAGTCCACTCTCCACATAATCCAATGGTCTTGTAGAGAATGGTATTTGTATTGTAAAGCTGCTTCTAAAAAAGGCAGTCAAATCCAAAGCTGATTGTGAAGGAAATTATCTTTCTTTCATACATGCGTATACTCATGTATTTTATTATTACAGAACAAAGAATTTCTTCCACCCTCACATAAAAGGTTGTGTTAGGCTTGGCCATGTGATAAGTTTACTTTAAGTTTCTAACATTCCTATTAACACTGGCAAATGGGAAACCACAGATATAGATTGGAGCAATGGTTGATACCAGACCAACCCAGAACCAACAACTGAACATCAAGCTAAAGTACTCCAATTAAGCCATACAGACTTCTACTTGAGGAGATATACTGTATAAAGATCTTAAAAGCTCCTAAAAGTCTTAATACTGAATGTGAAAGCTGAACTTCCATGTTTTGTCCAAAGTACTTGTGTACTTTGATAGATTTGACTGCTGGTGGGGAAGATGTGGCATGTTATAATTTATTGCAAGACTAAAACGAGACAACATGAGAAAACTTTGGAAATGGAAATGTGATATCAGATATCAGATATGTGGTATTGACTTTAGCTACAAAGTGATTGTATGCTGGAATTCTTGTTACCAGCATTTAAGTGTTAAACCAAATAAATTGCCAAATTTCAAAACCTTGATATTGGTTTCCTGAAACTTGACATTATTTTTCAAAAGCGTGATTCTGGCGTTTAATACAAACTCACTGTATGTTCAGATTTGTCTTTCAAATGCTAATATCAAAATAAATACATTTTGCTTCAAATTTTGAAATGTGGTATCTTCTTGTTATCAAATTTAAACATGTATGAAAAAGGTCATTAAATGCTGTAAAGGTTTTTCATACATATTGTTCATTTGTAGACATGGAAGTTAATTTTTTCAGTGCAATGCAGTGAAAAACACCCCTTGTTTGTGCTTAGTCTTTTCAACTCCAGATTGCAATGCAATGTGTGTATATATTTTATATCATTCCAGTGTTTTTCCCCCACTCTTTTCTTCTTTGATGTGAATAAAAAATGTTTCCCCTTTATTGTTAACAATGCTACCTACCAATGAAGAAGCATTACAAAAATAAAATCTGAATGCCCTTTATTTAGGTGCAGAGACTTCAGACTTGTAGACTGATTAACTAACTAAAGAAATTTCCAACAGCTCATCCTCTTTCAAAGTATAAAGCTTAACACTTCAGTGATTGACACATGTGACAGTGTTGTTCTATTCTTAGTAGAAGAAATTGGAATCCTATTGGCTGAAAGCAATGGCCAGACAGAGGCTTATGTAACTGAAACAGTATTAAAAGTTAAGTACGATTAATCAACATTTTAAGAAATTGCACACAGTTGTATAATGCAGTTTTTAAGATTTAGTTTTTTTTAAAGAAAATTCATGTTGTTTTATTAATGTTCTGTGTCTCTTATACTCATAAATTAGTATTCCAGTGATTATAAAAAACAGACCAATTCCTAATCATGTATATATTTATATGGATGTTACTCTGTATCTGTGAAACAGCACCTCTAACCACTATATGTGAAAAATATCAGTATGTATATTTTATACTTTAAGCAAAGTTTTTTATTTTTTCAAATTTATTGTAAACAAAACACATGCATGCAAGAATCTGCAAACATGAATTTGTGACCTGTTACACAGGTTACAAATATACTATATTAAACATAAACATGCTGGAAGCATATTTACCAGTGTGTCGCAGGAAAATCGAAAACTATTAATATAAGAATAAACCTGTAAATTATACATTAATCTATTTTCTGAGTCTGCTTTGTCATTACAGGGTCATGGGAGTTGGAGCCTATCCTGGTAATGTCTACATTGGAATAGTGCCATTCCATCACAGGGCACCGCCTAGCACCATTTATCCATAGTACGCATTTCTTTGGAATGAAGAAGAAAATCAGAGTATACAAATAAAATCTGCAAGGAGAAAATGTAGAATGTACACAGACAATAACAAGCTAGCAATAAAACAAAACCTAGAGCTATAACACAGAGGTTCTTACCACTGAAATGCTATGGCTTCTTTTTTGTAAAGCCTCCTTACTATACTTAATATTTCTGGAATCTGAATGTTCTAGCATTTATAAAGGGTATTAAAATCTGACAATTATATTACAGTAAGTTCAAAGCACATTAAAATCAAACATATAAGCACGTCAAGAGATGTTACTAGATTCAGATCTCTATTTTAAAAATAATTTTTAAGCGTCATAAAGTATTACAGCTTTTTAGTGTAAAGAGGATGAACATTTTTTTAATCCTCATTGAATTTCATTTAGGCATGAACATAAAATAAAATTCTAGTTTGCTTTTATTTTGGTTGTGTTTGTCTTTCTATGTTTAGCAGACTCAAATGCACCCTTATTAATTAGATTAAGGGTTTAATTTAAACACAAGCTTCTTACCTCTTGAGACTTGCAAAGGGAGATCACTGCCATTTCTCCGTGCATCCTGCAGAATGAAGTTCACCTTATCATTACGCATTTTCTAGACAGAATTACTTTAAGCAAAAATTGTAATAATAATGGCAAGGGTTGTATATTTAGTGTTAGTTTTCATTTTTTTCACTAATGCTTTATCACAAGAAAATTTTCAACCAAATTTGGTGCTGGATATGGCAAATGTTCTGCTTGACAACTACTGTTTTCCTGAAAATTTGATTGGAATGAAAGAAGCAATAGAACAAGCAATAAGAAATGGGGAGATTCTTCAGATATCAGATCCAGGTACACTAGCTGCTGTTTTGACAGCTGGCGTGCAAGGTGCACTAAATGACCCACGTTTGATTGTCTCCTATCACCCCACTGGCTCAGTCTTCTCACAGTCTTTGCCTTTAGCAGATTTGCCAGTGCAACAGCTCCTTCTTATGATTCATAATTCAGTCCATTATGAAATTCTGGAGGGAAACATAGGATACCTACGGATTGACCATATCATCGGAGAGGATGTGATTCAGAAAGTTGGTGCTTTGCTTGTCAAGGGCATCTGGAGTAACATAATGGGAACCTCTTCTTTAATTCTGGACCTGCGCTACAGCACCACAGGACAAGTATCAGGAATCACTTATGTTGTATCTTACTTTTGTGAGGCAGATCCTATTCATATTGACACCATTTACGATCACCCTTCTAACAGCACAAGACAGATCTGGACATTGGCAAGTCTTCTGGGAGAAAAGTATGGAAAGGATAAAGATGTGATTGTTTTGACAAGCAGGTATACTGAAGGGGTGGCAGAAGATATTGCTTATATTTTGAAACATCTACATAGAGCCATCATTGTTGGTGAAAGAACAGCTGGTGGTTCATTAAAAATAGACAAATTAAAAATAGGTGAATCCAATTTTTACATTACTGTCCCTGTTGCTAGATCCATCAGTCCCATTACTGGGCAGAGCTGGGAAGTAAACGGTGTGTTTCCTTGTGTTCCTACTCGTGCAGATGAAGCTCTTGATAAAGCCAAATCTATTTTGTCTGTTAGGAGTGCCATTCCTAAAGTAGTCCAAGCAATAACAGAGATATTGAAAGGATACTACTCATTTACTGATCGGGTACCCACACTACTTCAACATATTTCATTTACTGATTATTCTGCTGTGACATCGGAAGAAGACCTTATTTCTAAACTTAATTATGAGCTGCAATCTGTGTCTGAAGACCCTCGACTAATAATAAAATTGACAGATGAGTCCCACGTAACAATAGAAGACAGTCCTACTGCTAATAATTTGCCAAATGACCCTGCACTTCTTCAAGCTTTGGTGGACACTGTGTTTAAAGTAAATATTTTAGCAGAAAATATCGGCTACCTTCGATTTGATGAATTTGCTGATGCTTCAGTGTTGGTCAAACTAGGAGCACAAATAGTCAACAAAGTGTGGGATCCTATTAAAAACACAGAGAACCTTATCATTGACATTCGTTATAACACTGGTGGTCCATCCGCTGCTGTTCCACTTCTGCTCTCATATTTTCATGATCTGTCTCCACCTGTTTATTTCTTTACAGTATACAACAGACTCACCAACAATACAACAGAATATTCCACAATCCCAAATTTACAAGGTCAGCCTTATGGATCAAAACGTGGTGTGTATGTCCTTACAAGCCATCACACCACAACAGCTGCAGAGGAATTTGCGTACTTAATGCAGTCTCTAAGCAGAGCAACAGTCATTGGAGAAATAACCTCTGGAACTTTGTTACATTCGAGATCATTTCAAATAGAAGGAATCAATGCGGTCATTACAGTTCCAGTCATTAACTTCATTGATAACAATGGAGAATACTGGCTAGGAGGTGGAGTGGTTCCAGATGCAATAGTTTTAGCAGAAGAGGCTCTACATAAAGCTCTGGAGGTAATATATTTTCATGCTGATATCTACAAGTTAATTGAAAGTGCAGCAAATCTTATGGAAGTGCATTATGCCATTCCAGAAGTCTCTGCTAAAATAAGTTCTGTGCTCCAAAAAAAATGGTCAGATGGCTTGTATCGGTCAGTAGTGGACCATGAATCCTTAGCATCTCAGTTAACTTCAGACCTACAGGAAACATCAGGTGATCATCGTTTGCTTGTGTTCTTCAGTGACATCGAACCAGAAGTACATGAAGATCAATCATCGAAAGTTCCAAGCCCAGAAGAGCTCAACTATATTATTGAAGCCTTGTTTAAGACAGAAATTATGCCTGGCAATGTTGGATATCTGAGATTTGATTTGATGGCAGAAGCAGAAATCATTAAAGCTGTAGGACCTCAGCTTATTAATCGTGTGTGGAACAAGCTTGTAAATACTGATATGTTGATTATTGATATGAGATATAATACGGCTGGGTACTCAACTGCTATTCCATTATTGTGCTCCTACTTCTTTGATGCTGAACCTATTCGTCACCTGTACACTATCTTTGACCGTTCCACTTCAGGCACCTCACCTATAATGACCATACCTCAGATTTTAGGTCAGAGGTACAGCCCAAAGAAAGACCTTTTTATTCTTACAAGCCACATGACAGGATCTGCTGCAGAGGCATTCACTAGAGCAATGAAAGATCTAGAAAGAGCTACAGTTATTGGGGAGCCTACTGTTGGAGGCTCTCTGTCTGTGGGAACATACAGAATAAATAACAGTAACTTGTATGTTTCAATTCCTAATCAAGTAGTCCTAAGTGCAATTACTGGAAAGGTATGGAGTGTATCTGGAGTTGAACCACATATCATAGTCCAGGCTAATGATGCAATGAATTTAGTCCATCGAATTGTTAACTTTCGCCTTCGGATTTCTTCCATTTTGCAAAATGTGGGACAACTAGTTGCTGAAAATTATGCCTTTGACCAAATTTCAGCAGATATTTCAACAAAGTTAATATCACTTTATGAGAGTGGGAACTACAAAAAAATCAATTCAGAAAGTGAGTTAGTAAAAAAACTCTCAAATGACTTGCAAGCATTATCAGGAGATAAAAACCTAAAGGTTTCTTATGCACCAGAAAATTCAAAAGATCACATTCTAGCTGCTGCTCCTTTTCAGGTATGGTCCTTAAATTGCTATACAAATTTTAAAGAAAGAGCAAAAATTAATGTTTATGTTTTTTATCTTTATTGTGAAATATAATTTATATATATTTAGATATTGTATTCCATTTTTATCAAGCATTTCTTGAGAATTGTAAATAAATGTGAAATAACATTTTCTATCCTGCTTCATAAGTTATAGAAGCCTACCCCAGCAGCAGTGGGCAGGGAAAAATTTTCACAGGGCACCTGTCCATCACAGAGACTACTCATGCATACACTCACACAGGGCCAGTTTGGCACCATTAGTTAACCTAACATGCACGTCTGGGGGGGGATGTCCGAGGAAAACCAACTCACCAGGAGGGAAAAGCCACCAAGAAAAATAAAGGGGAATGTGCAGACTCAAAACAGTCAAAAACAAGCTGCAGGATATGAACCTAGGATGCTGGGTCCATGAGACAGCAATAATTTCCAATACACCTCTATGTCTCCTGGATTTGTAAGTGATTATCAAAAAAAGTTAATTTTTTAACTGCAAAATTCTGAAAGGGTACGTAGGATGAAAAATAATATGATTGTCTAACTGAAATTTATCCACTTTTTGCTTTCTCTACAGATTCCTTCTCCTGAGGTATTTGCAGATCTTATCAAATTTTCTTTCCATACAGATGTGTTTGAAAACAATATTGGATATCTACGGTTTGACATGTTTGGGGAGTCTGAGTTAATTATTCAAGTTTCTGATTTGCTGGTAGAGCATGTATGGAAGAAAATAATAAACACAAATGCACTTATTCTTGATCTAAGGTATGTTGTTTTCATTTATGAACTTAATCCCAGATTAAATATTGTTTAATAACTTATTTGCTGTTTTAAAATAATATTTTTTATTAGAAGCACATAACCATCCATCCATCCATTATCCAACCCGCTATATCCTAACTAAAGGGTTAAGGGGGTCTGCTGGAGCCAATCCCAGCCAACGCAGAGTGCAAGGCAGGAAACAAACCCCGGGCAGGGTGCCAGCCCACTGCAGGGCGCACACACACACACACGGGACAATTTTAGAATCCCCAATGCACCTAACCTGCATGTCTTTGGACTGTGGGAGGAAACCAGAGTACCCGGAGGAAACCCACGCAGACACGGGGAGAACATGCAAACTCCACGCAGGGAGGACCTGGGAAGAGATCCCCAGTCTCCTAACTGCGAGGCAGCAGTGCTACCACTGTGCCACCATGCTGCCCCACACATAATAACATGCAACGAAATTAAACTGTCATAAAAATCACTTTTAGTTACAATGGATTATACTTTCTTTAAATGTCATCTTTTGGTGTTATGTAGGCTGAAATCAAAAATGATCAGATTTTTTATCACCTTTAATGAGATCTTGGAATCAATAATATTGAGTTGAAACTTATAATTGAGACATTTACATATTTTGTTGATTTCTGAAGCGAAGAGTATTAAGTCCAGCTCCTGAAACAAATGCACATGTAAGTACAAGTCTTTTGTCAATGTTTAAAGAAAAAAAAACAGGAATCTCATTAACTTGTTAGGCCTGAATTGACTCATTAGGACATATAAACTAGGTAAACAGCTGTTATCATGAGACCAGAGCTAGATAAATTCTGACTCATTAAGTCTTCTGGTGACATTGAATAACCAAAGTAATCTAATTGATGCATACAATTTTGGGAAAGGTTAAAAAATATACAGTATATCAAAGCAGTTCCTGGTTTGCAATTTCTACTACTAGGAATTTAATAAAGAAATGGTATTTGAGAGGAACAGTGAATGTCAAGAAAAGATCAAGAAGACTAAGAACAAATCCTTCAGGAAGTGCACGTTTTTAAGTTAAAAGGTGAAACAAAACTCCCAAATTACTGCAAAGGATCTTCAGGAAGATTTAATTGACAATTTAATTATAACAGTGCTTGTATCAAAAGAGTCTCCAAAGCAAGAGTCAGAGGAGGAAATGTTTGCTGTGACCTCATCAGAAATGGCACCGTCTGAAGTATGCAAAGGATCATCTGGACAAGCCAGAGTCATTCTGGAGGCAACTGTTGTGGACTGGTGAAGAAAAGAACATCTTGCCATCTATTAAACATGCGTGTGGATCCATTATGTTTTTTTGTGGTTGTTTGGAAGCCAGTGGCTCAGGGACCATTGCACACATAGTGAAGAATGGATTCAACTCAATATCAGAAAATTCTGGATGCAAGTATCATGCAGTCCATCAAGAGGCTCAGGCTGAGAAAAGGTTGGCTTCTACAAAAAGAGAATGATCAGCAATTTACCATGCACTATCACAAGAAATAAAAGCAGAAGCTTTTGGAATGGTCCCTACAGTTCCCTGGACCTGAAACATTATTGAATATCTTTGCATAGATGTAAAGAGTATTGTACATGCAAGATAGCCAACAAATATTTCTGAACTTGAGGTAATCTGCAATGAACGTTCCCATTTCTAGGAAAGAAATACTCACAACTGGATGGTCACTAGGTGCCAACAGATGAGGGTGCCCAAACATTTGCACAAGTTTTTTTTATGTTTAAGTACATTAAACAAAATGTAACATTGTCTTAAAAACTAAGAAAAGATTTGGGCTTAAATCGTATGTGTTGCAATGATTGAACTGAATATTTCTCATTTCAAAAATCAACAAAAGATGTAGTTGTCTTAGGAGTACCCAAACATTTGCATAATGCTGTATATCAGAGAATAACTAATAATTATCTAGTCCTCACCAAGTCACAAAGTTATAGAAATCTGACCTCAAGTAACACAAAATGATAGACTTTACTGTTTCATTGTTTATTCAACAAAAATATAAGTGAACATACAGAAACTAAATTGATAAACTTGTGGAATAACTAGGAAAAATAATGGAAAAGGCAAGATAAAAATGCAGCTAAGCATAAAGGAGTAAAGACTTTAGAGAGTGATTGAACATTGTACAGGTGCAAAGTGCCCATATACAGTAAGTATGGGAGCTAGTACACTTTGAGCGCCTCAGATGATTTCCAAGTAATTCATGCTTTCCAGCAACTGTAATGGGGAGATGTGGCCTGAGATTATATTAGGTGGAAGGTGTGAGCAAATGCATGATGCTGGGAATACGTAAGGGTAAAGCAAATGTCGACTGTAGACCAATTACACATCTAAAGAGCACAAAATAGATTTCAAATATAATAACTTTATAAATATACCTAACCTTTGAGTAAAGTAAAAGTGAACTCAGAATCATTAAATTTAATTTAGTAGACGAAAAGTATATGTGATTATGTTTATGAAGGAAGTCTTCTTCAGTTAATTTTTAAGCAAATCTGGAATTAACAAATCCATTATAATTCACTCACCACTGCAAGGATAGTTAATTTCAGTCTTGAGAGCCGTATGTTTTCCTTCCTTTCATTGCAGAGATTTATAGTCAGTTCTTTGTGGCGTTTGTGTTTTGCTGTAAACTGAATCCATGTAACTTGACATTCCTTTTAAGAGCATTTATTTATTTCAATGCCACTTTAAATAATTTGATAAGCCTTTTGAGATATATGTATCATTAAGCATACATCCACTTGCAGGGTGTCTAATTCATTCCTGTTCACACCCATGACTACTTTTAAAAATCTGCTAAGAATAATAAAGTGAAAAGTCATTTGGAAGCTGATCATATTTGTGTTAGTAAATTAAGAATAATATGCATATGTTCTTACACTGGAGGTTTGTTCTCCGTCCAGTGACTAAGTCTTAATAAAGAGAAACAAAAGGTGTAGTAATACTCAAGCTAGAAATTAAGTTAATTAGATAGATAGATAGATAGATAGATAGATAGATAGATAGATAGATAGATAGATAGATAGATAGATAGATAGATAGATAGATAGATAGATAGATAGATGTAACTTAATGTTAATTAACTTTGCATGTTACATTGCAGATATAACATAGGAGGATCAACATCAGGAATTGCAGTGTTTGCTTCATATTTCTTTGAAGAAAACCAAAGAATTCTTCTGGACAAAATCTACAACCAACCAAAAAACACAACCACAGAGCTATGGACTCTGGGTAAATTAAGAGGTTTGTTTTTTGAACTTCCTTTAACATCCAACTAATAATGTGTTTTAACTTTCTTGTTATGATTCCATTCTATCCAATTCCAAGCAGAATTTGCATATATGAAACTGCCATCATTAATGCTTTGTTAATATACATTGATAACTTAAGAGTCTTATTGAATGATTTAAAATACAATATGCTTGCTATTTGTCATCTTTGAGTGTTTACAGTATTTTGATTTATATTATTTTTGCTTTAAAAATGAGAGTATTACAAAATTGTGCCAAAAACAGCAAATCAACTAATTTACTGTTGTTAATAATAGCTATTACTTTTAAATTGCTGTATGATTAATTACATCATATAGTTTTTCATAACACCTTCACTGATTTGTTTATTCACTGTTTACCATGCTGCACATTTTTTCTTTCTTGCTTTAAATTAGTAGCCTACTATTTCTATAAAATGCCATTTCTTCTGCATTGCGATAATATTCTCCTTGGAAAGTTTTGGAAAAAGCCGATGAAGATTTAAAACTTGTCTTAAGGCACCTTCCATTCCCTTGACAAAGGGCCCTTACCAAAGCAGAAATTCTTAACATTGGTTGGCTTTCCCAAGGTTGCTTATTTTGTGGATGTAGCTTTCATAGCATGATTATCATTACCACATTGATGTACTTAGACTAGAAATGAATATGTAGATTTTAAATCATAATTTAATTTCTCGAACCTAAATCATAGTACTTTCAAAGTATGTTATGATTACATTTAAACTGAATATGTGTTTGGTCCAACATAATATGTGTATAGTGTGAAAGAAAGGTGCACTTGAGCCATCCCCAGACAAGAATAGCAGGGATTCCAAAGTCAAATAAAATGGTCATGTTTATCATAAAAAAAATGATAGAGGAGAAAGATAATCACAAGTAATAGGACAATATACCAGAAATTAAAAAATAAGCCTCAAACCCCTTTTGGCCAATGGCTTCTTTTACCTTTGGTACTATTTAACACTTCCTCTGCCCAATCTTTCTTCTACTAGTCAACCTCAACAAACCATCCAACCCCAAGTTCAGTGTCCATCTCGTCAGAAATGGCTTTTACACCTAGGCCAAAAAGGCTTCTCCTGGGAATAACTTCTGGGAACAGACATACAGTATTGTTGGGACCACCACTGCTTGTACAGCTGCTTCTAACATCCCCAAATGCATCCTAAGACCCAGTGCTCTAATAAAAATCCAGGCAAACACCTGATTATTTTAATTAGCACCACATTCACAGGCTAGCACACTGCTGCCACGTGTCAGACTGGGGCAACTCCTGCCCTGTGTCAATACATTCCTCAGCATTGTTCCATTTTAACTTACCCTAAATCTACCTACTCTTCTGCTCCCTGGTAGTACACTATCTGCAGTAAAGGGATCTTTAAACTTTGTTACATAATGGCTCAACTGCCATCTAGGGAAAACATGCCACCCTGTAGATAATATTTGACATAATTTTAGGGCATGCCATTCCTAGATAATGGCAACTCAGGCCTACTGCCATGAAAACAAGTGTCTAAACCAGTGTGCTTCCCGTCAGGACCGTGATGGTCCGAATTGGCTCCACGGCCAGAATCATCGATAGTCATAGACTGAGGATGAGTCAGGCAAATGAGGGCACACACACACAGCAAGAGGTAGGTGCCAGTGCATTGTGCTTTAATTTTCATTAAACAAATGTCAGTCAGTCAGTCATCGTCCAACCTGCTATATCCTAACACAGGGTCATGAGGGCCTGCTGGAGCCAATCCCAGCCAGCACAGGGCACAAGGCGGGAACAAAACCCAGGTAGAGCACCAGCCCACTGCAGGGCACACACACCCACACCCACACACCAAGCACACACTAGGGACAATTTAGGATCGCCAATGCACCTAACCTGCATGTCTTTGGACCGTGGGAGGAAACCGGAGCAACCGGAGGAAACCCATGCAGACATCGGGAGAACATGCAAACTCCATGCAGGGAGGACCAGGGTAAGTGAACCCAGGTCTCCTTGAATCCATAAAATCAGTGAAAGTCTGTGAGTTAAATCCAATGATAAAATGGAATACAACCATGCAGTCATGGGGTAATGTTTCTTTCTTCAACCTGAGCTCAGCGAGTCTTTCACTCCCTGTCTCCCCAACTAACTCAATTGTCACTCAGCTGGTGGAGACGCCAGCAGCTGCAGCTCTCACTTCCGGCTCACACCCTGACTGTAATTCAGTGCCAGCCCATCTGCATGTCCTGAAAATATCGAATTCAGTCCGAGCAGGAAAAAGAGACAATGAAAAGGGAAACGTGAGTGAGAGGGCAGTATTGGGTGCCTGAGTCAGTGTGAGGGAACAAAAGAAGATTAAGAAGGGACATGACTGAAGTGTTTAAAATTATTAGTACAGTGGATCGAGACTGTTACCTTAAAATGAGTTTAGCAAGAACACCAGGACACATTTGGAAACTTGTTAAGGGTTAATTTTGCACAAATGTTAGGAGGTTTTTCTTTACAAAGTGAACCATAGACACATAGAATAAGCTTACCAAGTAATGAGGTAGACAGTAAGACTTTTGGGACTTTTCTAAACTAGACTTGATGTTAACAGATAGGACTGGCGAGCTATGTTGGGCTGAATGGCCTGTTCTCATCTTGAGTGTTCTAATGTTCTAAAGTCAAAACAAAGATAATTTATCAAAGCCTCAGAGCATTGCATAATATATGCTTAAAAATAATCATTGAAAAGCATATACTGTACTCAGTAAAACATGAAACACAGGCAAATGCAAAAATCTCCAAAAGAAGCACCATAATATCTGGTAGATCTAAAGTGTATGATGTTACAGTAACAAACAGAGATCTTTTAATCTATGCCATTTTTCTAATTCACACAGGGGAAAGATATGGTGCCAAGAAGGATGTGGTCATTTTGACAAGCAGTATGACAACAGGGGCTGCTGAAGAATTTGTCCATATTCTGAAGAAAGTGGGAAGGGCTCTGATAGTGGGCGAAATAACCAGTGGTGGTTGTCTCTCTTCACAAACATTCAATGTGGCTGGTACACAGTTCTATATAACTATTCCTACTAGCAGATCTGAAGGTTCTCCTGAAGGGCCATCTTGGGAGGGTGTTGGAGTTACCCCTCATATTGAAGAGGCTGCCAGTCATGCAATGGAGAAAGCAAAAGAAATCCTTCAAAGTCATTTGCATGGTAGAGCATGAGTTATTTTAGATTAACACTTACAATCAAGACAGAAAACGATTTTGTAAGGCTTTTCCATTATTTGTCATAGACTATGATAGCATAGCTGTCTTAGATGCATGTTAACTAAAAAAGAAATGCTATTTCTTAATACCCACCTATGTGACAGTCCATTGTAGAATAAAGTAGCTCTTACACTGAACAGAAGACATTAAGTTGGTTTCATATTAACAACTACATTTTTTTTATCCATTTATCTTAGCTATCTTTATGTTATACAAAGGTATCGTCACATGTTGACCAAAAGAACATTTTGATAAAACAAAATGTTTTAAAAAGGATATTCCTATACACTGTTGCATATTACCATTTATTCCATTTACATACGTAATATTGAATAAAATAATTCAAGTTATGGATTAATGAAGTGAAATAAAAATCAAAGGTCAAAAGAGAGAAATGTGTTTCTCAAAAAATGAATTGTTCATTTTGAATTCCAGTAAATGTTTTCCTGTTTAAGGAGGAATATATTCTTATGCTTAAGAAAATAAAATTTGTCTGTTTGGAAAGTAGTCTGTCCTGTAAATTCTACCTATTGCTGGGGTAACTCGGGGTTTACTATGTTTCTCAAAGGAGTCACAATGTTCTTTGTCTTTGAATATTTTAAAGTAATTTGTAGATTTAAGCCAGTACGTTTAATTAATTAATTCTCTCCATGCAATAGCACCTGTCAAGTAGTCAGATATATTAGGCAGCAAGTAAACAGTCAGGTCTTGAAGGACATGTGTTGACAAAAGGCAAAATGGGCAAGCATAAGGATCTGAGTGACTCTGACAATGGCCAAATTGTGATGACTAGATGACTGGGTCAGAGCATCTGGCAGGTCTTCTGGGGTCTTCCCAGTGTGCAATGGTTAGTACCTACTGAAAGTGATCCAAGGAAGGACAACCAACGAATCAGCGGCAGGGTCAAGGGCTGTGCCCAAGGCTCATTGGTAAGTGTGGGGAGCAAAAACTAGTCCATCTGGTCCAATCCCAGAGAAGAGCTACTGTAACACAAATTTCTGAAAAGTTTAATGCTGGCCATGAGGGAAAGATGTCAGAACACACAGTGCATCACAGTTTGCTGCTTATGGGGCTACGTAGCAGCAGACCAGTCATTGTACACATGCTGATCCCTGTCTTCTGCCAACAGCACTTACAATGTGCAATGGGGTATCAGAACTGGTCTGATGAATCACTTTTTCTTTTAGATCATGTGGATAGCCAGGTGTGAGTGTATCATTTACCTGGGGAAGAGATGACAGCACGATGTACTATAGGAAGAAGGCAAATCGGCAGAGGCAATGTGATGCTCTGGGCAATGTTATGCTGGGAAACCTTGGGTCCTGACATTCATGTGAATGTTACTTTGACATGTATCCCCTACCTAACGATTATGGCAGCTCACATAAATCTCTTCATGGCAAAAGTATTTCATGATGGCAGCGGCTTCTATAAGCAGGATAATACACCCTGCAAAGGCTGCAAAAAAATTCAGGAATGGTTTGAGGACAAAGATGACAAAGACTTCAAGGTGCTGACCTGTCCTCGACATTTCCAAGATTTCAATATGATTTAGGATCTGTGGGATGCGCTAGAAAGACAAATCCAATCCATGAAGCCTTGTTCATAATGGCACTCGGTTTTGTCTTCATTCTCTCCCCCACTACCATCTCCCATAACTGAACCTGCCATTTTAGTTAGCTTGTTGATTTGTTGTGCCTCTCTTGAAGTGTTGTTAAAGGGCCAACACACAACAACACAGAAAATCACACTGACCATCACAGAGTTGTAGAACATGTAAAGGATGTTGCTACACACATTAAAGGAACACAGTCTCCTCTGTGCTGTCTTTTTGTAGTGTAGCGTGGCCACTTTTTAAAATAAATAAGCGGCGCACTTGCAGCTTAGCGAGGGGGCGTGGTATGCGTGTGGCCAAGCGGTTCCCGGGGAATTTGTGATGCGGGCAGTTCTCATTTAAGTGCACAGGTGAGGAGTCATCTGCAGTCGTAATTGTTCCTGTGAGCTTCTGATTGCCACAGCTCATCCACAACCCCGTGATAAACAGAAGTGGGAGGTGGCTAGTAGTAGAGAAAAAAATAAAAAAAAGAAAGAAAAAGAAAGAAAGAAAGAAAGATAGAAAGAAAGAAAAGATGGATGGAGGTTGAAGGAGAGGAAGGTGGCTGGAAGCAGGTAGAGGAAAGCTGGTGCAGGAGAGAAGGAGAGCGATCAAGTGCAGGCTCGCACTATATGCAGACAGCTGAAAGGTCAAGCCCAAGTGGGGAGTTTGGCCGACACCCGAGGGCTGACGTTAGTGGTCACTCCTGCTGAGTGCTTCTTGGGAGCAGGAGTGACCAGGAGCAGGTTGGCTCACTGTAGCGAAGGCAGCGGGAGTCAGAGATTTGAAGTAGAATCCCCAGCGTGAGCGTCCTAGCTGTTGGAGGAAGCCAAGTCTCAGTCTGGTAGGAGCTGAATGAAGCCAGGGATCGGGAGGCCACCAGACCAGTCAAGCAGAAGAAGGACAGCTGCATGTAGGGTGACTCCCCTGGTGCATAGCCTAGATGGGAGAAGCAGGGGAGTCACCAGTAAAAGAAAGGCACCGGGCTTTGTTTTAAAGAGACTGCTTCATGCCATTGTTTTAACCTCGTTGTTTTTTAAAGGATTTTTTTTTCTATTGAATTTTAACCCCCACCCTTCACTTGTTTTTATGGATTATTTATTTGAAGACCTTTGAGATAAACTGCACTTTATTGATTTGGACACTGTTTTGTTGTTGCTTTTAAATAAAAGCACTTTGCACTTTTTGCACCATCCCCTTGCTTCATTGTTTGTGCCTCACTGTACTGCTCATTGGTGACATTAGCGACAGGGTTAGGTTCGAGGGCCCCCAGAAGCAAGATGGGAGCTTGGAGCGAACCCGCATCCTCACACTTTTTTTTTTTTTATAAAGTTCCTGTTTGTTCCAAGGCTATTCCAGACTGTCATTAATGTGCATCTGCAAGTACTTTTAGCAGTACACCACCTCAGCATCCACTCTCTAAATAGTGACCAGGCATAGAGCTCTTTGGTGTGGCGAAAGTCAATAACTAGTTCCTGGTATTTTGCTGCTGTTTAGTTCCAGGCCATTCTTTCTGCTGCAAGAAAGAAAGTTCTCCACCTGACTACAATTGCCAGTCTCATTCCCCTTATCGATACACCCCATAACCAAAGAATTTCTGCAAGTGACATGACCTGGTGTTATTTTTATAGTCTGAGATGTACAGAGTTTAGAGAAAAGGAGACAGGACACCTGTATTACTGATAATAGAGAACTGTTTCAATATAAGCAACCACGAATACCCTAAGCTCCCTGTTAATTTAAAGTACATGTAATGAACCTTTTTTTTCATAAGGACCCAATCATTAATTAGATACTTCCTTGCACAAATATCTAGAATTAATGTGTTTTTACAATTTAAAAATTCCTTTAAACACTTTTTTGATGTACATTGAATTTCAGACAAGTGCATTGCAGCAAGTGAAAGAAAATTTTTTATAACTAGGGGGCTTTGCCCTCTGCTCGCTTTGCTTGCCCACCCCCTAACGGGGCGCGCTATGCACTGGCCATTTCGCGCCTCTGCCGCAAGGGGGGCTGAATGCACGCTAAGGAGATGCAGTTTCTCCTCTGAAACCCCCGGGGGGGCGGGGCCTTCCTCATTCACTTGCTAACCTCTGTTCTAGTTGGTCTACGTCTCGCCACGTGTTGGAGTGCACCTTGCCTCCACTTCGCTTTGTTCAACAGACATTATCATCTACAGCAGGGGTGGGCAGATTCAGTCCTGGAGGGCCGCAGTGGCTGCAGGTTTTTGTTCCAACCCAATTGCTTAATAAGAAGCACTTATTGCTCAAGTAACACTTCTGCTTCACTTTAGTTGTTTCACTGGTTAAGATTTTGAATCCTTATTGCATATTTTAGTCTTAAACAGCTGCAGTATTGGTTTTTAATAGCTCCTTATTAGCAATAAGATGCAAATGACAAAAGAAACCAGCATTTCTCCATTTAGCTTGTTTCCATTTACACCTGTGTGTATTAATTATGCACTATTGGGTTTAATTAAACACTTGGAAGGAAAGTGAAGAGAAAAAAGTGAAGCACGGAGAATAACTCGTCTTAGAAAGGAAAAAAAAATCTAGGATATGACTTGACATGGCATAGTTAAAGCACTAGCAAGCCATGAAGTTAAATAATTGACAAGGATTGGTTTTAAATTAAGCAATTGGGTTGGAACAAAAACCTGCAACCACTCCAGGATTGAATCTGCCCACCCATGATCTACAGATTGTTAAGGAGTAACGTTTGACGTTTTTGAGAGAGAGATCAGAGCTCCATGTGTTTTAGAGGGTAGCTGCTGATTGCCAGAGATATCACAGCCATGTACTTTTCTCCCCATGCAGGGAATGCTCTCCCATCAGAGCTGAACACAATCAGATATAGTGCCAATGTCTATTGATTTTTAACGTTTGTCCTGTTTCATTACTATGTGGGCGCAGCCATGGGGTACAGCTAATAAAATAATAAACTACAGTTTGTTTTAAAGGAAATAACAGATCCATTCAATAACTTAAGAAAGTAAAACTGCTATCTCTTAAATGATTTCTGCAAATGTAATTACAAAAAACCACAGAACACTCGAGTGTCAGTGACCAGCAGGGTGCGCTGCACTGCCACTAAGACTTGTACTGTCTGGGGAATTTGTACACAGACTCTCAGTTATATGCCTGTTGTGAGATGTTTGACTCTTCCTGTTTGCTTTCAGGTTTATTTTTAGAGCAGCAGGAATCCTAACCCTAATATTCCTGCCAAAGCGCCTCGAGAAATATCTAGAACTAAACACTAGAATAACAACACAACCTACAGAAAGGCTGCAGTATATAGTGTGACTGCTTTCTCAGAAAAGGTTAATATTTACTTTTCAGACCAAGTTTTCATCCTCTAATAGCAAGTTAATTTATTCATGCATTTTCTAAAGTCCAGCATTGTTAGGACCTATCCAAGCATTCTCAGTCTCAGTTCAGGGACTAATCTTTGCAGAGTGCCTTGCACACACACAAATACACAAATAGAGTTGCCTGTTACCTATTGTAGGAAACACCCTGTGGTAAATCAGGGGTCCTGTGCTCCAGAGTTGAATAAACATTGAAATCTCCTACTTTGGAATATAGAAAAAATTAGTTATGTAGAATGCAGTCAGCTAGGATATACATATCTTATATAGATGACAGGCAATCTGCAAGCAAAATCCATGGCACCTTGTACTTCTGATCAGTATCACACAGAACTTCCACTTTTCATGATACATGCAAATTTAGGTATTGTATTTGTAACGCTAAACTGGCTATTTCATGATAGAGATTGATGTCAAGATTGATTGGCACTGCAGTTCTAGTTAGTGCACAGAAAATAGTAGAAGTAGAAGCGTTGACGTCCCATGCAATGTCAGTATCAGGGTTAATCAGCAGTCTTTGTCACATTCTGCTATTTAGCATCACACCATTTCTCCTTCAACATCACTGAATTTAAACAAGCACTAAGGGTTGCATGGAGCTCCTATTCACTGTAGATATTTTCTCTAGAAGTCTCTGCTCTTGTGTTTGATTTCTCTTGAGGCTTGTCGAAGGTCCTACTTACCCAGCCCATCAGAGATGGTGCTGCCACTCAAGTATCTTGCCTTGTCCAGGCCATTTAGAGCTCATAGGCAGCTGCATTTCTGCCTTACCGGTGAAAAGGCATCTGCCAGCTCCCACAATATTAATTTGCAAAGTCCAGAAATGGACTTTGAGTGATAGATAGATAGATAGATAGATAGATAGATAGATAGATAGATAGATAGATAGATAGATAGAACACCATAACATATTTTCAAAATTTTTTAGGAGTCGACCTACATTGTTGATATACAGGTTTAGGTGGGGGTCCAAAATGTTAATTAGCTGGTTGCAAACTCCAAGGGCACCTCCACTCCCCAAGCAAAGCCTGTATTTTGCTCCTTGCTATTAACCAAACTGCCCAACCATCTTGTTGAATATGAATGAAATATATAAACTCCACAAAGACAGTTACTAGATTGTGAATAGGGCCTGGGTCCCAGAAACTGAGACAGGAAGACAACCCAGAGTCACTTTAAATATAATTAATTTAATATCGATTTAAATTTAAATTAATTTAATATTTAATATCGAGCTGTTACCAAATATCTCACTGTACATGATGTCAATGTAATCTGGAAGGAAACCAATGGCTCACCCTGCACTCTGACCTTCAAAGGTCATCCAAAAAGACAATTTCCCCTTGGGGATTAATTAATGCAGTGTGTACCAAAATGTACTTAAAGATATCTTGAAATAAATGTTAAGATATATGGTGTATGTACCAGGAATGAAGGACAGGCATCCTGGCCAGGATAAAGGAAGGATTCATGCTCGGCCAGGAAGTCACAAAGAAAGGAGGGGGTGAACAAGCCCACACAGCAGGTGGTAGTGTTCGTAATGGCTGGTCCTCCTTAGGACATCTGCAGGGTGGCATGGGATTTGGAATCTAGAGATACCGCAATGTCTGGGCCTTTGGGTACCACCAGATGGCACTGCTGGGGGAGGACTGCACGGTTCATGTATGAGTCAGAAGTGCTTCTGAGGACGGAGTCAAGAAGCCAGAAGCAGTTTGCTTTAAAAGAGAGCTTGCAGCCTCACTTAGACTGAGACAGAGTTACGAGGCAGCAAGCGACACTCGACTGGAGGCCAAAAGTGACAGAAAGCTTTATTGTTTGTATGGCTGTGTCTCACTGTTTGTGTGCTTGTTGGATTAAAATAATCCATTATTTGTTGGGGATTATTGGGTTTGGAGTGTGGTGCTCAGTGGTGCCCCCTACTAGTTACAATGCTAATATGTCTGTTTCATGATATCTCAGATGCATTTCAAGAAATTTTAAAATGATATTCTCTTCATTTTGAAACATCAGAAATCCATTTTACATCCATTTTCAGACATCTTTAAATAACTCTGCCTGAAGTATCAGCATTGATATTTTGCAAATCTTCCACTTTTTTCCTCTACATCATATCAATTGACAACTGTACAATCACCCATATTCTAAAAAATACTGGTTATTTAATGGTATTTTATGGTTTTGTACTGGGTTGTGTGGTCCCTTGTTGAACCTTTACTTGACAAAGCACCATTTCATTCTGGGAAGGATTCTTTGCATATGAAATTGGTTCTTTGTGCTTTCAAAAACTTCCTAATATGAAGAAATGGTAACTGAAATCTTGAATGTATGGTAGACTAACTAGCAGGACACTAAAGTTTAAGAAATCCTGAAGTTAGCCTGTGGTATTGTATGCACCAAGAGTCCTTTTAAAATCATGAGCCATTGGTATTTCACAAATCTATTACTATCTATTGTGAAGGACAGCCGGGTCCCATGCCCGGCAGGGATGCCCCTGCTACTTATGTTCCCGGGAAGCTGCCATGGGCAGTCCAATATCTCCCCCGGGACGCTTGGTGGCAGCCTCCCTGGCCGGCGGTGATTCCCCAACCACCCGCAGGGCTCCATGGGAGATGGAGTCCTCCACAGCTTGGTTGGGGCCCGGGGTGGCCGCTAGGGGGGTCTGTCTGCTTCCAACAGCCCGGCTGGACGAGTCCCACCCGGAAGTGCAATTAGGACCAGGTGGGTTATAAAAGGGCCCAGCCACCACCACAAGATGAGCCAGAGTTGGGAGGAAGGAGACGAAGCTTGAGAAGGAGTGGTGGTAAAGGAAGAGAAGTGTGTATTTGTGCTTTGGGACTGGGACTGTGTTTGGGCTGTGTGGCACAGGGAAGACGTGTCCCACAGCTGAAGAAAAATAAAGTCTTTGTACTTTTTATACATGCCTCCGTGTCTATCTGTGTCGGGTCAGGCGCCTATATAGCGCCTTTGTTACACTATTCATAGTTTTTTACTTTATGGAGCCTGTTACAGATATAAATAAATAAAGGTTGTTTCTGGAACCTTCATGTCAATGGGTCTTTTGGAACCAAAAATGGTTCCTCTGTAGCGTTGCTCTGAAGGAGCAGGTATACAGTAGAATTTATGTGTACTTGTCAAGTAGATTTATTTTATCCAGTCACTTCCACACCTACCAGTATAAACTCTGGTTCGCAATGATGTGATCCATGTTGGTTAATTTTTATTCTAACTTCATGGACATGCAAATACCCTATTTAATCTATCTGTTCATCCACCCATTTGCTGAAACTGCATAATACAATGTGTGGTCACAGGAGGCATCCTTTTATAAACTTTAAAAATGAATTTTACAATAATAATAAGATGGATACATTCAATTTTAGACATGTTATAAGGGACTGACAGCACACTCTGGATTATCATCAGACAAAGTCAAGCACTATTTGGCTATATACCATATATATTTTATGATCTGAGGGTGTACAATAGAGATTCCATGACCACTTATCCCCCCTTTCAAATGCCAGCTTGAAATGGACTGGTGTGTCATCCATGGTACTTTCTGCCTTGAAGCCATGGTTCACTATAAACTGATTAATAGTTTTGTCAGTGTACATTGTGACCACTAGGCGGCATTGCATCACCCCAAACCCCTGACAAAACTGCACAGATACAAGTCCTGGGTTCAAATAAAAGGTTTATTATAATAAAGTGCCTTAACAAAAGGCTTCTTCGCAATAATAAACAGAAACACTGTACTAATTTTTACTGTTGATAACCCTTTGTGATCAAATTCTTCAAAGAGATTTGGACATAATATGTCTTCTTTAATTGGGAACTTAAAGTGCGGAAAACATTAAAATTTATAAGAGCTGAGAGAGCAAGAACTGTGTCTGTCAAAAGCATTCACTCGAATGAGAGGTGAAAGTGCCATGTGTGTAGCTGAATATGGATGAGAGGTGGGTGTGACTTGAAAAAATCTCTTCAAAAAAGTTTCATCTTGTCACAGGATTTTTTTATATAATAGAGAGAAATCATACTATCGCTACTTTTTAAAAGAATAAATTGTATATCCTATGTCTTCAATATTATTTTTCACTGTGCCAGTTGTTTTGAGTGCCTCCAGCCCATCCAGGTTTCCTGCCGTATGTCCAGTGCTGCTGTCTTCAATTATCCTGAATCAGATTGAGCAGGTTTCAGAATTTTCTGTTATATTTCTTTGTTTTGAGTGAGTTTAGAACTCAAGGTAAATATTGCTTGAGTCCCAGTCTGATGTATTTTCAAAGAAGTTGTTCAATCATTCATTATCTGTGTCCCTTTGGGTGTATAGGGTTATTGTTGTCACATTCTTACTTGTATGTTTTAGCCCTCAACACCCTGAATTGGTTTGACAACGGATGGATGAATGAAAGGATAAAAAGCACAAAAACTGACAATGATTTTTTAGAAGCAGAAAAAACATTTAATAAGTGCACTGGATAACTTGCCAGCCTGGCTGAACCAAGAAGAAAAAACAGTTAAGCTGGCAGACAGTGAGAGTGATGGAAAGAGGAGAAGGTTTTGAAATTGGTCATCTAAAGAGGAAAAACCCAGACTAGTGACTGGACAGCACACTGTTAAAAAGAAATGTGCCAAAGTGGTTCTCTAGAGTAATGCCATGGGCAAAGCAAATTCATAAAAGAACCATTTACTTATTTGGCTGACAACAATTTTACTCAAAGTGACTTAAAACATTTGAGATAAAATTGGTTACATTTCTTTTATCTTTCCGATTGGAGCACAGGCAGGTGAAATGACTTGTTCAGGGTCACATAGTGTCAATGGTGGGATTTGAACCCAATAACCTCAGGGTTTGAGGTCCAAAGTCTTAACCACTACACCTGTGCAAGAAGTATCCTGAAGAAATATTTTCTTTAGATTGATCCTTGCAGTAAATAGCCACAATGAGATGCACTGATTTGTGAAACACCAGTAATGATTTTAAAAGGACTCTCACTAACTACAACAACACTTACTTTAGGTTTTCTTTATCAGTCAGTGTCCTGCTGTGTGACCTACTAGACATTAAAGATATCTGTTTTGTCGATATACTAGGATGTTTTTCAAGGCCCAAAAAGCAATTTCATTTGCAAAGAACCCTAATAAAATGGTTATTTGTCGAGCAATGGCTCTAGAAGAACAACACAAACAAGTAAAGGGTCATTAAAGAAACATTATTTTAAGAGTGTGCTAAGCAAACTAGTGAAATGCTAAGAAGATTAAAATTGGAGGATAAGATTTGCTGCCTCAGGTCAGCAGGTGGCAGCAGAGAAACTCTACATGAGAAACCAAGGACAGGAAGGCTGGAACATCCAAACAGAAGATCCCATTGGCTTGAAGTAAGTTCAGCAGTCTGTAAAGGGCACCACAACTTTCCAAAAGTGGGATTTAGTAGGTTATCATTAAGATAAAATAAATTCTGGTGATGGCCCCTAAAGTGTCCCCATGATTGAGTTTTAATAGCCTCTCCATACCAGAGGTAAATAAGCCTTAATTTTTGAGTTGAGTGGAAAAAAGCCCCACCAGCAATGAGAAAAGACCTGTCTTATCGATCACATATCTCAAAAGGGACACCTACAGCTACATAGTCTTTGTTTACTTTGTATCCCTTACTTGGTTTATCCCTTGGTTTTATAAAATCACCAATTTATAGAAACTAGTTTCTTTTTTTCTAACATATCATAGGGGCAGAGCAGAAATTGACTTATTCTAATACAGGGGATGAACCAGAGCTTATTCTAGGTACACCTGGGACAAAGCAGAAACCAGACCTGCTCATTCAAGGGGCTACTCTCTCATACATTCACACTCATTTAGGACCACTTCACAGAGTACTGCACACCCATCAGTGTAACAAATGCTTGTTTAGTAAGGAGGCAGAAAACTAGACCACCCAAAGAAAACTCACTCTGCCCACAGTGAGAACATGTAAATTCCTTTCTGCCAATAACAAAGACAGGATTCAAAGCTAGATCCTTGAATGTGCATTCATATTCATATACTGTACCATTGGTTGTGAAATTAATTTATTCTATTGAATGCTATTCTTTAATTACCCACATGGTTCGATGTATCAAACAATTCTAAATAATACTTGTAGTATTACAAAGTGTGTTTTCATTGTCATCAAAAAGAAGGCAATCTTAGTGACTTATGCATAGTTTTTATTAGCGTAGGTTAATTGTTCACTGTTTCACAAAGTCTTCATTTACAAATGTGCTTAATCCAGCACAGGGTGACAGGTGTCTAAATGAGCAGATCTGGACCAAGGCAGGAAGAAGTCCTGGACAGGGTGTCAGTCATCTCTATATATAATCTTCATTTGGATCTTGATCTTTGTTTGTCCGCGAATGAATTAGAAGAAGAAGCACTAGATGGCCGTAGAGAGACAGCTAAAACATAGGCATTGCATTAAGAATCTCCTCCAGGCTTATACTACTGAAGATTGTGGTACGCCAGTCATACTTCAAAACACAGACATTTAAACTAAACAAATTGTTGTGCTTTAAATCAACTAAAGAGATCTTCATTTAGATCTTGATCTTTGTTTGTCTGTGAATTCCACTCATGCGTAGACCATCTTCCAGTTTAGTACGTTGTTGTTACTCACGGATGTCAACAATGTGCCGGAATAATAAAAGGGGTGGTGGACAGTGTTACGCTGGTTATCTCCTGAGGCCTGGTTAGAGAATGAGATTGCCAAAGATAAAAGGTACGCGCCTACGTAACATATGAATGAAAGAAAGACAGTGGGTAAAATGAATGACAATGTAACAGCACGTTCCGGAAAATATTATTGTTACGTTGTAGCCAGCGAATGCTGCGCGTCTCACAGTTGTACTGTGTAAACGAGACGGACTGTGAACGGACTGAAGCAGAAATGCTCCTACACCACCACATAATTACCATTCGGACAGTGACTCCGAGTAGGCCGTTTCTATCGAATCAGTGTCCAAGGGTTTTCTTTTGTAATTTTGTTTCCCTTATAAAAAATCATAATGCTGTGCGACGAAGGGCCCAGTTCACGACTGGCAGCCACTTTTAAACAGGGAGCCCTTCACAGACAACTTTAAAACGTGCAACGTAGTTGGGCGCACATGGCTAGTTTAACATAAAAGTATTATTATGTGCTCACATGTGCTGTCCAACCATTCATCTTCTAACACACTTAATCAACCTAAGGAGCTGAAGGGTCAAAGTCTATACCAAGGGGTAAGATGGAAAACAACCCTAGATGAGGCGCCACTATGAATTCCTTAAAGCCAGTCTAAGGTTTCTTAAACCTAACATGACTTGACAATGCTTGTTATTAACAATGAAGACCTTCTCAATTTCTTATTTCATAGTGTCTGTTAAAATTTAATAAAATAAGACATAGATTAACTAATATATTGACAACAATAAAAGTTATAAAGATTGTTGGAATTTCACCAGCCAGATCTTTAGGCTCCTAGCAAATCAAGCTATTGGCAAAATGTTATAGCTTTATGACAAAGGCATCAGACCTTTTGTTTGGATTAAATACTCCACTTGTCAACTACCTCTTTTCATGCACTGATTATGAAGGTTAAACTGTTTATTTTATGAGTCTTACCTGAAATTAAATTCCTGAACAGAATTTTCCATGTATAGAGTAGCTCAGGAGCATAGAAGTTAGCACTCTTGTCTTACATATCTAGAAGATTGTCTTTGAACGTTTGCCTGTGCAGTCTGATTAGAGTCTGCATCATCTCTCCTCTTTGGTGTGGGTTTTCCTCTGATCAATCTGAGCCCACACCCTAAATACAGGGGTATTTCTCTACTGGGACACTCTAAATTGGCCCAATCTGAGAAAGTGTGTGATTTTACCCTACAATGTACTGCTGTCCATGTTTGAGTCATGCCTCACACCAAAAGGTTAGGCATATATTATGTATTATAAATTTTGTTTTGTGAAAGACTCAAAATCTTTTCTCTTACTTTTTGTAAAAAGAATCAGTCTATGATAGGAACATGCTAATTCCAAAAGCATGATCAAAGATGGAGAACTGGGCATATATGCTGTCTCTTTTTCCTTCTCAGTATCTGAATCTCTTAATCATAAGTGAAAGCCAACCATCAAGGTTTAGACTTCTGAGCATTCTCTGAGCTTTTGCATAGAGGAACATTGCAATGACGGCAGAAGAAAGGACCCATGATCTCTGATATACACACATAAAGTTGAACCGGACACACACATGGGACAAGCACAAGTACAATTCAAGGCTAATACTAAGAGTGCCAGAAAACGGGCTGAATCGCGGCATTAACAAGCACTTGGACTTGAACCAGCATATGCAGGCTGAAAAAGAAGAACATCCAAATAATAAAAAAAACTCCTTCTGAACCTCACCTTATTACCCAATAAGATGTTATATATTGATTTCATACTTGGTATGAAGAATTTGTCTTGCAGTTATATCAGAGCATAAGAGTCAACCTTAAATAATATTCAATAGAATAAGAGGAAAACAAACGCTGGCCTTAAATCAAAACGTGGAATTGACGAGTCTAAGCTTCTCTTCTTAACATTATGAACACGATGGACTTAATGATTGAAAGGGTTTTTATTGTTCAAATCATTCCTCTTTAAACTGAATGTGTGGGATTTTTTTTTTTTTTTGAAATGCTGCAGATCTTACTGACTTCAAAAAGCTAAATGTGAAAAGACTTCCATACCCAATTTACACTGTGATTGTTTTATTTAGATTCACAGATTTGAGCCTTGGTTTACAGTGCTGCAGAAAGAAGGATTTGGCATTTTTGCTGAAAAATAAGGAAAGCCTGAATTTGATTTTAACTTTGCTTCAGACCCTGAAAATATCATCAGCATATACTACACTGTCACTTTATTTTTTACATATTTTCGTGTTTTACACTATACAACACAAATGCTGCTCTCCTTACTATTGACTGGTTTCCCGTTTACACTCGATTGGGTAGGCCTGAAAAACTGATGGATGCACTCGCACAACTTGTGGTTCTTTAATGACATTTTATTAGGCCGTGTGATTCTTCAAGGACCGTCGCTTGACAAATAATCAGTTAAAGCTGAAGGTTGTTTGCATAAGAAATTGACACTTTGGTCTTTAAAAAAGGTTCCTAATAAGTGGACAAACAGAAATCTTTAATGTCTAGTAGGCTGCCTAGCAGAATACAAACAGATCAAGAAAACCTGAACTTGGCCCTTGTTATTGTACGCAGTGAGAGTACTTTAAAAGTAAAAACAAAGGGGAAAAAAGGAATTTCACAAATCTGTATATCATTTACTAATTATGTTACCTGTTGTGGTTTTAAATCAGAAAAAGGCTTCTTTCTGGAGCCTCAATGTCGCTAGTTCTTTTGGGAACCTAAAATGATTCCATCATGTCATCATTCTGGGCTCCTTTATTTTTTAAAATGTGGATGGCTGTGCGAGTGAAATAGCCGAAAATATTGTTAAAATGTAAATAAACGACATGTAGCGATGCTTGGTCCGTTATCAATAGAAAAAAAAATTGCTTGCAAATACTATAATTCAGAATAGTTCTATTGTGCATTCAGCCTTAATGCGCACTTCCTTTTGACCAGGGAATAAAGCAGAAATTTATAAGGCAACATGCACGTGCATTTAACTTTTGAAGATCAAATTGGTGTATAAAGTAAAGCATACAAATATTCATAATTGTTTTGTCTATATACCATCATTATATTATTGAAACAAATGTACTACATAAAAGAAATATAATGAAGTTTAAAACAACAGTCAACACGGAACGTTCTTTTTCCTTATCCAGCATATATCTGTTCAGTTTATTGTTATATTGTGTGTAAAGATACATAAACGTTAACATGACATATATTATTATTATTATTATTTAGCAATAAAGCTGTCACCTGAAAAATGTAGGCTATGTAAAGTTCATACGAACACCTGATTCCTCAAATAAGAATTAGTTACTTAAATGTCACCCAAATATTAAAAAGTGTCCAGAAGTATACGTGGAGTGTTCAACATGACGCTAAAGCAAATGATAAGGCTTGCTATAGAAATGAAATCACCGAGCCGGTTTGAGCCTCGGTAAAGCCCCCCACAGTCTCCACGTAATTCAAGCCGTCACATTTTGGAGATACAACATTCCATTTTTAAGGTACAGTGTTTAAAATTGTATAATGGTTAATATTATTGGTCATGAATTGAATACATTTTCTCACTCAAATGATCGATCTGCATTTTCCAGAGCCTGCCCTTCGGTTCCCAGTGTCCAACCAGTCGATGGAGAAACAATACAAGAATGGAGTCCGGACTAGACGGCCGTCCATTACTGCACAGCATTCACGTGCACTTTCAATCATGTTAGTTAAACTTAGACTAGCAATCAAACTGACACAATCATTTCGCCAATCTGATGTCTAGTCGTTGCCGTCTTTCATTACCCACCACACACATTTTAAAACCAGCATTATATGTTTTAAATTAAAAGAATGTCGATGAATAAAACCTAAAAACGACTTGCATCGTTTTGCCAATTCGAATTCACACCTTCAACTCGAAACATAATATTTCCTTTACCTTAAATAGCACAACTACAATTGGATGCTTTTATTTAAAAAAAAAAATCTGTAATATATTTATTCTAAAAACTTTCCGTAGATGTGAGGTGCGAGTCATTACCTAAACTACCAAACCTGACGAAGACATGTGTACCGTGACCTCGTAGATTATACCTTCTTCTGTACTTCTGTATATTGTACTGTCAATACCTTGTTTAAAAAACACCACTATTCATTTTTTAATGTCGCTTAATGTTGCCTGCGAGTGTCTAGTTAAATCACCCATTACATATTTTCAGCCCTTTTCCAGTGGGCTTGTGTGGCCACTCAAGGCATTGCTCAATGGCCACATTTCTACCCAGATACAACATTAACTGGCCGCGATCATAACTGTGTTATTTTCAAACAATCATTTCCGTATATATGCCAGGTATATGCTTGAGGCCCCCCTCTCATTAAATAAGAGTATCTAGTAATCATTTCGCAATTACTTGCGAAGTCAAAGTTGGTTTAAATTGAATTGCTGCTATACTGTACATTGCTTTGACCAGCACCATTTCGTTTATACAATGGAAATAAAGATTAAGCATATAATTATAACGCCACCACTGCGTGGTATCAAATCGCAGTTCATACTCTTTTCATGCGTAGCCAAAGGCTGGTGGAATCTACTGCCCACCCCATTCGACTCCCCCCAATGTGTTTAATCCGTATTTGAAGAGACTTTTGAGTATTGACTTTCTGTCTAACAGGTAGATTTTGTAATAGTTGCATTTTATTCTGAGCTCTTTGCTTGTGGTGATCAAGTTGTTCCATTGTTCGGTGACTTTGTCCCCAAACAGTCTCCAAGACTGATGTTTATTCGATTATGTTACCCCCTTTTGTAAGTCGCTTTGGAATAAAAAGTCTGCTAAGCAAATATACGAAAATATAAATGTAAAATATATTAAAGACTGATCCTTTTGGATTTTCTTTCAAAGATGGAACTAAGTGCGCTTTTTCTCGTGTGCGGTTCCCTTTAATAACAAAATAACCATTAAAACGTTTGTTTCACAAATTGCACTGAAGAAATACAGCAAGAGATTGAACTTAATTAAGACTTTAATAAAGGTAAAAGCAAAGTTCTTGGGTGTGTTGATAGTGGAATAATTGATTTTAGCCGAAGTTGACATTCCAGAGGTTGTTAGAATTGGTTAATGGCAGAAGACGCGTTTATCTTTTCTTCGCCCCATCTCGTAACCAACCATACAAAGTTGCATTAAAGGCATCGCGACAAAGTCAATGCAAAAACCTTTATACAGTATATGCAAACTGTCCTGGCAACCGAGTCATTTAGTTTAATTGTGAGACGTCATATGCCGCGATAGGTGGTGACGCTCTCTGAAGTATTCGTGACAGATCGGGCAGGTTAGTTTTTCTTCTCGCCTCCTTTTCGTCTGCGATTCCACAGCAAATTCCTTTTTGTGATGGGACCTCATGTGAAAAACCAAATCCGACGTCATCCGAAAAGCCAGGTTACATTTAGCGCACCAGTTCTGAGCTGCCACCCCAAAAGATGTGAATGAGGGTGGGAGCAACGTTAATGAAGACGTGGTCTGTAATTGTACTCCGATCTGTCTAGGCCAGGCTTCGGAAGCGTAAGGAAGGGATGAGGTCATGTGAATGTTTGTCTGAAGCGAGGTCGTGGTAGCCAAATCGGCGTTTAATAATTTAGATCCCAACAGACTGCCATATCCTAAAATATCATTGGAGGTAATAGAGTCTGACAAATCCCTTAGACTCCCCGTTGAAACGTTTAACTTGTGGGGCAGAAGAGCCGAGCAGTCGCTTACCACCCTTTTACTGGGCTTACAGAACGCACTTTTTTGGTCTTCCTCCGCTCCCTTTGGCACTACTAAAGAAAATGCGCTCCCGGTCGACTTCAAAGCGGAGTCTGCTGCTAAACGATTCAGCCCTGTTTGCTTATCATGTTTTTCTGAGATGGTCTTTTCGTTCTTTATTCTGTCCTTGTCCTTCCGTACTTCAGTAAAGGCGCTAGATTTTGGTTCAGTCAGTAAATATTTACCATCACTGAGTTTCAAAACAGAAGCTGTCAACTCGGGAACAACATCTTGGCTGTCCCTATTCATAAAGACGGTGTTATGTACGTTAGAAAAATTGGTCTTTTCCAGCAATACTGATTTGTTGCTTTTCACACTTTCCTGATCGATGCATTTTCCCTTTCGGAAAAATACATTGGCGATGTCTTCTTTTGCGTTGCCTCGTTTGAGCTCCAAATCTCGGGCAATGTTGTGAAAGTCGGTCACCCGAGAAGTGCGCTTTATTTCAGTCATCCTTCTCTCTTGAAAATCACCTTTGCCTTGAATGCAAAGAAAGCGAGTATGTGCCATGAAAGGGTTTTCATTCTTGAATGTCTGGTCACATTTCAAGCATTTAAAACCTACAAAAAGTATAAAGTGTGTCAAAATGCAGAACAGTTTGTGACAGAATCGATAATCTATAAAACACAAGTAAAAATCTAGCAAGACTTCAGTATTTTATTACATCTTACGGCACATTTTGTCAAACCTGTAGTCCCTCTCTGCCAAGAAATGGACACAAAACTGGATCATTTTTCACTTTCGCTGAGCACCAACACTCACACTATTAATATAAAGTGTCCAGCCTAACAGTATTTTTGAATGATCATGACTTTGAAATGAAAAAATAACGGGAGAACATGCAAACTTCATGCGGGTAGCTCTTTCAGTAAGAAAACACTGAGAGTTTGCAATGCAATCTGCTCATCGTGAAGCATTGTGGGTTTTATCGTGGTAAAATACCATTTTAAAATACATTGTGCCTCTTTGTGTAAATTACAGATTTATAAGCAGCTTAAATTTAGCAGTATTCTCTAGCTTTTCCTTAAAACACGTTAAGTGTATATGTTTGTGTAAATTACAGATTTATAGTCAGTTTAAATTTAGCAATACACCCTAAATCATTTTCCTTCTTTTTAAATGACATTTGCACTTAAATTAAGCATCACTCAAATGGCTTTGCCTTTTTCTTATTCTTATTAAATGATATGTATGTGTTTGCTGCAATAGTAAAAAATATTGGTTTTAGTCTACAAGTAAAAACGTTAGAAGCTCTTGATACTTACCATCAGGTGACAGGCGGGCTTTGATTTCACTAAATCCCAAGAGGTGAGAAAGTTCATCATCGTACCACACGAGAAGCTCTTCGTCTTTCTTTATATTTCTTGTGGATCTGAAATACAGTTGTCCGCCTTTCAGGAAGGCTTCAAGGTTCTGTTCCTTGCTGTTGCTGGCTGCTTGCACAAGGCGCAGCCAGTGGAGAACATTCGGAGAATTCTGCATCGCTTCTGTGTCCACCTGGGCAGGAACAGCAAACAGGCTGACATTCAGTTTCGAGAAAATGTGTAATGATCATTCATGGTCACGTTTCATTGATGCTGGATTTGTAAAGTCAAGCTTTCGTTATGTACATCGAGACTCGAATGGGTTTGATTTTGAAAGTAAACGAGCTAAGCCCCCAGGTAATACACTCAAAGCGTGTTCGAGCTTAGCTATATGCGGTACTGCTAATGCGAGCGTTGTGTGGGTCAAAGTAACTTCAGTGCTGTAAAGATTTAGTCCAAATCCTCTGCAAGACTGGCAGACATGGGAAGATTAAAATACAAAGGGGACCGATATATGCAGGATAAAACAGTAATGACTATGCAAAAGAAACACAAGCACAGACTGTGCTGAGAGGAATGAATAATCAGCCTAATGCGCGACGTTCACCCTCTGCCATTCTGCCAGATTCGCTTCTTCGTCTTAATAAAAGAATCTATTAAGTGTCGTTAGAAAGGCGAAAGCATCTATATCAAGTGAACACACATATATTCACGATCTTTAAAAATATAGCTTCGTTTGGAACATTAACTGACATAGACAAGTAATAAGGTTTGAACATCTAATGATTTTAACAGCTCAAAAATTTTCTTGAAAGTGTGGGCCAATAAAAAGACTGATAAAGTTTATTATTGATTTAAAGTCGTAAAGCAATTTTTCAAAACTATTTAGTCGATAATTTCCTACAAGAGGACTGATATATCGCTCTGTTAATGATAATACTTTGAAAGCATCCACATAAAAATAAATGACCAAGTTGTAAGAATGGGTGAGGAATAACAGGAGTGGCATATTAATCAAACATTTTCATCTTTTTTTTTTATTTATCGATTTATGTGTGTTTGTGTTTACATCTTGAGCAGTGCCGATATATTTATTTGTAATTAAACTGTTAGAAAATTTACTTAATGTATCCTATTCGTATCAGATCACTTGTCTTATGACTCAACAACTTAACATAAATCATTGATATGGTAAAAGGAACTGTTTTTAATGTATTTTTGCTACCAAACATGATTAAATAAGATGTTCGAAGAATAAGCGGCAATGTATTTAAATCTCTCAACTCTCTTACGCCTTTCCGTGCGATGTATTTAAATCTCTCAACTCTCTTACGCCTTTCCGTTTGACATTACAGATCACAGCGTGTAAGTTCTTTCCAATGACAATATATTTGTAAAGCTACTGCTAGTGGCTCTGTACTGTAAAGAAACATATTTGATAATTGCTCTGCGTTACTGGTATGGATCTCAATGGAAACGATAGATATGTAAAAATCAGAACTTACCCGAAACACGTAAGATTTGTTTCTTCTGTCGGAACACTTCAGCGCTATAAATGCAATGGTGTCATAAAACGTGTTTTGAAGGAGACAAGGTCCAAAAGTAGTTCCTTCCGGGACGTCCCGAGTGATGTACACACTTGTTAAAAGATCGGTGAGGTGATGGTGGGGTAGCTTGCTGTCATTTGCCCAAATTGACTTGGAGAAGTAGTTAAGGTCCATATTTTCACTAACCGGAAACAAAAAAGTGATAGTTTAGCAAAAGTTGAGACTTATAACGTGGTGATATACCCTGTCACTGGAAGATTAATATAGAGCACCTTGCTGAGAGTTAGTTTGAATTTCAAAGATTTACAAATTTGAGAGGATAGAAAATACACTGTTCGTAGCTAAATATCAAAAATGGCAAAACATAAAAGAAAAAATGTATTTGGGTTAAGCATGATTATGCAAGTTACAGTTCCACTTTAAAGCGTCATCCTGAATCCCAGATCATTTCATTATACTACACTCCAAAATCACATTAAATGTGTACATACTGACTAAAATAAATACCTTGCTGATAAAATGTAAAATCCAAATCAAGTTTGCTATGAATTAAGAGGTGGTCTGTTTCTTCAGCGGGTTGTCTTTGTTTTCAAGCATTTCGGTTTGAAATTTCCTATTGTGTGTCCATCTGGCACTCAAACTGTCCATTTTTCTGTTTACTTTTTGGACTGCGATTAAGTTGCGCTGGTGGAACATTATATACATATGGATCCAGTGGAACAAATAGAGACGTGTGCAAGTTGTTTTTCTCAGTTTAACAGTAGACTATTAAGATTCTAATCAACGCTTTGGACTGAAGCTATAAATACCAACTGCATTGCACTATACCAATAATATACCAATTCATTTCTCGAATTTAAGAAATTATTTTAAGATTGAGTTAGTCACACTGCTTTAAAAGTGCATTGACACTTACCAGCCCGATGTTTAGGTAATCCACAATTGACCGAGTGCTTCTCAGTTCGGTGGAGGTCCGCAGGCGTCTATCTCTGCGGGATTTCAAGTGTGAGCTGTGAGGGGTCTGCTCTGAAGTGGCAGCTACGCTCCTCGCAGAGACGCTTTTCCTGAGGGTGGAGGTTTATAGCCATTGAAGCGTGACAGCCCAATACCAAGCTCTTCTCTGGACCCTGCCAGCCCAGGTGGCATTCTCATTGGTGCATTTTTTTTAGTTTTCCGCCTGCCTAATTAATTAGGAAACCTACATTGTTAGGGAGATTCATTTTTAAACCGTATCCGAGGTTGCGAACGTAGACGAATCTAACGGATTTGCAGCACGAGGTCACTTTTGAGATAGCCTTTCGTGTAACGTATTCGTCTTTGGGTATTTTTTCTTGTTTTCAACTTGTGTAAGTTACTCTTTCAGCATTCGTTCCCTTTTAAATAAACCAATGAAGTCAGAAAGTGATTTCATTGTCTGTAAAGGACAGAACTGCAGTTCCGGTAGATAAAATTACAGTTAGCAGTTATACAGGAAAACGAAATTGGAAAAGGTTACTTCACACTAGGGGGAGAATTGAAAATCGCATTTGATGCATGGGGTTAAAAACCCCACTGCCTTTCAATGTGTCGTTTTTTACCAAAATTTCTCAAATTATATGAGGGCGAATGAGTAGCCCACTCGGCCACTAATGTTCTCTTAAGTAAACCTTTAGCACATTCAACTGTCATGGTTTAATGTATAATAATAATAATAATAATAATAATAATAATAATAATAATAATAATAATAATAATAATAATAGATAGATAGATAGATAGATAGATAGATAGATAGATAGATAGATAGATAGAAACATCTTAAGAGCTGGTAGTATTACATTCAACATAAAAAGAAAGTAGGCAAAATCGTGGCCAGTGGACAACAACAACAACATTTTTTTATATAGCACATTTTCATACAAATGATGTAGCTCAAAGTGCTTTACAGGATGAAGAACAAAAATTAAATGCAAATAACAACAACCGGATCTGTACCCACTTTGCCCAATTCGGGGTCTTGGGATTCGAATTTATCCTGCAGCCTACGGCATAAAGAAGGACCAGTACGCTAGTCAATCCATGAAAGAAAAACAGTAGAGCTCCAAGAAAAACCTTAATACCAATGCAGAAGGTTCAGACTGTACGCATATAGTTCAGGTTTTGAACCCAGGACTTTGAAAGTGTGAGGCAGCAGTAGTTTGCTATCCATGGACTTTGGGTGCACCGCATTATCTAGTCCTGGGTATGGCAGGACGCTTGTCTATCGTAAAGCCCACTGACAAACCCACAGTCATGTCTTCTTCTATTCTCTTAAACTGTACAGCAGTTTTTGATTATTGCTGCACCTCCAAATGTAGGATCACAATGTAGCGTCCTTGGTATTCATTTATTTTGGTGTTGATAAAGTAAATGCAATTAACTGCGATGTCACGCACTTCTCGTACGTTTTTACCTTTAACAGTTCAAATTTCCAACCTGTTACGGATCTAAAAAATAAATAAACAAATAAAGTAAATGAAGGATCTTTCTGGAAGCCTCGTGCGGGTAGCTTTTTTGAGAACCAAAAATGGTTCCCCTAAGTCATCGTTCTCATGAAACACTCTGACACCTTTATTTTTAAGAGGGCACCACTGATAACCACTGACTCAGGAAGCAGCACGTTTATTATTATTATTATTATTATTATTATTATTCTGCGGTAGGCTGGCGCTCTGCCCGAGGTTTGTTTCCTGCCTTGTGTCCTGTGTTGGCTGGGACTGGCCCCAGCAGACCCCCGTGACCCTGTAGTTCGTATATAGCGGGTTGGATAAGGAATGGATGGATGGATGAATGGATTATTATTATTCTTTGATGTTGTTATTGCCAACATTTTATTAAAATAATCCACTGTAGATCGTTTGCGTGCCATATTTTCCTGAAATTAACTACACGACTGAAGGGAAGACACGCGACACCAGTCAGTATGGTGGATGGATTCTGTTCAGAAGGTGTAATAGTTGTGTATGTGTGTGTGTGATACATGTATGTATATGTATGTATGTATGTTTTAGTTGTATCTGCTCCTTGTGCTGCACGTTGATTTTTGTCTGTTGATTTATTCCTGTACAAAAATGATTGTACCGTGTTACCATTAGACCATTTGTATCGCCTACGGCGTAATTGTTTCTTGTTTCTTAAGAAATGCATTTCAGAATGTACCATCGACAACAAGTTCACATTTGAGTATTTACGCTCTTAAATTAGCACTTCAGACCTGACATTTTTGCAAAACTTTTGCATTGCAATTGTCTATTATATTAGTGAAATACATTTACTTTTCTACCGCCAGAAGACAACACTGTCTGCCTGACTATTGTATATCATCAATATGTCATATATCACCAAATATGAAACATATTGGACCTTCACAATTTCAAATCATGATAAACAGTATAAATGTTAGTATTGCAGAATCATAAAATCAAATCTATTAACGCAATAACAAACATAAAATGTGCAGCTTAAAGAATGTGGTCTAAGGAAAATTAGTTTTCACTGTAGGAAGACGTTTTCCGTATCAATGAGGCTTATTGAACCACTCATTACTAACCACCTAACGTTGTTAAGAGTAATCAATATATTCAATCTAAAATGTGTTAAATTATCCACTTTGGGCCGCTACAACAGAGTTTAAGGAGGAAATTCCAAAACTAAATTAAGGTAATAAAAGATTTATAAGGACATTTGACAACCGAGATTTTTGAGGAGATACGTTCAACTAAAATAAAGTACTAGGCTTTAATGGCCCGATCAACAGAAAGACGAATGACTAGTAAATCGCTCTGTTTTCCTGCTGTTTCATAAGACACAGAGGCGATTGAAAGTTGTACATACCAATGGATGGACGCCAAAGACAGATACGATTGCACGTATATGAAGGATGCCCAGGTCTGTGTGTTGAAAGTCTAGTTCTTCGAGATTCTTCATTTTGTTTTTACCTTTTCCCCCTACTTCAGAAATGTAACCTTCAAACGTCACAGGTTTTGCTGTCAGCTGAGCCTCGATTTTCTTGCGTGACTTGCGCAGCTGTTTTCAATGACGTAAGTAGCACATTTTCCCGTTAACTCTTAAAAAGTTATGAGGCAGGCTTGGAAACATTTGCACTTCTACTTTTTAAAGGATTGATTATTTTCCGTATTCGTGGCGAATTGCAATCTTCAGAATTTCGAATAATTAATTATTACAGTGTTTTCTGGAGTGTCTTTTATAAAACATTTTTTTTTATTTATGTCGGTATAATTTTGCTTGGCTTTTCTCCACATTCATAATGGCTAACACGGTACAACACCCTAGTACTACTTATCTATGTCGTAAAGTTACATTTTCCTCCTTGTCCATGTGGGATATGCACGTTCCCTCGGTGGTTCAGTGGTTTTCCTCCCAAGTTTTCAAAGGTTGTTTAGCGATTGTAATTTGGCCCACTGTGATGTGGACGTGACAGAGCACACTCTTAAAAATAACGGTTCTTTACTGACACTTTACTCAGTTGTGTGGTACCCTGTTGATGGTTTGCTTGATCAAACACTATTTCATTCTTGGAAAGGTTCTTTGCATATGAAGTTGGTTGTTTGTGCTTTAAATGGTTCCTAATATGCAGGATAGTATACGGTAGTAGGCTACCGAGCAGAACACTAACATATTCAGAAAATACGGACGTATGGCGAGAGCCTTTTAAAATCACGAGTTATTGGTATTTCACAAATCTGTGCATCTATGTACTTCATTCATCCGTTGACAGATTTAAATAAATAAAGGTTCTTCCAGGAACCTTCATGGTCTTAAGAGAACCAAAAATAGTTCTTGTATGGTATCGTTTTCAAGAACCACTCTGCCACCTTTATTTTTAAAAGTGCGCCTCCGAAGCGGGCTCCTGTCTTGAGCATGACTCTTGGCAACCAAAACCTTAATAACAACGGGCACAGACACACACTCACATGCGGACAGACAAACAGACAATCCACGCCCGACTCTGAATAGAATGAAACTGGTTGGAGAATTTCTGTGACGTGTTATCTTTACTGTCTGTGGAGTCAAGGTAAACTATATGTAATGTACACTGGCCAAATTATCTTGAAATTATTTAAAAACTGGAAGCACTCAACTTAGCCGGATGTTTTACATGCCGTTAGGCCACTTTTGTTATTGTCCACTGGCCGGGAAGGCAAGCGAGCGGACACGATGATTCCAGGTTTTTGCTGCTCAGACGCAGGCAGAAGTTCAAGGACCGAGTTAGTTCGTCATTCGACATTCGCACTTTGAAGTACCATATCTTCGAAAAAATACTTTAATCGTTTTTTAATTCACACTTCGCAACATTTTTGTAGACTTATTTTAACTCGGCCTACTCCTACGGCACAACGAATGGGGCAGGATTCCGACCTCAACGGGACGCCTGTCATTACACAAATCATCCAAACTTTCGCTTACACGATGCGATGTCTGTCACCACTCCAGAGCACAACATATTTTTTTCACTATGGAAGAAAGGTAAGCCACCAGAGGAAAAACAATGCACTATCTTTGGAGAGCAAACTTCGCTAAAATATCTCTCTGTCGGGATCATCAGTTCTGCTCTGTTGGATTTTTGATGTATTGCAACACTAATCAGTGCGATTGACTGTTTGTATTGTAACACACGTTATTGTTTTATGGCTTCAAAACAAGCTCTATATCAGCACAATCATACTTTTCTGACCAGCGTATGCATTTCTGAATTGTTTGTCCTGGCAACACTGGGAGCAAAGTGGGCACCAATCCATACACTGCGCCAAACCGTCGCGGAAAAGCTGTATACAGATCTACAGTAAACATTCATACATGACCATATGATAACTGTTCACTTCACTGCCATATAAAGTTTCTTGCATTATGAATGTGCCCTTTTTCGCATACCCCCACGTACTCTCCAGAGTCACATGGAGAGAGAAGCTTGGGGTGGGAGCGCAGGGTCAGCTATGATCTGCACAAGGCAAGGTGAAGGACTCTTCTCAGGGGGCCCAACAGAGAAAAAGCATTCCTTCTGGCACACTCAAACCGGCAACCTTTCAGTTACCAGCACACATTTTATCAGAGAAGTACCAGTTAAACGTTAAAAAGCTCAGCTAATAACTGGGTGGAACATAATAACGCTATTGGGACCCAGAGGTCTGGAACTGTGAGACACAACTCGCTAACCACTGCGACACCGTACCGTGCCAGTTTATTTAAACATTGGAGACAGTTAATGCTCGTTATCGTTAAGCGTATCCAGGGTTCATAATTGTGTCAGCTGTAATTTATTCAAAATCGTTATATGTAAAGATTAAACACTAACGTGAAACTTGAGTATACCTGCTGAAGGTAAAATATTCAAATGTATCTTATATGAATACACAGAAAAGTATTAAATAGCCGTGTAATTTTGATTATTTCAAAGAAAACTATGTTGCCTGTAGCAAGTCGTGCATTTTTTCTTTGTTTGGTGCGTTTTTCAAAACACGGCTAATTCTGGTTTAATTATGTACTAGATGTATGCCATTAATTAATTGATTTTCAAAAAAATATAGTTTAACGTTATCTTTAGATGTAGATGCGCCACCTATATCAAGAAATAATAGAGGTCCAAAACCGTAATATGCTAAAACATTTTAAGGCATAATAATGGTCATTAAATATATTATTACACTTCTCAGATATATTGCAATAATAATCGTAATTAAGGACTCTGTGGAAACCTTTGTAGAGTTCGTGGGTTTTCTCCGTGTCTACTTGACGTTTTTATTAGAGTTATCGGGGCTTCTTACCACCCCCCGAAAAAGTACGTGTTAGGTTAATTGCAGGTTCTAAATCGGTCTCTTATCAGTTACTGAAGATGCGTGATGTTATGTATATTGTGCTAATGGGTCTACTTTTTGTGGGGCTATGCATACTGTTAACAATTATGTTTGCGTATATGCATTGATATAAGTTCTCTTGTGAATGCAATGTGCAATAAAATGAAACACATCGAAAGCGGTTACCTCACAGCGTTTCTCTATTTTATATAAGGTAGAATTTAGACACAACACGTGACTGATATCCCGGCCAGGGTTAGTTCCAGACAGTACATGTCCAAGCTGTGATCCCCAGCAACCCGTTGATAAATTTTGTGAGACTGAAATTGAATGGATAAAGAATCATTGGACTCTGTAAGTAGCATGCAAGCAGCATAAATATCGATTAGAGAGCTTCCTGTATGGATTCTTTTTTTTTTAAATTTAGAAATTGACTTTTTTTTTTTACATTTTTTATACTTGCTATGTGCTAATTATCAGCTTCTTGTTTTGGATAGTGTGAACGCGTACTCAGAATGATTGCCATCCATCCAGGGAAGGTAATGCCTTGTTCCGAATGCGCACAGGATTGGCTCCGGCTACTTTGCTGCTCGTTCTGTGCTGGAAAAAATGAGAGTTTAGTAAATAAGTAAAGATGTTGGCTGCTGCTTGCTTACATAATTTTCTTGGTTGAGGATTTGGCACAGTGCATGGTGGTGGTAGACATTCCTTAGTTTTCTTATTTGTTGTTTGTTTTTAGAGATTGGTTAAGATCAGCTGAAAATGAGTTTAAATGCGCTCCGTGTTAAAATTCTGCCCACGGATGTCAAAGCATTCCCGATTAAAGTCTGCATACCAAGCCATATGCCCAAACCAAAGTAAGCAGGATTATTTATTATCTGTTGCTTATGCGCACCCAGAATTTGGGAGTTTTTATTTCTTTTCTCCGGAAAAGGGAAGTAGTTTCCTCTTTCTGCAGAAGAGGCATGATCCTTAGCTGCATCGCTTTCTTCTTCCAGCCTTGAGTGTCTCTTAAGTGGGATAAAGAAAGCGTCACGGACAGCGGTGTGAAGCTGACGTTTCCAGCTTGACACACGGGGAGGGTAAAAAAAATTAAATAAATAAATAAAGCCGTCCTCAGCTTAAGCATTTCGGAGATGACGAGAAAAACCGCTGAACTGCGCCGCTGTGCTTTTGGGGGGCTCTGAACTGTGTGGAAAATAAAAATGGCGAGCTTTCGGAGTAGCGTGCCTCTCGTCCTGACTCTGGCAGGGATCGTGATGTTCTCGCTTTGCGTGGCACGGGCGGACATCGTGGAAGAAGGCAAGGAAGAGCGCTCTTGCCAAGGGATCTTCGACCTGTACTTCGTCTTGGACAAGTAAGCCTCTGTCATATTTACGGCCATTTATTTACTCTTCACTGCTCGTGGTCTTGGAGCCACCGGGGCTGGGCGGATCGTTGGCTTCAACTTTGGTGGAGAAACTACAAAGTGAATTTATTGTGATACGTTCTGTTGTTGTTGTTTTTAGTAACGTGCGTTAAAGAATGCAAACTTGATTGTTCGGGGCTTATTCCAGCTGGCGCTTTGTGTATCCCGTAATTGTTATCTGTATGCGTAGGAGAATGAGCAGTAAAGCGCAGAAGACAGGCAAAAAGTGCCAAGAAAAGCAGAGAAAGGAGTCCGCATCTATTGTTTTAGGGTTACTTAGATAAAGTCTTCGTGTCAGCATGTTTTCTTTGTTTGCCTGCTGAAAAGGATGCGTTGTGCTTTCTACTGTAGTGACTCAAGTAATCTAGCGCAACCCCCACGGCGACAAAGCAGGAGAGACGGATTGGATTTCACTGGGATGCCGCAGCTGCTCCAGCTGTGTGCCGAGCGAATCGAGGCGAGCAGCAGCCTATTTGCGAGAGGGCAGCCCGTTACACAAGAGGGTCCGCTTTTTATTTTTTGCATAATTATTTTGTAGATTTAGGTAGTGTTCTCAATTGATTGTCTTTTGCGCGAGGCATAAGTGCTCGCTTTGAGGATGGGTTTCACCAAACCATGGCGGTGAAGTGAAATAAACGGACTGAAAAAAAGGGTGGATTGTTATTATTACTTTGTCTACACCTAAGGTTGACAACACAGTGCTAGTGTTTGTTGCCGAGTTAGGTGCACACAATTGGTATTACAAAGATCAAAGAAACTTTTATTGCGTCTGATCTCCGGTTTGAAGTTTATGTTCATATATTTATACGTAGTGGGTAAGACCACTGCAGATTTTTTGCTGATGTTTAAAAACAAGCTGACCAAGCGTCTTGGAATTTTTTGGGGGTTTCCTTTTCGCATTATTTGTGGTCAGCTTCATTCTGTCGGTGACTTTGTTGAGAAAGAAAACTTAGAAAAGGTATAGGAAGTGCTTCCTTTCTTAAAAATAAGAAAAAAAAAAACAGCTGGAAGCTGTGAAAATCAACATTCAATGATATGTCATTGCACACTTTTTCATATCTAATCACGTATTTAATTGTCACCTAGAATCATTCTAAAACTCTTTTAAGCACTCCTGTGCCCGGTTTCTGTCATATTATCCATCCGTGTTTAAGCCTACGTCTTCCTGCTTATTCTGGCAAAAATGGTCTCTTGGATGGGAAGCCAGTCCCTTGCAGGACACACTCACACAAGGCCAGTTTAGAGTTACTATTTAGTCTGACACCATCCGTTTTAGACTGTGGGAGGAAGCCACAGTCCTGAGAGAAAAAGGCATGCAGGCACAGAGAAAACATGCTAACTAAACAGAGAAGGAAGTCCCAGCTGGGATTTGAACCAGTGGTCCAGGAAATGTAACATGGCAACAATGCTAGCTGAGCTCACTTGTGGTAGCACATATTACATTTCTGTAAAGGAATGCTTGTCTCAGAGATTTATAGAGCTGGGAAATACTCAGAAACAGATACAGTAGAGAGAGGGGGAGAGAGAGACAGACAGACAGACCCAAATCAACTTATTTTGGGGTTTGCTCTGTTGCTTTGCTGTTCTTTTCATTTTCCTTCCCAAGATATTTGCCGAGCTTAACTGTGCTCTTACAAGATGGTTATTAATGGGATAGTTTGGACTATGGCCAAAACATCAAAGGATATTCAACACTGTAAATTTTAGTTGTGTGAGTAGCTGTACAGTTAAACATCCACACGCTGTTTCTTTTATATTTAACATTTTCTTTGTTTCACAATAGACATTGAGTGGCAATAATTGAAAAAAAGAAGTGGAATAATGGTCATTTTCATTTCTGCTTGAATTATACAGCAATTCTCTTGAAAGTCAGTGAAATGTTGACATTATTAAAATAAACATCTCTGTATAAAATAGCAATAAGTAGTGAATTTTTTTTTTTTTTACGATAAAAGATTCAGTACTTTTGGGCTAAATCTCATTTCTGATGGGCTAAGTAGTCAGCCGAATTTCTAGATTTGCTTTTCAGATGCTTCTTAATCTGGCTGGTGGCAGCTAATAGGTACAATGCTTTACTTCTGAGGAATCTGATCTTGAACAAATGCGTATGTATTACAGTGTTCACATTTACTAAAATGGCAGGGCAGTGTGACTTGATGGTGCTGAACTGCAGATGATGACTTTGCTAAGTTCCGTTCCCATTGCTGGCTGACTGTGTGACTCTCCACTGGTACAGAAAACTGGCCCATTGTAAGTGATAAATTCAGCAATGGGGTGGTGTGTCTTATTTTGATCTTGTTCCTGCCTTGCTCAGTTTGCCGTCAGGCAGGATATTTTCCAGTTTACAGCAGCCCAGTCCTGGAAATCCTGTTAGGTAAGAACAGCTGTAAACAGTTGTGCAACCGAGTCAATTTAGATAAAAGCTACAGCCCCATAAATAAATGTAAATGTGCTGCTCAAGACATTCAGGTCAAAATGTTTATTGACCTTCAAGCATACCACTGTATGTCAAGCTGTAGCGGTTAGACTACACTGTTTTGGTTGTGTTATCAGCTGTACTTAATTATAAAAACCCTTTAAAATGTATTCCTTCATTTTCATTTTATAAATAAGCAGTATTATATTGTATGCAATATTATGTTTATGAGAATTAAACTTAACTTTATTTTTGTCCATCTTCTCCTGACTCACTGGTACAAGAATACCCCCACAAATACCATTTGATGCATCTTGATGTTTAGTTACACAGGATGTTGATCTTTTTGGGGTTCCTCCCTATTTCTGACCCTCTAGACCCCAAAAATTCCTCCTCTTTAGGACTGTATTTTGTAAAGGAAATTACTCCTTTATGATAAAGAGTAATGAATGAAGAGTTATGATGAAGAGTTGAATTCAGCAAAAATAATCAGAATAACTTGAAGTTGTGCCTGCCATGAAAACTGACCACAGGAGTTCACCCCCTAATGGGAAATGATCAGTCAAATTTACTCCTTTTCACAAAACATAGAAAAGATTGGTGATATAGGCATGTGGGGAGTCATTTTATGCTATTTTTCACGGTTGTTGATCACGAATATGATGATATCTTTAATATTATCAAAGGGTCTTAGCCCTCTAAGTACCACTCTGAGAAGGTTAAACCGTAATAAGTTTCAAACATAAGCCCGTGGGGTATTGTTTTAGACCGGGGTCCTCAATCCCAGTCCTGGAGAGCCGCAGTGGCTGCAGGTTTTTGTTCTGACCTGGTTGCTTAATTAGAAAGCAATTCTTGCCAATAAAGAACTAACAAGCTATGAAATTAAATTAACTCTGCTATGTCAGGTCATTCTCATATCCTAGATTTTCTTTCCCTTTCTATCATGCAAATGATTTGAAGGCTAAAATGGACGAGTAATTCTCAGTCCTTCACTTTTTTCTCTTCGTTTTTCTTCCAAGTATTTAATTAAACCCAGTAGTGCAGATAAATACACACAGGTGTAAATGTAAATAAGCTAAATGGAGAAATGCTGCTCTCTCTTGTCATTTGCATGTCATTGATAATAAGGAGCAATTAAAATAGCTGTTTAAGACAAAATTAAGCAATAAGGGCTCAAAATCACTAAAGTGAAGCAGAAGTGTTACTTTAGCAATAAGTGCTTTTTATTAAGCAACTGGGTTGGAGCAAAAACCTGCAGCCACTGCGGCTCTCCAGGACCCTGATTGAGGACCCCTGTTTTAGACTATTTCAAGGTCAGTGATTACAAATACGAGTCTACTTTTGATTTTTGATCCCTTGCTATGGATCTTGTTCACTGTGAACCTCAGTCAGAGGGTGATAGTTGACAAATTTCTATGACAAATGCAAATTCTTAAACTTTAGACATTTAAACCGATGCAAACATTTTAATATTTCAAATATCTGATGCTACTGTACTACCTTATTATTCTACCGTATGAAGAAAATCATTACATTTCTTATGAACACCCCAAATTATGGTGGCTTATACTAATTTAGAATTTTTTATTATAAAATAATTTTTGAGCCACAACTCTCACCAGGAAAAGTGATTCTGGAAGATGAAGTGAGGTGATAATTATTGTAACTTTCATCTAAACTAATATGACATAACTATCATAAAATGTACAAAAACAATAGGTTTTTGGGCACTATTACTCATGAAAATCAACTTTATAAATTTAGGTGGCACTGAAGGAACATCTTGGTGTTTGTTCAGCCTAAGTGGTTTACGCTGAAAATGTATTAATTATCCTGTGTCTTTCAGATACTGTCACAAGACACTGCATGTTTCAGGCTTGAAGTGGCTTTTTAACACTAAGCTTGCATATTCTTCATGCTTGTATTGCTTTTATGTAGTTTTGTTTTTTCTTTCCTTTTTCTGGTACAATTTTAAACAAGAAATTTTGAATGCTTAAGTCTTTATTTAATTTAGAACTTGCAGGAATTGACATTTGCCTTGACATGAGCTCTTCTAAGAACTAGATTTGTTATTTGGGGGTTTAGAGCTGTAGTCTGAAGCTACGAAAACTAATTTTAATAAAAAGATAATTTTATGTAACATCTTTCATAGTAGTTGGCACAGTGGCTCAGTGGTTAACTTTGCAGTCTCATAGATTCAGTGTCCTGAGTTTAAAACCTGCACCTAGTCGCTGCTTGTATGGAGTCTGTCATTTATTGTCTGTTTGAGATTTTCTTCATGTACTCCCATTTTTATTCCACTTATGAAAGTGAGATGAATTCTGAGTTGGCCCAGTGTGAGTGTGGATGTTAGTGGGTGCCTGAATAAATTCCATTCCAGTTTAGGTTACTGCCCTGTGCCATATGCCATCAGAATTAGGTCAGGCTCTATGCAACCCTGAATGGGATTAAGACAGTTTGAGAATTAGAGAATTTATACTTGCACAATTTTTTCCAGTATTTTTTATTTGCAAGTTTCATTTAAGTAATTTTAGTGAGTTGAAGGCAGTTGTGGCTGCTTCCGTGACTAACCCCCCACAATCAAACTGGTTTGAAGAGAGACTCGTCTTTTTGAATTCTCAGGTTTTGCGTACTATGACACAATGGAAAAAAAAAGAAGGAAATTGCAGCTAATGTCATCGTAACAGGAAAGCCATTTGTACAAAACCAGCTCGGTCAGACAACATGCCATTGGCCATCCATAAAGAGGCAAGCTTGCAATACTTTGGAAATGCGAAATTGCACTGGAGAGTTTTAACAGAGTCGTGTAATTTGTCATGCTGTGCAATTTCTAGTCACATATTCTGACATCTTCTGGTGACAAGATCAGTAATTGTGGTTTGCAGGTCTGACATGTCCTTCGTCATGCACCACTGGCTTTAGTTTATTATATCAGCAGATAGATGGACTTCTTTTATCAAGAATAGGCTTCTTTTCAATGATAAAAGAAGACCAAAACTGTCTCTTTTTGGTCCTGAATTCTTCTGTCTTTCATCTTTTTCTTTGTATTATCTAACTTCCATTCTCTGCTATCACAGCTTTACACAACCATTGATTTTTCTTCACATTTATGACTCAGTACTGTTTTGAAAAAAGTTAAAATAACAAGACTATAAAATAGTTAAAGCTTAATTATTGACAACTTCCCAAAATAAATTTATTTACATGGTAAAATTATATCCAATAATCCATCCGTAAATTAGAGTTCGGGTTCAAGGGAGCACAGTTTAATAAAGTTGTCATTTACAATTCTGCTCTCAGATGCACATCATTACATTCCTTTTATAGACAGCTAAAGCTGTTGAAAATGGACAGCAGTAGAACTTGATAACAGAGTATGAAATGTAGCATTTCTACCTGAAAGTTAGTTTTAAAGCATGGAATGTTCTCTGTTCCTCCTCCCCATTTAAAAAGCACACATGCTAATTCCTGACGTGTTTCATTGTGGCTGGAGGTGGGTATCATACACTGTGAGTATTTGGCAGTAATGGAATGGAAGGCTACATTTGTGGAACACAATACAGCATCTGTAGGGTAAGAGAAAGAAAGTAATAGTGTAACACAAGTTTATCAGTTTGCTTATTGTCATTCAAAATTTACCACCTGTCCAAGATTCAAAGCATTTTAACATCTACAGATATGTGTAAATAATCTTAATGCACCAACATCCTGAATTTTTAAATGAGTATGCACAAAAAAACCAACTTGTTGCATGGAGTAAGTTTAGTTTTAAAAGAAGCACTTCTATTCACAACACAAAACCAACTTTTCAATCATAACATTACTAAGTGCTGTGAAAGAATCAGCCTCAACACACATGAAAAGGTTTGGGGCAGCCACTCGTATATTGTCCCTGGCTGCAAAAGGTTATGAAAATTGGCACTGATTGGCACTCCCATAAGTTGGAGTTCCAGACTGAACTGAATTGAACTAAAGGCCTTTAAAGGAAGTGATGTCATTAAGTTCAGAAATGGAAGTGACGTCACTCTTGAGGACCATAACAGGAAGTGATTTCATTCTTGATGGCCGGAACCGAAAGTGACATCTTTCTTGGTGCCTGGACTGGAAGGGACGTCTTTCTTAGGACTGGAACTGGAATTGGCGTTGTCAAGGTTGAATCAGGCAGAATGTCCCGTGTTTGGTCTGTAGAAATAACAGATGGTTTAATACACCCTGCCACCCCCTGGCCTGGAGTTGAATTGCCTTCATTTGGTCCATTTAGCTTCCTCCTAAGGACACATGTATGACAGTGCTTTTCCCATTTTACTTGAGGAGTAAACCATGGTGTCCATTAGGTGATTACAAATGTGCCCTTCTACTACATCTTACGTCTTACTTTGGTAAAATCTGCAATTGATATGACAGCAGTCTCCACTCAGAGAGACACACCAGTGTGCAAGATGTCCCATAGGAGAAGGTTTTCAGCATTTTTATACATAAGCATAATGAGAAAGCACAATACATTTCTCTGTTTATTGAGGTTAACGTAATTGGCCCCACTATGAGTCTGTAGGGATAGTCAAGGTATAGTCATAGTTGAGGTGAAAATTATTTTATAATAACAGAATATATGAAGGTGTTTAAAAATTACTAAAACCCGTGTAATTATTCTGCTGAGATAGGCCTCATCTTCCTAGAACCCTATAATTGGATTCATCCAGAAGATTAGATGAATAAAACTAAACATTAGGGAACAATTTCTTTAAGGTATGTCATATAGCACACTGTATTTATAGATGACACAACAGTTACATTCAGTAGACACAACAGACATTCATTGGTAAGTTCTTTTAGTTCATCTCCATTCATTCCTACATCCAGCATTTTTTGAACCTTGCAGTGGCTTTTGTAGTTAACCCCATGACAATATCAGAGATTTCATGACAATATTATAAATCATGTACATTTTAAAGATCTGTAGCAGTACACAGACTAACAGGCTGTAGCATTTGTTCAGGGTCAGATAATGAGTGGGAATTTAGACTAATGTTTTGTTTTTTCCTGCACAATTAATCAAATCCTAGGATATGCTGCTAGGCCAGGTCAAGAAAATAAAAACAGCCAAAATATCTTGAACTTTCATCACTATTAAAATATACACAAGGAAATGATACGCTTTAAAATGATAAACAGAATAAAAAATAAATTATGCAAAAATGTCAACTGAGCCCTGCTAGATGTTAATTCCAGCATTTTTTAATAGCGGGATAAATTTATGTTTATAGAGAAAACCTTGTTGTAGATTTGGCAAATGTCTTCTGAAACCCTGTGTAACAATTGATTCTAACTCTGAAGACGGGTTCAAGGCATCCTCTTTTTTCATGCTCCACTAAGCATTGCAGATACAGTGGTTAGGTTTCCCATATACAGTATTTGTTGTCACTGATTACTCATGTAGCTGAATGACTGTTGTTTTTGAAGTATTTACACAAAAAAAGCAAAATGATCATTATCATCTAATTGTCAAATGTATCATCTTGTTAACTATAGTATGTGGAAAGCTGTATAGCAAAAAAACAAGTTGATTAGCGGCTCTAAATTGGCCCCATCCAGAGTTGTTTCCTGCCTTACACCAGATGCCAGATCCCATTCCCACGGCCCTAAATTTCAGGTACACAAAATGAATGACAGAAATGGGTAGGCACCCCTTTTATAAATCAAACTGAAGTAATTTCTGTATCATGACTTCTGTCCATCTGATGTTTCTGGTAACCACAGTAGCATCAAAACAGTACTCTTTTAAGCAAGTGACTTTAGTTATTCTTTTTCCAAATCTGATTAGTCCGATACAAGGCCAAATGTTGCCTTGGCTGTACCGTATTAGCCTCAAATCAGTACCCAGAGAAAACTGCACCCACTTGGGAAATATATGCCAGCTGCATGCAGGAGGTCATTAGGGTGGGATCTGATGCCAAAATTCTGGACATGGGAAATATGTGCCAGCTGCATGCAGGAGGTCATTAGAGTGGAATGTAAACCCCAGATCTAGGATAGGTGATGCAACAAAGCTAACCATTTCATTAGGATACATTAGGAATCTTTCAGATGGACGGGAGAATTCAAATGCAACAATTGTAGGTACTGACATGAGTAACTGGAAAGGTTATCCACGTACTAATGATCCATTCACAGAATAATTTTAAAGATGTAACAATATGTTTGTGTTTATTTGAACAACCACACAAGAAAGGAATTCACAAATGGGAGAATGCATATAAAGTAAACAGCTGACAAAACAAAAGGCTACTGCCACGCTGGGCCTATCTGCATGTGTTATGACCCCATTCCACCAGTGAAGTGTCTCATACGCTTGTCCACCTAGTAACATTAAAATATCTTCCTCTTTCAAAAAACACAATCCTGGCCTTTATTCCAGGTAGTGATGTTTCCTCCATTCTCTCCTACCAACTCCAAACATAATGTATGCCAACCAAAGCTAGCTTTGAACCTCTTCCAGCCAATGTCTCTCAACTGCTTCACAGGTCAGGGAGGCCTCAATTATACTACAGAGACTGAAGACTATAACCCTTTTGTAACAGTCTATGACATTTCTGAAACTCCAAGGCTACATCAATACTACCACATTTTCATTTAAGAACAGAGTTTTTAAACAAAAATGATCTCTTTCCACACTGGCATTTTCACATCATTTACCAAAGGATCCGTGTCCATACTGAAAAACTGGAAAAAGCATATAACATACACCTGCCTACACTGGGCAAGAGCGCATCAGCAGCAAATTTTGAGAAAATCTGTGAAAAATTCAGAGCCTTGTGAAAATCTGATTCCCACGTGCATTCAAAAAGTATTAGCGAACACAGGACTTTGATAGCACATTCACAGCATAGACAAGAAAGACATTCTTTAAGGACCGGCAGTGAATTGCTGCTATGTCACGTTAATCTGCTAATTGCAGTTGAAATCAACAGTCTTCAGAACGGGCGGCAGTCATCTTGTCATTAAATGAAAACACAGAAAATGTTACAGCGACACTAAAAAATTAAAGCGTTTAGTTCTATGTTCATTCATGAGATGATTATAAGAAGTCAACCTCAATCAGAGCACATTTTGTACCAAACAACATTTGTAAAACTAACTCAATATAGGAAATAAATATAAATAAGAGTGTGTGTGAGTGTCTATATCTTCACTTCATTGCACCATGCTATTCATCGTGCCTCTCTCTGTCCTGTAATAATAAGATCTCAGCTGCATTCTACACCCATCTACTTCATTAAGCGCCTTGTCATGGATGGCCAGGGGCCCTGCCGGGCTCAGATGCAAATATTGTGGAAGGACCCGGGGAGAGAGAGAGCAAGGTCAGGGCATTGTCTCTCCTGGGGCGCTAGAGGGCAGCGCCAGGGGTTGCTGTGGCACTATAGATTCCCACAGGGTGCACTGGGAAATGGAGCGCTGCAGCTCTGTTCGGTTCCAATGATGACTTGAGGGGGTGCTACAGAAGCTGCAGAGTCCTGCTTTGGACTTTCACCACACCTTAGAGTGATTCCAGACCTTGCTAATGAGCTACCTGGAACAGTCCCAGGTGCAGCTTAAAAGGAGTTTCTGGGTGTCAGAGTCGGGCAGAAGGGAGATGAAGCTTGCAGAGAGGAATGGAGGTGGAAGGAGAGAGAGAGAAAGAAGAAAAGGAAAATGTGTGTTCTGAAGTTGTGTCCTGCATCTGTCTGTATCAGGTTTGAGGAACTGTGTGCCCCCTGTAGGCCAAAGCTTTCTTATTAATTTTGCTGCAGAATGAACACCTCCTTACTGAACAGATTAAGTTTAAGCAATAAACATTGACTACAGGCACTCAACTGAGTTATTTACAATCTGATTTTCATAGGGCTGTGATTTTTTCACTACAGCGGTAGCACCGCTGACCCTGGGGGATTTACTGCAAAACTATAGCGGCCAGTAAATATTTAGCCATTTATGCATGTATACAGGATTCAAACTTTACAAAATGCAATTTAGACGAATTCAGGTAACCAGCACAACAAACTCCTTGTAAAGAAATTCTGTTATGCCCGCTATGTTTGAAAATGTTTTTTTGTTCATTGTGGGGTGACCAGTCCGTAAATGAGATGTAATGAGCAAATCCAATCAGGGAAACGCCCATGAAATAAGCATGAACCAATCAGAGAGCAATTATCATTTTTGGAAAACTCAGTTCTCGCTTGTCCACACCACACCAGCAGAGCATTTTTAAAAGTCTTCGTTTTTAGGGGTCAAAAATGATGAGGTAATGTGGACAAAAGGCGAAACCACAGACAAATGTGTTCATTTTTAAAATAAAAACATGGTAGTGTGGATGGGGCCTAAACCTTCAATTGCTCATGGAGGCTGGACTTCCTGTGTTAGCTGCTTATTCCCTAAATGGAGATATGTGATCCCTCACCTCTACTTGCAATGTTCTTGCCTTTCTATTAGGAAAGTGTTGGCCTCTTGTCAATCGTCCACAAGCTTGCTCTGGAATGAAAAACAAAACTGTAGCTTCCCTGACTAGTGCTGCCATTGCTACCCTGGAGGTCTTTCAACCTCTTCTCAGCCACCCTTAGCATTCTTTGTAAAATAAGAAAAGTAGATAGTGCTTTCTCCTGGACAAGTGCCCTTTTACCCCTCTGGGGTTCCAACATGTGTGTGTAGACCAGGGGTGCCCACACTTTTTCGGCTTGCGATCTATTTTTAAAATGACCAGGTCGAAATGATCTACCTACTTTAAAAATGCTTTGTGTGTGTGTATATATATATATATATATATATATATATATATATATATATATATATATACTGAGTATGCTTTATACATAAAATGTATGTTGTTGTACCTTGCATAACTGAATAACCTTTATGGCACAATAACAATTCATTTATGGTCAATACAGTATTTGGATTTAATAATTGTCATGTGGGAAAAGGCTGACTCGCATAAATAAGTAGATCCGAATAATGCAGTCAAGGAGCTTTTGAATTCAGCCGAGTGAAAAATGATGGCTGTTCGATTAACTGAGATTTTAGTTCCCTCTCCTTTCTCTTTTATCAGATTTCTTTTCGGAAGGAAGTCAGTTTCGTAGTTTTTATGAACAGTTTGAAAGTGCCTTTCCACATTTTCCTTCTTTGGAATAGCAATGATAGATTGACAGATCAGACAAACGCACTTCAATTGTGACATTGTAAGAAAAAAATCCTCTTCCAATTCCACATCCAGCCCATATCCTCCCCAAACAATTTTTTTTAAATCCCTTCTTTAGTCGATATAAATTGGAAGGCTAACTAGATCACAGCCAGAGTTTTGTAGTAGCTCGCACGTTTGATTGTGCGTGCAGGATGACCAGTGTGTTAGAAGAGAAGAGATCTCAGACTGGCCGCCCTGTATGTCAATTAAGTGGCAAATGTCATTTGGAGGATATATGATAGACTAATGTTTAAAAAAAATTTTTTTTTAATGCAATGCGATCTACCTGCACTACGTTTGCAATCTACCGGTCGATCGCGATCGACACATTGGGCACCCCTGGTGTAGACCTTACCACTCCCCAGAGGCCCCAGCCCTCTCATACTGGCATGTCAAGAAGATCTTCTTTTTAATGGCGCCCAAAGTATCTGTTCTTGTGTCTTTGACAGCTGAACACCACTTGGTACACAGGTACAGTACTGGAAAAATGTTTTTTACATCATACATCGAGATAAAATACAGTTTAAAAACCAAAAACAATGGGCAAATGTCAAGAAAATGCAACTGGTGATTTGAATAGTACAAATATTACGGTGGACTACATTTTTTGTGGGGTGACACTGTGGTTACTGCTGCTGCTAGACTAATCACTAGACATCTCCATCATGTTAACCATTATATGCAGACCATGAAGGTAGAGTGGTAGATATTTAAGACATTGCTCTACTTTCCAGTATTAGTGAAGCAACTGGCAAGGGCAAGGTAGCCAAGGTGGTAAGACTGGCTAGAAGTAATACATTTTGAGAAAGTGGTTAGTGTGGGTATGTTTACCAGCCTGGTCGCTGTCACTGTAGAGCTTAGATGATCTCTGCATGTCTGTGTGAGTTTACATGTATTTGCTTAGTAGACACATATATCCAAACTAACTTACAACAGAGGCCAACATAATCAAGTAAACTTCAGTGTGAACTCCAGGGGACTGTCTGGGAACAAGTTTTACAGGACATGGTTACAAAATTGATCACGGCAAGTGAAGAGCTTAGAAAAAATACAAGCTAGTTACAATAGGTTACAAAACCTAAACAAGAGAGTCTTCAAATGCTTCTTAAAGATGCCTAGGGAGTCAGAATTTAGAATGGAGGTGGACAGCTCATTCCACTATCCAGGAGCTACACATGAAAAAAGTCTGGACTGCACTGAGTCTGTTTAGCTACTGCAGTACACCCCACTAGATTATGTTCAGCCTTGAGAATTAGTTTGCTCTGTGATGGATTAGAGGCCATGTAGTGCGGATTTATGCCATGAGCTCTGTGCTGCCAGGATGGACTTTGCTCCACATAATCCTGTGCTGGTATTGGAATATGCAGGTTGAAATAATACTGTATGGGAATAAATTAACTCTGATATAAGTTTTGTTGGCATGCTTCCACGAATGGGTTAAATTGGGCATTTGACCTGTCCAGTGGATGTCATTAAGGTGTATAATGCAGTGTATCTCTGGATAAGTTCTAAATGTTTATCTCAAGTAATAAGTAGCCCATCTTGGAGTTAGAAAGCAGACAGCAAGGCTCATTGACAGAGAAAATGATTAAATAAATAAAATGAATCATTGAAGCCCCAAACTGATCATTTCCTGTATGTTTGTATACTAGAAATCATAGCGTTTGTCATGAAGGGTATACAATGGCGCTATTGATATAATTGCAATGTATCAGGATAAAGCTAACCATTTATCAAGTAGTAAATATGTTATTTAAAACATTTTAGAAGATATATACTATAAAGATGGACTTTATGGAGCTGTTAAATGCTTATATTTAAAACACGCAGCATGGAATGTACAGTATATAAAATAAATTGCACGCTTTAAAAGAAGGGTTTTGCAAATGTATATAAAAGAAAATATAGTAGTGAGCTACTGACCTATTCTTGAAAGGAGCCAAAGACAAAGGTCTCATTTGGCATAGTTGGATTAATCCAGGATGGTCAATCTGCACTCTGTGGTAATATTTCTATATAAAAGCTACACACTAAATGATCCAGAACGTAAGAAATCATAATGCTGTAGTATTTCTGTATATTAGATGATAATTTGTTTCTTGTCTTTGTATATGTCATCTAGTGTCTCTTGCATCCTTTGACTTGTATAGGGAAGTCTCATTGAAAGCTGTCAGGTTTTGATTTTGGCTCTGCTAGTATCCCCTCTTCTTTGGCATCTTCAGTTTTCTTTATTGGTACTCCTTGACCTTATTGGCTTGTTTAGTTTAAATAATGGGCGTGGCCTCTAGTTTCTCCCGAGGTGCCTTGATAATTCGTAGCACAGTTGCTTTGCTTGGTTCTGCATGTTTGTTCGTATTCACATTGCTTTGTTTGATTTTTTGGTGTACTTGATGGTTGCAGTTATTATTGCTGGTTTGGTCTTAATGCTACTCTATCCATCCATCCATTTTCTAAACTTGCTTCATCTTGAGCAGGGTCATGGGAGGTGTCTTATGATATTGTTTTTGTAAATTTAAGATTTAGAAATCACTGAGTATTGTTCTAAGTGTTTCCTGGCATTTTGAACAATATCTCTTTCATCTTTTTGGGATTATTATTGTTCCTTTTTTTTCTTTTTTTCATATAAATGATTATTGTTTATCTGTTCCTGTCCCTCGTTGGTTTGTTTAATTATTCTAATAGTTACTATTTATTAGATTATTACCCAATAAATATATATTATATCTATTTATTGATATTTTGCTTTTGAAAAGGGATGTTATAGTTTTGGCCACCCGATTAAAATTAATTATAACAAAAATAAATCTATAGTAGATGCTACTGCCTATAAAGTGATTCATCGGTTACATTTAGGAAGACTCAGTTTAAGCAGTTTTATTAATTTTGTCATCCATTCATCTCAGGTTATTCTTCTTAACCTGGCGACAGTTGCAGTTTTTTTAAATATAGTACATTTATACTGTAGACAAAAACTGCACAAAATTTAAATGTAAAATATCATTATAAGTTTACATAATCAAAGAAGCCTGAATGTTGCATTTTTTTGCTGCTTTTACTTGTTTAATCAGCTTTCCAAATGCTGGCAATCTGGCAGCTGTACAAGACACTTACATAATCTTCAGACTACCCATTACTAATGCCATAATCAGTTTTAAATGGCCTGAAATGAACAGTGAGTCAGTCTAACAGTTAAAATGGGGAAGAAGAGCTTGGCTAAATATTCTTACAGCATATATTGGTTAGCTTGTAAATGTGCTCCAATAATGAAACATTTTCTGGTTTTATCATCTCTGTAGCACTGCAAGATTTGAAAAGTCTCCATCTGTTTTAATACCATTTTATAGCCTTTAGTATAGTTAAATCATCTAATAAAAAGAGGAATATTTTAAGTTCTGAGAAAAAAGCCATATGCTGCTATTATGCTTTACATTTTGATTTATCATGACTAGGCATGTTTAGAATATATAAATAATAGAAAATATAAATCAAATATTCAATCTAGTGTTTAATGTGTCAGATCTATTATGATAAATAAACATAACCTGAGACTGTGAAATTAATAATTCAGAAGAAAATGAAAGATATAAAACTGAAATCTATAAAACAAAAGGTTAGTGTGTTCATTATGGATCATTAGTTAAGCACTCTGGTAGCAAAGGATTTTAACCTTTTGTTTATTAATATCATTCAACTGAACACCTAGGGCAAGCCTTTTAGTTTAAGTACTAAGTATATTAAACTTAAACTATTCCATGTTATATGCAAATGAATGGATATTTTCTTCAATAACTTTTACATTTTTTTCAACATGTGTTAATGGTTATGTCTCAATATGCTTTGGATGAGTTCTTTTTCTAAATAATAATTTTTAAAAGCTGGCTTAATTTACTGATGAAACTAGTTTCTGCCTTTTCAGCTCGGGTTATTTTTAGGCAGTGGCCTTCCCTAAGTACTTCACACATAAACATATTTGCAAATATTTTTCAATGACAGTAAAGTATATAATATTATAATCTTTATATACATATACAGAAATAAACAGAAAGTGATTAATATCTTTAGTTAAAATGTAAGTAATATTATGATAACAAAAATTCTGTTAAAATGAGAATTAAGATCAGCACAGTGGTGCAGTGGGTAGCGCTGCTGCCTCGCAGTAAGGAGACCTGGGTTCACTTCCTGGGTCCTCCCTGCGTGGAGTCTTCATGTTCTCACCGTGTCTGCGTGGGTTTCCTCCCACAGTCCAAAGACATGCAGGTTAGGTGCATTGGCGATCCTAAATTGTGCTTGGTGTGTGTGTGTGTGTGTGTGTACCCTGTGGTGGGATTTGTTCCTACCTTGCGTCCTCTGCTGGCTGAGATTGGCTCCAGCAGACCCCCGTGACCCTGTTTTAGGATTTAGCGCGTTGGAAAATGACTGACTGACTGACTGAGAATTAAGATATGGACAGTTGACAAAGGGGTTAAGAAGAAAACAGAAACTCCACTCATTCTCCTTTCTAGAGAAAATAAAACTCTGGCGCATTGAAGATCAGATACAAAAGGCTGACCTTCTCATTCTAAATTTTCTACAATGTCATAAGTACAAGCTCAAATCTGCAAGTGTATAAACTTTGTTGTTGTTGTATTGGTCGACATTTAATCATCAGATTCCAACCGCTCTGACATCTGTTTCTAGTGATGGGAACAGTAGGTTGGAAAAAGGCTGTGGCACTAAATATTACAGTAGGACACCAGCAAGAGATAAGAGAAGTGGGGTATTAAGTATTCAAAATGATTATTAAGATCTTCAACAGAAAAATTAATAAATATTCCAATATGACCAGCTTAATCATCAACTCTAATAAGGAATTCTGGGTAATCTAGTGAGTCTTCATCTTAGAATTAAATGCCGAGACTGACGGGCATCCCTTACACTAGCTGGCAGACCATTTCACAGCTTGTGAGCCCTGTAGCTAAGGGGCTGACCTACACTGTAGTTTTTCCTATCCTTGAAATTTGTAGAACACAAATATCAAAATGTACAGCCTGTTATGTACACTATTCTGTTAAGTGAAAAAAGCCAAATCTAACTAAAACTTTGAATGCTAGGAACATCTGGAATTGGCATTCAGGCAAATGTTGCAACTTAAGAGCAGGAGTTATATGATTGTGCTTCCTAGTCTTAGCAATTATCCACGAGGAAGTAATGTGAATTATCTGAAAGCTAAGCTAAAAATAGGACAATTTTAATGAGCTGAGTCCAAGTGGTCATTTTTCCCATAAAACAAACGTGTCACTTTGTGCAATTAAAACATCTGGTTCAACAATACTGGTTTTTTTTTTTTTCTTGACTCACACTGTCTTTCTCCTTAATAGCAGCAGAGATAAACTAGATAATTATACTTACTGCTTAGGATGGTGGAAAAGTGGTTAATGCTTCTGCTGCTGCACAGTATATGGGACCGGTTCAGGCCTGGTCATTGTCAGTGTGGACTTTGTATGCATGGATTTCCTCTTGTACTCCTGCTTTTTTTATAAATAAATGGACAAGGTTAGCTAGTAACGCTATATCGGCCCAGAAAGAGTAAGCATGTCTGATGTCCCATTCAAGCTTTTCCTTGCTGCGGTCCTGTAGTGGAAAGCGGGCTTAGAAGGAAAATGGGTAAATGTGTAAGTATCTGTGATATTAAGTTAAGTGAAGCTTGCCCTTGCAGTTCTGTTTGTTTTCAAATATATATTTCATGCAAAAAGTGTAATCTGATCCATTTTGAAAACACTAAAATAAACAATGAAAACCTTTTTTGGTGCTTGAATGCTTAAACATAATGTAAATATGTGTTCTTGAGCAGACTGAAGAGTGAAAGCACTGAAAATGGTGACTATTTACCCACTGTGGCTGAACACAGACACAACTGTCATAGACACAGTTCCAAATTAAGCAAAGTTATTTTATTTTATAACAATATCTTGACTGGCTTTTAGGTCAGTCCACACAGCACAACCTAATAAATCAAATGCCTTTCTGTCTCCTTCCACCTCCTGACTCTGACTACCTGACTAAGACAAAGTGGCTTTTTTATTTGCCAGATCTGGGAGCCTTTCTGGTGCCACAACATTGCACGCTGGAAGCACTTCCAGACCAGGTACGGACAATGATCCTCTCCAGTTCCCCCTGGCAGCATTCAGGTACCCTAACAGGGCTGACTATCCGGTCCACAACTCCCATCATACCTTGTGAGTGTATTAAATGGGAGCTCCACCAGGGGAATGCTGCTACCCTGTGTATCAGAGGAATATATGACCATGGGGAGCAGACATCCTCTGCCGTTCCACTATGGCCTCCCAACCAGGAAAGGTACTGACAGCAAACGCAGCCAGAATGCCCATCCATCGATTTTCTCTCATCATGGCATCCTGGTCAGGCAAGTAATTGCCCTCCATCCTAGTCAGGATGCCCATCCATCCATTACGGCACTCACACACACCACATGCACATCCTAATCCTTCATGCCAAAATGGGACACACTTGGCAATATTTGAAAAAGATCTGTAATGCGTTTCTTCAAAAATGTTTGTTGTCTGTTGTGTGTTTGAATTTGCACAAAGCATCTTTCTATCCTTCTCAGGTTCACTTTAAAATTGGCCACACATGTTCTCTTTCTTAGCAATATTGTAGACCCACCCTTACGTGTAGAAATTTAATTTTATTAGGTTCTTAAATGGGGCGATAGTTACTTGTTACATCTCACTTTAACACTATATAACAACATCCATGATTTTCCATCCATCCATTATCCAACCCGCTATATCCTAACACCAGGGTCACGGGGGTCTGCTGGAGCAGGAAGGCAGGAAACAAACCCCAGGCAGGGCACCAGCCCACCGCAGGGCACACACACACCCACACACCAAGCACACACTAGGGACAATTTAGAATCGCCAATGCACCTAACCCGCATGTCTTTGGACTGTGGGAGGAAACCGGAGCACCCAGAGGAAACCCACACAGACACGGGGAGAACATGCAAACTCCATGCAGGAAGGACCCAGGCAGCGAACCTGGACCTCCTAACTGTGAGGCAGCAGCGATACCCACTGTGCCACCGTGCCGCCCCATCCATGCTTTTATGCAGCTTTTTTGCAGTGCTAGGATTTACCTTCATTTATGGTTCTTGAACCGAATATCTCCTCTGAGAACCAAAGAAAATACTACTGTCTGGTTTAGCAGTGTGAATTTGACTATTTAAATAAATTAAAGGTACAAGGTGGCTTGTACTGATGAAAACAAAGATTTACTAAAATCAAACCATGCAAAAACTGTACAGCTGGAGCTGACATTCTGCAAAGTAATTCTGATCCTGAATTTCACATTAGAGCTGCAGGACAAATGAAAACCCGCAGAATGAGGGCAGAGAAAAATGTAAACAAGAAGCACAAAAAAACAACATTATTAGCCTTATTTGACCATTGGACTCAGTTTATGAACTTAATTGGTATGACAAACAGATCAAATAGCCATTAAAGAGCTAAAATCTGAAATCTCACTCTTTAAACGATCACGTCTCTACATGTCAGAACAGAGCTAATAACTTTTCATTTAATTTTGTAATTTTGTTCCTGGAAAGTTACATAGTTTGGTAGATCTTTCCATAAATGTCATGATATGGCAGTCTGCTAGCTGATCGGAAGATTCTTTAGTCTCTAATTGTGTCTTTCAATATGGAAGGCTGCTGTTTCAGTTGTGAGTGTTTTGCGAGTGCTGATTAAGGTTTCGACTTCAGCTCATTTACTGAACTTTCATTTTATTAGTTTTTTTATTATTCTTATTCTTTCCTGACTGTATAGGAAAGCGTACCTGCCTCCCAACCTGCTTGACTATGCTTGATTTTATTAGTTTCTTACTATTCCTATTTTTCCTGACTGTATAGGATAGCGTACCTGCCTTCCAGCCTGCCTGACTACATTTAGGTGTTTCCAAGTTAATTCTTCAGCTAAAACAAGATTCAACAGCTCTCTGCCTTCCTTACTGCCATAAGGAGGACATGTCTTTTCAATATGTAAACCATGAGTTATTCATAATTATACTATGCATGTTATTTTTAAGAATATTTATTTAATGTACATGTCCAATAATAATACTGACTGGAAATCTATATTTGGCTTTTTACCTGCCTCGAACCCATCTCTGCCAAAACTGAGTCCTCTTCTAAGCTGTAGGCAACAGATGAAATAATATGCCTTATTTAGAGCCATGCAGTATGTTTGTGATTTTTATAATAGTCCTTGCATTTAAGGATACTCAGAAATGTTCCAAAGGAAAGAAATAATTCTATACAATACTTTGGATAAATGACTTCTGCAGAAATTATCAGTAAAATGTTGTTCATGTGAAATGACATCATGGAATATAAAGTGCTGCCAGTTGCATGTGACATATTACATGCATTCAATCCAAAATCCTGAACTGTTCTCTGTCAAAAAAAAACACAAATCTGTCTCCTTGGTACCTATCTAATGGAAAAAGTAAAACGGTCAGGACGTAACAATCCAAAAATGCTGCTGTAATCAACATTCTGTAGCACATTACCACAACATAAAGTGCATGAAAGCCATTTTCTTATTATTACTAACCTTTTAGGGGATGGAAGAATGCAGATGCTTTTGAAGATTTGACCACTTTTTACTTCAAAGTTCTTTTAAATGAGGGGGTGGGGTGTTGCTGTTGCTAACATAACGTTTCCTTGACTTGAAACTTATTTATTTAGTAACACAAAAGTCCTGAATATTTTCCAGCAAAACTGCTGTCCTAGCATTTGCATTATTGGCCTTGAGGCATTTACAGCCTTGTACTGAGATCTGAGAGCTCTTATTTGGTTTTATACAGTATATGCAGTCAAAATGTATGCAGTCTCAAAGCCACACAGTACAATTTATCTTGTTTTCAATCAAAGGCCTAGTATCTACTTTATTCCATCCCACTGTAATCCAAACTGGATTTAAATGTCCTTTTCAAGGGAAGGGATAATCCAGGAAGAAAGGCGTCTGCAGCTATAAATTCCCACCAGGCTAATTCTTCCTTCATTATAGCTTTCCTCTTCCAACCCCCTCCATTGATCTTGAGAGTCACCCCGTGTTAAAACAAAGGTAGGGGTTGGTAAATGGTAGCCTATGCTTTGAGAGCTCTAAACTAGTTTTAAGAGTTATAACGGCCATCATCAGTGCGGCAACAGTAACAGCCTCAACAGGATATCGAGCACTCAAAACTGGTAATCACTTTTGTGATCAGCTTTTAGGAATGGAATAAACAGACACAAATTAATAACACACTTAACCATTTATGAAATCTCTAAGTGGACCAAATAAAATGTGCACAGAAAATGTCTGATAACCTTCATCCATGCATGATCCCCTTATCCTAGGTGAAGCTTGACAATTGTAATCATTTGTAAATTTTCCTATTGACTATGCTGCGGGGTTTCGTATTATACTACTAATATTTAATTCTGTGGACAGTGTCACAATCTTCTTTCTTTTTGGACAAGTTTGGTGTGCTTGGAAATGTTTTATTTTTATTGAGTTGTTGAAGCTGTTTTCGTTCGATGTTGTCAAATGTTGTGTTACGCTGGTATCGATGGATACTACACAGTAGCAATGCTGTGTAGAGCGATTCTTTTGCAAAGGAAAATTAAAGGCTTTATTGTGGGAAGAACTTAAAGTTTCCGCTTTAAGCATTCTTTTCAGCCATGATTCTTGCCTTGCCCTTTTTACTAAGAGCATGGTCATTTAGCCCTTGCTAGTCTTTTGGTTTTGATTTCTGTCTGATTAAAGTTAAGCTGATTGCTAAAAACTGTTTCCTTAGAATGATGTTGTGGTCAATGCCGCTACCTCACAGCACCAAAGTCCTGGCTTTAAATTCTGGTCCAAGTGCTGCCTGAATGGAATTTACATGCTCTACCCATGTCTGCATGGGTTTTTCTTTGCTTGTCCATCCATCCATTATCCAACCCACTATATCCTAACTACAGGGTCACGGGGGTCTGCTGGAGCCAATCCCAGACAACATAGGGCACAAGACAGGAAACAAACCCCACTGCAGGGTCCACATGCACACACCCACACACCAAGGACACACTAGGGACAATTTAGATCACCAATGCACCTAACCTGCATGTCTTTGGACTGTGCTAGGAAACCGGAGTACCCGGAGGAAGCCCACACAGACACGGGGAGAACATGCAAACTCCACGCAGGGAGGACCCGGGAAGCGAACTCAGGTCTCCTTACTGTGAGACAGCAGGGCTACCCACTGCACCACCATGCCGCCCTTCTTTGCTTGTTCCATTCTTATATCGCAGATCCTGTAGACCCCTCTACTACAGGTAGATAGTTTTGATGAAGTTTGGTGTGAATGACAGTGTTTGTGTGTGCACGATTGTGCCTTGTGATGGACTGGCACTTTGTCTCAGCTTAGTTCTCACCTGTCTGAAAGTGCCGGGACAGGTTCAGATGCCCATCTCCTTGAAACAGATTAAGCAGGTTTATAATGTATGACAGTCTCACTACTCTCTTCTATTGCGATAAGCTTCTCCATGCTACAGGACCAGCATTCCTTGGGGATGCACAGAACAATGAGTACTGGCTGTCCTTGATACTTGCTCAGTTGTAATAAATGAAGAACTGTAAAAAAATAATTTTGATGATATTGTATATTTCTATTACTTTTATAAGATATCAATCCTTCAAAGCTGAAGTATTGAATTGTGTGAGGGGGCAGCTACTTCAAGTCAAGCAACATTCAGATAAGTGGATTGCTTTGCTAATAAAAGAAACTAAACTAAAAGATCTTTGAAGTCAGGAATTTAATCTGCTGCCTAAACAAAGGATTTGTTTCCTGTGGCAAACAAACAGATTTATTTTTGTAACATGCATTCTTTTCACATCAGGTGACCTTGACATTTTGTAAACTTTTTTTTTCCTTCTTTAAATGTCTGTTTAATTGAAAAACTAAAGAGAAAATAAGTAAGTCAAGGTGAAAGTGAGTCATTTCACCTAAATGGTCTCGCCCGCTAATAATGGAGTTTGCTGGAAATTAAACAATTAACAACAACTTTATCTATATTGTGTCATTTATTGTGAGTGCCACAATATTATGCAGAATAAACAATAATGTGATAAAAAGGAAGATAATATGCCAATTTTGATATGAGATAAATGACATAGCAGAAAGAACATTAGGAATATCTAGCAAATGCCTATAATTATATCAGAGTTTAAAACAAAAGAGTCGATTAACTGCACAAATGAAACCTGCAGCCACCAAGCCTCATTTTTAAGATATTTCAGATCTTAACCTCTTAAACACATAAACATCAGGCCAACAGTCATCAGCTAAAGGGTTGTCTCTTTTCAGATGCTACTGTATAAGCTTGTGAAATAATTTAGCATCCTGGAAATAACTAATTGAGCTAAAATTTTATGCTTCAAAAGTTACATGTAGCTTTTTAAATAAGTAGCAACTTGGTATTTCTGAAGATTACCATTCTTCATATAAAGTTCATGAAGTAATCAAACTGCTTGGTTACATTGGTTGTGCTATTTTGAAGCATGATGGCCATGTTATGATATGCCTTGCAGGTGAAAACATGTAAAAGAAAAATGTAAGCATGTCAAAACCTGAGCCGTTTAGATCTCACCCTGCATTGCTGGCAGGGTGTTAACCCTCAATTGTGCAAATAGACATTTAAAACAAAATAACTTTATTAATAGCAATTTGTGAAATGGTCGAAACAATGCATTGCCCTGGGACAAAATTATTGGCAATTTTTTTTATTGGTTACAAGAGCCCTTAAAAGTCACAGCCAGTCTTGGACCTTAAGTTCATTTCATAGTAGAAGAGAATAAAGTATGTCCAAAAATTGGAATCAAATGATTTAATTCAAGCTACTATTAATTGGTTATTTGGACTATTCAAATGAAAAAACAAATGCAGTGTGAAAATGATGCCTGGCTGGCAGGTGGTTTTCAGGGACAAGAGCACTACTAGGGTTGTACAAATGCTCGGAGGGATAGAGAGAAAGAGAGAAAATGGCAGATGAAAATTACCTACACCAGGCATGTCAAACTCACTACCATTGGTGGGCCGCTTCGACTGCCATACGTGCGTCAGCAGGCCGCACTATAACAAATACTATTATACTGTTATACAAAGTTACTGTAGCTTTCTTTCCAATACTGAAAACTTAAAAAAACGTAACACTTAAAGTTTAAAGAAAAGCAATTTATTTCCATACACTCTCCATACAACAGCGTACAATTAGAGTCTTAGCCTCATAGCTAGGTCCTTATATTATTATATTATATTCATTGCTTATATAGGAGTCTTACAGTGTGAGATCTATTTCTTTTGTCCCGACACTTGGCATCTCTTGTTAGTAATTAGTTCGTCAATATCAGACTTGAAATCTTGTGCAGCTGCAACTTTATTAAGGGATGAAAGGCGCTCAACAAGAAGTCTTGAGTAATGTGGGGTTTTGGTAGCTTTCATTAACGAAAACAATTTCTCACAAAGGTAAGTGCTTTCGAACATAGACAGTACTCTCGATGCCAACTTACGGTTCTGCACATACGAGGGTGGTAAGAGAACAGCGCAAAGTTCTGTTCGTGTGAACTGAAATCACGAAAACGGTCACTGAATTCATTGCTCAGTAATTCAAGTTGGAAAACAAATCCTCCAAAAATCAAAATTTACTAAGTTTACTTCAAAGTGTATATTGTAAAATAAGCCGATATGCAAAAAGCCACCTGACCTACACTAATTTTACAAACTCAAAATCACAAAAATATGTTAATAAACAACTCACCAACTTCTCGCGTCCACTTCAGATTCAGAGCTGTAGTCTGCACTAACTGTTCGTTACAATACTAGCACAAAATTACATAAGACTAGAGCAAAAAATGTGAAAATATACGGGCTATTACTACTCGTGATGGTCAGTTCTGCCCAGTGGCCAGTCTCAGCAGCCCAGCCAGTAGTGTAGCCTAGCAGAGGTGGAGAAAGAACCGGTGGCCTCTTCGCCTGCCAATGTCAATATGGTATCTTATGCATGGCTGATGGCCACGTCCGTTGTGGACACCACATAGCCACCTCGTGCTTATGACACACTTCTATTTGCGCGTGTCCGTAACTTGAAAACCAAGTGGCGACCCATGATATTCTCATTATGGCAGAACGTTATAATACTACATATAGCTTACTGCTCTGACTCTAGTGACATTAGGAAATACAGCATACTAATTAACAAAAAACACAATGTTTTTCAGCCACATTGCCGCCAGCTATGTCGTTATTTTCTCTTTCTATTTTATATTCAATATATACTGGTGTGGCGGCCCTGTGCAGGTGCACAGTTTGCACATGCCTAATGCCGCCTCTGCTGCAGCCTAGCACTTTAGTTGTGACGTTGCGGCTCATTAACTATGGTCAAGACTCGTGGCTATACTAGCAGATGACGTTTCTGGTACCGTAATGCCATGGGAAAACGTGCTTTTGTCAGAAGGCAGAAGTAGGAAAACTCAATAAGTAATGCCGAAGATGCAGAATGATTCAATCACAAACGATAGTAATCATTTTGTACAAGTTTAGTGCTAACTAGGATCTGTCACGCAGGCCGCACAGATTTCTGTTGCGGGCCGCATGTTTGACATGCCTGACCTACACATACCAATACAGAAATAAAGGGGCCTCTTTGTGGTGGATTTGTCTGTGGTTGTACCCTAGAAGGCCTTAGGCAGGGGTACCAGAACATGTGTCAAGTAGAGATGGCCAGTGTGGAAGAATTTTGCACCCCTCAAAGATCACTAAGGACAGGCAACCTGGAGTTGGCCAGGGGAAAAAATGCCAAAGTTGGCAATGGCTTCTAGCCGTTACGGGGTACTTGGTCCAAGAAGAAAATACAGGGAACTGAGAGCTAAGAGGTTGCTTTGGTGGCTTGCCCCAAGCTATCTAAATGTAATTATTATTATTAGTAAATGGCAACAGAGCACTCAGAGAAGTAGGAACAGCAGGAGGCATCAGATGAACTGTAATTCCTGAAAAAAACAAGATTGCTCTTGACCCTTAAAGTTATTCTGGGGCTTGGCCAGAAGGGACCTAGAGTTTGGGCTTAAAGCCATGTCTGGCTACAGAGTATGGAAGAAAAAGGGGATGTATCACTGGATTGGAGGGAGGAAAGGAAGGGACTAGGGTTTTTGGAACAGACAGAAAGAGATTGCCGTGGGAATGTAATGGTGCCTGAGGATACCTGTAAAAACATTTAAATCCGGAGATTATTAAAGTCACAAAAAGTCATCATCAGGATAAGCAAGGGTCAGAAATGCATGAGAGCCAATAAACACCAAGAAACCAGAATCCAAAGGAAAAGACAAAATCAATAGTCAAATGTACAAAACAGATCATAGCCAGAACACAAGTCCTACAACTAGGGCCTAATTGCTTGAAAGCCAACTATTGCTAAGAATAACTAAGGGTTTAGTATCCACCAATTGATAAAGCAGAGCTAAACTTTCACCATATTTACAGTATATTGACACTTTCTGTGACATCATCAGCGTGGCAATTGCAGGCACATGATCAACTAACCAGGCATCACACAAAGAAAAGCAAGACAGTAACAAAGAACTGTTTCATTTCAAGACTAGTCATAGAAATTTCTCTACAAAACCGATTCTTCACATGTTCAAATTGAAAATTGACAGAACAACACATATAAATCAGACTAATACTAGAAAAGAAGGAGGTAAGTAGAAGTGGGTAAGTGAGCAAGCCCTTCTAACAGATATACAATTTTTAACCTGTAAAAGTAGACCGGCAGCAGGTTTGTTGTTTTCTTTCTGTTTCTTTTGCCACCAAAATCTTTGCCTCCAAGGCCATTAGGGCCCCCTCCTATGCTTGTAATTCTGCTCTGTATCAGAAGGGAAGGCTTCTTACAAAACTTTTAAGAAATTGAGACTTGGAAGACATCATATTAACCTTGGAGATGACCTCAATGAAAGGCTAGAGATTCACATTCTGTGTTATCCTGTTTCTGGCCAGCAAAACAGTGGTCTCAGTTAGGGAGGGCCATGATGTCCTACTGTACAGCAAAGACAGATCTGAGACAACTGATGTTTTTTTCACCTTTGAACAGGGAGTAGGGAAACCTCTTTTTTATAATAGACAGAGACATACTGTCATAGTGAAGGAGATCTGGAGGCTTTCTTCACTTTCTCATAAATCTTTCTAAAGTTTTCACCAAATTATCTGGCTTCATGAAGACTCTCAAAAACAGACTACTTGGGGCCTAACAGCAGAAGGAAAGGTCTGAAGCCCAGGAAAATTGTTATTTCCATATTTATTTAGGTAAGGTTTCTAATTTGTCTTGAAACCTCCAAAAGAAGTGTGGCTTGGGTGACATGGTTCATTTAATGCCACACCTCAATCCTAATGCCAGACCAGCCTTCCCTAAGAAGTTATTCCAGTACATACAAGCTTGGATTTTAAAGTGAATAATGACACAATTAGCAAATAGACCTGCAACAGAATTTACTTCTAGGCTTTTCTTCAAAGTGCACAATCAAGCATGAAGCCCGCTAAGCTAAACAACTGTATGTGCTTGCCCGTGGCACCTATTTTAGAGGATCTTGGGGGGAAAAAAGCAATATCTGAGGCTTGTATTTAATTAATTAATTTTTCAAATCCTGTTTATTCTTGTGTAAGGATGCAGAGGCCAACAGCCTATGTATGTAAAGCAGGAATCAGTCCCGGGCGTAGTGCCAGTCCATTGAAGGGCACACTCACTCTTCTTAGTCTCTGATTAACTATGATACATGTCATTGGATCGAAAACCAGAATACACAAAGAATGTCCACACATACATGAGGAGAATAAACAGGATCCAGACATATTTTATGGTCTGGATTTTGAGCCAGGATTCTGGAGATGTATGGCAGCAGTTCTGTTAACTTGTTGTGAATGTACATCTTCTAACAGGTCCCATTCCATCATTACCTTTCAGTTTCTAAATGGGTGGACAGTGTTAGCAGAAGGGTACGATCTCAAACATCCTTCCATCCATCTCACAAATCTGCTTAACGTGATCTGTGTCATAGATGAGGCTAACAGTGTTATCCAGATATCCTGGAAATCATCTGCATTGCAAAAGTGTTTAAGAGTAACTAGATTGTTATTGATCTCTTAATATGTTTGTAACCTTGGTGACTTCTGGACTCCTGTAGTACTTCACAATCTTTGATTTTTCATCGAGTTGCATTTTCAAGTTTAGGGCTGCTGTTTTGCCTAGAGGGACATATTGTTGTTTTCCATCTGCTTCCTCACTTCTTTTTTTATTTCATTTTAGACTGTTCAACAGAAATTAACTATCTAAGCCAAGGAGACCACTGCAGAATAATACTGAGATACAGCAAAAAAAAAATTTGATTTACTATCACTGTAGGACTCTTTAAAGACAAGATGAACACACTCAAAATAAAGTTCAGGAACATCTTCCTAAAATGTTATTGCTGTGTTCATTTTTTGCATTCATTCTTAGTTAAGCCGTTGGTAAAAGAGTAGGTAATGACTACATGTAATCTTTGTGCTTATGTAAATGTGTTGACCCCAATATGGAGTATTTCCATCTGTACATACGATTCTTGTGTGTTAAGTGAGGCATTTTCACTCCATTTCTGGAAGTCAAGGCGCAGACTGTTATGCTTCAGCCAGGATCCCTCCCACCTCCAGCTGGGGTTCAAATGTCTCCTTTATATCGGTTTTGTTCATTTATATGTTGATATTGATCTTTTAGTTGCTATACATTTATGTATCTTTTTCTATGTTCCATGTGTTTTGTGGGTGATCCTCCAAGAGGTGGGGTCACCTGCTTATCACTGTCAAGGGACTGCACTAAAAGCTGAGGAAAACTCACAGTCCGTTGTGGTTCATTGAATGTGGTTATGGAGTTGGTGAGTTTCTGTCCTGATTATTCTGTGCTTCTGTGAATTACTGGATTTTCAGGCTCTGCTCTGTTATTTGACTATTATGGATTTGTGTTTTGGGACATTGTTTGCTATGGGATTTACCCATTTCAGCCAATTTCTTCTTTGCCTTTTGTGCTCTTTGGAGCTTTGATTATTACAGAGTATTTTGTTGAAAATAATATTTTATTTATAAAGATTTTGTGTTTTCCCTCTTGTTACTAAGCTGGAGTTTGATGATTTCCCCCACCTAGTAGGCATTTTAAGTCATTTTTGGGACTTATTGTGCTAAGTAACCCCAAGTTCATGACACAGCCATAGTCAGATCCTTTAGTTTTCTATTGAAAAGCAAGTGTGTTTATGTACAATTGCACTGGGTGGTGGACTGGTATTATTGACATTCCTTATTACATTTTTGTAAATTAATTTGAAACTATTTTGCTTTCTTGCTACATACATATAGGATGTTGGCTTCACAGAATTGAATTCTGTTATTGATTTCTGTCTAGAATGTCATTCTAAGGTGTTATCAAATTTTTATTTTCCGATGCCATCTTAGATTCATGTATGCCACCATTTTGTGAAGTTGTTTTTGCTTTGTGTCTAGGCAGTCAGAAGTACTCAGTTGGTGACTTCCAGGATCACGGGTTTAAAGGTCACGAGAAACACTTCCTATTTATCCCAGTTTATGGTATCATCAAAAGAAATCTCTGTTGTTATCAGTGTTCTTTTTTGTGTATAATCTATTTTTTTGGCTTCAGCTACAGCTTTGAATAGTTTTTAGGTTTTTGATGTAAGATAGGACTGACTGCCAGTGATGATCTTTTGCTTGCATTTCTTTGACATTTCTTCTCCTTGTCAGAAGCATATATGGAGCCCCTAGGTTCTCCTCCTCAGTTTGTGGAACACACACCGGTTGAGATACAAAAATGACACCCCTTGGTGTACATAGCATGCTGGGGGGGATCCAGGGTGCATGCCACTTGAGTTTCAGAAACCTTGAGCTTGGTGTTCACAGCACACATCCCTTAACTGTCATAAATGGCTTCTCACCTTGGTCGCCTAATGTATTAACGATCTCGACTCCTGGTCTTTACCTTGTCATACATAACAGAATCACATCTAGAGCTTGTTCCAGCCTTGTGTCCAATGTTACCAGGAAAGGCTGCAGCTTTACAGTATATGATTCTGTAATGAATATTAGGTAATTAGAAAGTTGATGAATGGGCACTTCTTAACACAATTTACTGCATATTACCACTTTTATGGAAAAATAGCTACAGTTCCTGTAAAAAGCATGTGTTTTATATTAGAGAGAAATACAACTGCTTTGTGAATCATAGTGTTTTTTCATTTTCTACTGTATTTCTATTTTTAATTCTGAATCACATTTTGCTCATCCACTCCAGAAAGTCCCTTTTTTAATCTCTGTTACTTTGCATAAATAAGTGTGTACAGTAAAATGGTTTATATGTTGAGCTCATGTTGCCATTTTGTTTTATATTCTGCATATTAATTGATGTGGCTCTGCTGTCCTTGCTACTTTTTTTAAACTTCTATTAGTATCTGTCCAGCAAGCTGTAACGTACAGTATATGATAATGGCTGTAGAGTGGATATTTATATCTTTTTTCAAAGTATGCTTTAAAAAAATGTGACAAGTGTCATTTTATCTATGAACTGGATGTAGTGTGGATAGCTGTTTATTTTTTTTTTTTACTGATACATTATAATTATCATTTTTTTGCATAATTTGCTACAACTCCATCTTTATTAAATTAGATTTTTATTGAAACCAGCCAACGTATTCCATATATGTGCCACTACCAACAAATATATTTAAAATGCAATACAGACATTCAGGGTTGCCCATAGAAGAGTGTGCTGGACATGAGGTCCAGAGTTAGCGCTGTTCTCTTCTGGGCACAGTAGAATTATGCAGACAAAGAGATGGCTATTTATAAAGAGAGACATCAAACATGTATGAAGTGAAAATAAATATGTTGTCAGTATTCCACTAAAATATATTTTTGATGTAAAAAATTCCATATTGTCGTACTTCAAAGATTTACTTTAAACTTACTCATTGTTGTCACTAATGCAATCACCAGTTAATGTCAATGGGAGTTGTTTTTAGGAAAAAAATAGAGACAGCCCAAAGGCAAACATACCTGTCCATTCTCCACCTAGAAACAAAGTAAAATGATTCATCAGAAGGTCTATTAGGGCTGCACATTACTCTGATTTTAAGTATGTTGTTTTGAGATTACATTTTTTTTCTGCCCTTCTCCCTACTGTTCCTTTTCCCTTGAGCATCTTTATCTCAATGATTTATTTTAACCTTCTTTCACTTGCATCCTGTTTTATTTTCCTGTAACAGGGATATGGTGCCAAAGTTTCAGTGTAATGCGGATGGCACCATTCATATTGAGTATCATATACCATAAGTTATTAAGTCACTACACAGCAAAATCTTGTACTTGTGACCGATTATAATGTTAATGATTTTATGAGATTATGTATTCCCTATAGTGGCCTCAGACCTTTGCTGAATATTAAAGTAGGATTCCCTTTTTGCCTTTTAGTGCTGATCCATCTCCTTGTTTTGGCTTCCTAATCATCATTCATACTGTTTTGCATTGCTTCATATTTGCACAATCCATCTGGATCAGTATACACAATAATAATACCTTTTCTTTTTGACAGCAGAATGTCATTTTTTTACTTGAGTGGTAGATCTTGAGCATCTAGGATCTGGCAAGAATCATAGTTAAGAAACCAAAGTGCACTTCATAACTACCTAATCTTTTAAAAATCCTAAATAGTAAAATTCACAGCAAAATGCAGAAATCAAGGAATGTGTTTAGTGGATAGCTGAGCCAGTTCATCTTTGTATTTTTTTTATCTTTTGGGCTCATCCAGTTTAATTTTGATCAAATGACTTATCACTTCCTTTGCTAGACATACTTTGTGCTACTCTAGGAAGGCAGCATATCCTGGTGATTGTTAAATTACCAGCAATAGCACATACATCAAGGGACTTTTCCTCAGATAGACTGTCCAGATTTCTGCTTTCTTTGAATGATGGACTACCTCTGATACTTGTAACAACCTTTTCTTTGTTTTATTCTTTGTTTGCAAAAGCAAGCATCACTTGTAAGCTATGTTTAAGCTGATTTGTACGCAGGAGCTTTACTAATCCGCAGGTACTCAATTGAAGTCTTTTTATGTATCATTGGGTTTGCTCGTCTATAGCATATTACAAAACTAACAATTTTGACAAGAACAGGTTTGGGGAATAGTCCAACAATGATTGTGAATCCTCATCACCAAATTTCTCTAAAATAACATCTTGTCAAGTTTTTAAAGACCCCAAAGTACTCCTGTTTATCATGTCATATTGTTGTTTTTGATTTTGTTAATTAGTTTCTAATTTCTGTTTGATGTATATGAACAAATTTGTATCCTCATATGTGACAGCTCCATGGTATATTTCAGAATTAGGGTCTATAAAAGCAGCCGGCTGATGTCTTGAGAGAATGTCATGTAATACTGGACTCACTGTACATATCCAGGCTTTCTCTGACCATCAGAGGGCTTACAGAGGTGCACTAACGGCAGCCTAGAACACTCATTATGGCAGAATAATAGAAAGTGGACATGATAACCCAAGAGTTTTGTTCTCTGTAATTAATGAACTACTTCAACCTCCATCTGGCCCAATTACCATCCATCCATTTTCCAACCCGCTGAATCCAAACACAGGGTCATGGGGGTCTGCTGGAGCCAATCCCAGGGCACAAGGCAGGAACCAATCCCGGGCAGGGTGGAGGAAACCGGCGCACCCGGAGGTATACCCGCAGACACGAGGAGAACATGCAAACTCCATGCAGGGAGGACCCGGGAAGCAAACCTGGGTCTCCTAACTGTGAGGCAGCAGTACTATCACTGCGCCACCATGCCGCCCAGCCCAATTACCTCATCTGCTAAAGTCTATGAAAAAAGATCTAATTAAACTAAAATAAAACCATCTCCCTTTTATATCTGTCCCTGTCTTTCCACTCCATTCAGCTCCTTTTCTGAATTTTCACCAGTCACATCTGCATTTGTTAATGACCTGCTTTGTAAGATGAGGCTAACTACTTGTGTACTTGACCCAATCCGCACTACACTTCTTAAATCCTGCCTTCATGCCATAACCCGACTCTTACAACATTAATCAATACATTCCTTGACACTGGCTTTGTGCTAGCCACTTTTAAAATCGCTTCTGTAACCCCCAATGTTAAAAAGACTGGTCTCGATGCTGACCATTCTCTCACTTACCTTTTCTGTCAAAAGCTCTTGAGCGTGTTGTAGCCTCCTAGCTCACCAATTACTTTTCTTTTAATAATTTGATGGAACCCTTTCAGTCTGTTTTCAGAGCGCAGCACAGCTGTGAAATTGCCCTTCTTCGAGTAACCAATGATTTGCTTATAGCAGCAGACTTTGGACAAACCGGTTATTAATTCTGTTAGACCTCAGTGCACCATATGTGGCGCTCTCAGACATTAAATTCTACTGTCCAAAATGGAGAACATTCTAGGAATCTCTGGCATTGTCCTCTGATGATTTAAGTCCTATCAAACTGATAGGAAAGAGTCTGTTAGTTTTGGCAACAGCAGATCCAGCTCAGCACCAGTCACAGAAGGAGTTCCTCAGGGCTCTGTCCTTGGCCCTCTGCTCTTCTGTATCTATAGTGCACACTTACCCTTGGCCATATTATTCATAGATTTGGAATGGGTCATAATTTTTCTGGAGATGATACTCAACTCTATTTCAATGTTAAAAGTCAAACTTCATCAGAGCTTTCTCAACTTTCAACTTGCCTCAGTGAAATTAAAACTCCAGCAAACTGGCACTAAGGCACAACTTAAGAAAATTAACTCCTTTTCAGTCACTGTTGATGGTCATCTCATTAGACCTCCTTCTAATGCAAGGAATCTGGTTGTCATGTTTGATTCCTCCCTTTCTTATTCCACCCACATAAACCACATTAAGAAACTTTATTACTTCCACCTTCGTAACATATACCGTGGTCACTCATTCCTCTCCTTTTCTAATGCTAAGGAACTTGTCCATGCTTTTATCACATCGATTATTGTAGGCAGGTGCCACTTCTGATCTTGTATTACAGCTCCAGTTGATTCAAAACTCTGTTGCAAGAGTCCTAACACGATTCAGCAACAGCGAGCACATGACACCCATCCTGCTTCACCTTCATTGGCTACTTGTATCTTACAGGATTGAATATAAAATTCTATTATTAATCTAAAACTCTTTAAATGACCTTGCACCGGACTATATCAGTAACCTTCTCCATCACTATGCTCCTGTTTACCTGGTAAGCTCTATAGTGCCCAGACTTTGGAATCACCTTAATTGCATTAATGAGATCAATCGATTCAATTTATTATTTTTAAAAACCACTTAAAACTCATTTGTTCAGAAAGGGGTTTAACTTGCTCACAGTAATTTATGTGTGTGTGTGTTTTATATCACAAGTTGTTATTTGTTCAGGCATTTCTTTTACTGTTGAATTTAGTATTTTACTTTGGCTTATTTTTTCTTTTATTCTATTTAATTGTTTGTTTGTATATCCTGTATTTATCTGTTTAGTGTTCTGTGCAGAAAACATTAGTATCCAATGTTACATAAACCCTGCTGTTCTTTCTGAGACTCTTATGAAGCGCCTGGACCATGGATAAGGTGTTATATAAATACAATGCATTACTATTATTACTATTATTATTATTATTATTATTATTATTATTATTATTATTAATGTTCTGTATTTAGTGAGTGGTGTATTCTATTCTTGTATTTTGCCTTGTGGTTTGTACTATAGTATTTCTTAGGTGCTAATGATAGATTGGCCATCTAGCTCTATGAAGAGGATTACCAGTGTTCTGTTTAGTGTGTTGTAGTTACCCTATTTTTGACCCCATTGCATTGCCAAGGTTTTTTTTTGTTGGAGGGGGGGTTCTTCTATTCTCAGGTAGTCAAGGCTGGAAGGTTGTCAAAAACAGGGCCTCTTAAAGCTCATTGAGGCATTCCTTGTGTGATTGTGGGCTTTGCAAGAAATAAATTGTTGTTGTAAGATATTCCATTTACTTATTATTCTGTTTGCTTGCAGTTCAATACCCCGGTTATTTACAGGAACCTGATTTCTAAAATGCTACGTAAACCCTTATTCCAATTAGAGAAATCAGGTTATCGGCCTCTGAGAAACCTGATTAATAGAGGCAGATTTCTACGCAAATAATCCAATTATGTAGCCATGTAAACCCTTAACAGGGTTACAGTTAAGGATTTTGTAGTCTACAGATGTCTGTTCACTTTGTCAGCCTCTGTCAGCAGGCATAGGTAGAAGCATCCAAAAAATACATTTCCAGAGGCAAATGTTTGGAGATCGCATTATTCCTTCTTGTGGCTAAAATAATCTGTTTCAGTATTTCAGAAATCGCAAAATTTATGTTAATGAACTGAACATACAGTGCTAAACTCATGAACAAAATCTTGAAAACAGTAGGGTTAAGACATTAAAAGTAACATGCATTAAGTAATCCAATTACTTATTTAAGTAATGAGTAACCTAACACATATCTGACCGAAATAAAAATACCTGTGTTATTATTATTCCAGAAGCACTGGGTTATAAGGCAAGAACCCCCCTTCCAGATCCTTTGCAGGGCTTATTTTCACAGTGAAGCAGAAAAGGTAACAGAAACCTATAAATAAAGCATCAATTTGACTAAACATATTTGTAAAACAGAAGAAAATTGCCACAAGTGTAATGCTTATTTTCAAATTCACGGTGGCCAATAATGAAGTTTAACGACGTTGGAGCATTTTACCAGATGAGAACTCCATAAGATTGCTTCTGCATGTACTGTAAACACAGATTATTAAAAAACCAAGTTTCTGCCTTAATTGTGTTATTCACCTTAACCTGATTATGTAGGAGCATGTGTTCTGGTGTGCCAGATCTGCAAATTTTTCATAATAAATGCCTATATTTTCATTATATTTGCTCAAGACAAACAAGATGAACTTAAATACAGGATACTTGCATGGGCAATTTAACATCAAAGCATCTTATTTTCCTGAACTGTAACACCTTAAAACATCTCTGTAAACAAAGTAGAAGACCAGGATGATAATGTCAGGTCATACTGATTATGGCTTCGGAAACGGACATACATTATCAGATCAAAAACTGAAATTGATAATTTTGTTGCTTGGGAAATGAGCATGCATAAAAAGATCAAGGTGTTTGAGCAAAGACATCTACCATATTGACAGCTGGCCAATCAAGTGTGTCTAATACAGTATCACATGTTCTCAAAGCCCCACATAGACCAAATCAGAAGAGGGAGAGAGCGAGAGTGACATCAGGAAAGGAGACAGAGAGACGTGCGACCATTTTCATCCGATTGTTCGCAGAAGCATCTTATGAATAACATCTATTGCCAAGTCAGAAGCCACTCCAGGACATTTTTCAATCCTTGACACATTCCATAAGCTTTTTCTAAAGACCATGTATATCTAAACTTGCTACTGAGATATGGTCATCGCTGGGTACTTTTCTCCAGTAATTTGTATTTTTCATTTTGAACACCATGCTTTTTCCAGTTTGAGTGAATACTGGTGTGTCCGACTGCCGCTACTCTCCGGTATAGTTTGTACCATTTGTTTTATTTTTCTTTTTTACTATGGAACTGATAACTGACTAATCTGATTATATCAATTTAATCTTGGATTACCAAGTGTTACCCGATTTCTGGACAATTTCCTCTTTTTATGCAGGACAGGGTTTCTGCTCGCGTTGAGCTCCATATACAGCATAGATGTCGGGGTCATTATGTGGCTTTACCGACTGCTGACATGGATTCTTTTTGCCTAGATTGCTTTGTCTTCATTGCTGCATTTGGCATCTTCACTCTTTCAATATACTGCAGCTGAACTTTTCCAACTGTGACCTCGCTAAGCTGAGCCACCGCCAGCACTTCAACTCCACCAAAGCAATGTCTATCATTGTCATCCTAAATACATTCACCGAGGACCTCTTGGACCTTCAAATACGATGACACCAAACAAATAAGCTCATTCTGGTCTGTAAACTCTTGCCTGTTTACAAACTCTGGTTGGACTATTGCCCAAGTGTATTAGGTGATCTACATAGGTCAACCAGCTTTAGGTCCGGAAAGAACAGGTTAACTATCGGACTACTTAATATCTATTCTCTGTTTAACAAGGGTCCTTTAATTTGTGATCTTGTGGAGGATTATACATTTAATTTCTTTTGTTTGGTTGAAACCTAGCAGCCACCTAATGATTTTATACAATTTAGTTAGTGTTGCCCGCCTAAGTTTGTTTAAATCTCACAACCCCGACCTTCTGGGAGTGGGGGTGGTCTTGCAATACTGTATAATGAGAACTTAAAAGTGGCTCCTCTGTATTTGTCACTGAATGTTTCTTTTGAATCAGTAGCTATACAAATTAATGTTCCTAAGCCTACAATACTGGTTACTATATGTTGACCACCAAAATTTAGTAACGATTTTTTGGTGGAATTTTCTACTTTATTAACTTGGTTGTATGCATTTCTCCAAATGTATTTTTTAACATTTATGTGGATAATATTAACTGCCCACTTAAGACAAATGTTTTGTCTTGATAATTTTGGAATGGAATAATATGTTAATTTCCCAACTCCCTCCAGAGGCCACACTCTTGATCTTGTATGCTGCTCAGGCATTGCACCAAGTGATTGTAAAGCATCTGATTTCTTCATGTCCGATTGTAAGTTAGTTTCATTTAGTGTTAATTTGCCTTTATTCAGATATAAACAACATTGCTCTATGTGTTATTGTAACATTAAAAAAATAACTATCTCTGCTTTGACTACAGTAATTGATAACCTTACCTGCAATGAAGACTTACCAACTCGGGATAAATTGGTTTCCTATTATAATAATAGACTCCATAGACTTTTGGACATATTTGCACCTCTGAAATCCTGGACTGTTTTCTTTACAAACTGTGCTCCTTGGTTTACTCTTGAGCTTTGGTAGCTTAAAGCAAACAGCCGTTGCTTAGAACGTCTTTATAAAAAAATCTGGACTCTGTGCACATAGAAATATATTGTGAGCACATTTGTGTGTTCAAAGATGAATTATCTGTAGATAAAACTGCTTATTACTCTAAATAAATCATGTCTGATAATAATAAACGAGCTTTGTTTTTCACCATTAACAGAAATCTGACACATCCTGATATAATTTGTATGTTCTGCACTGCTACATGTGATGTATTCTTGACCTTTTTTAAAACCAAAATTGATAATATTCCTCAACAGCAAAGTCTTTAATACATATGGCATACAATTCTTATCTAAATATTTCAACTGAGCCTCCTATTACTTATCTACCTACTTTTGAATTGCCCATTGAAATTGACATTGCTCATCTTTTTCATAAATCTAGATCTGCCACTTGTCAGCTTGATCCCGTGCCTGCTCAGTTGATAAAAAACCTGCTTGCCTTCACTTTCTTCACTTATAACTGATATCATTCAGTCCTCTCTAAGATCTGGTTTTATTCCTTTATCCCTCAAATCAGCTGCAATAACTCAAATTTTAAAGAAATCTGGTGCTGACCTCAAAAACTTCAATAATTATTGTCCTATTTCAAATCTACCGTTCATTTAAAAAATTCTTGAAAAAGTAGTTGCAGAACAGGTTAATGCTCATATCATTTATAACAACTTGTTTGAAATGTTTCAATCTGGTTTCCATCCCAAATATAGTACAGAAACAGTCTTGGTAAAGGTCACTAGTGGTCTATTAATGGATGCTGATGCTGGGCTTTTAACAATCCTTGTCCTGCTCGATTTGAGTGCAGCTTTTGATACTGTATCAAATAGTATGTTGTTGACTTGTGTAGCTTTCATCGGCATTACTGATACCCCCCTCATTTGGTTTACTTCCTACCTGTCTAATCATACTCAGCTTGTTTAGCTAATAACTTCTTACTCACGAGCCCTCCCAGAAACTACTGATGTTACCCAAGGATCAGTTTATTTGTAAATAAACGTGTGGTGGTGTTTTAACAAGATGTCCGCCTGTCTGTGTCCGGGCCAGGTTCACAACCTCTATGACCTTATACATGTCTATACCCCTAATTGCACACTTAGGTCCTCCACATTTGGTCCCCTCATCATTCTGTCTGCACACCTGAGAGTTCCATGGCATTTAGTTGTATTCCTCCTCGTCTCTAGAACTCTCTACTACAAAACATTCAGGACATAGATTCCATACACATTTTCAATCCTGTCTTAAGACTCACTTATTTAGATTGGCTTACACTATATGACCTTAACTTGAATTTTTATTTTGCTTTGTTTATTTTCAGTTTCATAGATATACAGGTATGTTTATGTGTATGTTTACATGAATGTTTGTTTATTATTGGTATTGTGATATTATAATTTGTATGTTATTAAAATAGTATTGTTTTTGTTCCTCAGTTTACACTTTGCCTGTATTGAGGTTGCTCAGTATGCATTTATTTCAAGAGGAAGCTAACTAATTTGTGCAAGAAATTGTTTATTTAGTAATTAATTTTTGGGTTCAGACCTTTGCCATATTCTCTTTGTCTCATTTTTGTAAGATCTTTAATCCTTTTTTCATCATAGATCAATCTAAAGAGCAGTATTTTTATGGATCACTCTGTTAGATCACAACACCTTTCCTTTCTCCTTTCCAAGTGTCCACTGATATTTTTATTTTTATTTTCCTTAATTCTTTTCTAAATTATTTTTTGAGGAGCTGCGTCACATCCTTATTTAAAGCTCTAGCAAGGAATGCCACATGTATTTATACCAGTAGTGACTATGATGTCAGGCATGGGTATAGCTGGTTTGGGTGGCAAAGAGTGGCCAGAAGGCACTTTGAATTTGTTTTGGGACCAGAAGATAAAACAAAGACATAATAACAGGTCAGGATCAAACACCACAAAGTTAAATGCACCAAATCACCAAGCTAAATCACTAAACCCGAATCATAGTTAAAAGGGGAAAGCACTATAATCTTACCAGGAAGCTAACAATTATTTTCTCCACAGGTCACACTTGCATATATAATTCTATCACCCAGGATTAACTATTGTAGACCAGCTTTTATCAGTCCTGCTTCTTACCGTCTGCTTGTTATGACCTGAGCTGTGAACCACTAACCACTGTGTCAAATTCAGATGATACCTGGAGGACATTAGGCTTTATTATGAAGTCACACATGCAACGACTAGTGCAACCATCACCACAGTGCTTGGAATCCATGTAACCATGTCATGGAATCTGCACACCTCTGACATCTGTGTATGCTCCTCAAGTTCAGTCATGGAAGGCCACAGTGTCTGTAAGTTTTTGTTCTAAACCAAATACTTTGTTTAGAAGCCTGTCCTTGTTGACAACAAACTTGTTTGTTTGATTCTGTAGATTACTTTCAGCTGCATCAGGCTATTCCTATCTTGTAGATTTTTCCTTTTTGTGAGCATAATCCATATTCTTAGTCTTTCACTACTTTTTCTTTCATTTCTTTCCAAATATTTTATTTTAACAGATTCTTGATGATGAACACACACAGATATAAAAAAACAAAAAAAGTAATTAAAACCAGTGAGGGCAACTGTTTAAGACTTAAAGGAGCAATTAGTGGTTAATGCTCTTAATACGTTAGCTAAAATGAAGCATAAAAACGTTGATCAAGCAATAACTGGCGTCTAAGAAAACTGAACTGAAACAAACGTGCAGCCACTACGGCCCTACAGGACCAAACTTGATTGCACCTGCTATACGCACATAAGTGAACATTTTTTAGTGATAGGTTGTTTTTAAATAAAGCTGAAGTGTCAACTGCCAGCTTTTAATTTACTTTGATTTCCATCCATTCAAACACACATTCATTCTAAAAACCTCTTATTCCTAACCATGAAGCTTGTCCTGGTATTCTTAGTCATACAGGGCCAATTTCGAAATGGTAGAAGTGGCATGTGACAGAAAAGTAGAGCACATGGAAAAACCCACACTGGTAGGAAGAGCAACAAAACTAAGAGTTAAGCTCAACAGACTGGAATTGTGAAGCAAGAGTGCTGTTTCCTTTGCCCTCCACAATTCATGTCAGTGTTAATTATCCTTACATAGTATTCATGATAGCAGATTTGCATTGGATACTTTTGATCTCCCATCATTACTTGATTATGATCTCTACTTTTGTGTACATTGGTGTTTTGTGTATGTGTCTATATTTTAGTAGTCAGTAGGGACACAATCTTTCATAAACTTTATGAAACAAGCACATTCTTTTCATGTAGTATCAGAAAGCTAAAAATTAGCCAAGAGTGGGAGGTGAGAGCCTGGCATAATCAGTGCTAGCTTTACCAGTAACGTGGCACTTAAACTGTCCCTCTAGGGCACACTGAAGTCAAGAGCAGCTTGCCATAACTCCTTCTTATATATAAAGAAAAAGCACTGCCTTATGAATACCCTTTTGCAGAGTGTAACACATTTTTATGAAGAAAGTAAAATGCTAGTGAAGTGTTTATAAAATTATTTGTCTCTCCAGCCTGTTTTCATTTCTGTGTTGCTTTAAACCCATTTGCCACACAAGTACTGAATTATAATAATAATAATAATACATATTATTTAGAGCGCCTTTCAAAAAACTCCAGGTCACTGTACAATCAGGTTAAAAAAAAAAACATTCAATGACTAGAAAATTTAAAACCCAAATAAAACATCAGATAAACACCAATAACAGTTACAGTGAATAAGCAATTTTGAACAGATGAGTTTTGAGATTAGCCTGGAATTGGTGAAGGGTAGTCATGTTCCTAAGGTAAGCAGGTAATAAGTTCCATAAGGAAGGTGCCGATCTGCTAAATGCTCGGTATCCCATCGTGACAAGATGTGCTGGTGGATTATTTAAGTAGATGGAAGAAGAGGATCTGAGCATGCAAGAGGGTTTAGTGACTTGTAGCAGCTCAGAGGGATATGTGGGGGCAAGATCATGAATGGCCTTATATGTAAGGACTAAAATTTTGTAGTTGACCCTAAACTTTATTGGCAGCCAATGAAGCTGCTGAATAACGGGTGTGATGTGATCAGAGTAGGGTGTTTTAGTAATTATACGAGCAACCGAATTTTGAACAAGTTGAAGTTTTTGTAGTAACGTTTGGGCAGACCAAAGAGAAGTGAGTTGCAATAGTCCAGGCGGGAGGTGACCAAACTGTTGACTAAAATGGCAGTAGAGTGATTTGACAGAAATGGACGCAGGCGATTAATGTTTCACAGGTGGAAGTAAGCTGCTCGAGTAACAGAACTGATGTGAGACTGGAAAGACAACGTGCTGTCCAGAATTACACCAAGGCTTTTTATCTGATCTGTACAGGTAACAGATGTGTTGTATGTTAATACTGAGATCTTTGATACCTTCGCTATTGCAGATTTCGTGCCCATAAGAAGCACCTCAGTTTTATTGGAGTTTAACTGCAAAAAGTTAGAAGACAACCAGGACTTAATCTCAGCAAGGCAATCAGTAAGTGAGGATGGTGGAAGCGATGCAGATGGTGAAGTTGAGATATATAACTGGGTGTTCGCTCATGTAACAATGAAAGTTTATCTTCCATTTACGAAAAATGACACCCAAAGGGAGCAGATAAATGATAAACAGCAGGGGGCCAAGGACAGAACCTTGAGGAACCCCAGATACTACAGGAGTGGGAGTGGAGGTACATGTGTCCAGCTGAATGAAATGAGTAAGATATGTAAGATATGACTTAAACCAGTTTAACGGAATGTGAGAAATACCTAGTGCAGATAACCTTTTTAGTAAGGTGAAGTGACAGACAGTGTCAAATGCAGCACTGATGTCAAGAAGAACAAGGATTGTGATTAGGCCCGAGTCTGCAGCCACTAAGAGATCATTAGTAATCTTAATTAGTGCCGTCTCAGTGCTGTGAAAACATCGGAAGCCTGACTGGAATGGTTCGTATAAACTGTTAGCAGATAAATGCTGATGTAGTTGGGAAGCCACAGTTTTTTCAAGAACCTTTGAAATAAAAGGAAGATTAGAAATTGGTTGGAAATTATTGAAGTCAGTAGGGTCAACCCCAGGTTTTTTCAGTAAGGGGTGAATCACTGCAGTTTTCATAGACTGGTGAACAATTCCGGTGGAAAGTGACGAGTGAATAATTGAAACAACAAGAGGAGCTAGCGAGGGAAGGCACGCTTTAACCAAAGCAGTGGGAATTGGATCCAGGTGACAGGTCGAAGGCTTAGAGCTATTGATGAGATCCATGATTTCTGAATTGGAGGGAAGCTCAAACATGGAAAATGAATGAGTAGGAAGGGGAAAAGCATCAGTAGTGGAATCAGTAGCAGCAGAGCCTAAATTATAATGTATTGCCTGGATTTTATCATTAAAATATGTCATTAAGGTGTTACAGAATTCGTTAGAAAGGCAGTGCAAGGAAAGAGAGTCTGGGGGACTTGTTAGCGATCTGAGCAGGGAAAAAAGTGTTCCAGAGTTCCCCTTATTGAAAGAAATTAGGGCAGTAAAATAGGCAGCTTTAGCATGCCGTATGCTGTCCCTATAGTGATGGATATGGCTGGAATACATTTCTTTATGAACATTAAGACCTGTCTTCTTGTACAGCCGTTCTAATTGCCAACCTTTAGATTTTAAAATGTGCAAAGTTGGTGTAAACCATGGGGCAGTGTGTGTAAATTAAACTGATTGGGTTTTGAGTTTTGAATTCCGAATTCAAAATGTCAAGAAGTCCTTCGTTATAAAAGTTAACTAAATCTGGCAGAGAAATGGTTTGTAATGATTCCATAAGTGTATCAATACCTAATTGAAAATTGTCCATGTTGATATGTTTAAGATTCCTAAAAGTTATTACATGAAGAGGTTTGATGGTGTAGACAGTAAGAGTCATATTGAATGTAAGGAGAAAATGATCTGAAGAGTTTCTTAATTAAAAAACAATCCTTGTCAATTATTTAATTTCATGGCTTGTTAATGCTTTAACTCTGCCATGTCAAGTCATTCTCATATCCTAGATTTTTTTTCCTTCCTAAGGATATCATCCAAATGATTTGAAGTCTAAAACAGACGAGTTATTCTCAGTGCTTCACTTTTTTCCCTTCACTTTCTTTCCAAGTATTTAATTAAACCCAACAGTGCATGGTAAACACACGCAGGTGTAAATGGAAACAAGCTAAATGGAGAAATGCTGGTTTCTTTTGTCATTTGCATGTTATTGCTAATAAGGAGCAATTAAAAACCAAGACTACAACTGTTTAAGACTAAAATAAGCAATAAGGGTTCAAAATCTTAACAAATGAGACAACTAAAGTGAAGCAGAAGTGTTACTTGAGCAATAAGTGCTTCTTATTAAGCAACTGGATTGGAACAAAAACCTGCAGACACTGCAGCCCTCCAGGACTGAATCTTCCCACCCCTGAACTAGTCTATTGAGGTAGCATAAGGTCAGTGGCGTAGCTCTTGGGCGGTCCGCCCCGGGCGGCACATTTTTGGGGGCGGCATTATTGGCCACAAGGCTTAGTACAATTTGTGTGTAAGCAGCAGGGTTTGGAAAAATATCACTCATGTATGAAAAAAGTCAAATTCTCTGATTTTTTTAACCACAAATGCTTGAAAAATAATGTTCAGACTGTCCTTCTGCATCAGACACAGCAGTTGAAATGTATGAGGCAATGACAAAAATAAACATAAACATTTCACCGATAATAATTTCTAGGAAGACTAAACAACTAATTTACAATTTATAATTTCGTTATTAATCCAAATGCGTTCTTGCTCTGCGCAGAAAACATCCCCACCTATCACTTCTTTGGTTGTGGTTTTCGTAGCGTAATTATATTAAACTAATAATTAGAACACGGCTTATCAGTGCGTCTATACTATATTCTTGTCTAGTTGATGCTTATAAATTTATATAAAAAAATATTGCTGTTTCTTTGTATATGAATAAATCTATGCAAAATGTAGCATAATTTTTCTCTATACGTCATTTTAATTTTCTATTTAAATAGTTTAACATATTCAGATATGTTGGAGGGCAGCAAATTGAAGCACCGCCCACCCCGCCCCGAGCCGCACGAACTCGAGCTACGCCACTGCATAAGGTCAGCTTGTCACTGGGCACAATCAATATATACTGTAATTCACATGCGAGGTAAAAAATAGATATGCAGAGAAAACTCATGGATATGGAGAGAGAATAGAAATCTGACATAGTGGAATTCATCTCATTCGCCTAGAGCTGTGAGACAGCAGCGCAAACCACTAACTCTATGACACCGTGTTACCACATCACAATAATACAGAACTACAAGTAGAAGTGCAAGCATTACCAGTTTAGTGAATTATTAGTAGAACAATAAATACACTATGTGCATCACACAATGTAAAAATACATATAAATAATGGCGTGAGATTTCAATTTGCGGAGTGCAGTATAGGACTCGATGTGTCGGGAAGGAGGCTGCTCTACCAGCAAATGAAGTTCTGCACCATCTTGATTGCATATGTATAAGACTGATTACCATATACTGTGTAGTTGTTTAATGGTGCAGACCCCCGCGACCCTGTAGTTAGGATATAACGGGTTGGATAATGGATGGGTGGATGTTTAATGGTGGCAACCAGGTGAGTCCACAGTCTTATAAATGAGACCCCTGATGTTTATGAATGTGTCTGTGTGCATGAGTATGCCTGGCAATAGATGGACAATCCATTCACAGTCAGTTACCGCATTGCATCCAGTGCTTCTGAGATACATGTCAACTCTAAAATGTTGAGGTCAAACAAACATTTGGAAATGCATAGATATGTGTATGGATGGATGGAACCCACTGTAATGATGTATGTTGAATCACACATGCGTTTGTTGTCTTCCTCCAGGATAAGTTAATTAGAATCATATGTGGATTATTACAATTATGAATAAATTATATTACTTACATCATATACTGCACATGACCATACATTTACTACACCAATAAAATAACCAACATGATAAGTCTCAAAAACAACGTAAATGCCTGACTGAGATCACCTGGATGTTATCAGAATCTAGTTTTTTGAAAAGCTTTGGCCCTTTTAGTTTACTTATTTTGGATTTTGTATATTTTACCATTTATGCCTTGGTGTTGTCACAAAGTGATAACATTATTTACTGTCATCAGAGTTAACATATTGCTATGCTAGTATATGACATTACAGACGCCATTAGTTTTTTTATTGGTTGACATTTATTTAAACTCAATGTATAATTAGACAGTACTAATGTTATGCTTTTCTACCAATACACAGTTTTTAGCTTTGAATGAATCAACTTTAAATCACCTTTGCTCAATACCACTTTTGGTGATGTCCTGCACAGACCCCTCACTGTGTGTTTGCAACTGTAAATGCTCCATGTGATTCATACTTTTAAGTAGTTCATGATACAGTAATACTTTTTACCTTTTCCTTTCCATACAATGCTTAAAACTGTTTAAAACATTCAGTTCATTACATGGGCTGTGCAAATGTGCAGCCTGTAAACATCTTTACTGTTTGTAATAAGTTAAAGTAAACCACAATTCATGAATATTGCATGGCTATAGTAGTCACAGTAAATTTATATTAATAAAATGAATAATAATATTATAGTACAGCACTCCCCATCCAGTGTGAACATACAACTGATGGTAAATTTGAAAACAAGTTCTTGACTGAGCAAAGTAAATCCCCACATCTAGAGCTGACTATAGTTTTGTTTGGACACTACAGTTGTATGATACGTGCAAGGCTAGGATTTCTTTGCTCTAATTTTTATTTCACATTCCATCTTTTTCCATTTTGTAGGCTTATTTGGGGTTTATTTCACTTATTACTGGTTATAGTTTTTAGTTCCTAACTTTCTCTTTGTTAAACTATTGCCATGCATTAGGCCTGTTTGAAGACTTTCTTGTTGGGTGAATCTCTAAGTAATAGCTGTTGGGTTTTTTAAATCTGGGAATTGTAGCTAGCTTTAATGTTGTTTTAGATTTTCACGTGTAGAAGTCAATTTTCAATCAAATCTTGCTCCCAAATAGTCCACAGACTGATGTTACTCAGTTATGTTGACCTCTTGTGTAAGTTTTTTTGAATAATAATAATAATAATAATAATAATAATAATAATAATAATGCATTCTATTAGATATAGCGCCTTTCCCATGCTCAAGAATCTGCTACAAAAAATAAATGTAAATGTACATTTTTGCATTGCTTTTGATGTAAACCATTCAAAACTTGTAGTGGTAAAAGATTACAGATGAAAGCATTACATTCAAATGTGATTGAAGCTACCATTTTTACAGGATATGCTACAGGGGTCAACATATATATTTATACCCACAATTCCCATTGTTCAATTAATTGCCTGTTTGTATTTGAAAGAATGCAATTTCCTGTAAAATTGTGTTTTCCAATGACCATCACCAAAAGCCAAGTCACTATAAAGCAGTAGCTGATCTCCAAGAATTGAAGTTTTACTTATGAGCTATAGTATGTGGCATGGTCAAGAGTTAGGACCTCCAGTGAACTAATAATATTAACCCCTGGTTAAAAAAACTACAAATATTGTATACAGAAAAGTACTCAAGTAATTACATAATACTTTTGGTCCATCCAATTAACCAAAGGAACTATAAGAGGCCTGTTGTCTGAAATTTTCTGGGTGAAGCCATGTGACACGGCTAGTTAAAGTTTATCATAATTCAATAGTCTGTATATGCTGCTAATCCTGTTGGTGCTCCTATGGAATCACTGAGACGAGCAAAGACGCCCTGGGTTGATATTACACATCTTGAAATAATCATTAAGGGCACAAAAGTATAGTATATACTGGAAAAAAAAGTTTAGTTTGTCTCCAAAGATGGCATACACATTGATTTATGTAATATTATATAGTGCACATTAAACTGATGTGAGTCACAAGAGATCAGTCCTAATGATCCCTCACTGTTTTTTGTTATTTATAAAATTAAATTTTAATTATAATTCCAACCCTGTCTCTAATTTATTACAAAGACTCAGCCAAACCAAAAACACAAACTGTTCCTTGTAGCACTGGATGCTCACTTCAAATGCTAATCTTCAAATTACCCTGTGTGGCACTAGTACTTACTCAGCTAATGTCTGCCATCCCTAATTATTTTTAATTTTAGTTTGTCTGTGTCACTTATGAATTTCAGCCTAGGCTTAGTGCTAAAACAATTAAGAATTTTTTTGATTTATTTATTTTCATGTTGAATTTCAACATATGCTTTGTGTATTTATATAAAAAATTGAGGATGGGAACTTTTCAGTTGCTATGTTAGTAACAACAGCACAAATATCAGATTCTCATTCCAAATGTCTACCTAATGGAACATAATCATGAAAAGGATTCACACCCATTGGAAGTTTTTACAGTTTATTATTATACAATGTTGAAAGAAAATGGTCAATTATTTTGCAGACAGTATTTTTGGGTTTGATATTTTTAATTAATTTAGACTAAATTGCAAAGATCTGATTCCACTTTGACATTAATAAAACTGTTTTTTTGTTGATCAGTGTCAAAAAGTAAATGCACTGTGATTGCTGTATAACTATAAAGTGTGAAAACACCCAAGGACGTGAAAGCTTTTTACAGACATTGTATGTTTTTTTTAATGGAATCTTGCCAGGCCTCCAGGTCTTTGATTATTTCCTCTATTTGGTTTAATTTAAATTTCTTAACTGATAGCAATGTCCGACTGCTAGTGATTTGCAGGAAGTTCACTATTAGCACAGCACATCTCAGCTTCCTTTTTGAAATTTGGCTGGCTTTCATTGATCAACTTTTTGAACTTGTTCAAGCTGTTCAAACTGTGTACCTCTTGCAAGCCCAGCATAACTGGTGATATCTCCAGTCATTAAATGGCTCCATAAGCTGCAGACAACCTGAGTCAATACTTCCTGATTCACTACTAATTTAGAAAGATTCACTTATATCAACATACACAATAACAGAGTACGCATTCATGTTTTTATTACCTTTTCTGTCTGTACGGTAGTGAATTCTGCACAGTGCATTAAATCTTTCAGTTGTGATTGGTGGGCCTGGTTTTCAGTCACTCCTAAATTCACTCTTAAACTAAATGAATCATTGTACAGGGCGATTCACTTGAAAGAGGCCCTGAATATTCTGTAATAACTCTCGCTAGGGTGAAGCAATCTGAATGAAACAACGTGCAATGTGCTACTCAGTATATGGAGCTTTGAAAAAGCAGAGATACGCCTGTGTCAGAGCGATGAGGTAGGCGCCGGACAGCCATCACGAAATTTAACCTCCATTTGCAACTTCTGGGTGCATACCGCCCCTACCACTTAGGTCAGTCAATCGACTTCTAAATAGAATGGTGGTGCACAGTATTGAGGAGTGTGTCTTCATGGTGCAAACCTATTGGGTCACCAGTTCCTTTAAGCGATATCAGAAACAGCTGGATGATCATGAGTTAACAGAATGTTACTTCCAGCAAAATGGAGCAACGTGTCACACGTTGGCAAGAAGCATGGCAGAAACTAAGTCCTTCTTTTGCAACAGGGCAATTTCAAAGGGGCTTTGGCCACCATGGTCGCCAGATTTGACACCACCAGACTTCTTCCTTTGGGGTATGCTCAAAAAAAGTCTATTGGAACAAGCCTCACACCGTGGAAGATTTGAAGGAAAACATCCAACGTGAAATTGCTGCTGTTCCCATCGAGACACTTGCTAATACGTTCAGGAACATGGAGCGCTGCATTGAAATGTGTCTGGCAGAAAATGGAAACCATTTCCAGCATCATATGTATTGCAATCGATTACTGATACATCAAGGTATACAGTATAGAGTATTTTTTGGGTTCAGATTGCTTCACCCTAACGGGAGTTACAACAGAATATTTGGGGCTTCTTTCCAGTGAATCTCCCTGTATTACCCAGCTCTAAAAGCAGAGCGAAGAAAATTCACAGAGTATATCGTATTTATCGGTAAAATTAGCAAAGCAAGAATTTAGAAGTAGACTTAGAAAGTATATGATCTGCTTTCACTTGCATGCAGATGATACTGAACTGTACCTTTCAAAACAGATGACATTTCTCCTGTTGTCACCTTAATTGATTGTGTCAGAAAGTTGAATGATTAGATGAGCAAAAAACACTTGTCTTTGAGTTCAGAACAAAAACAGTGTTACTAATTAGTGGGAATGACATACAACTGCTCATCGGTTGTGGCGAGTGCCCTCTTCTACGCGGTGGTGTGCTGGGGTGGCAGCATAAAGATGAAAGACGCCTCACGCCTGGACAAACTTGTTAAGAAGGCAGGCTCTATTGTAGGATTAAAGTTGGACAGTTTAACATCTGTGGCAGAGCGACGGGCACTAAGCAAACTCCTGTCAATCATGAAGAATCCACTGCATCCACTTAACAGGATCATCTCCAGGCAGAGGAGTAGCTTCAGTGACAGACTTTTGTCACTGTCTTGCTCCACTGACAGACTGAGGAGATCGTTCCTACCCCACACTATGCAACTCTTCAATTCCACCCGGGGGAGTAAATGCTAACATTAATTTTATTTTAATTTTTTTCATTTTTATTACTATTTAATTTAATATTGTTTCTTTGTATCAGTATACTGCTGCTGGATTATGTGAATTTCCCCTTGGGATTAATAAAGTATCTATCTATCTATCTATCTATCTATCTATCTATCTATCTATCTATCTATCTATCTATCTATCTATCTAGCAATTTTTAACCCAGAAGGCCTAAACTTTTTTTTTTTTTGTTAAATCAATTTAGGCATTATCTTTTACAGCAGACTATCTGTTACCAAGCAGTTTACAATCTGCATTTTCCATCCTAAAAATATAAAAAAACCTAAGACATTTTCAGACTAGACTGTAGGATAGGGAGAAGTTATTTCAACCATTTACTTTCATTAGACCTGACAGGCTGTTCATGTTGTTTCATCTGGAGCCTTCAGTTAATTCAAAATTCATCTACAAGAATAGAACTAGGTAGTACAACCACATGACTTCTGAACTTGAGTGTTTACACCAGCGTCAGATTAACTCTAGAGCTAATTTCAAAGTCCATCTTCTACCATATAAAGCTTTCATTGGCCTAGTCCCTGTACTCATCTAAAGTTACAAATACATACAGTACATAGTAGGCCCCAGAGCTGAGGATTGATATGCCTGTTTGTGTTAGGGATGCCCCATCAATCTGATGGGGATTTAGTCAAAAAAATTCTGATTAGTGCTGCTAAATAGCTGTTCATAGTGCACCTTTGATAGTTCATCCTCAAGTCTGACCTTCATTATGAACTTTTAGTGGCAATTCTCTATACTGTTTCTCTTCTTGGTATCCTGCTGTGTCCCATGATCCCACTGCTTCATTACCAAGCTGGTACTCCTGCCCATGGGAGGTGGCATAGAGACAGTGGAAGCCTTGAGATCTAAAAATGCAAGGATTGACTCTTCATATTAAACTAACCAGAACAAAATGTACTTAGATTATAGAGTGCCCAGGAGGAAGTAGGTGGCCACTTGGCCTAGATCACCATAACTAACCTTTAGGACATTAAGAGAATACTCCACCTCAAAATTATATACTTTTTAAATGTTACTTACTCCATGCAAGAAAAGCCAAGAAAAAAATGTAATCTAATGTTGTAATGACGAAATTACATAAGGGAGATTCTCAAAAACAAGATTGATAAGTGACCAAAGTTTGACAATGGCAAACATGAAAAACGTCCATGGAAAAAAATAATCTAACTTAAGTCATTTTACATAACTCACTTATCCGATATCCATTTTTATGGTCAAAGCATGCAAAATGTGTGCATTCTTTGCTAAAATATTAACAGTTACCTCCAGACAAGTCTGCACTGAATGAGCAGGAAAGATGTCATTCCCAGGATGCAACAAGACTAAATTAAAAGACAAGTTTCTTGACCAATGAATATCAGGGGAGGCAGATCTTTGATTTTTTTCTTACAGCTCTTTTTAATCTCTTATTTATAATACATTAATATTTTAGGTTCCTGCTGGTCGTTCCAAAAGGTTACTCTTGTAAAGTAACATGGCCAGACCACATATGTGTGGCTATTTTATTCCCTGTAAATTCATTAAAGCATCAACATTCCATCAGCCATTGGATAGATTAAACCATAATGGAGAGTACCTTGATTTTGTAGTGAGGTGAAAATGACAAACTGAATTTCTCTGAGTAAGAATGTCACCTAATCAGAATTCAAATAAAGATCACATGTCATTGTTGTGACACTACAGACCATAAGTAGTTACTGTAATTCCATACTTAATGCTTACTCCTCTACGTTTTTGGGATGCAAGAATTTGTCATCATCATAGCAATTGTGTGTATTTAATTCACATGATGCTATTTTTGAAGTGATTGTCCAATATGTTCAAGTTCAAGTTTATTTTCATGTTTATATAGTACATAAATGCAAGTCTTTTGATAGCAGTTGACAATAATACAGTTCCAATAATAATCATTGTAAAGTAACTGTGTATGCAAAAAGATAACAAAATTCTTGAAAAATATTAATATAACATTTTATATTTAAAACATGTAAAGCAGCATACATATAATGCATATAATGTGTTTCATAAAATGCCTATTTTAACCATGTCAATGGCATATTTTAATACCTATTCTATGCACAAGCTACCTTAATAGCAAATGCCAGCTAGTGTCATGTATCTGTTCTCATTGGTTTATAGCAGGGGTCGTCAACCTAAGACATGCATGCCACAGTGGACTTATGAAGCCATTTCCAGTGGCGCCTGGAAGATTAATAGTTACATATCAATAAAATTATTTCACATTAAAATATAACTATTGCAAAATGTGTTAAATAATATCTAGTTTATAGTATTATCAAAGTTTACATTATAATTATAATTTTGCAATTATACAAAATAAAATTTAATTTTGTAAATAGAAAATACTTAAGAGCAATATTCCACATGTGCTCCTCACTCAGCAGCCACATAAACGACAGCAGCAGTAACCATAGCCTACATCATCCAATTGACGTGACCTTGTATTAGTACAGTACAAAGTGTCAGGCTAGTGTAGCAGTTGTTCTTTTTAACCTGGGTGGACAAAGGAGTCTGGTTTTGTTGTGAGAGGCAAATTAAGCCTTATGTAAAAATGGGTCCTGAACGTCAAGTGTATGACATTACTTCTGAAATGAAGCATAAGAAAAAAATTCAAGGATGGGGAACAAAAGAGTGGAATTTATCAGGAGAAGATTAGCATAATATAAGAAGCAAAATAGCGTGTTCAAAAAACACTAAAACACAGGCTACAAAATGTAGCTATAAACGCTCAGAATGCATTAACATTTACAGCGTATTTGAAATAAACCTTCATAAGCAGTGCAGAGGCTTTATTTGTTGGATTTCCAAATAAAGAAACAATCATGTCCAAACTATTGGAGCAGGTGGATAATGTTCACAGGGATTTGTCTTCCTACTGCCCGAGAGATAATTTAAGTGGTGGGAAGGGTTGGGAGCGGTTTGTCGAGTGCATTAAAATGATCTGCTTATTTTTAGAAGAGACGTTACTAAACTACCCGGAGCTACAGGATAAGCAATAGATGGTAAAACTTAGATTTTTTCATGGACATTATGGGACTTCTCAACACACTAAATCTGCAGTTAAGGTTTGAGCCAAACTGTGTTAGCTTTATTCAATGCATGGGTGGCATCTCTGGTGAAAATGAATTCATTTGTGATATTCAAACTGGAATCTTTTGTAATTTCAAGTATTTGAGCGAGTTGTCATCACCTCAGCCTGTCAACTCCAATGATATTCAGTACTTTCAAAAACTTCCTTAAATGAAATTCTCCACCAGATTTCAAGCCTTAAAATAAAATGGCCCAAAAATTGAAAACTTTGATGAGAAAAAACCTGGCTTAAGCCCTGTTTGAGTGGATGGGAATGGAGGAATTTGAATTGCAGCAGATCAATCCTAAAGCATCTTCAATGTGAAAATATACATTTACAGAGCTCTTGAAAACATGGACGCTGACGAAGCAGCATCCATTGTGGCCTATTGGAAGAGTTTACCAGATAGATTTTCATGGCTAAAAATGCTGGTCTTTGCATTAATCTCTGCATTTTGATCCACTTGTGTGTGCAAACAGATGTTTTCACATGTGTAGACAGTGTTAAGTGCATCTCACAGATGACTTATAACAAACTATTCAGAAGTGTGTGTGTAGCAGAAATCAACATCCCACAGGATAGCACAACTGAGCCATGAAAGACAAGGGCAGATAACACACTAAAACTGCAAATCCAGTTTCAGTACATGTTAACAATAAATATGAACATGCTTTGTGTGTGCACCAGTTAATACAATAATTAAGATGAGTTTAACTTGCCATTAACAGTACACAAACTGAAAATAAACTATATACTATTGTCTGTGGGCATGCTGGTTGTCTGCTGCTTGTAAATTGGCATTTGCTATGGAAAAAGGTGCTGACCTTTGATTTATTATTATCTAGCATAGGGAATACAGTGAAATTCTTTCTTGCATCTGTTTATCAGCATGCAACATGTCTCCACACTCTGGTGTCATGATTAATGAAATCATCCTTATCCTGAATATTCTGTCTTACTTACCTGAAAAATCTCAGAACATAGTTTTCAGTTCTGCAATCACACCTATTTTTGGGTTAACTGCATGACAACATGCAGCATAATATTTAAAAAGGAAAAACATATAAGGCAGGAGTGTCAAACTCATTTTGGTTCAGGGGCCACATACAGCCTAATCAGATGTCAAGTGGGCCGGAGCAGTAAAATCATAACATAATTACCTATGAATAAAAATAAGTCAATTTTTTTCCCTTTGTTTTCGTGCAAAGAAGTACAAGTACATTAGAAAATCTTCACATTTAATGAAATATCCTTTTACAAAACATATCAATATATCAAAACATATGAACAACCTCAGATTTCTTAAGAAGAGTGTTTGCACAAATACAAACAAAATTTTAAATCAAAGGTATTTGGAACTGAAAAATATAGTATTGCACTTTAAAATTTATGGCATTGCATGAACAATAGGATTCTACCAAACCAAACTCTTTTGTAGTGAAGCTGTTGACTTACATTAAATTGAACATTTTTTAACTGTTTCTACAGCAAGAATTCATTTTCACAGAACAGTATTCTTTAAGTGCAATCAGTGTCTGAAGTAACATTTTAAAGGAGTTAGTCACATCTAGACTACTTTGTTTTTGCTCCTGAAATTTGGCATCTTTTGGTCTGCACAATTGCATCAATATCAGGTGTCATGTCCTGACTAGCAGCCAATCTCAGAATGTCACCTAAGTGCTTGTGTGTGAGCCTTGAGCACAATTTTGTTTTATTGATGTTTCATTACTGAGAAAACTTGTTCACAAAGGTAGGTTGTCCCAAACATGCACAAAATTTTTGCAGTCAGGGCTGTTAATTTGGGGTACCCTGGCAAGAGATATTAATAAAAATGTGTCCAAGCAAACTGAGGCAAACTTGTCCTTCAAATTTGTATCACATTGCAAATCAATTATTTCTAGTTGGATGTCGACAGGCACATCAGAAGCTTTGACTGTGAAGGGTGAGCGAAAAACTGCAAATTCTGTCTTGAGTTCACCAAAGATCTGAAACCGTTTCTCAAACTCACACAGCAATCCTGCAATCTTGTCTTTATACTGTTTCATGTCAGCATTAATGCCTGTTGCACATACCTCTCTTAGGCAAGGGAAATGTGCAGGGTCACCACTTGACAGCTGTGCTCCCACAAAGTCAGCTTCAACTTGAATGCACGTATACTGTCATAAAACTGTGTGACAAATTTTTTGCGGCCTTGCAACATTTTGTTCAGAATATTCAAGTGCTCTGTAATATCCACCAGAAATGCAGCCATTCCTGACATTGTAATTCCATCACTGGATTTCCTTTTTTCTCCATGAATTGTCCGATTTCCTCGTGTAGATCAAAGAAACGCCTCAGCACAGCACCTCTGCTTAACCATCTTACTTCAGTGTGGTATGGCAGGTGTGAAGGAGAGCCGGTTTTCATGCCCGGCAGGGACGCCCCTGCTGCTTATGTTCCGGGGGAGCCATCATGGGCAGTCCAATACCTCCCCCGGGATGCTTGGTGGCAGCTTCCCTGGCTGACGGTGATTCCTTAACCACCCGCAGGGCTCCATGTGAGATGGAGTCCTCTACAGCCTGGTTGGGGGCTCAGATGGCCGCTAGGGGGAGCTGCATGGACTCAGCAGCCTAGCTGGACAAACCTTCAGCCCCACCCGGAGGTGCAATTAGGACCAGGTGGTCAAGCACCTGGAACACTTCCGGGTTTGTTATAAAAAGGGCCAGCCACCACCACTCGAGGAGCCAGAGTCAGGAGGAGGAGGACTACGCTTGTGGAGGAGTGGTGGTAAAGGAGAAGAGTGTTTGGTGCTGTTGTGATTGCTGCTTGGGACTGTGTATTGCCTGTGGGTCACGGGGAAGACGTGTGCCCACGGGTGAAGAAAAATAAAAAGTGTTGTGTTGGTTTTAGATGTGCCTCTGTGTCTTTCTGTGTCGGGTCAGGCGCCTATATAGCGCCTTTTGTTACACAGGGTATTAGTAACGTGATTGTTACTGAGAAGGCAGTCAAACTGACGATGATTCAGGCCTCTGGCTCGGATGAAATCAACAGTTCGGACAACTACCTCCATGACGTGATCCATTTTTAACGACTTGCAACACAATGCCTTCTGGTGAAAAATACAGCGAAATGTCCAGAAGCCATCTCCTCCATAAGCGGCTTGTGCTTTCTCTCTGAATTTCGTCACAACACCTGTTTTTCTTCCGATCATTGATGACGCGCCATCTGTAGCCAGGCTCAAGGCTCAAGGCTCAAACTCAAGGAACTCCTCAGTGATGGTCAATGTCTCATCAACTCCACGAATAAATATGGCCAGTTGAGCAACATCTGTAATGTCAGTGCTCTTATCAATTGCAACAGAAAATGCAAGAAGTGACTTGACCTTGTGTTTCAACTGCCTTTTTTAAATCAGCCGATAGTTCCAATATCTTCTTTGCCATAGTATTTCTCGTCAGACTAATATTGGCAAATGCTTGTCGCTTCTCAGGACACACGAGTTCTGCAGCCTTCATCATGCATCTTTTAACGAACTCACCATCGGAATACGGCTTTGATGCTAATGCTATTTCATTAGCAATTATGTAGGTGGCTTTTACTGCTGCTTCACTGACCTCTCGGCTCCGGGTGAAAATTGACTGCTGTTTCCTCAGACCCACCAGCAATTCATTTATCTTCTCTCTCCTCAGTCGTCCTTGCAAGATGTCGTATTTTTTACCATGATGAGTCTCATAGTGTCGCCGAATATTATATTCCTTGAGCACCGACACTTGTTGATTACACACCAAGCACACAGGTTTCCCTTTTATTTCTGTGAATAAATAGGAAGCGGTCCATTTCTTTTGGAAAACCCTACACTCGGTATCCACTTTTCTCCTTTTTGACAAAGACATTTTGGCTAATGAGGGTGTCAAGGTGAGTAGAAAATAAGGTAGCCTACACCATAATTAGCTGAGGGCGCATTGCTACCATCTGATGTTCAGACTGAGTGGCAGAGTTGCCGCTTCTTTTACTCTTAACAGTGCACCCCTCCCCTTTGACTAACACAGGGCTCCCCTCTCCTCTGATCAACACCCTAGCGGACGTTTTAGGAATTGCATTTTATTACAGATTTTGAGTTTGTGTCTTTTCTGAATTTTTTTACTTTCAATATTCATCCAGCGGGCCGGATTGAACCCCCTAGCGGGCCGGTTTTGGCCGTACGTTTGGCATCCCTGATATAAGGGGTAAAGAAAGGCAATAAACTTGTAAGACTGCCTTGACTATCATCAGATGATCTTTACTGGTAGTCTGAGTCACTTCTCCTATCTTGGTTATTTTCAGTATAATTATTTACAGTAAGAATCCTAGCATGCTGTCCACAGTTAAATGCTGAGTTATTATGCCTTGCGAAATCAATGAACATCAGCTGATATGCTAATAAACATAATCTATGCTGTTGTCATTAGACTGTAACATTACATTGGGACCAATTTACAATAGGAACAAAGAATTTTAATTGTAAATAAGACAGAAATATGAAAATGAATGCAAAAAGCAGATAGTGTAATGAACAAAAGATTTGGTGCTGAAATAAATCATTAGTTATAGAGCAGTAAGGCAAAGGGTCCTGGTTAGATGTTGACTTGATTATGTTGACCTCACTTGTAAGTTGCTTTGAATTAAAGTGTAATGTAAATACAACAGCCATTAAACTTTTGACACACTATGAATGTTATCATTTAAAGAATTTATTATTTAAAAATAATTATAATTGTTATAATTGATAGCCTACATAGGGTGACACGGTGGCACGGTGGTAGGGCTGCTGCCTTGCAGTAAGGAGACCTGGATTCACTTCCTGGGTCCTCCCTGTGTGGAGTTTGCATGTTCTCCCCATGTCTGTGTGGGTTTCTTCTGGGTGCTCTGGTTTCCTCCCACAGTCCAAAAGCGTACAGGTTGGGTGCATTGGTGATCCTAAATTGTACCTAGTGTGTGCTTGGTGCATGTGTGTGTGTGCACTGCGGTGGGCTGGCACCCTGGATTTGTTCCTGCCTTGCACCCTGTGTTGGCTGTGATTGGTTCCAGCAGACCCCCGTAACCCTGTGTTAGGATATAGCGGGTTGGATAATGCCTGACTTACCTGACCACATACACTTCCGAACAGGAAGCTAAGCATGTTCAGGTCCGGCCAGTACTTGGATGGAAGACCAACCAGGAAAATCTTGTGTTGCTGCTGGAAGAGGTGTTGGCAGGGCCAGCTGAGGGTGTTTACCCTGTGGTCTGAATCTGAATCACTAGGCCCCAATTCAGTGACGAGGACACTGAGCTGTGAAAATGGCACCATTCTTCAGATAAGACAGAAAACCGAGGTCCTGATTCTCTGTGGTCATTACAGATCCCTGGGCATACTTTGTAAAAAATAGGGTTTATAACAATGTCCTGGCTAAACTGGCCATCACACCCTAATCATTCTAGCCCTCTAATCACCCCCAGTCTCTAACCGGTTAACCATCTCTTACCCTTTCACTATCTAACAGCTAATGTGTGATGAGCTTACTGGCATAAAATGGCAATATGTCACAACATCCATTGTCTTTTTGGATAAAAGTATTTTGTACCGTTGGTCTTTTTGGAAGTATAATCATAGTTCACATGATAGATATGTGTGGAAATCTCTGACTGTTAGCTGATGAATGCTTTGGAAAGGGATCATTTGGGATCAGTTGAAATTCCTCCCAGAGCCATTAAGCAGACATTGATCTTGGGTGCATCTGCAAGTGTAGCACCACATGACAGACTTTCTGAAGGAAAAGCAAATAAATTATTGATTCCATCACCAGCATATGATGCCAATATAATACAGATGGCCACGTGGGTCCGTCCACAGCTATATATTGCAGAAGGCCAGCTAATGCATTTTGAACACGTTACTATTCCTCAGAAAGCTGCATGTGTAATAATCTCTGTGTATCCCACATTCATTGCATATCTCACACCTTCTAATTTCCCTTGAAAAACTTTCATAAGCCACAATAGACAAAACATTAAGCATACACTTCTTAAAAATAAATATGAAGAAAGTTTACAGAATATCCCTCAGGTGCTATCCAAACACAAAGAAAATGTTGAGATCATACAGGTTGAACAAAACACAACCTATACAGACTACTACAGAAAAAACATTTTCATTTAACATCTCTTTTTAATGATGTGTTTGTTTCCTGCCATCTTAGTGCTCTAGAAATATTAAATTCTTGGGAAAATGTGTTAGCATATTTATAAACTATTTTGGTAACGAGAAATTGTATGACAGTGTTATTAAATTGACAGTATTGTAGCACTGAAATAAAGTAACCAATAGCTCAACATAACCCACTTAATTCAAATCAGGGTTATGGGGCGAGCAGAGTCTATCCCAGCAGCACTCAGTGCATTGCCAGAAGCAACCAATGTACAGGATGTACCAGTCCTACGCTGGGCAAACTCACACTCACACCAACTAGAGTCAGCTTGGAATTGCCAGTTACACAAACTTGCATGTTTTTGTAGATGTAGACGAAAAATGCCTGAAAACATTACAAGAGAATGCAAATTCTACAGGACAATGGTTAACCCCAGGATTCAAACCCAGGATGCTGCATTAGTAAGGCAGCAGCAGTAACCACTTAACCATCCAGTTAATAACTTAATAAAATACAGTAGAGCCCCTGTATCTGCACATTTCGTTTCAATGGTTTCAGTTATCTGTGGTTTAGCATTGCCTGAAAATATTAAATGGAAAATTCCAAAAATGAACAATTCATAAGTTTCAGACTGCACACCACCCTGAGAAAATGTTTTCACCTCTTTGGATATACGGCACTGCGACTGCATTGACGCATCCTGTGCACAGCACGCGGCAAAAAAACACAAGCTAGCGGAGGTGTGCCTCGGTGTCTGATGTCATTTTCACCTTGTTGACACGTTCAGTTGAGAAAGAGAGAGAGAGAGAAAGAGCATAGTGCAATGTATTTTATTATAGCAAAATACCCGCGCTTCACAGCCGGAGAAGTAGTGTGTTAAAGAAGTTATGAAAAAGAAAAGGAAACATTTTAAAAATAATGTAACATGATTGTCAATGTAATTGTTTTGTGACTGTTATGAGTGTTGCTGTCATCAAGGATTTGATCATCATTATTTCTTTCAATCAGGTTCGTATTTGTAGGTAAACTGATTTGGTTGTGAACCGAAGCAATTTCCCCCCATAGGATTGTATGTAAATACAATTAATCCGTTCCAGACCATATGAACTATATGTAAATATATATTTTTTTATTTTTTAAGCACAAATATAATTATACCATAGAATGCACAGCGTAATAGTAAACTAAATGTAAAAACATTGAATAAAACTGAGAAAACCTTGAACAACAGAGAAAACTAACACTGCAATAGTTTGCGCTATAGTGCTACCAACCGCTGGCTAAAAGCACTTTTTTAATGAGTTTTAAGCACAGGGGAAAAATGAACACTTGAAAAAATCCTTAATTTAATAAACCACCAAGAATAATAACATTGCAACAATGCATGCTACGAACAGATCGCTGGAAAAAGAAGTGAAAAGAAAACCAAGACCAGGGCATTCTTTAACCACCTTCCTACCTTAATACATCCAGCTCTCTCTCGCGCTGCCTGTGTGTCTGCGTCCATCTCTCACGCTGCCTGTGTGTGTGTGTGTGTGTGTCACGCTATCTCTGTCGCCTGCCTGCGTGTGTGTGCTCGCGCTGACTGTGTGTCTGCATCCATCTCTCCTGTGTGTGTGTGTCGCGCTATCTCTGTTGCGCTGTGTGTCTAGCGCTGCCTGTGTGTGTGTGTGCTCGCGCTGAATGTGTGTGTGTGTCTGTCTCTCTCCCGCTGCCTGTGTGTGTGTTTGTATGTGTGTGTGTGTTGCGCTGTCTAGCGCTCTCTCTCTTGCTTACTGCACAGGGAGAGACTGAACATTTACAAACCGAAAGGGAAACTGGCTTGTTCGTATACCGAGTGTGTGGTCTCGAATATTTAGCTCAATTACGTGGGAGGCATGCTGATTTCCGCAGTAGCTGCACTTATGAATATATTTAGCAGAGTCCTTCACTCGCGAATATTTACCTTATATGGGCAGGCACTCAATTACGTGGGAGGCGTGATGACGCGGACGCAACTCCGCCTCACATGGCGACTGAGCTGCAGGCTATTGCTGTATATATGGATGAAAAAATAGGTTGCAGTTATGACCATTACATGTAGAATTTCAAAATGAAACCTGCCCAACTTTTGTAAGTAAGCTGTAAGGAATGAGCCTACCAAATTTCAGCCTTCTACCTACACGGGAAGTTGGAGAATTAATGATGAGTCAGTCAGTGAGTGAGTCAGTGAGTCAGTGAGTCAGTGAGGGCTTTGCCTTTTATTAGTATAGACTAGCAGAATACCCGCGCTTCGCAGCGGAGAAGTAGTGTGTTAAAGAAGGTACGAAAAAGAAAAGGAAAAATTTTTAAAATAACGTAACATGGTTGTTAATGTAATTGTTTTGTCATTGATATGAGTGTTGTTCTCATATCTATTTATATATATATCTATCTATCTATCTATCTATATATATATATATATATATATATATATATATATATGTTGTTCTCATATCTATCTATATATATATATCTCTATCTATCTATATATATATATATACCCGCGCTTGGCAGCGGAGAAGTAGTGTGTTAAAGAAGGAAAGAGAAAGAAAAGGAAACATTTTGAAAATAACGTAACATGATTGTCAATGTAATTGTTTTGTCACTGTTATGAGTGTCGCTGTGATATATATATATAGCAAAATACCAGGCTTCAGCGATGTCATGTGTTAAAGAAGTTATGAAAAGAAAAGGAAACATTTAAAAATAATCTAACATGATTGTCAAAGTAATTGTTTTGTGTATTTGGCGGCAGCGTCACGAAGTTGTTTTCGTAGCTGCATCAGAAAATGTACCACGACGCCTGACACGCCTCCTTTTACTGTTTTCTCACAGCTTGGATTGCTGCTGTCATATATATACACACACACACACACACACACATACATACATACATACATACATACATACATACATACATACATACATACATACATATATATATACATATATATACACATACATATCTTCATATCTACATATCTATATACATATCTACATATACACATATATATATATATATATATATATACATACATACCTATCTACATCATATATACACACACATACATACATACACACACACAAATTATATATATGTGTGTATGTATGTATGTATGTGTGTGTGTGTGTGTGTGTGTGTATATATATACACATACATATACTTGTGTGTATGTTTGTATGTGTCTATATGTGTGTGTATAGGTTTGGTCACTGAGTGCAAGGGAAAAATAATAAATTATAGTCTATAAGTTATTAAACAGTAAAACATTAACGTTTTAAGAAGTACAGGTACATTGAAATTACATTTTCTATGTGAACGCTCAAATTTGTGCCTCTGGTAATGTGCCTTACCGGCATTTAAAGAAAATTAGTTTTGTGTCCTCTGCAGTGTTAAGAGAGAAAGGCTTTGGTTTGGGATAAAAGGAAAAAAGGTGTAAAGAAAGGAAAGTTGCCTTTTTCTTTTATATAGTATAGAGAGATGTGTTCGCTGACGTTATGATCGCCTTTTGGGGACAGTCACGGTGGGTCTTGTGTAGACTGGTGAGACGTCCCCGCCATTAATCGGCTGTGATGGCACTGTCAGTCCTCCACTCCTGTGCGTGTCTTCATAATCCGAGCTGAGGACCTCATAATCGTATACGTGCAAAAGAAAGTGTGAATCGCCTTAATATTATTTTGCCGTGGTGTAGAAAAGGGGTCCCGTGTTTGCACTTGTCTGGGCTATAGCGCAGGGGAGGATAAAAAAATTAAAAGTGCTCACTTTGACTTAAGGCAGAATCGCAGTCAGCGTCTCAAAGGCCGGCACAGCTATGCACGCGCGCTGGCTGCTCGACTTTTGCTGGGCAGGAGACCCCAGTTTTTGCAGACACGTTCATGATATCAAATGTCTCAGCGCTCTTTGGAGGTCATTCATATTTATATATAGCAAAATACCCGCGCCTTGTAGCGGAGAAATAGTGTGTTAAAGAAGTAATGAAAAAGAAAAGGAAACATTTTAATAATAACGTAACATGATTGACATTGTCATGAGTGTTGCTGTCATATATATGCCTGCCTAAATAAGTCACCCTCGCTTTGCTCTTACTTTTTACCGTTCATTTAATCATGGCTAGTGGCGGAAAATTATAAAATGGAAGGAGGACTGAGTATGGCTTTAACAAAACAATTATTGATGGCGAATCGATTATTCATAAAGCTTGAATTGGTGATCTGTTTTTCTATATTAACCTCATATTTTTTCATACTTCTTCTCAAACTAAGGTGGTGCGAGGGTAAAATGAATCGGGATGCACTGATCAATGTAATCGGTGTACCAGGAAATCATGCATTGACAAAAGCTCCCTTTGCTTGTAATGCAAAGTGTGATTAAATGCATTATTTTTAACGTTATGGAGCACATGCATCTAAGCTTCTCAGCTGTGCTTGTGCTAAGAAAAGGAAAGATTTTAAAAATAACGTAACACGATTGTCAATGTGACCTTTTGTAAGTAGTGCCTGGAGGATTCAGTGTGGAGAAACTCTAGGGACAGCGTGTGTATTAACTTGTGGATTTTTCTGTGAGTATTTGGTGGCAGTCTGACGAAGTTGCTTCGGAAGACGGCGTTAGCCGTGGAGCTCAGCTCAGAGCGAAATGAGATGAATGGGAGGGGAGATGATGACGTGACTCCCCCACCCGCCTTAACTGTCAATCCCCCACAAACACAGTCTCGGAATTTGCATAAGCACACCCCTTCACCTACAATTTTAACTTAGTTACAAAGTGATCAAAACTCTCGCTTATATCCTGCGTCCTCTCATTAAACTTGTATCCCGCATTCCCGTGGGCATGTGAAACGCCAACGATAGCCTGTCTATGAACTTAATTTAAACTTTAAGTTTACACCGTGCTTTCTTTCCGAGGTAGCAGCACTCATGAATATGGTAGTATATGTCACTCGCTTGCTTCTTATTGTTTCGCTGCCTTCTCAATTATATAATGCATGTTTTCTTAAGCGCTTTTTGGAGGTCTTCCTGGTTTTCTACGCACTGCGTTGACAGTCAGTTCACGTGATTACGTGGGAGGCGTGATGATGTCACACGAAACTCCGCCCCCCCACGTCTTTCCAGCTCAACTCTATTACAGTTAATGGAGAAAAATACCTTCCAGTTATGACCATTAGGCGTAGAATTTCGAAATGAAACCTGCCCAACTTTTGTAAGTAAGCTGTAAGGAATGAGCCTGCCAAATTTCAGCCTTCTACCTACACAGGAAGTTGGAGAATTAGTGATGAGTGAGTGAGTGAGTGAGTGAGTGAGTGAGTGAGTGAGGGCTTTGCCTTTTATTAGTATAGATTATTCACTGTTGGTAATGCTTATTACATGTAATTTATCAATTAAACTTTATTATAGGTGTGTATGTAAACGAAAAAGAACTTGTATATAGGGTTCACTATTATCACTGTTTCAGGCCTAAGTCTTGGAACGTATCACCTGTGGACAGCAGCGGTCTACTGTATTGCCAATTGAATGTATAATTTGGGATTTTTGTAAAGTTTATGACAATGTACATTCAGCACGTAGGTTCCAACTTTCCGTCTTGATAGCATTTGTTGACAACTACTGTATGCCACATGCAAGTGCGAGATGGTCACCCTTCAGTTTTTGGAACTCAAAGAAAGAAAGAATTTTTTGAATTTTGAATTGACCTTTATTAATCAGTACTCAACATGTCATTTACAATAACAAAAGTAAAGCAAACAAAGAAAACCCCAACTCACCCCAAAAAAACAACACTTAATTAATTATCTCCAAGTTTACAGATTGCTTCAAGAATAAACCATTTTTCCTCAAAAGAAAGAAGAAAGAAAGAAACAATTTTTAAACCAAGGAGGAAGACAGTGCATATCCTGAGAGCAAATGGTTTAAGGCAGACCAGCTCTACATTGACTAGCCATTTTTTAAAGGGCACATAGAAACACATGTATTTATGCATAAACTAAACATATACCCATAACCAGGCCATTGTAGAGTTGCTAATCAAAGTGAAACATGGTCTGCTGAAGGAAGCCATATGAGCAAACTAAAAAGACATGGGTTCACCCTGCATATTAAGAGACAGTCACACTATTCTTCATTTCATTTTCCCATTGATATATTTCTCATATATATCATCCTTTATAAACTATAAACACACCATCTGTGTTATACTTTCATAATCTGTTTGAACCAATGAAGTAAAGTGTGAAACATCTTATTATATATATTGATGTAATGAGGGCAGAACTGTACAGAAATGGAAATACTGAGATACATTTTTGCGGAATATTTTTAAACGGAAACACCAAGAACTCATTTTACATTATTACTGAGGTTTAAAGTGCCTCCACAGCAAGATGTTTCATTAAAAAAGGATGATTGCATGCTTATGCAGCTGTTCTTAATCTCACAGGCAAGCTCCCAGTTTTAGGGAAATTATATTTTCTGGTGTGGGAAGGTGAGGACAGCTGAGATGTAAATAAATCCTGAATAATCTGTGTCAACAAGTTCCCATATTAAATAAACACAACTTTTTGAGCAATCAAAGGAAAAACAGATTTGTTAGAAAAACTTCCTTTAATTGTGTTGGCCACTGTTACATTACAAATTGTGACTGAAATCAGTTTTTGTGAGGCAATAATTTTCTCATTGACCTGTTCCTAGTTGTAGAATTAACTCTTAGAAATATCACAATAATGTTCCCCAATCTCCTTATATGGCCCCCATTTGATTTATTGTGTCTTTCATGTCCATATTTCAGATGCAGTTTTCCCCAGACTCACCTGAAAGCAAGTATTTAAATGGGCCAGTGCATTGGAAAAACCTATTTTATGAAGAAGGTTTTAAGACAGTATTTGCTGCATAAAAAACCGAAAACACGTCCTTGTGTAAAGTCTTACTGTTAAAACAGAAAGAATCTATCAGAAATGTTAAGCAAGCAGAAAACTCTACTGAAGCCACTGTATGCACCTGGGGACATAATAATATATGGTGAATCTTTTAGATGAAAATATATCTAGTAGCTTTCTGTTATACAGTAACCAACTCATCAAACGAATACCATTTGCTTCACAATCTCATATTATCAATAAAAAACAATGCATTTATTTTTTTCACTTAATTCAGTGCCAGTTTCTGTTCCTGTTTTATCATTATGCTGGGTATTTCATTTTGCTTGTTTACAGTGTCCACCTATATGTTCAGTTTTCTCTTATTATATACAGTACATGTATTAGCTGTATAATACACAGATTGTCCTCTTTTAAAGCCATCTTATTCTGATCAAATAATTAATTACTTCATAGTTACAGTATATTGGCTGCATGGGCTTTTCACCTAGCATTACAGGTTTCTTCTCACATTCCAAACATATGATCTTGCTATGTCAACTGGCTCCTGTAATGTGGCCCTTTAGCTGTAAGTGTGGGTTGTATTGTATTATTATATTGTATTGTATTGTATTGTTTGCTGACAATGCTGTGATTTTCGCTGAGTCAATGGAGGCTCTGATCGGGGCTCTCGAGAGCCTGAGTGTCCGGGCTTGTGAGTGTCCTGAATAAAAACCAAGATCCAGGCCTCTAATGACCTCTTGGGCACAGCCATCAGCAGTATGTCTGTTTGTGGAGAGAGTGTCAACCTTGTTGAGAGGTTTACTTGCCTTAGCAGTGACATTCATGTCTCTGGTGACTCTTCCTATGAAGTCAGTAGACGTATTGGGAGAGAATGAGGTGTCATGAGGTCGCTGGAAAGGGGTATGTAGCGCTCCCAATATCTATTCAAAAGGACGAAGGTCCAAGTCTTTAGAGTCCTGGTGCTTCCTGTTTTGCTATATGGTTGCAAGACATGGACGCTATCCAGTGACCTGAGACGAAGACTGGACTCCTTTGGTGTTGTGCGTCTTCGGAGAACCCTTGGGTATCACTGGTTAAACTTTGTGTCGAATGAGTGATTGCTAATGCAATCTCAAATGAGGCACATTACCTGCATTGTAAAGGAGCGTCAGTTACGGCACTACGGCCATGTGGTGCGATTCCCAGAGAGTGATCCAGCTCACAGTATCCTCACTGTTGAGGACCAGAATAGCTGGACCAGGCCAAGGGGACGCCCACTTAACACCTGGCTGAGGCGGATAAAGGGACATTTCCGGAGGTTGGGACTTATCAGTGTGTCTGCCTGTGAGGTTGCCAAACAGGATCTCGAGCTGTTTCGTCATGTGGTGTGTGCGGCAACATGCTGTACCAGTGTATGCTCCCCAACCTGAACCTGAACCTGTGGGTTGTATATATGAGTGTATATGCAAAGGAGGAATGGCATCTTGGTTTCAGCCTTTCTCACAGTGTTGCTAGGAAATATTTCAGCCCCTGGGATTTTTAACTGTGTTAAGCGAGTTTGATGATTGATGTATGGATAAGTTATTTGAGCATCACAACTTTACTTTCATCATTATTAAATATTTCTTTGGTCAAATGTCACCCCTTTTGCTTAAACTGTCAGTCTTCTCACTATGTAATGGTTATATTGCCCCAACCTTTTCTTTTATTTGTCCATATTAACAATCCACTCCATTTTTACTGTGCTCCATTTAGTCTAATTCTATGTGGTTCTGCAAGATGGTTGAATTTGACATTCTTTAGTCTGACAGAACATAATCAGAATGATCTGTGTAAGATGATCATAAGTTCAATTCATTGAGCAGCAAGAGGTACACAAATTCATTAGCTGTTTTTACATTGTTCTTTTTCCAGGACACTACAATAATAAAATGACTTACTGACAGAACTAACAAGCAAATGATGCCTGTAAACCATATCCTATGTGTTTTGTAATGATCATTAAAACACTCTTAGTCACAAATGCACTCTTTCCTTGTGCATAAACAAAGCTAAGACAATGCAGCAAATGTGCTTAAAAAATTGCAACCACGTTATCAATTGTTGCCACATGTTTTTTTAAGCATAGTAACTAGGCACAAACCAAACCAACAGCAAATCCACTGGTAGATCGTTGTTTTAAAAGTGTGCAATATCCAAAGTGAAAGCACATAAAGAAATACAAGCAATCGTCACCAGTTTAATGGACATTTGCAGGCCATTTTTATCTCCAAATCTATCTCCTATACTCTCTGCAGTCCTCAACATCCTTTGTGCTGAGACCCTTCTTCTCATATTATCTGACACCATCTTCAGTAACATTTTGTGGAGACAGCTTCCTGAATTTCTTCCACCAAATTTTAACCCTAGCTATCAATGCTATGATTATAGCAGAACCTACCTCCAAGAAACTATTTTCATTGCTGATATCTAAATTTGCACATACTACATCAGAATTCTGAAAAGCCTCTCACAAATTTTGTATAAAATAGTCCCTCACTGCCTGCAGACTGCCGTTCACACCACTATATTTTATGTATGTGCATTGGGTTGAGTTTCCCATAACACCTCTCCTGCACTGCACTACAAGGCAATGCTCACACCTCTTCCATGCTTCTAGCCCCCTACTCCTCCAACCATCACCTTGGTCTTCTTGCATTTATCTTAAGGCCTTTTGCTTATACAAAATACAAACAATCATATACATACAGTAAATATAATTTTTACAAAATCCAGACAAAACATCTCTAGAATTTGGCATATATGTGTACTGACTAGTCAGGTGTTTCCATCTAATATTATGAAAAACATGCGTCTTCCCTAGAAAGAACAGTTTTTCTACACAGAGGTTGAAACAACTCATTGCCTACTTGATAATAGAAAATAAAATGAAGAAAAGATCAACTGAGATGATTAGTTTGAGCCAAATTGGGGAAAAGCTGGGCAAGCATTGCCTCAGAATTTAATGTCACTATTTTATTGTGAAGAAGAGCCTTAGGATCTTTTTTATTATAAACAAGAAGAAATGTCCCTTTACTATACCTTGTTTTACATGTACACTCCACAATATTCATCCCAGGATACCTTAGCAAAGGCAAGCTACATGCTGCAAGGACCACAGCTCATGGTCTGCTCCCAGTTTTCCATTACTGATAGGACTAAATAAGGACTTCTTCTTTTTTTCCTGCAGCACCTGGGTCAGAGAGAAACATCCCCTAACTGCTAGTATCAGTAGACACAAGATAGTTTTAGCAAGATAAGAACAAATTGCATTTCATCTAAACCTGCATTTATGTACAGAAAAACATTCATATCAAGCACTAGGAGATAAAAACAGATTAAAATATACAACCTGAATGATTAAAATCAAATTTCACATAGCATGCTGTGTATTTGGTAGTTTGCCTTGAGCAGTTTTGGAGTTGTTGTGAGTGTTGCAGGTAATAAGAGCCAGAAGTGAAGATGTAGGTGACATGTTCCAGAAGGAGAGAAAAGCAGATGAATGTACAAGAGAATCATACAGCAGGCTTCATGTCACGTGAAACAAAAGCCCAGCCTGTATTAAACCTAAAGAAACTGAAATGCTTATGCTCTTTTTTTATCCAGGGCATTGGTGGCTGGTCATGTAAGAATTACAGAAACAAAGCAATAGTTGCATCATGAAAAAACTTAAACAACTGGTAACTTGTCAATGGTCATGTTATTCATGTCAAGCATTACTACATAGAGTAGATAATATATATATATATATATATATATAATTCACTAAGGCAAGACACCCATTGAAAGCACGCTGGAAGGGGCGTGGATTCACTAAGCCGCCAACAAGTAAGACGGCCATGGCGCACGCAGGAAGGAGCCACGCCCACCAACTCGGATGCGATGATACAGGAAAAACGGCGTCATTTATGTTCGTCTGTCGTAGAGTCCACATGCACCTCTGAGCCATGTTGACTGTTCATAGAGGCATGTTTCTCGTGGAAGTGAATCGCTATATGCAGCGTGTAAAACAGTTTGCGAGAGGTATCCCATGGGATCCTTAAAACAATCCTTTAAAACTGAGGTTAGAACACAATAAAGGAAGCAGTCTTTAAAAACCAATAAGCATCTGTTTCATTACCGTTTCGCCTGTTTCACCAATGCAGGCCCTGCAACAGTCAAGACACTCTCTCAGCAGCTGACCATCTCTGTGCCTGACCGGTTCACACAGAGGCAGCGCGAGAGAAAGCCGCGCACACACACAGGCAGTGCCAGAGACAGACAGAGGCACACACACAGGCAGCTGGTGGGCGGGTCTCTGTGAGTTTCTCTTGCGGGCGGGCACATGACCAGGTGGTGTGTATGCTTCGAGAAAGAGTGTGGACGCGGCAGAACTATCTAAGAACAGGCATGTTTGTCATGGATGTAAATTGCTGTATGGGGCGTGTAAAACAGTTTGTTTGTCGCGGATGTGAATCGCTCTATGCAGTGTGTAAAACAGTTTCCGAGGGGTTTTCCATGGTCTTACAATTGGTTGGAGGGTCTCTGTCAGTTGCTCTTGAGACCGGGCACATGACCAGGCAGTGTGTATGCTTCGAGTGCGAGGGTGGACGCGACAAGAACATTTAGGAAAAATCATGTTGCGGATGTGAATCGCTGTATGCAGTGTGTAAAACAGTTTGTTTGTCGCAGATGTGAATCGCTGTATGCGGCGTGTAGAACAGTTTGCGAGGGGTGTCCCATGGTCTTACAGTTGGTGGGCGGGTCTCTGTTGGTTGCTCTTGCGAGTGGGCTCATGACCAGGCAGTGTGTATGCTTCGAGAGCGTGGGTGGACGCGACAGCACCATCTAAGAAGAATCATATTTGTCGCGGATGTGAATCGCTGTATGCAGTGTGTAAAACAGTTTGTTTGTCGCAGATGTGAATCGCTGTATGCGGCATGTAGAACAGTTTGCGAGGGGTGTCCCATGGTCTTACAGTTGGTGGGCGGGTCTCTGTTGGTTGCTCTTGCGAGTGGGCACATGACCAGGCAGTGTGTATGCTTCGAGAGCGTGGGTGGACGCGACAGCACCATCTAAGAAGAATCATATTTGTCGCGGATGTGAATCGCTGTATGCAGTGTGTAAAACAGTTTGTTTGTCGTAGATGTGAATCGCTGTATGCGGCGTGTAGAACAGTTTGCGAGGGGTGTCCCATGGTCTTACAGTTGGTGGGCGGGTCTCTGTTGGTTGCTCTTGCGAGTGGGCTCATGACCAGGCAGTGTGTATGCTTCGAGAGCGTGGGTGGACGCGACAGCACCATCTAAGAAGAATCATATTTGTCGCGGATGTGAATCGCTGTATGCAGTGTGTAAAACAGTTTGTTTGTCGCAGATGTGAATCGCTGTATGCGGCGTGTAGAACAGTTTGCGAGGGGTGTCCCATGGTCTTACAGTTGGTGGGCGGGTCTCTGTTGGTTGCTCTTGCGAGCGGGCACATGACCAGGCAGTGTGTATGCTTCGAGAGCGTGGGTGGACGCGACAGCACCATCTAAGAAGAATCATATTTGTCGCGGATGTGAATCGCTGTATGCGGCGTGTAAAAAAGTTTGTCGCGACATCTTTTCATTCACCTACAGTCGTATCCACAAAACCAACCCCATTTGGACAACTGTGTCTTTCAGGAAGTGTTCACCCATCAATACATAATTATGCGCCGTATGCTACGCCACGAGTTGGCTAGTAATGATATACTAACTGAAAAGGGTTTCAACCAGTTATATCTTTTATCAGCATTTACACACTATTTCTATCTATTTTATCTTAAGCAGTATTAACCACAGCACTATACAGTATAAATATATGCTTGAGGGTGCTTTATGCTAACTGCAAATGTCTGGAAAATCATCCCTGCCATATTAAATTCTTGTCACATGCTTCCATAGCAAAATACTCAAATATACCTATATTAACACATCAGACAGATAAATATATCTTGTTATCACATAATGCATTATTCATTATATCAACCCGAGCACAGTTACTAGTTTAGCATTTTTTTATATTTAAAATACTAAAGAATCCATCCATCTGAATCCAGACACAGGGGTCTGCTGGAGCCAATCCCAGGCAGGGTGCCAACCCACTGCAGGACACACACAAACATACCCACACACCAGGGCCAATTTAGAATCACCAATCCACCTAACCTGCATGTCTTTGGACTGTGAGAGGAAACCAGAGCACCTGGAGGAAACCCACACAGACATGGGGAGAACATGAAACTCCATGCAGGCAGGACCTGGAAAGTGAAGCCAGGTCTCTTAACTGTGAGGCAGCAGCACTACCACTGTGCCACCGTGCCGCCATACTAAAGAATAACATGTTAAAAAATAAGCAGTAACTTTTTTACCTAATGAAAGAAAAGCATGACCTTCTGTTAGCCTGTGTAATCTAGACAGTTTATTTTTAATATAATCACTGAGGACTTCCAACAGTTTCAATTTATCATCAGTTTACAGTATATCACAATACAATAAAGAATATTGGTTACAGTTTTCACTGTTGTGGACTGTGCACTGTTGCTACTATTAAATGATAGCAATAAATGTGAATAAACTGATTAAGCTTATTTGCTAGAAGATACATTTTTATAATTATATTAACCCAAACATTTGAGGCACTTTTCTGTGTGCTTTTGTCTGCACAGATTACCTAAATGTTGTCCTATATTTAATGTTATATCTTCTACAATGTTTCATTATTATGAATACTCAATATGCCCAAAAGAGTCCCTCAATATTAGTTGGGTTGCTAATAGCTGACCTGGCCCAATATTGCATACAGATGTTTTTAACAGCTTTCAGAATCTCTGCTAAAGCTACGTGACTCAGTAGTTTGTCTCAGCTTTCTAAGACCTTGTCTGTGAAGATGTATTTCCTGTTTCCTGCTTTAATGGGTTTCTTCTTAATTACCTCCAGTGTATTTCAGCGCATAATTCATTTAACTAAAAAAAGAAAAAGTTCCCTTACAACAGATAATAGCATGGCAGTTGCGTTGCTGTGTACAATACCTTGACCCACACTTGGGTAATCTAGAAATGATATGTGCCAGGTTCTCCATGAATGTAAGGTACCGACAAAAAGAAAGGAGAATCCTAACCCAGTTTTGAGTGAGGCTTTTTAGATTCTTACTTAAAAGTGTTTAGTCATGATTTTCCAGATGGTAGATTTGTTAAGATATATGTCATCTTTGTTTTTGTAAAATGACTGTTTCACTTAAAAGGACAGGATGGTTCCACTCCTTCTACTCTGCAACAAAGTCCTGCTACCTAAGAGGCTGGAGGGAAACAACTGTCTGCTGTTAGTCCTAAATTTGGAAAAAACAATTTGGTGCTATTTCTCTCTTCCTGGATGTACTGTATATGCTGCAAAACTACTGTCTGTGAAGTCCATCTCAACAAGGCCTCTTTCTCATTTTTTAAGGACATGGCATCCCTGGCTTATGGTGAGTCACATGCACTCTAGCATTAAAGCGTGATGCCGCCAAGGTTTAATTTCTTTGTCTTCCATTTGCGGGACTTGCTGGGCAACAATTGTTATCTAATGCTGTCCTTTGCAGCCTGATAACTCCTTGACTGCCGAGCAGTAATAAACAGTGGGAACATACAAATACTTCAGAAAACTAATAAATTAACATGTTATAGACAGATAAAAAAAAAATGAATACCTAAATACTATTGTGTTATGTTCCAAATGAATTTGTAATAGTAACATTAACATTGTAAAAAAGATTTTCTATATTTAAAAGAAACAAAACATCACATGTAGGAATCTTACCTCAAGCAGAGAGGAGAGCTTTATCAGATTTAAACCATATGTTTCTGAAAAATTTTACTACAACATACATTTAGCTAAAACAAACATGAACCTATGCAGCTCACTAAGAAGACATCCCATTTAAAAGCCCCCTGGGTTATGGACACAAATCCTATCCGGTTATAATCACAAAAATATTAAATATCTCTTTTTTTAACTTGGTATACATTTCTTCTCTCCACATCTTAAAGCGAGTTCTTTGTCACCACCTCCCACCTCCTAGGGTACCAGTGCAGAGGTAATTAGGACATTTCAGAATTCAATTGGCCGTCCTTTCTGTTACTTATAGGTTGTTATAAAAAGGACAAACCATTGATCTCAAAGTGTAGAGTCACAGAAATGCTTCCAGCAAATATGTGACACTGGTTTTCATAGCCAATCATGGAACTGCCACGGGAGAAACAAAAGGCATAAAGATTTTTGCCATTCTTACTTGGTTTCTTTCCCTGTTTCACAACCACCGATTTGATATACTCATTTCCACTCAGCTTCAGTTCAAAATACTACATTGTTCTGAAATTCCTACTGGAAGTAATGGATATATCTTGTCATAAAACTTGGTCTCCTCTGCTTGAGACTAAACAAGTTTAATTTTTTGAGTCTATCAGAGTAGGACATGTCCTTAAGTCCTAGGATGCACTTGGCTGCTGTAATCTGCACATCTTCAAGTGCTACTATGTACAAGAAAGACGTAATAGAAAAAAGAAAACTAGCCAACATGTGTTTATTTATTTATTGATATTTATTAATATTATACTAACACACATGACCTAAAATTTGCCAGTGCACTTGCGCTCAGTGAATGTGTCTGCGCTTGATTATAACACTAATTTTCTATTTAGAGAAATTTGTAATTGGGAAAGCTTGATCTCTGAGAGAACAAGAGAACTAAGTGGAGTTCAGTATTCATCACTTTCCACGATTAGTATATTGAGACAGTCGTAATTGTAATCGTAGTTAATGTATGAATAATTGTGCAGCCTTACCTTGTTTTTAAAATAATTAAACAGAGCTTTCGTCTTCATGCCTCAACACCATGATGCTTTCATTGATCTCTTTATTACAACATACTATGCGATATCTGTATTTTTAAAAATGGTAACAATTGATTTGCCCTTCTTATTAATATCTGGCAACCTGTAAATCTTGACTATCTGCATTACGTTTTATTTCACTACTAGACATTAAGTCCGTTACAATAACGGGCGCTAGAACAGTGGTGCATAAACATTAGTAGGAATAGTCTATATTAAATGGCAAGGGACCCTTGTATGTAGCTGTAATATGTGTCACTGTATTGTTTGCCTTTAATTTTCTCTTGCAGTAACACTGGTTTGTATTTCCGTAAAATGCCTGTAATTTTCTCTGACAGTAATACAGTGGAACCTCCGTTCACGACCGTATATCGTTCCAAAACTCTGGACGAAACCTGATTTGGTTGTGAACCGAAGTAATTTCCCCCATAGGATTGTATGTAAATAAAATGAATCCATTCCAGACCGTACAAACTGTATGTAAATATATATTTTTTTAAGTTTTTAATCACAAATATAGTTAATCATACCATAGAATACACAGTGTAATAGGAAACTAAATGTAAAAACATTGAATAACATTGAGAAAACCTTGAACAACAGAGAAAACTAACACTGCAAGAGTTTGCGCTATAGCACTACGAACCGCTCACTGTAAACACTTTTTTTAATGAGTTTTAAGCACAGGGAAAAAAAGAACATTTGAAAAATCAGTAATTTAATAAACAACCAAGAAAAGTAACATTGCAACAATGCACACGCACGCCTGTGTGTGTGTCTCTCTCGCGAGCCTGTGTGTGTGTGTCTCTCTCACGCACTTGTGTGTCTCTCTCTCGCGCGCCTGTGTGTGTGTGTGTCTCGTGTGCCTGTGTGTGTGCGTCTCTCTCACGCGCTTGTGTGTCTCTCTCGCGCGTCTCGCGCGCCTGTGTATGTATGTCTGTTTGTGTCTCTTGTGTGTGTGTGTGTATCTCTCGCGCACGCGCCTGTGTGTGTCTCTCTCTCTGCACAGGGAATGCACAGGGAGAGACTGAATACGTGCGGCTTTGCGCATGTGCACACACGGACACCTGGACGCACACAGGGGTTTTATTAAAGAGGATTCCATTTAACAAATACAAAGAGGCAGATTGTGAAGAGTTCAAAACATGTTTTTTCATGTAAAATACATCAGTAATGTTTTACATAAGGAAGCTATTCAAATGTCATCCCAAAGAAACAAAGTACATAAGAAACAGTTTCAGGAATGCCAGCAATTCTGAAGTTATTTCCTACTAATATGGCATTTGGCATATCATTTTATTTATTGATTAAGGGATCTAAGGATCAAAGTAAAACTTAACCATAGTCTTCGTGTGTTCAGCTAAGTTAATGAAAAAATAACAGTTGTGGTGCCTACATTCAGTGCTAAAGTGTGTATAAACAGCAGGATTTCAAATGCCAAGCCCAGTTTGAATATATATGTTTAAAAGGACCCACAGCTGGACTAACTAGTTTTAATAATAAATGGTTGAATGGATTAAATACTGTATGTAAAGCACTTTGCGATGATCCCAGGTTAAATGTGTTGGAAATAATAATAGTAGGCATGATTGGGCAATGTTTTGAAAGACAACTGCTTATGATGAACACAAATTCAATAAAAAAATGGTGATAGAATGGTTAGAGATGCACTGGGGCGGAGTGTTGTAAAAGATTGTTTGATGAAATACACTTGATATCGAGTTATATTTGAAATTTAAAACAAAGTGTTTGTGTGACGTATCACTGTACATCCTATGTCTAGAAATAAAATTTCAGAAAGTCAGAAAGGAGTATGAAGTAGTAGTATCAGTATTGTGTACATACAGCGGAACTCTTACATGTATGTCTGACCAACATTCAACACATCACCACTCTGTGGTGCCTTGATAATATACATACTGTATACTATCAATGTACTACCTGAGTTTTCCTTGTCAAAAGATGTTTTTTGCACCTTACCAGGACCAGTTTGATGACTTGTATTATGGAAGTTGAAAGTATTGGTAGATAAGGAGCATGATTTGGTTTAGGGTATAGTTTGGTAGCAATTTTAGTTCTCTGCCTTTTAATAAGTTACCTAGAAGTGGTGAAATGCATAGTGCCAAACTACAACCAAGAGGTTCTGTTCTATGGTGTCTTTAGGGGCCGTGACGACTTAATACATTTTGATGTGTAAAATAACCAGTTAGGTAGCTGGAGTTGGAAAATAGGATATACTGTATCTTCTTTTTGTCATAGAGTCACACTAGGGTTGTATAGTAAATTTGAACATGAGATTTTTTGTAAAAGAAGAAAATAGCTAATGTTTTCAAGAAATGTAGAAGTTGTGCAGTCTACTTCACAGCCACTATGCCACGCTTTAGACCTGTCACAGATGTACCCTGCATCTTCTTGATGGGCATCTATGGCTGCAGTAGTTTTTCCCTAGTGTAGCAGGGAGAGCTTACTTAGCAATTCCAGATAAATATTACGATCCATGGACCATTTTCGGTTTGTGATTTGTTTCATCAAACATGGAGCAGAGTACAGTGGGTGACATCTCAGCACCACACTGGAACAGTGTAAGGTTTCTTACAGTGGCTGGAATACCAATCCTGCCTCCAACCCCCAAGTTTTCCCTTTAAGTTGGAGGACCTGGTTGCAGGGCTGGATGCAGGATAACATCATACCCAGGACAGAGCAATTGCAGGTTAAGGGCCTTACTCAAGGGCCGAAAAGAGTAGAGTCACTTTTGGCGTTTACAGCATTCGAACCGGCAACCTTCCAATTGCTGGTGCAGATCCCTAGCCTCAAAAATTGTAGGGGAAAACACTGTAAACTGAAAACTCCAGTAACATGAAAAACCCAAGCACCCCACAGCAACCTAAGCGCCTGCCTATAATATCACCACCTTTTTAATTCCAATGGATGAGTTGCTTGAGGGTGTGCTTCTCATTTTAGTTAGGTCATGAACTGGTAAACCCAAAGATTTTTTTTCCAATATGCTCTAAGAGTTGTGTAGTTGTGGTATCTTTAATTCACACTATTTTAACTGGAATTTATCAAGAAACCATGTCCATTCATTCACACTAGGATATGTGGTTTGTCACCAGTTAACCTATGAGGAAAGTCTCTAGGATGATTAAGTGTATTGGTATATGGACATATGGACATGAGGAGAATGTACTAACTCCACAGTGACAAAGCTGGGAATTTAGTTGAGGCCCTTGAAGGTGTGAGGAGGCTATGCTTACTACCATTTACATGTCCTAAGCGCATGCTGTTAAACAGAATTTTTTAATTTGACTGAGTGTTGCTGAGTGCATGAATATCCCCTCTGATTGAATGAGAATGGAACTATTGTTGGATCTTATCTTGCGCTACTTTCTGCTAAGGTGGCTTTGGCTTTCATAGCTAAATAATAAATAAAGTGCAATCAGAAAAGTAGATGAATTTATTTAAATAGTTAAAAAACTAGGATGCAAGCATATGGTCAAACCGGTATTTAAGAGTATTCATCTAAAAAAAAAAAAAAAGCTTCTGAAACTACACTTAAGCAGCCTATTCATTTTTATGAGCAACCTTTTACAAATTCCAGACACTCAGATGTTTTGTTGGCTATGCATTTTGAAAATGCGAGCCTGACTGACGTCTACAAAAGTAAACTTTGTATCACTGGTAAAATTCTAGATAAAAAAGCCTGACAACAGATTTTACTTTCAACATATGTTCAATTTCAGACTTCAACTTATGACTTGTATCTCCTTTGCTTTGTTTTTAGGTCTGGAAGTGTCAAGAATCACTGGATAGAAATTTATTCCTTTGTTGAAGACTTGGCTGAAAAATTTATAAGGTAATATATGTGTATTTTAAGAATTATATGACAAATTGCATTTTTTTAAACAAGCAGTAACTAACCTGCAAAGCTCTGATAGTACAACTCTTCTTATATTGTGGAACAGTCACAGATGTTTATTTTTTCTTGTACATTAAATATTACATGCTGCATATCTGTGTTAATAATTTTTGCATGTGTGTCATTATAGTAAATTCCATGAAAGTGACATTCTTATGGTAATGAAAAAACTGAAAAGCATCAGCACAGACAGTTTGGAGAGCCTTCAGCGCAACTTCAAAAAACAGAATGAGCCAGCAGCCTCAATCATGACACACCACTTTGAATTTTCTACCTTTAAAAAACATATTTTTCTGACTTTTGACTACAATTTCAGCATTTCCGCTTTGTTTTTATGAAATACATGATTGCTCATCTTTGACTGTGTTCTTTCATCTTTTCTTCTTTAATCTCATTGAGGCATGGTAGTGCACTGCTGCCACACAGCTCCAATCACCTTTTTAGCCATAATAATCAGTCCAGTATAGTTGGCAGACAAGATGATTGCACCATTATAATTCAGTCAAACCTAATTCATTTATTCCTTCCCCATTCACATCAATATATTTCTCCAAGCTCATGGCAAAGCGAGCACCATGGAGTTTGCTCATCACTAATCAGTACCCTTCATTTTAACTCTATGGGCCCACACACACTCACCTACTTGAGTATAGGCACACAAAAGTGTTAAGTATTAAACAGTACATTAAATAGGAAATAAATTACAAACACAAATAAAATGAGCCTCCTTGCATGCCTGAGCGACAGTTGTATGCACAAAGGTGGGAAAAAAATTAAACTGCCCCTTCACTATCTTTAGATCAGGTAAGAAAGAAACAGATACTCACAAATGTAACAGAGTGTTCAAAAGCCTCTACAACTGATAAGGAATTGCATGGAGAATACCTTCAAATATGTCCTTCATTGCTGGAAGGACTTCCAGTGTTTTCTTTTTTAAGACACACAGAATGCCGTCTCGTTTCTGCTGTTTCATGCTTTTAATTCCTGTCAAAAGATACATTTGAGGCACAGTGTGAGCGCTCACTAGCAGTCATAGATACTACGCTAAAAATTACAGTGCTGGCTGTTATGCTCACTAGCTGTTTATCTGCCCCATTCAGTTCCATCCTTTCAGTATTTTCATATTTTTTTAATCACATGGAGCTGGAGTCTGACAGCACCGCAGCCCCAATCTCTGTTTTTTTTTTTTGCCTCCCTGTCTTTTTAAGTCTCCTGGGGCCTCATGTATAATGCCATACATAGAATTCACACTAAAACATGGCATATGAGCAAAACTGGAAATGTGTGTATGCACAAAAATTCTAGATGCATTAAACTGTACTTTTCATAAGTTTCACACACTTTCCCTTTCTAAATCCCAATTAATTTAATGCATGTGCATGTTCCTACAGCCCCACCCCAACTTCCAGAATTTTGCATATTTGAATATGCAAATCAATATAAATTGCCCCTTCCATTAATGCTTTGTTAAAAAAAATGGCAAAAGAACATGAAAAAAAGAATTTCACTGAATGCACAGTGGAGGCAAGGAAAAAGCTTACTATTTGTTGGCTTAAGCAGTTGTATAAGCAATGGAAAGAAGTTATGGAGTGATATAGTGTGGCAGAGACACTCGAAAGTTCAAGTTCAGAAAGTTGCACAGTGCCCGAAATTAAAAAGAAGTGGTCAGAAATCAATGTTGTGGTGAAAAGGTGAGTCGCAGGCCACCATCTGTTTATTCTGTTTCAGACAATATTATAAAAGCTGACCCCCGTTCCGAGGACACAATGATGCTGCTGCTGTGCCCACCACATCTTTGTTCTCTGGCTGCACACACACTCTTCTGCCTTGGAAAACACTAGCTGACCATCTGGCTGTATGCTGATGGATGCTGATGTGATAGTGGATGCTGTAAGAGATGTGGCCAATGTACTAAGGAATATAAGGGCTGTACTATGATATTGACCACAAATTAAATGAATTGGTTAAAAAATAAATGCTGCATCTGATTACCTGTTTTTACATTCTGCTAGTTACGTTCAAACAAAGCTGTGACGCTGTCCAATTTGGCTGATCATTTGGTGGGTCAGGGTCTGGTTCATCATACCATGTCATTTCAGGTATGGGCGAGCCATAATTGTGTGCCACATTATTTAACAGACCATATGCTTGCACAATGCAACACACTTCCCATGCTCTATAGACCAGCACATTAATAGAGTGGAAATGCTTTCTCTTTACATAAGCAAATTCATTCCCTGTAAGCACCTTAATAGTGTATTGTTGGCACCGAGCACCACAACGAATTGATTCTCTAGTCTTTACATGGCTCTTTGAGTTAACTCGCTATGCTTAAAAGGACTGCTAGCCTTTTGCCATAGTAGTTGGAAAAAGCACCTGCGACTATGCAGAGTTGCTGTTTCTGTAGACTCTCCTACAATAGATGATGCAATGCCAACTTATTCTTTTGGTAATTCATCCCTGGCTGGTGTAATTTGTCCTGCAGCATTGCAATAGTAATGTGTGTGCAGTTGACCACTCAAGTTACATTTGGAAAACCAGACCTTGCTGTGAATTGCGATATGATGTTTCCCAGTTCAACCACAGTGTAAGGAAATCTATAACACCATCCTATACAGCTGGCATGGCGCAACTCTGTGATGTTTGTGAAATACCTGATCAGTTAGCAAGTTCATGTTGAAAAACTCCTATGGCTAAAAAGTCAAGGGTGAACAGAACTTCCAAAGGCGCTGGTAGAGCACAATTCCTCAAAACCTGCCGTTGTAAAGCTGCCGCCATTTCAACAAACAACTCCAAGTGGATACCTCTTGGAAATTTAAATTGACGTAGAAGCCACTCATCATCATCTATAAATACATGCTCTCATCTAATTATTACATTTGCGATGTCTTCTAGCAATGATAAAGCAGCTATGATAATTGAAATAGTCATGCCATTCAGTGCACTGTTATATTGTTAGAGAATGATTACAATCAAGTGAATTCAATTTGTAAACTATATGCAGTTAATTTCGGTGTATTTCATAAATCCTGTGTCATTTATGCGAATCTGAAAAAAGGGAGACCAAAACAGAAACAGTAACAATTCTTTGACACTGGGTGCCACCAGTCTGCAAAACCGAGCAGAAATTTGTGTACGCACAGTTTGAGGCTGTTGTGAAAATGTGCATGGTTTTACACCAAGTTTAGTTTTTATACATCTCGAAGTGTGCGTGGAAATGGGCATATGCAACATTTTTGTACGTATGCACCGCTTATACATGAAGCCCCCAATCTTTTTTCCTTCTAGCAATTCCCATTGATATCAACCTTCACTCAGCCAATCAAACAACTATTATACTGTCAAAATAGATTGTGCTTAGAATATTATCCAGGCACTTCTCAAACATCAATTCAGTTTTTTAAAACTTTATTAAATTAAACTAAGTGTGCTCTGAAACGCAGCATGGCTACTCCATTTTATAGCACCTCCTGATAATTTGGCATTTCTTATACTTCAGCAACACCCTCGACCAAGCTATTTGAATTATACAGTATTTGTGAAGTCTTTTCAAATGCAGTTAAATTCTGTTTAAAGTTTTACATACTTTTTGGAATTCATGTCTATCCATATTGTGACTATTTCCTGTTGGTAGACTTAATGTTAGGAAATAAAACTGAAGTTGTAAAGACTGTGGGATATTCTTTCATGGTATTTAATACAAAACCAACGGGTGATGTTGTATTTGTAGATGTAAAATCTTTGCCAAATAAACAATTAAATTAAAGGGATGACTAAAAAATTAAGATTTTATAGTTCAGTAAACATTATTCTCTAATCTTTAGATTCATCTGATCAGGATATCTTGTTGCTTTTGTTTTTGATGGGTAAAATGATAACGCGGTGTAGCCATATGATATTATGATGCTAGGTAAATTAGTTTACAGCCTGTTTAAGAAATACATTGTATGAAATGTAATATTCTTTACAAACCTGAAAGTCAGGTATTCATGTTTTCATATTATAACATTTAATAAAAGACACTTAAAAGGAAAAGACCAATACTTATAGATAACCTAAAGGTTAGGGATTTGATTTTTGCGAAAAGGTTTAGGCAAGAAGTATAATTCCTGGTGAACTTCAACTGAAAGGGCACAGATTGTTCCTGGCTCTTAAAACACAGTCCTGGATACCCTCTTTGCTAAATGCATATGGTATTCAATACACTATATGCACCTAAATATGACCCAAGTCAGAGCTTGCTTTTATGATAGTCCTTTAATTATGCTTAGTGTACTAAGATGAGCCTATGGGGATCTTTACTGCCCATTGCTATTATGTAATTCAATGCTTCCTCCCAGAATACTTGTTTAGTTTACTTTGAAATATCTGCACAATATCTATCTATCTATCTATCTATCTATCTATCTATCTATCTATCTATCTATCTATCTATCTATGGATTGATTAGCTGTATTATTTGTCCTGTGAGTAAGTATCTTTGTTTTTTATGTTTCTGCTGCTGCTGTATGCAAAAAAATTAAATTTTCCCTTTGGGATTAATAAAGTTTATTTCATGACACATGCATTTATTTATGCTCAAATTTCATGCAGTATTTATATATTTGCACATTTATTTAATTTTGTCTGAAGTATTCCTCCATAAATGAGTAGAGTTTGGAAGTCTTGGAAAAAAGTCAAGCTTGTAATTCCAGCATGTTTTTCAAACACATCACTGCTTTACTTTCAACGTCAAGGACCTGCCTGTGCTGACCGTGGAAATGTTATCTGTTGTTGTGGATGTAGGTTATATGTGGGAGATTTTACTTTCAGAATTGTATAGACATCGTATGAATCAAAATTTTAGTAGCATTTAACTGTGCCTGTTAAAACAGCATGCTTTCACTAATTATTACATAAAAGCTGGACAATTGCAATAACTTCATATTATGATAACAAAATGAAACTTGTATATCCAGAAAGCTGAGAATCCTTCCTTTTTCTGCAGTTGGAATTAAAATATTATTTTGTATAATGTTTTGAATACGAATGGTTCTGTTTTTCTAGTTTAAAACATACTGTGCTTTACAGCTTCATCAGATAGAGACTTTTGTATACATACAGTGGGCATACAAATTGACAAGTGCTTTTTCAGTCATTAAGATCAACTGAAACTGATACCCTTTTGTTTGAAAATAATTGTCAAACCTTACTGTACATTTACTTCAAGAGATTGCCGACAATTAAAGGGGCCCAACAAGCACTGCATTGAAGAATGGCTCTGTGTTCTTTTGATTATAATTAGAAAAGGAAAAAAATGGCCTACATTAGTCTCAAAGTTCAAAGACGACTCCCTTCTGTGCCAGAGGATTTTTGTTACTAAGAGAAGCAATATGCAGATCGGTAGTGTACAGTAGTAATATATAAAGTAATGTGTGAGCCCTTCCTGCTGTTAACCTCAAATTCACTTCTTATTTTACTTTTTGCTTTTAAGAGGAAAGTCTGCAGTTGTCTGGTGTTGTCTGTCTGTAAAGTTTTCTGTATACTACTTGTTTCAGAGGCTAAATAAAATATTTAAGTACAGTAATAGTAAAAATCAGCTATCTTTGTAATCATTTTCATCTTTGGCACAGGATTTCTTTTACCCACAAAGCTGGTGTGGTGTAATAATAATACCACTCCCCTACTTTTTGCTGCCCTAAATGGAAATTTATGGATTAATAATAATAATAATAATAATAATAATAATAATAATAATTTAATCATCCTTGTCCTAGATTTCATTTTCCTGTGACCACAAATTTAAATTAGGGTTAGGGTTAGGGTTAGGGTTAAAATTTAATTCAAACGTGTATAGGAGATGAATGAATAGATGGGTGGATGGTTGACAATTATCTGTATAACTTTTAAGTACTTCCTAGACTGGGCAAGTCCTTCTAGGATGGGCATGACCCTCTGTGACACTCCATTAAAATATTCCAGTTCATAAATTGAATGAATGATTTAATGAGCAAGTCAATGTGTAGTAAGAAGTATAAGACAAACAAAGTGATCAGTGATTACGCTTTACTTATTATGACCATGTAAGCTTGATTCATAGATGAAAATGTACAGCATCAGAAAAATTCTGTAATTCGAAGAAGGCACTGGTACTGAAATCTCAGTTGAGGTAGCAAAATTTACCCTTAGCAAATTTTATCTGAGATTGTGTAGTTTTGCTGAAGATAATATTTTAAAGTAACAGCTAGGATTTACTTTCCCAATTTCCTTCGTAATTTTAAAATCTCATGTCCCCTCTTAATCTTCATTTGTTTAAACTATAAAGGTTCAGCTCTCGTTGTCTTCCATCTTAAATCATACTTCATATGTTGCAATCAGCCTAGTCACTATATTATTGGTGTTAAATCCAATTCCAAAAAAGAAAAAAATAAAACACTTACCCAGCCTGTTTGTTGATTTGTATATTAGGAAATTATATATTATAATGTATACATAAGGTTTAAACACTGGCACATCATTTGTATTCAGTTCTGACTGTTACTACAAAAGATACAATTTTAGTTGGTGTGTAAAATTTTTACAAGTAAATCTAATAATATCTTTTTTTTGTGTTTAAAAAGAATAGTTTCTCTTTGTACACTTTACTCCATTGCACTTTTACACTATGTGATTATAAAGTTGTGTCCCTCACATCATTTGTGTTTCAAGTCTATGTCCTTTCAACTGGCTCAAGCAACGTGGATCCCAGAATTGACTTGTTCACACAATGAAATCTAGAATTCCTTGTTTAGTCCCTGGTGCATTGCTGAGTCAAGCAAATGTCACTTATAGGACTTAATCCTTCAATGCAGGGCCTCATGTCTTGGGTCCTCCCTGTGTGGAGTTTGCATGTTCTCCCCAGGCCTGCATGGGTTTATTTCAGATGTTCCAGTTTCCTCCCATAGTCCAAATACATGCAGATTAGATAAATTGGGCAATGCTAAATTGGCCCTGACGTGTGGATATTTTCACGTATGTGTGTTCACCCTGCATTAGACTGACATCCTGTCCAGGATTTATTCCTGACTGGCCCCCTTTGCTATCCGAGTTAGGCTTCAGAACCCCCAGTGACCCTGGTCTAGTACAAGTTTCCCTGTTGCAACATTAGCAATGGGGCAGGAAGAATAAAATCAGCAGCAATATTTAGGTAAAATGGGTCTATAAATGGCTATCCTAAAAAAGGAGAATTCACATAAATTAGAGACAGCCAATGGAACACAATTAAACACAGAGTGGTAACAGAGTGTTGAAGGAATAAGAGAAATTTAAATGGAAATTTGAAAATTATTTGGATGTCTTATATGTTTTTGAAAATTAATTTTATATCAAAGTCAAACAGTGGGCAGGAGCTCTTATTAAAGCTGTACCTGATTTTTCTTTCTACAAATTGATCTATTGATTGATTTGGATCAATTTAGACTTAAAAAGTGCCTTTATCCTCCAGTGTATTGCTTTTATCAAGGTTCTCAAACCCATCCATCCATTCATTTTTAAATATTTTGTAGAAGAGAGGACATATCCCTTTAGCAATGAGTTAGAGCCCTGTCATCTAATCCCACACACACACACAATTTAGAGTTATCAATTAATTTGCAAAGGACTGGCGCCATGTTTAGGGATTCATCCTGCCTTGTATTTTATGCTTGCTGGGGTAGGCTCAAGCCCCCCTCAGAATCCTGCTCATGATTAAGCAAGCTTAGAAAATGGTATGGTAATTAATTTGCAACCACAACCCTCACTAGGAAAAACAGATACGAAAATGAAATTCATTAATTTGCATATCATATTGTGGCTGAAAAGTAGAAAACACAAAGAAAACTCTTATGAACAAGGCAAGAACTTGCTTCCACAAACATAGTATCTGGGACTGAGTGGGCCTGGAGCTGTCATTACATGACTTTTACAGCAAATCAGTTGGAGGCATCCGTCGCAGCACAGTCTGTCATATGCAGAGACTCAGTCCAACTAGTCTGTGCCTTGATAGAGATTTTTGAACATTGAAAACAGAAGAGAGACTTGTCTGAATGCTAAAAAGAAAAAAAGGGCAAAGACTGCAGCTAAACTTACTGTATTTTTAAATCATCTGTATGAGTAGTGGCTCCATCAGGGAGCATATTATTGTCTGTCAATAAAAGAGGCGAGCATGTGATATGTTAGAAATGTGAAACTGTACTGGAAAGTCACCGGTCATGTAATCTGACATCCTCTGACAACAAGATCAGCAACTGCAGTTGTCAAGTTTGACATCTGCTCTGATTAGAAGTCATGTAATGTGAAATTGGCTTAAGGCAGCTTACTACTATACCAACTAAAAAAGTTTAATATAGTATTTTATTAATAAATAGGCTTGAAATTGACAAATGCAAATAAGAAATATGCCTAGGAATTCAGCAGTTTCCCTAATGCCATTTTTTCCATTACATGGAAAATGGAGAAGTAGAACAATAATGGACTAGTATGCCATCCAGGGCTGAAATGGTGCCTTGTGTCTGTTGCAGCCAGAAGAGACTCCATCTCTCCGCAACCTAGACGCTGTGTTAAAATGTGTAACATTTCAGTTAAAATGATTACAGGCGTGCAGGTCAATTCTAAATTGTCATTAGGCTATCATCTTGAGGTGCTTTATTTACTATTATAATTGTCTTTTGATGAATTATGTTTTTATTGCAACTATAAATCTGCATATTTTGCTTGGTTGAAATGTGAGGGTGACCAAACTGTTGACAAACTCAATGTTTTCCTTTAAATGGTCTTCTTCTTCTTTCGGCTGCTCCCATTAGGATGATCATCTTCTTCCATATCTTTCTGTCCTCTGCATCTTGTTCTGTTACACCCATCACCTGCATGTCTTCTCTCACCACATCCATTAACCTTCTCTTAGGCCTTCCTCCTTTCCTCTTACCTGGCAATTCTATCCTTAGCATCCTTCTCCCAATATATCCCGCAGCTCTGTTCTGAACATGTCCAATCCAACGCAATCTTGTTAACCCGCAATCTTGTTGTTTACCCAGGCCTCAGCTGATCTGGTATAGTAATCTGTATTGGTGTCTGTATATTGATCTGGCAAAATTTTATACCGGATGCCCTTCCATGATGTAACCTTCCCCATTTATCCTGGCTTGAGACCAACATGAAGAAACACTCAGTTTTGTGCATCCCCTGTGGCTGGGTTGTTTTCTTTTAAATACTAAATAATGCAAATGTACATAAACATTAACAGAGTACAGGTCAAAATCAGATGCAAGGTAGGACCCTGACTTGGGCTAGGGTGCACTGCAAGTCCCTTACACGGTGTACGCATATAATGTTTTATATGTTTCTGGAAAATTACACAGATGACACAGTGGCACAGATCCATATTTTTAGTGGCAAAATTTCAGAGGTTTTTCTTTATTGTTGAAATGTAATCTGTTTTAAAGTGTGGGCTGATGTTGCCTGCCTTTCTTTAAAGTACACTTCAACATGTGTTTTCATTTTGAGGATTAAGTGCATGCATGTAGTGTAAAATAAAGAAAACATATTGAAGCTTCACACATATTGTTTGTCGCATTGTTTGTCTTATACTTCTTCTATTTTAAATGCAAAGATTCATATCTGTATTGCACTATTTGTGTGTTTTCCAGTCCCTTACTGAGAATGTCCTTCATAGTATTTTCTTCACGTGGAACAACAATCATGGATTTGACTGAAAACAGGTAAGTTAAGAGTTTTTGAACATATATCTTTCCTATATATATACTGTGATAAATAAATATTCTAATTTAAGTAACTAGCAATGAGCAAAACACACTGAAATTTAACCAGGTCTCATTTTGCATATAGTTTTTGCAACACTGGCAGTAAAATTTGTCTTTCAGTCAGCTTCACAATTATGAAACTTACTCAAAAGAGTTTTTGGCCAATTTTAAATGTTTTTAATGTTACAAAATATGAAATGTTTCTGCCTAAAGCCTTATTTACCCTTACCCTTACTTGTGTTTTTTTCCTGCAGCTTCATAAACTATATAATCTGACACACACCAGCAAAATCATTCACATCACCACAGAGGAGTGTATGCTGCATATTATCCATTTTAGGGAACACCAAAACACCCCACTGTGCACATTACTGCGCTTTCTCTGCAGAAAATCCTCACTATGTTGCAAACGTGTCCTTTCCAGTTTCCAATTCCTGTTAAAAAGGTTGAGTATATGCACTGTCTAAGCATTGTGGAGCTTCAAGTTTCTTTTCTGTCTTTGATGCACCTTTTAGATTGTGATTGTCATCATAATTGGCATTGGAAAAGAGTTTGATTGTACCACCCAAATATGTCTGGCAGCTCAACAAAATGTGTATTGTGACAAGACACAAATCCTGGGATTTTTTTTTTCACTGGTGATATTTATTAGAACACTGAAAGACAGGCAGATGTATGCGGAAATAATGCATGTAAATGTTTCCAGACAAGACTAATTGTCACTATTAGAGTCTCCATTTTAGTCAAAACCCGTACACATATGCTTTCTAAGATAATCCCCAAACTGTTCAAAATATTCAAAATGCAAAAACAGAGAAAATGCAGTACTCTTGAGATTTTGTGTAAATGAATTCCATTTCTTTTGGTTGAATGGCTGTTTAACAGAGTAATTTAAATGATCTATCTAACCAAATGCTGTAATTTTAACATGTACCTAGGGTTTTTCGCATTTAAAAAATATTTTATAAAAAAGAGATAAATAGGAATTGATTAGTGGTCAAATTTTTTCTTATGTTACTTTAAAATGATATCCTCCTCCTTACATTCTTTGTCAATGTTCTTTTTTATTGTTTCCAGCTGTCGGATATCCGCTACTAGTATAAGTCAGTTCTTCATTCCCAACACTTGCAGAGCAATTTAGAATTCACTCCCACCATAATAACATGCCTTTTTACAAGAAGAATTAACGGACTAAATCATGCAGGGAAAACATTTAAAGGAGAATATGCGTACTTCATTCAGAAAGCACTGCACTCCAGATGCAAAGGTATTTACAACAGCAGCGTCCACACGGTGACATATCCATACAGTTTAAACACACCTCTCTTTCTCTCTACAGTATATATATTGTGGCCTGCAGGGGACACACCAGCTCCCTAAACCTGACACAGACACACACAGACGTGTTTACAAGCACAACACATACTTTATTCTGCTGCAGGTAACACTTTCTTTTCGTTTCCCACCTGCACAGCACAGTACACTAAAGCACCAAGCACAGATTATAAAATACACAGCCATTTCTTTCTTTCTTTCTTTCTTTCTTTCTTTCTTTCTTTCGCAAGCTCCTTCCACTCCCTCCTGACTCTGGCTCCTAGAACAATGGCAAGAGACTTCTTTTATCCTGCACCCGGGAGTACTTCTAGTAGCCCATTACTGTGGTCCAGAAACACTTCCAGGTGAGATGGAATCCTGACAGCGCCCACGGAACCTAACAGGGCTGTGCCAAACCCCAAATCCCATGCTGTGCTGTGCCTGTTTAGTCCCCAGGTTCTTCCTTTATGAAGGCATATACATATATCTCTCTATTATAATAAAATAATCTTGGGTCGAGACGTGATATTCTCTGAGACATTTTAACTATCCGCAAGACAAGAAAGTGAGAGAAAAGGACATCTGCTGTACAGGCTTTTAAATGATTGATGCGCAGCGTGACATGCAGATCACGCAGAACGGCACAAAAAGCAGCAAGCCAGCTGATCGAGCATAGAGAAGGTAAAAACAATGTATTTGTTTCCCATTGTATCACTGTTTAATAGGGAGTTTCTGAGGAGCAAGCAAATCTCTTTAGTGTGCATTCAGCCCCCCTCAAAGCAACACAATAGGCAAAGACGCGAAGTGGCTGGCACGTAGCACACCCTGGGGTTGGGGGGAGGTATGAATAATTCATTCACTAAAGCTTTATTACTGGCAATTATCAAGAAATAAAAAATTAATGAAAGTGAATGAAATGAAAATAACAATCTCTTTGAATTGTATATCCCGTTAACCAAATCCGGGCGTGGGCAAGCAAAGCGAGCAGGGGTGGAGCCCCCTAGTATGTATATATTGTAACAAAGGCGCTATATAGGCACCTGACCTGACACAGATGGACACAGAGGCACGTATAAAAAGCACAAAGACTTTATTTTTCTTCAGCTGTGGGACACGTCTTCCCTGTGCCACACAGCCCTAACACAGTCCCAAAGCACAAACACAATACACTTCTCTTCTTTTACCACCACTCCTCCTCAAACTTCGTCTCCTTCCTCCCAACTCTGGCTCCTTGAGTGGTGGTGGCTGAGCCCTTTTATAGCCCACCTGGTCCTGATTGCACTTCCCGGTGGGGCTGAAGACTTGTCCAGCCAGGCTGTTGGAAGCAGACAGCCCCTCCTAGTGGCCACCCAGGGCCCCAACCAAGCTGTGGAGGACTCCATCTCCCATGGAGCCCTGCGGGGGGTTTGGGAATCACCGTCGGCCAGGGAGGCTGCCACCAAGCGTCCCGGGGGAGGTATTGGACAGCCCATGGTGGCTCCCCCGTAACATAAGCAGCAGGGGCGTCCCTGCCAGGCATGGGACCCAGCTGTCCTTCACAATATATATACTGTATACACAAGCTGGGTTGAAATCTAAGTAATCAGTGTATTTTGTAATTCAAATAGTAATAAAATGCATTGCATTTGTCATTTCAACAAATGGTGCATCAAAGACATCTGTAGTAATAAAATGTATTACTAGAAATATTTGTGATGCTCCATCTGTTGGAATAATAAATGCAATGCATTTTATTACTACAAAAGTTTGTAAAATGACCTCTGTTGGAATGACAGAGACATAGCAACCTGATGAACATATATGTAGATAAAGAAGAGGTGGCTTTTGAAAAATAGAGGTATAAGGGAAGGATGTATATAAAGAAGAGGAGACAAAGTACAAAATACAAAAAGTAACCATTCCTAGTGGCTGAGCTTTATTAAATTAGGTTAATCACTCTGTCTGCCAGGTGGAGGGGCTGACTCTCTTCCCAGTTACTTTACTTCCTCTAGCCCTGTTTCTCTTTCTTTCACCTATCATGCGTCTTGTGTAAAATTCCTGGTATCTCTTCTTCCCACTAGTTACGCACTTCCCAACAACTACAAGCTTACTTCTGTAATGTCTAAAAGGAGATTTTAAACCTTGGCCATGAATCTTTTCAGGAGACACCCTACTGGAATGACTTCAGTAACTCCATGGCAGTATTATCCTCACAGCCACAAGTGTCAATGTAATTGTAAATTCCCAGATCTCTATCTTATTGGATGAGACAACGCCCCAGCAGGCTTCTATTGGTCCTTATTTATTTACTTTTATAAATTGCAGGTGCTCTATCATTTTATAAGAATAACACTTTTTATACTTTTTTTAGGGAAAAAATACAGAAAGGACTGAATATTCTTAGGAGAGAGATCCCTGGAGGAGACACCTTTATGCATTTAGGATTACAGAAGGTATATTTTTAAAGTTGACTTTTTTCTTACGGATAGCAGAGTAGTGCAGGCCACAGGTCTGTCTGACTTCCTTGCAAATTATATCATTTTTTACATCTACTCTGCTTCTTCCTACCCTGATCCTGTACTCTGAGCCAGCATAGCATTAGTTAACAACACAGGAAGAGACTTAGGAACAGTGCAAGACTGACACAGTCCTGTTCGTGCTGTTTTTGTTGTCTTTTTAAGGCACCTGCTAAGGGCATACCCAGCCGGTATAACATAGACACCTCATTAAAGAGATGCTTTTAAATAAATTACCCTTTTCTCGCTTCCTAACTCAGTATTTGAGTTTGAGTGCTATATTCTCTACTTTGCATCTTGGATTGTTACTGTATTTTTAACATGAGTACATATAGAAAAAAAAAAGAATTGTAACACATAGAATTTACAGTAATAAGGGTTTGATGGCCGTAGGTGGTCTTTCATATCTTTGACTTTGACAAAGTGGTCCTTGTCTAAAACACTTTAAAAACCACTGCACTATAAAATATTCCAGCTTCTGTGAATCTGTGATGAAAAAAGCAGGTTCTGAAAATAAATGAGTGGAAGATTTTTTTTTGAGATATGTGTTTTTTATTTTTGATTTTTCCAGTTTCATCAGACTCTTTAATAACTCTGTACAAATTATGTTTGTAGGCAAATGAGCAGATATATCATGAGAATCAAAGTGGTAAGTGCTTTCCATCCCTGTTTTCATGTGGGATAATATATCAGTTAAGGAGTTATGATATTTTGCTATTTACATTTTTAATAACTTTCCACGTGCTGTGTTTCTCTATACTATTCTTCACTGAGTAAAGGTTCAGAGCACTTGCACATATTTACACATTTAATGCATTAACAGGAATAGTCAAACCATACCCAATTTATATACACATCCACAAAATATGTAAAAACCTTATTAAAATAAGGGAAAATTATGTTTAATTAACATAAAGTCATGAAATGTATATCTTTTCACATTGTAACTAAGATACTTTAGCTTGAAGGTGGCCGTTTTTGTCCCTATTGCTGAGGAAAGGTTGGCCAAGTTGGTCTTTAGCCATCCCTCTTTGAATGTGAAATGCTGAAATCTCCTATCCTCATTAAGCAGTGGGCTACTACAACTGTTGGTTTTTCTACCCTCTGACATTTTTGGGAGCTCTCCTCAGATGCTTCTCTTTCTTGCTTGCATTAGTATCTGCAGATTACGCTTCTAGGACACCACACATGACAGGGCATGAAAGGAATCAATTAGCAGCTTCTTGTCAGTGTAACTCCAGATGCAGAAATGCTTATTAATGTTATTGAGGTTATACATGCATGTCAAGGAACCACCATCATTTAGTTACTCGAAAACATGACAGCTCAGTTGACTAAAGAAAACAGCAGATGCTAACAGGCATTGTCTAGAGGTAGGCATACTTGGGTGGACAGAAAAGCTACTTTTTATTTTTCATTGCTAAGTACTTTTTCATTAAAAATTGAATAACTTTAATTGGATCATCCAGTTAGTCTTTTAAACTTTTGACGCACTATGAATGTTATCATTTAAAGAATTTATTATTTAAAAATAATTGTAATTGTTATAATTGATAGTCTACATAGGGCTGCACGGTGACACATGTCCAAAGAAATGCAGTTTAGGTGGATGGGCGATTCTACATTGGCCCTAGTGTGTGCTTGGTGTGTGGGTGTGTTTGTGTGTGTCCTGCGGTGGGTTGGCACCCTGCCCGGGATTGGTTCCTGCCTTGTGCCCTGTGTTGGTTGGGATTGGCTCCAGCAGACCCCCGTGACCCTGTGTTCAGATTCAGCGGGTTGGAAGATGGATGGATGGATCATCCAGTTAGTCTTTTAAACTTTTGACACACTATGAATGTTATCATTTAACATGTTATGTTATGTTATCATTTAAAGAATTTATTATTTAAAAATAATTGTAATTGTTATAATTGATAGTCTACATAGGGTGGCACGGTGACGCATGTGGGTAGCGCTGCTGCCTCACAGTTAGGAGACCTGGGTTCGCTTCCCAGGTCCTCCCGGCATGGAGTTTGCATGTTCTCCCTGTGTCTGCGTGGGTTTCCTCCGGGTGCTCCGGTTTCCTCCCGCACTCCAAAGACATGAAGGTTAGGTGCATTGGCGATTCTAAATTGTGCTTGGTGTGTGTGTGCGTGCCCTGTGGTGGGCTGGCACCCGGCCCGGGGTTTATTTCCTGTCTTGCGCCCTGTGTTGGGTGGGATTGGCTCCAGCAGACCCCCGTGACCCTGTAGTTAGGATATAGCGGGTTGGATAATGGATGGATGGATGGATAGCCTACATTTGTATTGGATACTGGAATCCAGTACAAATAAAAATATCACTTCACAAGCAGTTCTTATTATTCACTTCTTCACTTCAGGATTTCGGACTGCCAGTGTCATTATTGCACTAACGGATGGGGAACTGAATGAGCAGCAGTTCTATGAAGCACAGCAAGAAGTAAGTATGATGCATTAATATTTTATTTAAAAAGGTCTCTAAGAAATTAATATTTTATTTAAAAGATCATGTACAGAGGATCACTTTTCACTTTGTTTCTCCTTTGTTCATACTACAGGCTAACAGAGCACGGCAATTTGGAGCCATTGTCTATTGTGTGGGTGTTAAAGATTTTAATGAAACTCAGGTAAAGAGCCCCTTTCTTCAAGTTTCTTGAAATACATTGAAACACATTGAGGAGCTTAATTTAAAGGTCTTCTATCTTCAATGTTTGTTTTGTGTAAATGTAACATCAAATGGTGTAGAAAACACATTTATTATTTTATTTTACATCATTGGTCACTGTCTGTTAGAAAATAAGTTATGATTTCTGTACACAATTAAAATAAATACATTTGGGAAGTATCAGATTCTAGATTAGGCTCTTTATTTATTTGTTATATACTCGTATAGCACACTTTTACTCTTCTTTAAAAATACTAATAATAATTATGAACCCTTATGTATTTTCTTAAAAATACAATATTTTTAGGTGTATAATAAATTATGCTATCATTTAATTTTAGTAATGAATAAACTTTGCTGAATTCAGCAAAATATATTGAAGTCAAGAGTGAAGGAGAAGCTGAACTAATTTTGAGTGGCTTATACAGTAATAGTGCAATCATCGTTAAAGTGTAAGAAAATGTCTGCTAACCATGCTGAGCTGAGTTGGGAGACAACAGAGCCACTGTGACACCGTACCTACCTGAGAACAAAATAACAGAATTAAATATTAAATAAATATATAAATATAAAAATATAAATATATAAACCTTCCAGATTTTCCTCATCTTGCACCCTCATCCAAGCTGGAAAAAATATTGCTCAATCTCAAGGAATTAGACTCCATCTCTACAATATATAAAATCATTTTACAATCCCTTCCTTTCAAAGATCCAAGAGGACACTGGGAAAAAGATCTCTCAATTACTATATCAGAAAAGGAGTGGAAAGTAGCAATGCAGAGAATTCACTCGAGCTCCATATGCAAAGCATACAATTATACAACTCAAATTATATATCGAGCACATCTGTCTCGACTAAAACTCTCCAAAATGTTTCCAGGGCATGATCCAACTTACGAACGTTGCAACCAAGCCCCAGCCTCACTGGGTCACATGTTCTATGGCCTGCACCAAATTAACATTATTCAGGACAAAAATTTTTAATTACCTTTCAGATAGCCTTGGACTCACAATCCCTCCTAACCCATTAACAGCTGTGTTTGGGGTTCTTCCAGAGGGTCTTAAAGTGGAGAAAGACAAACAAATTGTGATTGCATCCACTACACTCTTGGCACACAGACTCATTCTGATAAACTGGAAGAACCCAAACTCTCCTCTTTTAAGTCAGTGGGAAACCGATGTGTTATACTATTTGAAATTGGAAAAAATCAAATACTCAGTTAGAGGATCCGTACAGACTTTTTTCAAAACATGGCAGGATCTAATCAGTAATATTTTAAAATAAGTTTAATAAAGCACAGAGAATTTATTAATTTAGGTATAATAATAATAATAATAATAATACATTTTATTTATATAGCGCCTTTCCCATGCTCAAGGCACTTACAGAATATAAGAAAGAACGGCAGGGTATACAGTATATAGCATAGTACAAAGCAAATTAATAAATAAGAAGATTAAGACAGTAAACTCAGAGAAAGCCTAACAGACAACAGAACTGATGGTCTAGCACACACATACAGGTTACATGAGCATCTTGACAGAGAGGTAAACTGAGAGAAGGGGAATGAAGTCAAATAGAGCTAAAAGCCTTCCTGAACAGATGAGTTTTAAGTTGTTTTTTAAAAGAATTCATGGAGTCAGCTGACCTGATTAATTTCGGTAGGTCATTCCAGAGTCTGGGCGCTATACAGCTGAAGGCCCTGTCACCCATGGAGTGAAGATTAGTGTGGGGCACAACAAGATTGCCAGAATCAGAGGACCTTAGTGGACGGGCAGGCACATAGTGATGGAGAAGGTCACTGATGTAGTTTGGCGAGGTTATTTAAGGCTTTGTAGGTTATTAGTAGGATTTTATATTCGATTCTGTAAGACACAGGGAGCCAGTGAAGACGGAGCAGGATGGGTGTGATGTGCTCGCTGCTGCTGGTTCGAGTAAGGACTCTTGCAGCTGAGTTTTGAATAAGCGGGAGCTGTGATATAAGATTAGAAGGGGCACCTGCCAGCAGCGAGTTACAATAATCTATGCGGGATGTGATAAAAGCATGGACAAGTTTCTCAGCATTAGAAAAGGAAGGAAGGAGCGAACACGGATATGTTACGGAGGTGAAAGTAGAAAGTTTCTTAATGTGATTTATGTGGTGGAGTAAGAAAGGGAGGAATCAAAAATGACACCAAGATTCTTTGCAGTAGAGGCAGGTCTGATGAGATCACCACCAAGATGGACTGGGAAGGAGCTCATTTTATTAAGTTGCATTTTAGTCCCAATTTGCAGGAGTTCAGTTTTGTTGCAGTTTAATTTTAAAGAGTTCTGCTCCATCCAGGTTTTAATTTCACTAAGGCAGGTTGTGAGCTGAGAAAGCTCTGATGAAGTTCCACTTTTAACATTGAAGTAGAGTTGAGTATCATCTGCATAAAAATGATAGCCCAGTCCATAGCTACGAATAATATGGCCAAGGGGGAGCATATAAATACAGAAGAGAAGAGGGCCAGGACAGAGCCCTGAGGAACTCCTTGTGTGACTGGGCCGAGCTGGATCTGCTGTTGCCAAGACTAACAAACTGCTTGCCTATCAGTCAGACAGGACTTGAAACACTGGAGGGCAGTGCCAGAGATAACCAGCATGTTCTCCATTCTGACAGTAGAATGTCATGTCTGACAGTGTCAAATGCTGCACTGAGGTCTAACAGAATTAATATGCTGGTTTGTCCAGAGTCTGCTGCCATAAGCAATCATTGGTTACCCGTAGCAGAGCAGTTTCACAGCTGTGCTGCACCCTGAAACCAGACTGAAAGGGTTCCATCAAATTATTAGACGATAAGTAATTGGTGAGCTGGGAAGCTACAACACGCTCAAGAGCTTTTGACAGGAAAGGTAAGTGGGAAATAGGCTGGAAATTGTTAAGATTGTCAGCATCAAGACCAGACTTTTTTAACATTGGGGTTACAGAAGCGATTTTAAAAGTGAGTGGCACAGAGCCAGTGTCAAGGGATGAGTTTATTATTGTTGTAACAGTCGGGATTATGGCATGAAGGCAGGATTTAAGTAGTGTGCTGGGGATGGGGTCCAGTATACAAGTAGTTGGCCTCATCTTACAAAGCAGGTCATTAACAAACGCAGATGTGACTGGTGAGAACTTAGAGAAGGAGCTGGATGGAGTGGGAAAACAGGGAGAGATATAAACAGATGATGTATTTATGTTAGTTGAATTATTTAGATCTTTAATTTTGTTACGGAAAAGTGGAGGAAATCCTCACAGACTTCAGTAGAAGAGGTAGTTGGGCCAGATGCAGGTTCGAGTAGTTTATTAACTACAGAAAACAAAACCCTTGGGTTATCGTGGCCACTTTCTATTATTCTGCCATAGTGGGTGTTCTTAGCAGCAGTTAGTGCTTCTCTGTAAGCTCTTTGGTGGTCAGAGAAAGCCTGGATGTGCACGTGAGGCCAGTCTTACGTGACATTCTCTCAAGGCGTCGCCAGCTGCTTTCATAGATCGCAATTCTGAGTTATACCAAGGAGCTGAACGTTTAAAGGAAACCTCCTTATGTTTTAAAGGAGCTGTTTTATCTAATGCTGAATGAAGGGCTGAGTTATAGTGGTCAACAAGACTATCTAGTGTTGACGGAATAGGTGCAGACAGTAAAAGATCAGAAATGGATCCAGAAAGGATAGAGGGACAGATATTTTTAAGGTTTCTGTAAGAAATTTGTCGTTTACAGGTAAGAGGAGGTAAAGGCAGTGAGACAGTAAAAAATACTGCTTTATGGTCAGAGAGTCCCAAATCAGTGCTGTAAATATTGGCAACAGATAGTCCAGAAGTGCAGATCAGATCCAATATATGACCACCAGAGTGGGTGGGAAAATCAACATGTTGTGTCAAGTCAAAACAGTCCAGTAAGGATAGGAATTCATTTCTCAGTTTAGATGTAGTAATGTCAATATGGATGTTGAAATCACCAAGAAGGATAATTCTCTGAGAGTAAGAGCTTAGGTGGGTTAAAAGTTCAATCAGATCAGATAAGAAGGATGCATTGTATTTTGGGGGACGATAAAGAACAATGAGTGAGACAGGACCTGTTTCCGTTATTAGTTTAAGAGCCAGGCACTCAAAAGACAGTGGACAGTCAATTGGGATTCGTTTGATATTTAAGTCTGCTCTGATAATTACCGCTAGCCCACCTCCTTGTCTAGAGCTGCGAGGTTCTGTATGGAAAGTGAAACCAGGTGGAGTCGCCTCCGTGAGAGACGTCAATTCGTTTGGTTTTTGCCAAGTCTCCGTTAAACACAGTATATCAAGTTTGGTGTCAGTGATGAGTTCTGACAGCACCAATGCTTTGCCATTAAGAGATCTTGAGTTAAACAGAGCAATGTTAGTCAATGAGGCATCTTTTTGCACAGAGCTGTGATCAGGGTTTATTTCCACAGAATGTAAATTTGGCACACTGACACTTGTATTTCCAGGGCCATGAGAAGGAATGCTTATTCCTGAGCAAATGCTGCCGGTTGTCTTTTCATTCGCACCCCGGCGGTGGCGGCGACCTGACCCGCGATGTATATATTTCGGGCGCTGTAAAATATCGGCGTCTTTTAGGATGTTCCAATCAGACCATTTGCTCTGGACAAACTGTTTAATAAGAAGGAGTTTGTCATGAGAGTATTTTAGCATGATACTTGGCAATACTTATCTGAAAAGCAGTGGAGAAGCAGCACAGCATAGCGGAACCATTTGGATTAGATGAGATGAACGGCGATAGCAAAGCAGCAGAAAGCATAGCAGGAGGAGGTAGCAGGATTTGCAGGTTCCAATACACAGCCACAAACAATAACGCTTGATAATTTCATGCGTGATCGCAACGGAGCCATAAGCCAGGTTAATATGAGCATCAGATCAGATCCCAGTCGTACAGTACTGTAAAATGAATCGGGAGCAGATCAGCATAGCGAATATAATCACGGAGAAAGATTATCCCGAGGTCATAGATCGCCAGGTACAAAGAAATGTTCGTAGGTCTCGTCCCGCGATCCACAGACTCAGCTGTTCCCAGTCAAAGTAGAGTCCATAAAATCTGTAAATATTAAGCCAAATCCATGCAATTCAGGTCGGCTGTATCCACGAACTATACGTACAGTAAAAGAAATAAAACAAGCGTGAGAAAGTGTAGAATAAAGGCGAATTTTGCGAAAAGTGTTGTTAACAGGGAGGAGCGGCAGCAAAACCAGGTATGTTTACAAGCCTTAAATTTTACGCTGTTTGGCTTGCTCTCTCTCTCAGGGGTGGGGATCAATCTGTTCTTAACATAATTCTTCTTTTTGTAAAAACTTGATTGTTTTGTATGGATTGTAATAAAATTAATAAAAAAATAAATAAATAAATAAAATAAATATCAGAACAGCAGGCAGGAAGTATGATTTTATTAAGGCTTGCCCCACACAGAGGAAATAGCAGGTACTCATCTCTCTCAAACTGAAAAATAAAGTTTGTTTAATGTTTTCCCTGATGCTTTTGCTTGTTCACTGCAAATGTTACCAAGTAAGTGCAACACTGAAACACATGGATTCTTCTTGGTAATACTATTAAGGGGTTATTCGCGCATATTTCACAGAGATAACATACAGGTCCATACAAAAAGACATTCATTACCTTTAAGACACAAATTCAGCTACACATTTTCAGTTTCCTTCCGTGTGCTCATTTTGTGTTTAAATGTATTTACAAGTTTTCTGATCATTTTTGGCCCACTTACAGTATCAGCTTTATATAATCAGGAGGCTGTGTTATCTCTGTGACATCATGCTAGTCTTGTGAAGCATCATCAGGCACTGAGAAAAGAAAAGTTCATCTAAGCCAGCCACATGGCAAATTTATAGGAAAACAAGGTCACTGGAAAACACAGCATATTTGCTGTGAAAAACACTTTGACAAATTTCGCAGATCAACACTATTTAATTTTAAGCATAAACCAAAAAATTTAAGAATCCTGTAGATCGAATAGTGTTGTTTAATAAAATGAGTAGGATACTTCTTAAGTGGTGTAAAATATGTTTGTATATTTAAATGGGTATATTTAATACTGTGTAATTAATATAGTTATTTTACACATGCATGAACCTGAACTTTTCTAATTACCCAATTATTGTAGATTTTCCACACCCCTTTATGTCTGTAATGCTTTTTTCTGGGTACTACTGAATAATCTAACATGCTACAGGCATGCATATTGTGTTGATTGTAGTCTCTAAATACAGTATGCCTGGCATAAGTCAGTATGGGTGTGTACATGAGTGCGCTCAGGCTGCTCTGTGCTCCAGCTTCCCATAACCCTGTAATGGAAAAATCAAGTCAATATATTTTGTTTATATGATATAGGAATTAATAATAAAATATCTATATTTTTGTTAATATTTTTAAGCTTGCCACAATAGCTGACACTATAGAACACGTGTTTCCTGTTGTCGGAGGATTTCAAGCTCTTGGAGGAACTATTGATTCGGTATGGAACAATGTTACATTTTTAGGCTTTAATATCAATGTGTTAAGTACAAATGAAAAGTTTTAAATAATGGAATGCTATTTGTGTGAAAATTAAATAAATAAAATGGCAATTATGAAGTAACTAATCTCATGAAAAAGTACAAGTGATATATCTAAATGAGTTAATAAATTATGAAAAAACACATGATTAAAAGAAAGTCATGTAATTATTGTGAAATACAAGGTCATCATTTTATTTTGATTCAATAATGTAGTTACCTTATGTTTAATTATTTCAAATAGGCCTAGTTTTTAATTAACAATGGGATGTTCCTGAATGCATGTTCTCCCCGTGTCTGTATGGATTTCCTCCAGTGCTTGGCCCTAGTGTGTGTTTGGGGTGTGCGTGTGTGTGTTTGCCCTGCGATGGACTGGCACCCAGGGTTTGTTTCTGCCTTGCACCCTATGCTAGCTGGTATAGACTCCAGTAGTCCCCCATGACCCTGTTCAGGACTGAATGAGATAGAAAATGACTGACTTACTGACTGACTGACTCTTCTGAATGGCACATTTCTGAAAGGGTCATTAATGTCGCTTTTCATGGTCTCATCACTTGTCAATCAAGACAAAGACCAACAGGTTGAACCTTTTTCTATTGGTTAATCATTTGCTGATATTTGCTGGTTTTAGGTGATAGGCTAACAAAGATCTTTACCACTACTTGCATTTTATCTGGCAAAGATGTGGAGGCAGTTAACAATTTTGATAGTTTTGCAAATAAAATAGAAAGATATCATTTAACACATGATGTCATTTTGAGAGAAATTGACAATGTATTGGAAATGCTCAAACATATAAGTGCTCTTGAAAATGTGGATTTTGAAGAAGAAGCCGTTAGTAGTTTAAAACTGATTAAGATTGATCCTGTGCAGACATAGTACTCAATCAGTCTTAAACAACTGACAACCTCTTCAACAATTATCTGTTTGGGCATCCCCAATATGCCATCCACATCATGTTGTGTCCGACATACTGTTCTTCAGATCGGAGGGGCTAAGTGCTTAAGTGGCAGTTACCCATTGGACAGGGACTGGGAGCCTCAGAATTCCACAAGCCTTGAAAACATTCAAGAAGACAGATGGAAACTTTTAGTTAGAGACAAAATAGCAGTCCAATGTTAATTATGTGGGTTGTTCTTGGTGCATGATGTAGAGTGAGATAGACACAGACTGCGACAATTTGACAGCAAGTAGAGCAATTGGAGATACCGACAGTATTTATGTTAAAGAGCAGGAACAGGGTGCATATGTGTTGTTTTATGTTGTGTTTCTCATGGATCATAACAGGGGGAAAGTGTAACTAAATTGTTAGGTTTTGAAAGTACAGTTTATCTTTGTTTACTAAATCTGCCCATTGCACAATACACTTTACAGTATGGAAAATTACTTTTGTATATTTTGTCTGTAAAACTTAGCTATCAGAACTCTTATTTGCTCTGTGTTTTTGCAATTTTAAAAGTCAAGGAAGTAGCACTAAAAAGATCTTTTGTAGCCTGCTGTCTACAGTCAGGCAAAAGTAATCAACAGGAAAAGACTAACCAATAGGAAGAGGTTTAGCCTGAAGGTCTTACAATTGCCAAAACCTTCATGAAAAGAGACATTTTTAAACAAATAGTGCAGCCATTAAAAGAGTAATTTGGAAATATGTATTGGTAAATCATAAAGTCTATAAAAGTAAGATCACTTTGAAACAAAACCTGAAATAATTAAATGTAAGGTAATTACATTATTGAACCAAAATAAAATGATAACACTGTATTTTGTAGTAATTACAGTATTTGAGAGAGAGAGGGGTTGGGAACATGCACTGATAGCACATTGCTGCACCCACCACACAATGAACCACCTGGATTGGGACCCAAGTGCAGTGGGTGACACCTCAGCACCACACTGGAATAGCGTGTGGGTTTTTTATGGTGGCTGGAGTGCCAAGCCTGCCACCAACCCCCAAGTTTTTCCTGTAAATTGTAGGACCTGATTGCAGAGCTGGAGGCAGATTAACATCATACTCAGGATTGAGCAATTGCAGATTAAAGACCTTGCTCAAGGGCCCAACAGAGTAGAGTCATTTCTGGTATTTACGTGATTTGAACTGGTGATGCTTCCATTGCCGGCGCAGATTCCTAGCATCAGAGCCACCACCCCACCTAGTATTTGACTTTTATTTAAATACTAGCCATTCCCCGTGGCTCCGTCCACATAGTAGTGAAACAAGACAGTGAGGAGGGCCCAGCCCAGCTCCCTACTCCTGATGTCATGCTTCCTTCTCCCCTCGGCCTGCAGCCTCTATCTCGGATTAGCGTGTATATATCGTTCCAGCAAGTGAACTATGATTCTTAGCGCGAGAACTTAATAATAATTCTTTACATTTATATAGTGCTTTTCTCACTACTCAAAGCGCTCAGCAATTGCAGGTTAAGGGCCTTGCTCAAGGGCCCAACAGAGCAGGGTCCCTTTTTGGCATTTACGGGAGTCAAACCGCCAACCTTCCGATCGCCAGTGCAGAGCCCTAGCCTCACAGCCACTACTCCAAAATCAATCGGAGTATTCAAACAAATTATAGAAAACAAACCCAATCCAAATCCAAAGTAGTTCTGTTATTTGCTCGTTAAGCGGAGGTAAGGTACACGCCCCGAGGCTGGTGCGTGAGTGATGAGGTCCCCGCCCTGCTCTCCTCGGCCCGCTGCACGTCTCTTGGATTCGTGCAAATAAATCGGTACTGCAAGCGAACTATGATACATAACGCAATGAGAGAAGTCGCAAAATCAACTGGAATGTTCAAGCAAATTATAGAAAAAAACCTGATCTAAATCTGCTCTCTCATGAAAAGTGGACAGACATACAGACAGACAGACAGACGTTGGATTTTATATATATATGGAGATGCATTCTTCACAATTTATTGACTCATTTCCATATCACTGTACTTTTTGCATGTGATTTATTTCTTAATTTCCATTTTATTTATTTCATTTTGGCACACATGGTGTTCCATATTCAAGTGACAATTTTTTATATACAACATGATGCAGAATAAAATTAACTCTGTGTTATTTTATGATTATTTTTAAGATTCTTAGAAAATCCTGCATTGAAATTTTAGCAGCAGAACCCTCAAGTGTTTGTGCCGGAGGTATGTACTCTACGTTAAAAGTAATTTGTTTTTTTACTTTTACAAAATGTTCTAATTTGTACATTTTGGTGGCCAAAGAATTTTGATTGATTAAAAATGAATTTGCTTAAGTACAGACAAGAAATTTCAAATGTCTTGGACGGTTAACCATTATTGAAATTAATCAAGTAAAGAAAATGGGACGAGGCCTTGTGTCTTGCTGTCCGGGTAATACGTTAAATTCTTTCTGTTACTGTTCACTAATAAGGTCATGTCAAACCAAATTCATCTGCCGTACGCAGGAGAGTTTTTGACCTAAGTGGCTTGTGATCGCATTAAGCAAAACAGGGTCACACATAGATTCATGAACAGAACAGGCATAACAGATTGAAAAATTGGGGCATGATTTATACATTTAAAAAATCTCTGCCATTAATTATTTGTTATACTTTCATGCTTTTAAATATATGTTATTTGTTTTGTGGAGTTATAACACACACTGCATACACTGTATATCTTACACAAGTACACAAAATGGCAAGTTTAAAGCTTTCAAATGATAATAACTTAAATGATAATTTCTATACAGTTTACCTCACTCTTTATTTATAGCTACTTCTGCTTTAGTGTTTTTAAGCATAATGATTTCACACTGAAAGTTATCTTTTATATTGCATTTATATACAAAAAAAGAGTCTAAAATAAATTGCTATAGCAATTCCAAAAATCTTTTGACACAAAGTTCATTAGTTCACATTTATGTAAAAATATTAAAATTCTTTTCATATACTGACAGAACATAAAAGCTTTCTTTAGCTGTGGATGTAAATTGGCATGCTCGTCTTTATCATCTATCTTTATAATCTGTCTGATTTAAAACGACCAGGACATGCAGCCTGTGAACAGGCCATCAGTTTGGAGCTGAAGGTGTATACTATATAACTTGACAGCATCATTGCTTTGATTACGCTCACGGTACACGGATGTGATTGAAAGGTCTTGCTGAATGTGGCATCCTACCGACCACATCAACTACCAGGTGTGGATGCAAACAGTCAGCTTCTCATCAGAGTCACAGAAGCGAAGCCGACAGCACAGCCAGTGCGCACCAGCTTCAACCCACCATCTTGCTGCCAGCGCTGCCCGCTTATTTCAGAGCTGACCTTTTTCCCTTCGCTATCTTGTCAAAATCGACAATGTATAATATGACAGTAACTAGGAAAGAAAAGGACGCGGTCACAACCAGGACCTGAAATTAAATAGAATTAGTCAATCCAACATGCTGCAGCAACATTACTCTAATGCAAACCAGCATTTGCAGTAGAAGGCGCACGGATCACTCAACCGTTTAAATTTTAAGTAAATGTAATTATAAAGGTAGATGGTTCTTTTGTACAAATGACAGGTTAATAGGAGGCTGGGTTATGTGATGGCTGATTGGGTGGAGTTAGTACTGAAGCTAAAGTGCCTGCCAGTAGAACATTGAAGTGTCAGGAGATGTAAAGTGATGATGACATGCACGATACCAGCTATGAACAGCCTGAGTTTCTCTGCCATTCAATTTCAAATCAGCTATTTTTAAAATAACACAGTTTTCATTGCTCAATTAGTAAGCATTTATGTAAACACCATTAGTTGATTACACTTTCAGTTTCAAAGCACTTAGGGATATCTTGTGTGTGGCTATATAATGTGCAAACATAAAGGGAACAGTTTAAAACAAGGAAATATCAGAAAATTAAATCAATATGCAGATTGGAATATGGCAGCCTTTTCTCTGATGAGCATTAATGAAAACAGTTTAACTATTTTTGAAATATCTGTTTTTATTGCTTTAAATATGAGGTAATTAATAAACTGTAAACATTATTAGAATATGACATAACTATACACAAATATGTATGATTTTTCTTGTGTGTTAATTTATAAGCACTATATGATAGATAGATAGATAGATAGATAGTGTTCCATCCAGGGCTAATTCCTACCTTGTAGCAAATGTTGCTGGGATTGGTTATGGCATCAAGTAACTCTTAAATCAGACAATAAAATAATGTAAGTCCAACAAGGGATGGATGTACACTCAGATATATATAGTCTCTAAAATCTAAATAAATAAGATATATAAATGTATAAAAACGTTTAATACGAAAAGTGAGAACATTTTAAAAAATCAATATAAAATGGTAAAATGACTAAACATTGTTTCATACAAGGCATTAGAAGAAACATCTTAAGTGTAATGTCTTTACTGCTCATATAATTATTTTAAATACTGAACCAGCAATTTAAATTATGCTTTTTACCTCAACAGAAGTGTTTTTTTAGATATATTGATGTTTATTATATGGTAAGATTAAAGTAAAATAATTAAAAAATGATCAGTTTTCATGAATACTCTTCTATTGCATTATATTTTTGTGCTTGTTTAAGTTTAAGCCCTTTGAAAGAGTTGAGTACACAAACATCTATAACTGTAAAAAATACTTCAAATAAATTAGGAAAAATATGATTTGTTTTAAAACAAGAAATTGAAAGTCATCTCTCTGTTATGATATCAGACACCTGTATAGCTTTAGCAAACTAATTTTTGTGCTCTCAGTGGTACTTGCATTCATTGTATTTCCATGGAGAACAGTGGACTCTCAGTTTGATTTTTTTTTTCCTTTTCAAAAAGACTTAAGCTTTTAGACAGGTTTTTATATCCTTGTCTTTTTTCCTCCTATAACATATGCTGTTTATCGGCCTCCTCTTCACAAAGTTCTGCCCTAAGGAACTAAAAAGGTCAGATATCTCAGCTCCTCAGTACAAAGAGCACCTTTGGCTATGGAATACAAGATATTTAAGAACAGCATCACTTTTAGTATTAGCACCAGGGAACCAGCTTTCCTTTTTCAATTTTATAATGAATTGAGTGTTCATGAAAGGTTAAGAATGGGAAGAAGGTGACTCATAAGCCCTTAGTGCTGTAACTTTACAATTCTTGACTTTTCCATTTTAATTCTGCTTGAGGACAAACTCAGGGGTACACAGTTGCTTATTTTAATGCAAATCACACTTAATAAATACTGAATTACAGAAACTTAAAAAATGTACTAACATTGTATAATTCATTTAATTTTCAGAGAAATTTCAAGTAGTGGTAAAAGGAAACGGATTTTCTCATGCAAGAAATATCAACCAAGTCCTGTGCAGCTTTAAGATAAATGACACAGTTACCATAAGTGAGTGTTGTTTAAATTTTTTTGCACATCTTGAACAAAAAATTGCATTCTCTTGCAAAGACAGAGTTGTGCTGTTCTGTTCTATGGGTAAGGACAGGACTACTACAGATTGTTTTTATATTTTTTCACTACTTTATTTATTACTAATGTAATATATATTCTTTTCTGTAATGTATAAATTATTCTCTTAAATGGGAATTCTATATTGGCCTCATGTGAGTGTGAATGTGTGCAGTTTGCTGTGCTTTTAACGGGTGCTCCATAGTTGGTTCCTGCATTGCTCCTGTTTCTTCTGGGGTAGACTCCACATCCATTGAAGCCCCCGCACCCACAATCATGAACTGGATAACGAGTTTGAGAATGGATGTATGCATGCATATATGTATGTATTTATAGTAATTTTGAAGCCATTATGTGAAAATATATTGCCCTTCATAAATAATTATCTGACAATAACTGTATGTTTGGTTTTTAGATGAGAAGCCAGTCGACATAGATGATACTTACCTGTTATGTCCAGCACCCGTTATTGATGAAGTTGGAAAGTAAGTCTGTTAAGTTTTTTCAGCTGATTTTTAGATTAACATTTATTTAAATTACCATTTCCAGTGTTGGTATCAGCCTTGTGCCTAAAGCTGCAAAGATAAGCCGTAGTCCTCCATGACCCTGAATTAGAAAAGCTGGTTAGAAAGTGAATACTATACAGACAAGAAATTTACTAGAAGCCTTAAGAACCTATTAAACTAAGAAGCACTATTGTTAATGTATTTATACCTGTATGTAGGTACTGTATGTGTGTATGTAGCACCTTTACATGTTTTCTTAATTTTAAGTGTATTAAATGTATAAATGTGTGTTCATTTTGCTCCAGAAATCACAGTTATCAATTCAAACAACTTAAAATACTTACAGATTTCACCACACCCACTGGATGTGTTTTTTATTGGGTATCTCCTTTGATTCATTTTGCCGCCTTTGGTCGCCTCGATTAGCTGACATCATTTTACACACGTTATCTTTTCTCTTTGGGTACAAGTCTGTCACTTCTCTCTTCATTTCTTTCTGTGGCTATTACTCTGGTGACCTATACTTTGCTGGACCTCCGTACACTCTCTTCTGCTTCTCATAAGTATGAATTAGGGAGTAATTATTATTATGTATGAATTGTTCTGTCTTGACATATTAACATCCTCTTGATGGAGAAGCCTCAGAGCTTGTCACTTTTAACAACTTCCGTTCCTCATTTTCTAATTTAATATACCTTGCACTATCCTCTTTCTGCCAGAATCAACCAGGCTGCAGTTAAACCCTTTGAGTATTGGTCTGCCTCGGCTCTGTCAGTTAAAGCCTAGTTGCCTAGTTCTTGAAGGTGATGTGCTGGAATCAGGACAAATGGACACGCATAAAGATCTGTGTGACTTAACAAGGTCCAAAATGTAATGGCTAGACAATGGGATTATCTTTAAAATGTCAGGTCTCGTGGGGTTTTACCAGTATGCAGTGGTTAGTACCTAGCAAAAGTAGTTCAAGGAAGGACAAATGGCGACAGGCTCATGGGTGTCCATGGCTCACTGATGCATGCGGTGAACAATGGCTAACCCATCTGGTCTAATCTCTAAGAAGAGCTTCTGTACCACAAATAACTGAAAAACTCAATGCTGACCATGAGAGAAAAGTGTCAGAACATAAAATGCATCACAAGCAGAGGCAGTGTGATGCTCTGGGCAACGTTCTGCTGTAAAATCATGGGTCCTGGTATTCGTGTGGATATTACTTTTACACGTATCACCTACCTAAACATGTTGCAGACCACGTACACCCCTTCATGGCAACAGTATTCCCTGATGACAGTGACAGCCTGCCACACTGCAAAAACTGTTCAGAAATAGTTTGAGGAACATGACAAAGATTTTACAGGTGCTGACTTGGCCTCCACATTCCGATATCACAGCCCAATTAAGCATCTGTAAGATGCGCAGGAAAAACAAGTCTGAAGTCTTACAGGACTTAAGGATCTGTTGCTAATCTCTTCGGGTCAGATATCACAGGATATCTTCAGAGACCTTGTGGAGCTCATCTTTTGACAGATCTGTGTGATGGTGCATGTCCTGCTTCCTCTTCCAGTTTTGGGAGCCTCTTGAACCCAATACCATCGGTAATGTAACTGGATGAGCTGGCAGATGAGGGCAAATCGCACTGGGAACAAGGGGATGGTGCAAGTGTCCCATGATTTTATTATTAACAAAAATCAAAATCAATGTTCCACTATAAAGTTCAGTGTACAAAAACAGTCCATAAATTAATAATCCTTAAAAAAACAGGTGACAAGTGGAGGTTAAAATCCATAAGAAATGAATCCTTTAAAACAAGGTTAAAACAATGGTTGAAGCTGTTCTTTATGAAAACCTGGTGCCTTCTCCTTTTAACTGGTGGCTCCCCTGCATCTCCTATACGGGCCTTGCCCGTTCACAGCTGCAACTGACTCTTAACTGGTCTAGTAACCTTCCGTCCCCTGGCCACGTACAACTTACACGCCAGACCGAGACTCTGGTCCCCAATGGCCAGGGCACTGACGCTGGGACTGTCCCTCCTAAGCCTCCTCGACTCCTGCTGCCTTCTCGGCCTTACGCGGCGAGCCATCCATGATCTTGGTTACTCCTGCTCCACTGAAAAGCTCTATCCGCTCCAGAGTGTCGGCCTTACTCCCTGCCAGGGCTCTCCTTCCAACTGTGGGGCTTTACTTAAGTGAGCCTGCTCACTCACTCGCTTGCTCCCACACTGGCCTTTTTCTCCTCCTTCCTTCTTCTTTCTTTAAGCTCCATTCTGTCTTGTTCCTTTGCGTTCTTTTCCCTCTGGACCTGCTACACAGCATTAGGCAGGTGGTCTTAATGTTGTGGCTAAATGGTGTATATATATAAATGTATGTATATACATACATTTATATATACAGTATATATAAATGTCTCTAGAGCTAGTGTGAAGAAACAAACTTCAGTATTTAGAAGAAGGAACACAGATGTTTTACTAACATAACATCTGCTTGAAAGGAAAACAAAAATAAGGATCGATTTTGATCTGGTCAGGATAGCACCATTCATTTATAGATATTACATGTAACTTAAGGCACCAAACTGTAGCCAGTCCAAAAACCTTGTACTTACTAATATGTACATAGTAATTACAGATATGTTCCTGTTTGGAATACCATTAACACTTAGTAGAATTTTTGATCCTATAAGACAGAAATCAGTTAAAACAAAAACCAAAAATATAAAGCCAAAGGATTACAAAAGTGAACTGTCTGTATGAAGCATATTTTCTTTTCATAGACTTCTTTATCTTATCTATTTCAGCCCATGGCATAATGAACAGAAAACACTTCACAGATGGTCATATCAAAAGGTTTAAGCACACTTCAATTAAGCAATGAAATAATGAGTATAACCTGGATGATATATAGTGCCTTTTACAATGGTAATTAATAATAAAATAATTACACATTTCAGGCAACTTCCACATTAGCTACTATATTTACCTTACTTGCTGCAACTTGTGATTATTATAACACAGCACTTCACTTATAAACCTGACACTTCTCATACCTTCTCCCTGAAGCAGTAGGTGTGCATTTTATTTTTAAAATATTCTTAGTTAGGGAGGTTTAATTTAAATTAGGCCTGTTAAGGCAAGCTTGTGCCGTTTAGGAGCTGATGAGAATCATGATGAAATTAAGAAATATCAAAATGGTGCTGCTTGTCAAAATTTATTCCTCACCACCATGTTAAAGAAAATAAATGTAAGCATATAATACATTTAAGTCACTCAAAGATTAAATAATTTAATGCAACACCTTTTTAGTCTTTGGAATTTAAATATGTAGGAGCTTATTCTCAGTTGTGTCATTAAGAAATCTGTTCTTCAGTACACATTTCCACGTAAGAGTGCGGACAGTTTCGATGATTTGCTTTGGTGAGACAGTGCTAGTGTATCTGCCATGATATACAGCTGTCTATCCACCCATTCTTAATCCCACTTAGTCAAATTTAAGGAGTGTCAGAGTCTGTACCAGCATAACTGAGTACAACGCAGCACTGGTCCATCACAGTCATTACTGATGTGAGCCACCAAGGGGCGTACAGCCGCTCTAACCCGGACACACACGAGCAGGACACGGGTTCAACACAACACCCAGTTTATTTATAATAAAACACACTGTGCACAAATCACCAACACAACTGTCCCTTCTTGCCGCCAGTCTTTCTCCTTCCTCTCCTACTCAGGCTTTGTCCTCTTCCTCCCAACTTTGGCTTCAAATGGTGGAGACTTGCCCATTTGTATTGGGCACCCGGAAGAACTCCAGGTGCCCAGTGAGCATCTTCCAAACACACTTACGGGTTTGGCGGAAGTGTGGTCAAATAAGGCCCTGGAAATGTCAATGCGCCCTCTAGCGGTGGCCATGGGTTCCAACAGGGTTGAGATCCCATGCTTATGACCCACGGCCCTGCTGGAAATCAAGGGGGCTACCCTTTGTTGGCCCGGGGGAGAAACTGTCACAAAAATACTCTCACCCCTGGTCCTTCCACACTCTGGGTGTCCTGGCCGGGCAAGTGTTCTGGCTGCCTGCCACACTGATAATACCTGATAACTGCTTTTTTGGAATATAAATAATACTGGAGTATTAATTATTAAAATAATCAAATAGATTGATGATTTAATAAAGCCTTATTACTTGATTTGAAGTCAGGCAAATCAGAAGCCCCAATCCATGGCACTTAATGCTGTTGTTCAATTTTATTGTTGCTACAGCCTGCCCTTTTTCATATGTTGTCTTTACTTTACTGCTTGTCATCACACCTTCTTGTGTATTCCTGCACTTTTTGATTGTAATGTTGTGAATTTCTTTTGTAAAGTCACTTTAGACATTACTCACTATTGAATCGCAACATATAATCTGACAGTTTGCCTGAATACTGACTACTGGAGTCAAATTTTTTGGAATCAGATGATCGTGTAATGAAAACACATGGCATTAGTTATGCTAATGAAACTGAAAGCAATATATTTATAATCTGTTATGCTTCACAAATTAATTACAGTCTGTGTATTATTAGGTTTTGAAATGTTTTCCTTGGAGCTTTTCTGGCTCTTCAAAAAACAGATCAAAACAGATTGGATAGGTCCAAAAGAGTGTCTTGCATGTCATGCTGCAGTGGAAATAAGTTAAACATGGAAGATATTTTAACAAAGTGCATCCCGCCGTGGATGTGTTGTTTATGAATGCTGATGAAGCTGTAACCCATTTCTGTGATAAAATCTTTAATTTTTAAAGGAAGGCGCACAAGGCAGCATCGTGCCACAATGGTTAGTGCTTCTTTCTCACAGTCCCATGGAACTGGGTTCTTTTCCCGACTTGGTTAATGCCCATGTGGAGTTTGCATGTCCTTCAGGTTCATTCGTATTACCTCTGTGTAGTGCAGTACTTTCCACATATGAAGGTTTATTGGTATCTCAAAATTAGATTTGTGTATGTGAGTTTTGGTGCTTGTTTTGGTAACTTTCAGCCCAAGGTTGGTCCCTTCATTGCAACTAATGCTGCCAGGTCAGGCAGAAGCTTTTCCTGCACAATGGGTTCAGAGAATGAAGGCATGTGTGTATGCACGGGTGCTCCCAACAGATGGTTATCTGAGCCAAGGTTGCTTCAACACTAATGCTAGTGCTGCTATGCTAGGCTTAGACCCACCATGCCCCTGTTTTGGAGTAACTGGACTCAGGAAATGAATAAATCAAATGAGTATTAACTACATATATGTTTATGATCTGGGTCTTGCGTTATGTCACACTGTCAGGCTAACCTCTTGCCCCTTGTGACCACAAAATGAAAAGAACAGTCTAAACTTGATAGCCCCCACTTTAAATAGATCATTTGTTTAATCAAAATGGACCTTGGTTAGAAATTCAAAGCAGAAAGAATGACACATCTGCCAAACAGAGCACCTTGTTTCCTCTCAAAATGGATTAACAAGCTATAACGAATGCTGCATGTGCATTTCTGCTGAGCTAGGCAAACATACAGTACATGTTCTCATTAGACATGCACTCAACAAATGTCCCCAAATGATCTGTTTGCAAAACACCACTGCCAGTACACCAGGTGAAGTGCTTCAAACTGCTTCTGACTCTTCTGGACTACTTAAAGAATAAGTCTGGGATAGAAGCCTTAAATGGAGTGACAGAAGAACTAGGACTGAATATGAAGGAGCATAATTTACTTGACAAAAGAGGTTAAATGATGCCTACATCAGTTGCTACTTGAAGCAACATTAAAGATTTGTTGTGTAAAAATAAGCAAAGCTAATTGTAGTTTTTCATTAGCAATGTGTAAAGGAGAAAGCACTCTTTTAATATACTGTTACTGAAGCATGAGTGATGAGAATCTGCAGAACGGTTGTCAAGCTTTAGTTTTCAAATGCTGCATGGCTTCTGGTTTTCATTATAATGGAATCTCCCTGTTTACTTGAATTCTTTGTTCATCCCCATTTCTTTATTTCTTTTTTTCCATCTATGAGTTGTTGTTTACAATAACTCATAATGAAATAAAAAGTAATGCTTTTTTATTTAACCGGAGCATTACTCAAAAAAGTCTCAAATGAATAAGACTCTTTTCAATAACAGAAAGTCTTAGAATAAACTGCAGCCGTAGTCCAGGAGTGAACATTAACAACACTTTCTCTTTCCAAATGTTGCTGCTGTAACCGATTACCCTGGTGGCAAGAAGCTGACATGGCAGAAGGGGTTTAAGGCTGACACAGAATAAGGGATGAGATCGGTGGGGTCCATACTACAAAAGAAGTGCCTATACTGGTAGGTACAGAACCATCCTCAGTGGCAGTGTAGGCAAATAGTTACCAGCGTGTGGTAGGCCACATTTATTTGGAGGTTACTTCACATGTAATTACACTGATTAGCTACATATAATGGATGTCCAGCATTGTGGGAATAATCAAAGATGTATCAAGGGTGCCAGGTTACCTGCAGTCACCTGATGGAGAACTAGTGAGACAAGCCCAGGATGTTCACAGGACATTCTTGACCCAATTTTGACCCAAAAAGAAGACATGGCGATTTCCACCAAAATTAAGCCTTAAAACTTATAATTAGGAGAGAAAGAGATAGAGCAGATGTTCATTCGGCATAAGATAATGTGGCAAGACGATGGAAAGACGGAGGAAGAGGTAGATAATGTATTATGGCACCTGAGGCTCAGTGCTTTTGGTTTGTGGGCCATTGACTGAGCACTCTGTTGTAGGGTGCAGTATCAAATTAGAATTGATTAAAAGTCTTCTGCTTAGTTATGGTTTGAATATAAACCACTCTTTCATGATACACATTAACAGCATCCTTATCCGAACTGTGTGGTGTCTACAGGGTCCAGAATTTATCTTTAGGACAGAAATAAAGTAGTTTCTGTGGAAGGCCCTGCATCATGTGTGTGTTTGTAGCCGGGTTTTTGACAATCACCCAGCTATAAATTGGTGCACTGACCTAGATTTGTACCTGCCTTGTCCCTGATGCTGCAAGGATAGACCCTAATCTTCATGGCTCTCTTAAGCAGGTTTATATTTCACTGCAAATATGAATTGAAATGTGGAATTGATGTTGATGTTGACAAAGTCAGGTTTGTAAAGGAGAAGTCGGTTAATCTTTATTTTATACACCCTTTTAACAACACAGGACACCAGCACTGTGAGCATTATGTTTTTTATTTCTCCAGTGCCTTCAATGCCAACAAGCCATCCTTGTAGGGGGTAAGCTCAGAGATATGCAGAGGGATTAGCCTGTAGCATCCTGGGTAATGATCTATCTGTCAGGCAGACCGCAGTTTGTAAGACTCAAGGATTATGTCTCTGATACAAACGTCAGCAAATCTGGAGCACCACAAGGAACAGTCCTGTCTCCTTTTCTCTTCACTCTATACACCTCAGACTATAAATATAACACCAAGTCATGACACTTACAGAAATTCTCAGATTATTCTTCATATATGGGATATATTGATGAGGTGTTGAGACAGAGTATAAGTGTCAGGTGGAGAACTTTATTTCTTGGTGCAGAAAGAATTGTCTGTTTATAAACCAAGGAACTGCTTACAGACATTTGCCACAACAAAGAACCCCTATATCCGGTCACCATTCAGGGAGTGGATTTAGAAGTAGTTCATTTCTACAAGGTCTTGGGGGTTCAACCAATGCAGACTCTTTTTTCCATAGTAGACTGTGTTTCTTTAATATGATTAATAACATCCCTTACATATTCTATAACTTTGTAACAGTGTGATTTTCTATGCTGTGATGTGCTGGATTGATAACATCAGTTCAAGAGAGGTCCACTGAGTTGACAAGCTAATTTAAAGTGCAGGGTCATTTATGGAATGCACTCTTGACCTCCCTGGAGGTAGTAGCAAAGGAGAGAGTTAAAACAAAACTGATTGCCATTCTGAACAATGCTGCACATCCTCTCTCTGATACACTAACAATGAGGACTTTCAGCCAACAAATTATTCAGAAGTATGTCAAGAAACGCCTTTGGGGCTACTTTATAACAATAACAACATGCCTGCAAAGTACCTCACTTTGACTGTAAATACCAAGTCAGAAATTTTTCTTTCTTTTTAATTTTCTCCTTTTGAGTCATTCTGGTGTCTGTTAAGACCATACTATCTATCTATCTATCTATCTATCTATCTATCTATCTATCTATCTATCTATCTATCTATCTATCTATCTATCTATCTATCTATCTATCTATCTATCTATCTATCTATCTATCTATCTATCTATCTATCTATCTATCTATCTATCTATCTATCTATCTATATCTATCTATCTATCTATCTATCTATCTATCTATCTATCAGAGCAGCAGTTAAGTACTAAATATATAAACTGAACACTACAATTAAACCAATTCTTAAAAGCTGACAGATACTGGGAAAATAGTAGGCATACCTGAGAGACTCTGAAGAGCACACATCAATAGTTGGTACACAAACCACGGTCAGTTATGATATAACTGTCTACATAAGAACTGAAATGATAAAGAAAGTAATAGCAACTAATTTAAGGAGATACACAAATTGAGCACAGCGACAATATCAAACTTGAAACAGAACAAGGAAACAGAAAACAATAAATGGATTGATTCTGTGGAGATCTTCAAGGCTTACTAATCAAGTCAGTATCATTCAGTAAGATAAGTGTCAGTTTTATTATGTAGCAGAAATTGTGTAAACTAATACAAAGAAAGGGTTGCAGTTAAAAAGTCCTTATGTACCTGAATGTTCCGATGTTGCCTTACTTAAGAAGAGAAAAGCAGTGGGAACACCAGTTTGGATGAAGGCAATATAGAACAATTTCAAACATTTTGTGATATGTATGCTATTATTGCACATGTTTTTGCAAAATCAAGATATATTATAATTGATTACTTTTATTTTGTTTATATAAAATTATTAATGGAATTGGTAGATTGTGTCATTTTAAGGTAGGATATTATTTTTAATATCATTAATATATTCTACAGATTAAATGACACTGTGCATTGTAAGCAGAAATTGCATCAGGAACCTTTTGGTGTAAACGTAACATTGTAGTTGATGTGCCAACACAAGAAAAGGCCATTTCTGGGCAGTCTCCACAGGTATAATCACACAAGCCTTACAAATGACTAACAGCTGAGGCCATCTTGCCAGTTTCTCCATGTACCATTTCCTTTCGCAAGGCCAAAATGTATTAACAGGTCAATGCCCTCATTCCTGCAACAGTCTTTTGTTCTAAGTTCTTAGCGTTCTCCAGTCTTGGCAAGGGGAGGTGCAGTCTGTAGATAGGCAGGGGCAGAATGGAGACTTTTTGAAGGAACATTTAATGACACTTAAAAACTGGAGATACTGAGGAACAGAACTGTTCAGAGAATATGCTCAAGTTCCATGTGACTTTGACCAACAAAAAGTGGGTATAGACTATTGAAGGTTAGAAAAGTTGTGTTGTCATTTGTGTGCAAACTACATTTTTTAATGGCAAATATCACCCATCCTTAAATTATTTTGATATCACTTTTTCTTTATCATGTGTCACAGCCAGCCCAAGGCAAAGGCTTTACAGTATGTTTCCTAAGATTCATTAACATGGCAATAGTATTATGGACAGAGAACCTGTCCAATGGCAGAGGCCATCAGTAAAGCCTCCCCCATTTCTTTTAAGCGATGATCACAAGGTAGCAACTTGGGACATTTTCCTAGAGTGAGAGCTGCCATATGAACATGCAAATTTTGCATATTAGCTAGACTGTGGATCAAACCTGTTAAATCATTATCTTTGGCCATATTTGTCTTTACAGCACAATGGAGCTTGAGGGAGAGAAGAAAACAAATTTCAACTGTTGGGTACATTTTACAAGAGAAAATACTTTGATGTTCTTTAAAATGTAATTAGGTTAAATTAAAAAGCAGAGTTGGTATGGGAGAATCCTCCCTCCCTGTTCATTTTTCGGCAGCCTGAGAAGATGTCTCTTTGGTAAATTCACACATGACAGCCTTTGCAAACGTGTTATTTTCTGATTGATAGCTCAAGCTGTCATGACATCTTTTAAGCTTGGTGTAGCACTGCTTGAGATTTGTGAGGCTCTGTGTACTGAAGTCAATAAAGGGGCTAATCCTGGTGAAGACACATGTCACCTGGATGCCTAAAGCTTGCTGCCCCAGGACAAGAAAGCTACAGTGCATGAATATACTTGTGCAGTAGCAGCAGCAGCCCTTCTGGCAAGGAGACCTGGCAGCCACTAACATTTATTCTCTATTGAAGTGTAATAGTAATAATTGTGGACCATTTGGAAAGTAATAGGGCCAGGGGCAGAAAAGATCCTATTATAACTGAATGAGTGAATTGCGAAACTTGTGAGAGAAATGAGAAAAAAATCAATGCCAGAGGGCCCGAGGGACCAAAGAGAAGAAGCAAGGCTCAAGGAAAAATAAGGACAATGAACAAAAAAAATGCAGTTATAAATTCAAGAGGGTAACAGTATACACACAGACAAGGAAACAGAAATGTCTTATCGTGATCACAACCTAAAGACAGGCATGTTTTTTATGGAACCCGCTGCACTTCTCATATTGTATTATCATACAAAACATTGACTAGTCATGTCTTCAGTTATCAAGTATTTTGACCTTGGTTTTCAACTCTTTACTGAAAAATGGTGCATAAAGAGGTTAGATAACATTCTTAAGGTCATGTAATGACCTCTTAGCCTCCGAATCTTTTCTTTAAGTGCTGGACAAAGCCAGACACTTTTATGAGAAGAGTCATTAGCTTTACACAATGAATCACTTGGCTTTAGAAAATCATAAGAAGGCCTTTCAGTGACCCGGGATTTAAAAAAAAATGTGTTCACCACTGAAGTGGATCCTGTCCTTTAAGGTGCTAAATGTGTTTTATGGTCAGTAATTAGAACATATGAAGATACAAATATTTTTTACAAGAACAGCTCATTTGGCACATCTGTAGCCCAATTCATATTTAAAACAATATTGAGTTTTGACTTCAGGATCCTCCATCATGGCATCAATTTCGGTTTCAGTCATGGTTGTAGGCGCCCCAAAAATGAAAACACGCGTTTACAAACATTTTTGTAACCTCCCCGAATTTCTCATTTATAAAGACATCCCTGTCCATTGCAATGACTAAAATGAAAATTAACATCATATCTGTTTTCTTTGGGCATGATTTTATTTTGTATCAAGCAGCTGGAAGGGTTATTATTCCGGCTCAATGTGGCTACAAGCTTCAAGCATGTGCTCTTAGAAAAGGAATTCAACTTGCTGATTGATAGCAAATTAGATTGATTTGTCACAATACCTCTTAATGGTGTTCCTCACTGCCCCTTGTAGCATTGTATTCCCAGAAGGAGTAAACAAATCTTAACAGCAGGAACAGAACAAAGAAGGCTTTAGTTGTGATTCACGCCAAAAACATGCAACAGTTGCTTTTTATGGAGGCCTTTATTCCTTTTAGATGCTCCCTATAGCAGAGCTTTGACAGCCGCCTTTCCTATTGCTCTTCTGCTTAGTATCAGATTATGTCCATTTGTTACATTAAGGAGCCCAGAGACCTCCTAAAAGGGATGGACTTTCCCAGCATGTGGTTATTTTATGGCCCTGTGGCAGTTTTCCATTCCCCTTAGAAGAACTTCAGATTTCTCATGTCGTGGAGCTCTGTTAAGTATTACATCTTGAATTAAGCTGTTGCAGGACATTTTCTCACCAGGAGAAGTGTCGGATTGCCTGGACACATATTCTTTGGAAGCTGATCTTTAATGGCTGTTTACGAGTGACTGATATTTTTGGCAATAAAACACAAATTGTAAAAGTATGGGCTAGTGTAAATATAAATTATAAACGCTATTAAAAAGTGTATTATTATAAAAGATACAGCTATTATATACTGAACATATTATGAAAGTCCATCCCTTTTAGAAGGCCTCAAGACTTCTTAATGTAACAAATGTACATTTTTAATCCTGAATTCTGAGTAAAAGAGAAATGTTCAAATATTTTACTCAAAATTATTTTTAAATGAAATGCTTTACTTTCATTTTGATTTTTAATATGTTAGGTACAAAGAAAATAAACTCTCCAAATATTCATTTGTTGAAATGCATCAGTTACATTTTCTGAATTAAACTTTACGCAAGGTCTGCATCAGTCCAGTAATCAAAAAGTGGCATCCCAGGGTTTTGCTCCAGTCCAGTGGCCAAATTACTGGCTTGTAAAGCACGAGGCAGCCAGTTCAATCCCTACCTCTATCTCACTGTATAATTCAAAGCGTGTTGCTTGACCTGCTTGTGTCACATGTCAAAAAAATATATGTCCATAATAATGCTATAGCTGTGTCAGGGGCCGCTCTAGGCTCGTGGCGGCCCTGGGCAGAGAAAGAATCGGTGGCCCCTTCGCCCGCCAGTGTCAATATGGTATCTTGTGCATGGTGGATGGCCGCGTCCGTTGCGGACACTGCATAGCCGCCTCATGCTTATGACATCAGGTTTCCCTTGGGTGATAAAGTTCAGGATTGCTCCTTCCTGTGACGCAGGAAAGCCTCCTGATCCACCTTTCTCTTTCATTTCAAATAACCAGATTTGTGTACTCGAAATCTCTTCATTTTGCTTAGAATGGGTATGCGAATGTCATGTGTCCCCTATCCAACCAGATATTCACTATGCCTATTGCACTAACACTAATACTTTATTAAAACTAGGTGAAACATTAACTTGTAAGACGACTCACCCACTTGCACTAGCTTCACTTCTATATGCGCGTGTCCGTAACTTGAAAACCAAGTGCCAGCCAATGATATTCTCATTATGGCAGAATGTTATAATACTACATATAGCTTACTGCTCCGACTCTAGCGACATTAGTAAATACAGAGTACTAATTAACAAGAAACACAATGTTTTTCGGCCACATTGCCATCAGCTGTGTCGTTATTTTCTGTTTTATATTCAATATATATTGCCGTGGCGGCCCCTGGGATTTGGCGGCCCTGTGCAGGTGCACAGTTTGCACATACCTAAGGCCGCCCTTGGCTGTGTATTGTAACGCGTTTTGGATTTTTGTGCACTGTGGAATTCCCTATACAAAGCAAAGTTTGTTCACTCAGTTTCCATACCTTATTCTCCACATTCTTACTTTTTTTTTGCTATATTCTATTGGTAAGCGTTTTAATTTTAATGCAGCCAGCCCCAGTGAACACATACCAAGTGTAGACATTATCATATTGGCATGAGCATTACAGGGCAATCAGTGAAGTGCTAGCTGACTTTTATTCTTCTGTTTCCTAATAATATATTTTGCATTTTTCATCGTTCTTTCAGCTTGTTTCAAATATGAGCCAATCCAGTTTGACAGAAAATTAGAGATTGGTAGGCCAGGGAAATTCTCTTTTATGTATTAGTGATTGACCATTTGCTTCTCTGAGGCTCAATTTTATTTCACCATGAATAATTTGCAGTTCCACTCTTTGTCAGTAGATGTTGTAGAAGGCTTGTGCTCACCTGAATTTATGCAAGTACACATTTGCTTGATCTGGTTGGAAACGTGACTGTTTACTTTATGTGAAAGATGAGTGACAATTGTGGGTACAGAAAACAGATTCTAGGCCAACAGTCTGACCATTCATCAACACTGGTACTGCAGTAGTCATTAGCTACATCAACTGGCTCTTTGCTAATACCACTGATAGGGGAGCCGCTGTCTTGCTAAGACTGCTGTCCACCAGTATGTGTGTCTGCATATTTTGACTCACTTTCATTTTGAAGTGGTGCATTTTCTTCTTCCTCCTCTCTTATTCTCTTGTTGTAACCAGATGTCTTTCCCCTACTTGGCACTAGAAGAATAAGAGCGTATTTGGAAAAACACAATAAAGAAATTTGAGCCAAGTTGCATAACTTGGTGCATCCTGAGTAGTGAAGTTAACTGAGGAGTACACTTTCAGTGGACAGTCTGTAGAGACAGTGGCAGCTAAACCAGTCTGGCATAGTAGCATAGTAGTATCAGGAGGATGTGAAAAAGCGCTGGTATGAAATAAAAAGTGCTGATGACCTGAAGAGTGAAATGTACAAGTGCCTGGACAGCATACTGGTGAGAAAGTTCTAAGATCAAAACTACCCGTAGCCAAGAAAAACACCCAGTACTCCTTACAGAGAACAGTGAGTGCCGAACCACTTCAAGCACTGTCTTACACTGTATTCAAAGATCAGGGGAAAACTGTGGGCAGTATCAGAAAATGCACACCACAGTTTCCTGGCTGATACACAGAGTCCTCCAAAAAGGGACTGACTTTCCCAATATGTGGTAACGTTATGGCAAGCACTGCAAACTTGAATTTGCTCAGCCTTTGAGGAAATACAGCACAATACCTGTGTCAAATTCTCACACTTCTTTCATAATATCTTTTACTTCAAAGTACTGAAAATTAAAATTAAACACCAAAAGACCATGTTTACCAAACACAGCCCTCACCTTTGCAGATTTTGTTTGTCATTTTACCTTTCATATAACACACCATTAAAAAGTTCTTTAAAATGTAAACAAGTAAAAAGTAGCAAGATAAAATACAAGATCCTTAAATATATCATAATTTAGTAAAGTCTACATGCCGGGAACACACTGACAGTTTACAGTATAGTAGATTCAGAAGAATCAGTTAGAAAACTAATGATAGTATGAACAATAAAAATGGCAGATTCAAAAATGAGGGTTTTTACGTACAGTATGATCTAAATGTGAAATTTAACGGTGTGTCACCAACAGGCCTAGGAAATTGTAGTCACAAAGTTAAATGAATTTACATTAAGAGTTACATAATAAGTGTTTTAGAAAATAAGGCAACTACAATGTACAGGCTTGGTGGTTTGGCATGAGGCAAAAAGCACTGTAAAGTAATTTGGATTAGTGGAATTAATGGTTTTATACTTCAGCAAGAGAACTGTGAATGAATTGGTCAATATGATGAGAAGAATAGTTGAGCTACTTGAGTGGTGCCACTGCCTTTGGTTCATTTCAGCAAGCTAGTAGATGCAGTCTCAATCTCTTCATACTTGAAAGTCTCTGTAAAGTAAGCCACAGTAATCTGACAGGCATGATGGTGTATTTCTTTCTGCATTGTGGAGGAGAGCAATAAGTAGACTTTAGGAGTGTTTTCAAGTGGTAAAAAGAGGACTGGAGGACTTTCAAATTCAGAGTCCTGATTAGTATGACTCCATGAAAAGTGACAGAAGGTTGTTGGCAAAGTTTAAAGGAGCCGAGATTGATGCTACTTCTACACTATTATGTTTTCATTTAAAAAAGGTGTTTTTATATTAAAATGATCTCTCCATGTTAATGCTTTCACATTGTTTACTAAAATCTCAATCCACACTAAAATGACTAAAAACACATATGACGTAGACTTTTGTCTACATGGGGATGCTTGCAATGGTAATTACATTTTTGAATGAATGGTAACACCACTAGCCAGGGTTTTATCATAAAACTGTAGTGGCTGGGAAATTATTCTGCCTTTGTGCATGTATGCAGCAATCAAACCGTACAAAACATAATTTAAATGCATACAGGTAAGTAACTCAACATGTGCCATGGAAAGCATCTGTTCTGTGTCCGCTAAATTGGAATATGGTTTTCTTCCATGAAGGGTGAACAATCAGGGAATGGGACATTGTAATTAGTAGGATCATATCAAGAAAGGGCTATACAATAAACACAAACAAATCAGAGCACAATTATCGACTATGTATTCAAAAGTCTATGTCTTTACCCATCTACGTTACAATGCCAAGCCTGCATTTTCAGAAGTATACAGTTCTGGAGAGCATTTTCAGAAGTCAAAACTAATGCCTGCATTTTTAAACAGAAACACAGTTGTATGGGCGCATCTCTAATGAAACGGAGTTGAGCTGGAGATCCTGTAGAGATCCCAAGAAGCAACTGAGTTTTATGTTAAGTAATATCTATTGTGATGGACAGCCGGGACACCCCTAAAATGGAAGGATGGGGGACAGCAGCTATTTGCCGATACTGCCTCACCTAAAATGCTAGATGGCAACTCCCCTGGAGTGTAGTGGTGCCCCGGATTCCCACAGGGAATCCTGGGACTTGAAGTTTGGTTTCTCAGTCCTGTTGGGTGCCGCCAGGGGGAGATGTCGAAGGACCTGGGGACTCATCCTTTCCCTATAGCCCGGAAGTACAAGGTAGTCACTAGGATGGAACCCCTGAAGTACTTCTGGGCTGAAGTAAGAGCCAGTTCTTCATTAACCACATAAGTGCTAGCCAGTCATGTGGTCGGAAGGACACAAGCACTACCGGGTCAAGTACTATTTAAAGGACTGAGGTGTGAAGGAGAGAATTGCATTAATTTATTGGTTATTTGATTGTATTATGGTGGTTGTGGTGCTTAGGAAGTACTATTTAAAGAAGAAAAATATAAAAATATAATAAAGTGCTTTTACCCTGTTTCCTGTGTATCTGTCTGTTGGGTTTAAGGGGCGGCAGTGACCCCAAGCATTCTTACACTATGTATTGATATTATTAAGGCGGGCAGTGACATTGTCTATGACGTAACTTCATATACCGCTTGTAAGAGTAATGTGAGGTTGTGCTGGCGAATCAGTCATCCAAGTGGCTTGATTTTTAGGTAATGTCTAATATATATGCTTGGTCTATTAAACAATAATGCTACCTGCACTGGATTGGTAATTTAAATATAAGAAATAGGGGTGTAGTTACCTGCACCTTTGCATGGTTGTTAACTTTTGCAAATTATAAAGAAACACTATAAGCAGTGTTGACTCAGTAAATCATTAAGGTCCCATCACAGCTCTGGCTAGTTATGATTTTATAAAAGGTTTGCCTTAATCCAGTAATATGTGCTTGCTTTTCAGAGTCGTGTACCTGCAAGTCAGCATGAATGACGGCCTGACGTTCATCACTAGCTCAGTGCACATTACAAGCACTCACTGCGTAAGAGACACTCTGCACTTGCTATTTTATTTGCTAGTCTATAATTTAGACGTCATTTTAAATGACTGCTTACTGAAGTTATTTTGCTTTCCAATCTTCTAATAAGTTATCCCCCTACGGATAAGGTTAAATGCTGTAACCTCCAGTATACTTTGACAAAGCCAAATGGTAATTTTAACTGCCGTGTCTCAGCATTTATCTTAAATCTAGTTCATTCAGTTCATCAATATTGTGAATTATGAAACTGTCTGACAGCGGTCAGGACCAAGAGTTCACTTTCCAGTTTATACAGAATAGTTAACTATCCCAGTTTCCTTAATTTCTCTGTCTCAATCTCAATTTATTTCTTTCACTTTTCTTTCCATTACTCTTTCCTGTGCAGTGTCCTCTGTTCAGGTAATGCTTGAGTCCCAAGCTTCACCTGGCTGTTTCAGTTCTTTGGGAGTAAGTTATATTTATAGCTTTTCTCTGCAGCCACCCAGTCATTTCACATTCTTGTTTACATCTGACTAGACTCACCCTTTTGCTTTATGTTAATTCTTTTGCTATCATTAATATTGCCCTTTTTTACTGCTTTTTCTGATTTGAACTATGTTTCTGATACTTTTGTCTTAATATGTCTGTCTCTCCCTAAAACTCAATGTTGATTATGTCATTTTTTCCCCCACAGTTTGATGGAACTATTCTTCTGATTGCTTTGTTAATTCTGTTCCTGCTTTTGGCTTTAATTCTCATGTGGTGGTTCTGGCCTCTTTGCTGCACTGTGGTAAGTTAATTAAGTTTGTCCCAATATGAGTAACCCATGGTGGTCATGGTGAATTGTACAAATGTGTGTTCATCTATATGCATTCATAAATATTGTATTGAAGCAGCTAAAATAGTGTACTTTCAAAAAAGGAAATACATTAAATAAATGTATTCACCGGGCAGACTTTAAATAGAGTATGGTGCAGATCTCTTTATTTTTCTAATCCGTCCATTGTCCAACCCGCTATATCCTAACTACAGGGTCACGAGGGTCTGGAGCCAATCCCAGCCAACACAGGGCACAAGGCAGGAAATAAACCCCGGGCAGGGCACCAGCCCACCACAGAATTATTTTACATTACAGTTTGTAAAAAAATGTAGAAAAATTAGGATGAGAACAGGCCATTCTGCCCAAAAAAAACTTGCCGACCCCTTCCGTTTAATTCCTCTAAACTAACTCAAGTTGAGTGTTAAAGGTCCCTAAAATCCTACTGTCTACAACACCACTTGGTAACTTACAAACCGGATTCCAAAAAAGTTGGGACACTAAACAAGTTGTGAATAAAAACTGAATGCAATAATGTGGAGATGGCAAATGTCAATATTTTATTTGTAATAGAACGTAGATGACAGATCAAACGTTTAATCCGAGTAAATGTATCATTTTAAAGGAAAAATATGTTGATTCAAAATTTCACGGTGTCAACAAATCCCAAAAAGTTGGGACAAGTAGCAATAAGAGGCTGGAAAAAGTAAATTTGAGCATAACGAAGAGCTGGAAGACCAATAAACACTAATTAGGTCAATTGGCAACATGATTGGGTATAAAAAGAGCTTCTCAGAGTGGCAGTGTCTCTCAGAAGCCAAGATGGGTAGAGGATCACCAATTCCCACAATGTTGTGCAGAAAGATAGTGGAGCAATATCAGAAAGGTGTTACCCAGTGAAAAATTGCAAAGACTTTGCATCTATCATCATCAACTGTGCATAACATCATCCGAAGATTCAGAGAATCTGGAACAATCTCTGTGCGTAAGGGTCAAGGCCGTAAAACCATACTGGATGCCCGTGATCTCCGTGCCCTTAAACGACACTGCACCACAAACAGGAATGCTACTGTAAAGGAAATCACAGAATGGGCTCAGGAATACTTCCAGAAACCATTGTCAGTGAACACAATCCACCGTGCCATCCGCGTTGCCAGCTGAAACTCTACAGTGCAAAGAAGAAGCCATTTCTAAGCAAGATCCACAAGCTCAGGCGTTGTCACTGGGCCAGGGATCATTTAAAATGGAGTGTGGCAAAATGGAAGACTGTTCTGTGGTCAGACGAGTCATGATTCGAAGTTCTTTTTGGAAATCTGGGACGCCATGTCATCCGGACCAAAGAGGACAAGGACAACCCAAGTTGTTATCAACGCTCAGTTCAGAAGCCTGCATCTCTGATGGTATGGGGTTGCATGAGTGCGTGTGGCATGGGCAGCTTGCATGTCTGGAAAGGCACCATCAATGCAGAAAAATATATTCAGGTTCTAGAACAACATATGCTCCCATCCAGACGTCATCTCTTTCAGGGAAGACCCTGCATTTTTCAACAAGATAATGCCAGACCACATTCTGCATCAATCACAACATCATGGCTGCGTAGGAGAAGGATCCGGGTACTGAAATGGCCAGTCTGCAGTCCAGATCTTTCACCTATAGAGAACATTTGGCACATCATAAAGAGGAAGGTGCGACAAAGAAGGCCCAAGACGATTGAACAGTTAGAGGCCTGTATTAGACAAGAATGGGAGAGCATTCCTATTTCTAAACTTGAGAAACTGGTCTCCTCGGTCCCCAGACGTCTGTTGAGTGTTGTAAGAAGAAGGGGAGATGCCACACAGTGGTGAAAATGGCCTTGTCCCAACTTTTTTGGGATTTGTTGACACCATGAAATTCTGAATCAACATATTTTTCCCTTAAAATGATACATTTTTTCTCAGTTTAAACTTTTATTCCGTGATTTATGTTCTATTCTGAATAAAATATTAGAAGTTGGCACCTCCACATCATTGCATTCAGTTTTTATTCATGATTTGTATAGTGTCCCAACTTTTTTGGTATCCGGTTTGTATTCCATGTGTCTATGGCTATCTGTGTGAAGAAAAACCTCCTAATGTTTGTGCAAAATTTACCCTTAACAAGTTTCTGACTTTGTCCCTGCATTCTTGTGGGACTCATTTTAAAGTAACAGACTCCATCCACGTTATGATTTCCCTTCTTTTTAACATTTCTATGTCTTTTTTATAGCCTCTAGACCAAAACTGTGCACAGTGCTCCAGATGCTCCACCCGTGCAAAGTAAAGCTTGAGTGTAACCTCCTTGGACTTCCTAATGGCTTCTGAACACTGCCTGGAAGTTGATAGTGTGTATTACTGGCCATTAAGAGATGTGCATATACTGAAATTTCCCTTTGTTGGTTTTTCATGCTTTCTGCTATTGTCATATCAGGATCAGGATATTTTTTTATTACTTACGAACGATATTTACAAATCTTATCTGACCTAGTCCAAATGGAGATGCTCTGATTACAAATATCTTTATTAATATAATCAAAACAAGCCGGGAGTTGTCATGCATGTGATTTTATTAGAGTAATAAGGTATGCATGATGTAATCTCTCTTTAATGTCAACAGCAGCCTTTGCCTGTTGTGGTATTTTAAAATATACAGTTGTTTGTTTAAGTGAACTAATGATGCAAAATGAACGTCTGGAGCATTTGTGCACTAAGATGTTTAACTTGGCTAATTACCCAGAAAATTCATCATTTCTTCCTTTATTTTATTAATGTATTCGTATCATGAGGGAAACACTGCCAAAATGGAGTTTTTTACTTGCTCTAAGCAAAACACACAAGAGGCTGGATGCCATTTCAAGAACTATTTTGTGCAGATGTTTAGCAAATTTCAAAATATTCTCTTGTGCCAAAGGTTAGTTTTTGAAGGTAATCATTCACATACCTACAGTTTTATCAAGGAAAATTGAGAATATCATGTGTATTATTGTTAATAAAGACAACTTACACAGCGTTTTCTTTGTCTACTATTTTTGTTTTTCCTTAAAAAACTAGAGATGAATAAGGTATGTGTTACATACCTGCACATCAAACTGCCAACATATTTACTTGTTTCTCCTTCATAACAGTATCACATTCATTTCAGGACTGGCAGTGAATAAAGTTCATATCACTGTAAGCAAGTCATTACGAAAGTAATCACAAATAATTGGGAATTGGCCTATATGTATCAAACGTCTCAAATTTAGTTTAAGATAACAGTTCAGGGGTAAGCAAGCCATGTCCCAGTGTGCTGCAGTGACTACAGCTTTTCATTGTACTCAATCTGTGAAACAGAGAAAAAGCCTGGCTTTTAATTCAAATCTGCTCTTAATTATGGAGTGCTAGTCCCCTGTTGTTTTAGTACCATCTGTATTTTTCCCTTTTTTACTTGCTTCCCCCCATTTGTGTTAACTCATGCTACCTCTGTTGAACTAACTAATTAACAAAAGGCTTGTTAAAGTTCTAAAAATAATGGTCAGCTTTACATTCACTTTCTGAAGTCGTCAGTGTCAAATGTGCCAGACAGTTCATAACATTTTGGCTCTGTTTTGTGCATTATTTATTTAGGGTTTGTCATCATTAGGATGTTGTTTCTTGTTTTTTTTTTCCTTAGCCATTCAAAATTACACATACCACTTTTTGGCGATTTTGAAGCACAAGGAACCTTGTGGTCACAAGTGTTTTGTGCCTGATTTGTTTTTTACAATGTTAAAAATTATTAACATCTCTCCTGTGGTGCCATTTTGTTTTTCATGGGAGCACCACTATGTTGAGCATTTTTGTTGATTGGTTGCTGTGCCGTTTCTGCGCAGGGTAAAGTAGAAGTTTCCATCAAGTCATAGCTATAAAAGTCAGCGTCATGCACTTCCCATTTGTCCATGATTGGATTCTCCCAAATACCTTTCCTAGCTTTTATTTTTGTTTCTCAGTTCCTGTTTTTGAAATCCTTTTGCTGTTTTTTTTTTACTATGATTAAGGTTTAACAATTTGGCTCTGGTTGTGTTCTGTTTTCAATTTTTTTGGTTTTTAATGTCCCACTCTGTTTCCTGACCACCTTGTTTTATATCCTGAGCTAGTTTGCCTAATCATTCATCTTTGTGGATTTACCCCCTTACTTGCATGTTGTTTTTTGACATCTCCTGATTCATTTCCCATTTAAAAGTTGCTGCCACTCTATGCAGTCAGCACAGTATTAACTGGGGATCTACCATAATGTCCCAAATCCAAGTTGATTGTGATATCATGATGTGGTGATGTGATCTCATGGCTGCCATTCTGATCTACACAAAGAAGCCTTGGACACAAGCAAGTTGATCACCTTTTATGGATTTCACTTGGAAGTGCCAGACTCTGTCACTCTTACGTTCTTTTCCTCAGTATTTTGTAGCAGTCTGTTTGTTTTTGCACAGTGTGTTGTGCCACCTTTAAGCTCCCCTTTTTGTGCTTTATTTTTCTTTTCATTTTGTAGCACTGTGATACTTGTATATAGTCATTAGAAATTCTATAGGTTATGCAGGCACTGACAAATATTCACACTGAACCACAAAATCCAAAAAAGTTCTTCAAGTCAAAAATTTTAAAACACTTAGGGCTATTTATAACCAATAAGGGCTACCATTTATACTCGCATATAAGTCGGGTCTTAAAACCTAAAAAATCGATCATAAAATCAGACCCCGATTTATATGCCTGTTCAAAAATACAACACTTAAATTTTTTTTACATCTCCTTGCTTCCTCCAATCACGCATCAGTTTCTCAGACGCATCAAATTTTGTGGCAGCAGCGCAGTTACCAGTTTCTTTCACCAATTCAACGACTTTTAATTTAAAACCAGCTTCATATTTTCTTCTGATCTAATGCTCCATCGTAGATAAGGGATGCTCTTACGATAAAGGTGTATGAGGGTGTGAGATACAAAAAACACAAATCAATGCAAAAGTTGCTTCAGAATAGTTTGGGTATTACTGTGTGGTCACATAGGCACAATACATAGGAAAAAAGGCAGTCTGCTCCGTGGTTACTCTCTCAGGTGGGCGTTAGCATATCATAATCTCTTGGACCAATAGCGCGAGTTTTCCGCATTCGACTTATACGGCCGACATTATAAAATACCAGAAATTACACATTAAAATCAAGCCCTGACTTATCAGCAGGAGAACTTAAACTTATGTACTGTATAGTAGTTAAGTTCTTTGCACAGATTAGTTTTCTATTGTTACTCTCTCTGTTGAGAATTTTACCAAAGCAAATGGTGTCAGGACTTTTTTTTTTGCTATTTATTTGTGTATTTATTTTATTTCCATTTTCTTCATGATGCCATTCAGAGCCATTTTTACTCAATTTCAGTTTAAACGTCGGGACATGAAAATGTAAGTGTGGCCATGTGTGTTTGTGTTTATGGGACTGTCACTCTGAGCCAGTGTCTGAATTGTGTGCTTTTAAATAAATGTAAAACATTTTTTGTTTAGCTTAGAAAAAATAGTTTTTCTGGCAATTTCTTCTTGGAAGTTTTTCTGAATTGTTTTTAATGCTAGCCTTGTTCCATTTTACAAGTTTGTTTTTTGGTTTCATTTGTGGTCATGGTAAATGGCCTTACTTGCTGTGACTATTCGATTTCCTAGCTCACATGAATTAGCATTTCCTTGCTCATTTGAAGTATTGTCTCATCCATTTTGTGGATTGTTTCTAGCACAGCAAGTGGCATGTCCAATTCATTTTAAAATGTTTTACCAGATGAGCTGTGACAGTCAAGTGTTTCATTTTTTTATTTTTTGACACTCAAAATATTTATCAAATAGCCAAACACCCTGTGGTTCTTTGACACTCTAAAAAATGCTATGGATTTTCCTGCACCTTTCATAAATTGTAATGCTTGTTATCTGAAATAGCAAAACCACATGGTAGAATTTAGCCTATGGTACTGCTTATGCAAATTACAAACATAAAGAGAGAAATACTTAACTGCCTTGTATAAGCAGCACCCAGGTGAAGGTCGCAGGTGGAGGTTTAAAATAACGCAGTCCTTATAAATGGCACATACCATTAACTAAGCACTGCAAATTTACCCCTGTGCCATTTACCCATCCAACTTAAGTGGGAATGTCACACAACCTCCACAAGCTGCAAACGTGGTGGATTTGTTTATTCACTGAGCAATCTGAAGATGCCTTATGCTTTTTAACTATCTGAACAAGTGAGAAAAGGCAAAAAACACAAAGATAGCCATGCACCACTTTAGATAATTGGACTCTACTTCTCTAAAAGGAGGAATGCTTGCCTCGCCTTAGTCTTTGTAAGTTATTCATTTTACTTGAGCCATAAATACTAGTGGTCTTGCTTTCAGTTTATTCTCTCTTTGTCACTGATCATTATTTGTATGTAAAAAGAAGAAGAATTGGTATGGCTTAATTTCATACTAAAAACATAAAATAGGTTAGAAGCAGAACATTCCAGCTGTTTAACCTTCATTATCTATATTAAAAGTTTCTGCTCAGAAGCATTACTTAACGAAATACTGTATTAAAACTATTATTAAATACGAATAAAGTTCTTCTGACTGACTTACTACTTTTACACAATGCAATTTTAAATATATTCTAAAAAATTGTTATCTTAAACACACACATCCAAAATAAATCTCCCCTGCAAGTTTATTTTTGGACATTTATTTTTTTCCTGCTTTTTTTTCCACTCTGTGGGTTTAAAAGGATCTTCAATGTGGAAACTAGCCGAGGGTTGTGCACCGCTGTGAAAGACAGGAAAAGTTATTGTCTTCTGCTGGACATATTGTCTCCTTATCATACTTCCCTACTTTCTACAAAGTAAATTAAACAAAAGGAATCTCTTAACAAGCAGGTGACAAACAAGATGTCTTAGTATAACTGTCATCCAAAATTAGCCATTTGATAAACTTTGTTTAGTTTTATATATATATATATATATATTGAAATAGTTTATACTGTCAAATAATGCAAAGAGTACGTGACACGTGTTTTGCCCTAATTCTGGGCTCCGACACGATCAGACTGTGATTCAGACTACGAATGCATTGAATGTAATTACCCCGATCTACAGACTGTCAAATAAACGAACCACACGCTGTGGCGCAATGTGAGAGGCTTCGCCCGAGGTTCAATTCCCGAGAGGGAGTGCAGTGAGTGTGTACGCCTGATGAGCCCAGAATTAGGGCGAAACACGTGTCGCATACTCTTTGCATTATTTGACAGTATAAACTATTTCAACCATTCTATGATCTGCTTCTCGCAACTGAAAGAGGGCACCGTGGCGGACGTTAGCCGACTTGCTGACCAACCACAAGCGTTACCTGGTAGGTAACCACCCACACAATCAGATTGTGATTCAGACTACGAATGCATTAAATATATATATTATTAATAATAATTAATATATATACGATTTATACAGGAAAATAATGACTATTAACAAGGTTGCCCAAACTTTTGCACCCCACTGTATATGTCTTCAAATCAACCGCCAAGAATGGGAATACAAACATATAAACCACTGCTGGCTATGTACATTTCAAGTGCATTTAACATGGCAACAACGTCAATGACTGTAATTAACCGAAATGTTCTTTTTTGCAGGTCATTAAAGAGCCTCCTCCACCACCACCTCCAGAGCCTGTAAGTGATGTTTTTCATTCTGTGTTCTGAAATATTATTTTTTTGTGTATGCATTGTCATGCACTGATGCAGTTATTAGCAGTGATGTCTTACTGATTGTGGGTATGATTCCTGACCTGATCATAGCTTTGAATGTTCTCTTGGTTTCCCTGAGTAATTTGATGTTTGAGTATAAGTAGGTCCTATGAACAGATAACACCTCTTGTAGATCAGATTTCAGCAAATGACTTCAAAGTAATGGAAAAGCAAGCTAAACAAATGGTTGAGCTGACAGATGTTTTATGCATTTAACAGGTAAATTTGATATAAACATGTTTATTTACAGATATACAGACATTGTCTGTTGTGCAGTGTTCCTACATTCCTTTGTTAGCCACCCTTTGTCATGTCAATGGTAAACCTTTCACACCCTACCAGGCAACATCTAATCCTTAGCATCTGTTAAAGTCAGTTTGCCAAAGGTTTCTATAAAAAGAATAGATAGATAGATAGATAGATAGATAGATAGATAGATAGATAGATAGATAGATAGATAGATAGATAGATAGATAGATAGATAGATAGATAGATAGATAGATAGATAGATAGATACTTTATTAATCCCAAAAGAAGGAACTGCATTTAAAATTTTCTAGTTTGACTAATTATCAGGTTAAATGGACATACCTTTGAAGTATTCCAGTCTTTATGAGACCAATTTCATTATTGTGCTCAGTGACAAATACTGTTTGCAAAAATGAATACCCATGACAGAATATAACACACAGACAAGTGTAAAACACTCTGACAGATGTAATGAAGTAAAGTATACAGTCTATATTGGTGCACACTTCTTATATATTATAAACAGAGCTTTAAAATGTTTCAGTACTCTTTGTAAAATACAGTGTGGTAAGGAATTTTTCACATTTTAACATTATTTACTTTGGTCAAGAAAAACCTTACTTCCACCTCTACCTCTGTTTTGATCTGGGCTGCAAATAGTCATAATCTGAGGCAAAGGAAGTAAGTAGAAATCCTGAAAAAGCATCAGCTCGGTTGGTCCTGAAAAGAAAATCTTGTAAGAACTCCTATTTGTGTGCCTTACTTTGTATTTTGTTCATTCATAGTTATCAAAATTTAGCTAGTAATCAGATTGTACTTAATTTACACAAATATAGGTCCAATGTAGGAAACACAGAGGCATTGTGATCTGCTGCTCCATAAACACAGTATTTAACACTTTGAACTGTTTCAGCTCTGAGAGACCTTTATATTGATAATGTATCGCCACCTTTTGATTAACTCTTTTGCAAAAATGGAATTCTCTCAACACACCCATTTCTCTTTGATCAATGAAACAATTGAGTGTTCACGTCTCTGTGCACCAAAGTAACCAAGTGGGAAAAGTTTGATTAAGTGATCGAGTGTCATTGTGCCAGATGCAAAATTGGCAATTACCGCACTGCATGAAACAACCAGATATCCAGACACTGCATTGTTATAAGTATGTTTGTCTTTCGGTTGAGGGGTCCTATTCATTACATCACCTGGGGCCTGTAGGGGTCTTAATCTAGGCTTGGGTTCTTCTTCTTCCTTAGGTGTATTATCATTCCTCTATTGTAATAAGTATATCTGGAATTTTTTTTAAAAAATCACTAAAAAAGAAAACAAGGAATAGCAAATACTATGGCCTCATTTTTGCTAAATGAAGCAGTATTTCCACTAGAAGAAAAACCCAAACAGACCACTTTCTTTGCAGGTGGAAAGCAGATGTCACACAGTCAATTCTAGCGGTTACCAGGCTTAACAAAGTCCATCCTGGTTTGAATGAAGAGTTGTTCCTTTATTTCAAAATCCATCCATTTTCCTGACACATATTGCAAACCTTACAATACAATCAAGCAAGTGTTAGATTTCTACATCATTGCCTACGTCTCTCATGATTGGTCCACTGACATCACGAACACTTCAACTCACATGATGCTATTATGATGTTTAGTATATTTAACCCAAAAGTTTTCCGGTGTTATTCACAGAAAACACAATTGGAAAAGAGTATGTTTTAACCATGGAAATTTCCAAAATATTTCACTGCAGATTTGTCCAAGCATAATTTTGACCCAGAAATGTACTAGTAAATCCCTATCATTGTCAGTGTATTTTAAAGAAGCTAATCAGTAGTACATTATGTATCCTTGTATTTTCAAGACATGGAAGGAGGGAACTTTAATTGCTTCTCATTTGGGAGTAACACTGGCTACGTACAAAGCCAAAAAATAAAAACAGTTAGTTATTGGAAAAGAAATGTGTTATCTTTAAAAAAAATATTTTTATCACTTGGCTCTACACCTGTAATATAAATACCAAGAATTTACTGAAGCCTAGTGTGCAAGTTTAATAAAATAATGCAGGAAAAAAATCAATTCTGAAAATTTTACAATGACAAAAGTGGTTTTAGTAATTGCAAAAATAGTGGGGTCATATTAATACATTCCCAATTTTACTTATTTTTTCCAAGGAATGCTATGATTTTTCTGATGGTTGCATGTTTATTCCACCTTCCCTAAATGCTGTTGAATACAGTCATTGTAGGGATTTATTTGCACTCAAAATATGGGAAAGTAAAGCAGCAGCAGGTGCAACATTTATATCCAGCAGTCATTGTATCAAAGTCATTCATTTAAAAAAAAACTATTTTACAATTATAAGAGGAAAGTCGAGCCCAAGTCAGGATGGACAAGAAAAAAAAGGTTCAATACACACATCACCCTTCTTTCAATCCCGAGTATCCAGATGCCCATTTGTAAAGTGCAATGAATCTGAAAAGCTAGGAGACCAAGAATGGTAGTCTTGTTTTTTGCCTCATTTCCAAAGGTTAAAGGCCAGCACTGTGTTCAGTTAAAAAAAAGATCTTTGTTACATTCAGTTACCAAAGTACATCTGTGTTTAAAAATAAAAGAATTCTAAAGAAAAGGCTCAGCAGAGATTTCACTTGAATTATCTTTTCTTGATAACTAGCAATTGATGGTTGCAACTAGAATAAAGAAAGATAATAATGTTAACATTTGCAGATTTGTTTCTAAGCTGAATTCATGTGTTTATGGCTAGCTAACAAAACAATTTATAAATTATTCATAAAATTCTATCAAAGGTCTGCATCCTTTACTTTTAGAAAAGATTCTATGGCCTGGGTTTAGCTCTCCATACTTATTAATAATTACATAGTTAATATAATAATCCACCTTATTAATATAATAAATATCATTATTTCCTTTAGCAGGATGCAGGTTTCCTACTTATTGCTAGAAACATGGACCAGATCATGATAGACATGATAGATAGACATGATAAATAGACATGATCAAGCAAACACTGTTGTATTGTACATAACAAAGACAAAAGAAGCTGAAGAATCCAAAGCTGTAGATAAATGCTTGTGCAAATATTTAGGAACCAGAAAACTACAAAGATGCTAAATAAAATGGCAATACAAGCTGAAGTCAAGTACAGGTGGTAACTCACTTTGCTTAGGTCAAAATACTGGTGTGAGTGACCTTCTAAATTGGTATAGCGACCTATCAGGTCAAGGGTAGTAGATGACGTCGAGCAATGCCATAGCAGAAAAAGTGTCCAGTTTAATTCCATCCAGGATACTTGCTTCCTTTAATTAGACTCTGCAATCATGAAGTAACTGGCTAATAGTTAAGATATAACATTATATGAGGTTTATCTGTATGCCCATCCAGTCTGCCTGATTCAAGGAAAACAATGTGGAGAAAAGCAATACTACTTTGGAATCAGTGTTTCTTAACTTAAGACTCAAACTAAAATCCACATAATACATACATTTTAAATCATACTTTAGCAATTTAATATTTGTTTTAAGAGAAAAGAGTACTTCTCAGCTAAATTCAAGCTTTTATTCTTCTGTTATATAATGTAATTATGGCGTTAACTTGACCAATCAGATTTCATCTTGCAATGTTGTCATTTTACTGTCTCTTCAAAGAAAACAACCTTCAGTCCCCCTCAGTGTGCTCCTTTTCTCGTGTGCATAAGAACCCTACCTGATTTCCATCCCTTCATTTTCCAGATTTTCTTTTTCAATTAGTCAGCCATTAAAGGCTGCAGTCCATCTGGACAGCATCACACACAATGCAGAAAAAAGTCAATTGCAGGGTACACTCATTCCCATCATGCCAGTTTAGGCCCAGTCCATACTACTACATTTTTGTTTAAAATACAGACATTAGTCTCCAATTTTTGCTTTTCATTCATACTGTCCCAAGGTTAATCTTTTTAAAAATGCTTTCCAGAGCCATATACTTACGAAAATGCAGCATTAGCATTGAATTGTAAATGGGGAAATAAATAGACTCTAATTGCACTCTGACTTGTTTGTGCTTATTACATGATTGCAACATCTTATTCCCTGATTGGTCACCCATCAGGGAAGGAAAATATATTCCAAATAGCAGACAGAGAAGAATTGTGTTTCATGTCACTTGTTTTGTTTCTTAACTGTATGCATTTAAATTGTGTTTTGTAATGTCTGAATGCTGCATACATGTGCAGAAGGCTAATAATTTACTGGTTGCTACAGTTTTGGGATAAATCCTATGGCTGGTGCAATTACCACGCCCTCAAGGATTTTTTCACTGATATGTGCATGCCCAGTAGAGTCAAACATTTACGTCATATGCGTTTACGATCATTTTTGTGTGGACAGAAATACTTCTGTAAATGATGTGAAAACACTTATGCGGATGGTTATCATTTTGGTTTAAAGACACCATTTTTAAATGAAAATAATAATAATTCTTTGCATTTATATAACGCTTTTCTCACTACTCAAAGCGCTCAGCAGTTGCAGGTTAAGGGCCTTGCTCACAGGCCCAACAGAGCAGAGTGCCTATTGGCATTTACAGGATTCAAACCGGCAACCTTCCGATTGCCAGTGCAGATCCCTACCATCAGAGCCACCACTCCACCTAAACCTTAAGCAAGCGATCAGTGTTGATCAAATAACTGCTGGCCCATGCAAGGATTAAACCGGCGACCGCGGCATTATTAGCACTACACTCTAACCAACTGAGCTAACCTGCCAAACTAATACAGTAGTGTGGACATAGCTATAGGATCACCAATTATATTACTGCATGTCTTCAGATTGTGACCTTAGAGAAAATCTACACACATGACTCGGAAGACATTGACTGAGGTGCCACTATTCCACTAAGGTTTCCACTTTGTGAAAGCACTTTAAATATATTTTTTTAATTTGTATGGTTCTTCCCTTTTAAGAGCTGTGCAAACATGACCACCTCATCACTGATCACGCAATTGCTATTGGTCCTGCAAGTGTCAAACTCAAACTACTCCCAGACAGCAAGTTCTGTTCACAAGCACAGGTAACTGTGTCCTTTAAGAACAGGCTTGGCTTGAGCAAATGAACAGAAAATTTCAGTTTCAGAGCTGAGTTGGCTTGAGCAAAAAGTTTTCTTCATGAGCAAAACAATTCAGCTTCATTACCCTATGAGCACTGCTTACTATTATGACATATTTTTCAATTCATATACTGTATAACAAAGATTTTATGCATTGCAGAACACTTAAAAATGTATTAATGAATGTAAGTACATTTTTAGTGTTTTCATTCCATTCTTAATTCATCAAGCTGAACACATGCTAAAATCTGCTTATGACTGCAGGGTAAAAATAATTGCAGCTTAACTGCGTAATTTTTTTAATAGTGCATTGCACACAAATAGATTGTTACAAAATATTCCATCTTAATTTAGAACTGCTAAAAATCACATCACACTGTATTTGTATCAGAATGTAAAAGCAGAGACACGCATTTGGCTAGCAATTCTCTTGTAACTGTGAGAATTCCTCAAACTTTAATTTTTCTGATCTTGTAAGAAGTGTTGGCAGTTCTTTTTCCTTTTTCGTCTTTATTGCTTCTTCATGGTGAATCTCTTCATAGAACTTAAATCCTTTCTCCCTCCAGGAATCTGATGATGAAGATGGCATGCCCAAGAAAAAATGGCCTACAGTTGATGCGTCCTATTATGGGGGCAGAGGAGTTGGGGGCATAAAAAGAATGGAGGTACAAGATAAAAAAAATCTAGTCTTTTTCAAATGACTTATTTCTCTGATACTTTTAATACTGATATAAAAAATTACTATCACTTAGGTACGATGGGGAGACAAAGGATCGACTGAAGAAGGTGCAAAGTTAGAAAAACCTAAAAATGCTGTTATTAAAATGCCAGAGCAAGAATTTGAGCCCTTTGAGCCAAAACCACGGAGATTTGGAGGAAGGAGGCGAACTCAAGAAAGAAAATGGTACACTCCTATCCAGGTAATTAGGAGGAGATTAAAAGTACACTTCAGCCTGTGACACACAGTGCCATACTTTTTCCTGGCCCTAGTGTCATTTGCATACTGTGATTGGCCACAATACTAACCAAAAATTTCAATTAATTCTGAAATTCCAAATTTAGTTTAGCTATGAGTGATGTTACTGTGAGACTCAGTTTTGTAACATATGGAAGAGAAACATGTCATGCAGAATCTTTATAAGAAATAAAGAAAACACCCACATTAAAAAGTTTTTTCAGAGACTAGTTCACAAAACAGAATCCTTACTCATATGAGAATTTAATGATATACTTAATGTAATTAGAACATTAATTAGTATTTCAATTTTTTAGCTGGCCATTTATTCTGCATATCAACGTCAACATAGTACTGCACAAACTGTGATGTTGTCACACGTCTCTGATGTTAGCTTTTTTTTTAGATATGTAGCAAGCGAAATTCAATACAAAGTCAAGTATTTCCTGATGTTACTGATACATATTATGTTTTGTTGAAAGGCAGTATCAATGCAAAACAGAAACCACTATGGATTACAAGTCCTAAAAGTCATACAACATGAACAGATTTGTGAGAAATAATTCAGAATCCAGATACTAATTACTATGCTGCTCAAAAGAATTAAAGGAACACTTTTTAATCAGAGTATAGCATAAAGTCAGTGAAACTTATGGGATATTAATCTGGTCAGTTAAGTAGTAGAGGGGGTTGTTAATCAGTTTCAGCTGTTGTGGTGTTAATGAAATTAACAACAGATGCACTAGAGGGGCAACAATGAGATGACCCCCAAAACAGGAATGGTTTAACAGGTGGAGGCCACTGACATTTTTCCCTCCTCATCTTTTCTGACTGTTTCTTCACTAGTTTTGCATTTGGCTACAGTCAGTGTCACTACTGGTAGCATGAGGCGATACCTGGACCCTACAGAGGTTGCACAGGTAGTCCAACTTCTCCAGGATGGCACATCAATACGTGTCATTGCCGGAAGGTTTGCTGTGTCTCCCTGCACAGTCTCAAGGGCATGGAGGAGATTCTAGGAGACAAGCAGTTACTCTAGGAGAGCTGGAGAGGGCCATAGAAGGTCCATAACCCATCAGCAGGACCAGTATCTGCTCCTTTGAGCAAGGAGGAACAGGATGAGCACTGCCAGAGCCCTACAAAATGACCTCCAGCAGGCCACTGGTGTGAATGTCTCTGACCAAACAACCAGAAAGACTTCATGAGGGTGACCCAAGGGCCCCTTGTCCTCTAATGGGCCCTGAGCTCACTGCCCAGCAGCATGCAGCTCGATTGGCATTCGCCATAATATACCAGAATTGGCAGATGCACCACTGGTGCCCTGTGCTTTTTACAGATGAGAGCAGGTTCACCCTGAGCATGTGACAGAAGTGAAAGCGTCTGGAGAAGCCATGGAGAACATTATGCTGCCTGTAACATCATTCAGCATGAGCAGTTTGGTGGAGGGTCACACAGACCGCTACAGGCTTGAGAAAGGCACCTTGGCTGCCATTAGGTATCAGGATGAAATCCTTGGACCCATTGTCAGACCCTATGCTGGTACAGTGGCTCCTGGTGCACGACAATTCCTGGCCTCATGTGGTGAGAGTATGCAGGCAGTTCCTGGAGGATGAAGGAATTGATACCATTGACTGGCCACCACACTTTCCTGACCTAAATCCAATAGAACACCTCTGGGACATTATGTTTTGGTCCATCCAATGCCACCAGGTTGCACCTCAGACTGTCCAGGAGCTCAGTGATGCCCTGGTCCAGATCTGGGAGGAGATCCCCCACAACACCATCTGTCATCTCATTAGAAGCATGCACCGATGTTGTCAGGCATGTATACAAGAACACAGGGGCCATACAAAGTGCTGCGTACAATTTTGAGTTGCTGCAATTAAATTTTGGCAAAATGGACTAGCCTGCCACATCATTTTTTCACTCTGATTTTTGGGGCATCTTTGAATTCAGGGCTCTGTAGGTTGATCATTTTCATTTCCATCAAACGATGTGGCATCCTTTCATTCCTAACACATTACCCAGTCTATATCAGTATAGATATCCAGGAGGAATTTTTTTTCCCATTGAGATCTGATGTGTTTTCAAAGTGTTCTTTTAATTTTTTTGAGCAGTTTATATTTCTTTGATTTCAGGGCAAACTTGATGCTTTATGGGCATTGTTTCGAAGGGGCTATGATCAAGTGTCACTAATGAGGCCACAGCCTGGAGATAAAGTAAGTGCATATCCCCTTAAATGATTTTTGGAATGATATTAAACTGAAAAAGAAATGTACAGTAGAACAAACTTCAAATCCTAACCTTGCATAGAGCCCTACGTATGTATCATATAATAGTAGCAAAGTAACTGAAGTAAACTCAGCTTCTGATGTGGGCTTTGACTTTGTTCACTTAAAAATTTGCTTTTAAGTTTACCACCAGCTATATGTTTATGGAGGAAGGGGAATGCATTATTGTAGTATTTATTATTGTTATCATTTATTTTTTATCAATATGGCTTTGTTGATTGTTTTTTACTTGAACTTGTTACAAACAGTAAAGATGATTACAGGCTGCACATTTACATGGCGCATGCAATGAACTGAACATTTTAAGCATTGCATGGGAAAGAACAGGTGAAAAGAATAATATAGTAAACTATGGACTACATGAAGCACCCACAGCTGTGTGGAAGAGATTGCAGCAGAATTCAGTAGTACAGAACATCACCATTAGCAGTATTGGGTAAAGAGAATTCAAAGCTTATACATTTAAAGCTAAATCCTGCTGAAAATGTCGACTGTGCATTGGCATCAAATATGAGAATTAGTACTGTCTCATTATACAGTGAGTTTGAATAAATGTCTTCCAACAAAAAAAGCAAAACCTACTAATTACATTTCCTTACACAAAAGCACCATATCGTTTTCTTTCTATTACATTTTGAAAAACGTCATTTAACTCAGCTATACAAAAAATCATGCTTCATTCTGTTCCATCTTGGTTTGGTTCCATCAGGATTATTTTTTACTTTAAAAAAAGCACATAATACTGATTGTTGATTGATATTGTGAAGTTAATGATGATAAGCAGATGGAATACAATGTTGGCTTTTTCGAAAACACAAGGCTATTCACTAATTAAAAGAAAAATGTACTTTAATCAGTTTATTTCAGAATTATTGTCACATATGGTGTATACAGTAAGTGACCAAAAACATACTCTAAGATAAATACTGTAATCTAGCAAGACAATTAAATTGTTATCGCAAAGTGGCCTACAAAAAAAACCCAGCAGTTTCTACCTTTTATGACATGCCCTGTTTGTCGATACTTTGTATTTAAACTTTATACACTGATGACATCATCTGGAGCAGCTCACAGGCTGATGGGAATCGTAGTTTGCATGTTGCCACATGCTACAAGTTTGTAGATAAGATGATGGGGAGCAAGATACTGTATATGTTAAATACCCTTTTAATTACAGGATCAGCTGCACAAAACTGACTATGCTCACGGCCATTGCACCTTACAACAGTGCATAGCAAACTTGCTAAATGTGTCATCTTTGAGCTTCACTGAACTTTCCTCCCCTCTCTTTGCTTCTGCAGACAGGCCGGACAGACAGACACACACTTCCACACATAGACGTTTATATATAATATATATATATATATATATATATATATATATATATATATATATATATATATATATATATATATATATATATATATATATGGGGAAGCAAAGGTCTATTATACGGTTTGCATATTTGTAGCTAGAGGTCTACAAAAGGAGAAAATTTTGTCACATATATTAAAATAGTTTTTTATTCCTAAGCTTTCGACAGCCTGTCAGGTGTCATCATCAGAAGAAAATGAATAGGCATACTGGAATTAAAGGCAATATATAGCTGGTAAAGGGTGGGGATGGAGCTGTAGGTTGTAAGGGTGTTGGGGGGTGGATTAATAAGGTGGGGTTTGGAAGGTGTTGGTTATAAAGTCTTTTTTTTTTTTTAGATGTTCTTCTTTTTAAGCCTGCATATGCTGGGTTCAAGGCCAAGTTCTGTGTATGTCATTTTCATTAGAGAGTTACCATTCAGCCAGCTCTCTGGCGCTTTTGGTATTTGGTATTTTGAATTTTACTTTCACAGTATCCCAGTCAAACTTGTGTCCAGTGGAACCTGAATGTGTGTAAATCAGATACCATGGGTCATTCCTTCTGACGGCATTGCAATGTTCCTGTATATATAATGCATTTTATTTGTTTATATGTGTTGTATATATACTATATAGATAGATAGATAGATAGATAGACAGACAGACACTACCAGTCGAAAGTTTTAAAACATCCCCATTTTTCCAGTGTTATTGAAATGTAAGCAATTCAAATCCAGTAAATAACTCGAAATGTTACAAAGGTAAGCAATAAACTGCCAGAGATTACTAAAAACTAAAAGAAATAAAGTACACAAAAGGCTTTTTTCATCAACGTACAGCTTTTTTGATCACTGGAAGTTAAATAATTCATATGGGTGTCCCAACATTTGTTGATTACTTATAAACCCTCTCTCTGTATAAAAGCAGTGCTGGAACAAACTGTGTTGCTATACCCTCTAAAGTATTATTTGAACAATATTACATCACATCATTGTACTTGAAATTTAGCTACTGCATTTAAAAACCGTTTTTTATAAAAGCTCAGGGATCAAACTTTGGATTGAACTCAAAATTCACAAAATTCCTTTTCTCAAAGTCCTAAATGAGTATGCTAACTTTTGCGAATTTTTGATGGTTTAGCTTTTTTTCATAATGCTCAGAAACCTTGAACTTTAAATGCCCAAAGCAGAATAGCTGGAATTTGCACCTAATCAGCTCTTAAGACTAATGAGTGCAAGGTGACCCCACAATTTCATAAGAACTAGTTTGTTTGTCCTTAAGTTACAGCGTCTGCAACATTTTTGCAACATAAAAATTTAATTCTTTCCAAAAAACATGTATGTGATTTTTCATTGACATTCCAAAAGTTTTTTTTTAATGAAAATAATACTTCATCCATATATAAAATGTAGAGAAATTAAAAAAGACTTGCAAATTAAACAGTTGCATTAATTAGAGATAAAATGACTTACTGATTATAAAACTGGTTGAAATAACACACCGAGCACTCAGGGCTGAACTTGACTGCACCCCCAAAATAAGGTATCTGAAAGAAATTCAGGCAAATTAGAATGTCCAGCAAAGCCATGAATACAGACAAAATGTCAAGAGATGGAAAGTGTAGTGAATGAACAAAGGGGGCATAGTTTTTATTACTGCAGTTTGGACACAGAGTATGTCTTTTTACTGGTTCAAGGGAAAAAGCATAGATTGTGTAAAAAATGGCTTCCAAGTTTAGAATTAAGCAAGTCAGAAATACATAAAACTTGTGGTACAGAAATAAAAATATACTTTTATTTTTAGTAATAGCAAAATGTATGCAAAAGAAATTCAGGCCAACTTTGTTCAGCAGTTTTAGTTGGGTTTGTTCCTAAAACAGACAAAAGTGTTTGCTTGTGATTAAAATCTAAACATTAACCCGTGATATCAATTCATTCAAATTATTTATTTTGTGAACTTTCAAATGGACAGCACTGGTGAGGCAAATCAAAAGACAGAGGTAGAAGATGTTTTTAAAAAGTAAATATTCAATATCAGGGGACATTCTGGTGAAAAAATACCCTTTGATGTATCAGCTGTCTATGGATTGAACTTTATGAGGTTGTCATTGTGTTACATATTGTTTAGTTTACATTTTAGTTGCTCAGTGAGAGGGAGAAGAGTTTTTTAAAAACTTGTAAGCAGTTTTTATGAAGCTGAAATTGTACAGTTTTAACACAGACAAATGCAGGAAAATGTGTTTTCATCCAATATAATCAAAATAGTTAAGTCATAGTATCAATTTAAATATGAAGTAGATAACTTTATCAGCGCCAAGTGATATATTGGAGTTGATATCTTTTCTTGATGTAGTAAATTATTGTGGTTAATTTTAAACTTTATCTACTCCATTATTGACCTTATGTTGTTTGTAATAATGGCCAACAAAAAATGTAATTTTGTGTTTTCATTGAATACAGAGAAAACAAAGATTCTCATACAACGTGTTTTAATGAATGCCAGCCTGCAGCCATTTCTGAAGAACAACAAATAACATTGAATTGTCCATGAAAAAGTCTCACACCACTTGTGTCACATAATCCACATGTCAGTTATCCAGTCGTTTGCTCATAACTTCCACAACACATGTATGTTTTGCACAAATATTGTTAAATAAGTACATACAGGAAACCAGAGCAGCACATGAAAGTTAAGCAGTTTCCAGCGAGTTTGAGCATTTGAATTTAAGACAGGGATTTAGACAAATGAAAGAAGGGGAAGCTTAAATCAACAAGCGAATTATTGTTAAATACCTAAGAGGGAGTATGATATGCCATTATGTTTACACTGTCTCAGAATTTGTTTTGATGCTACTTTACCTGCTGAACCTTCACTTAAGAAAAATTGAAAAATTGTTTTGAGTTAGTAAGAAAGAGTATGGCATATTACTCTTTTGCATCAATAATGCTCATAGTGATAAGAGAAGGTTGCATCCAATAATACTAAAAATTTATTTTCCTGCCTAATGCCATGACACACCCGGCTATAAAAATGTGCAACCCATAAAGACTATTGTGATATTATTTGATCAACGCTCAAACTGCAACCCCATAGTTTGTTTGTCACATTAACATCCTATGATTTCTCTATTGATCATATATACTGTGTTTATATAAAATATAAAAATATATATTATGGGGTTCCAAACAAGCAAATACATTGATTTTCTGAATATATAAAGTCAAAACTTGAATATATAAAGTCATTTCTGAATATATAAGGTCAAAAACTTGAATATATAAAGCCAGCGTCGGTATATATAAAGTCAAAACTTTTTCTGAATATATAAAGTCAAAACTTGAATATATAAAGGCTATATATAAAGTCAAAACTTGAATATATAAAGTCAGCATCAGAATATATAAAGTCAGCGTCGGAATATACAAAGTCAGCGCTGGAATATCCATCCATTTCCCAACACGTTGAATCCGACCACAGGGGCACGGGGTCTGCTGGAGACAATCCCAGCCAACACTGGGCGCAAGGCAGGAACCAATCCTGGGCAGGGCACATGCATCATTTTCAAAACATTAACCAAACAGTGTTTTTTTAATTTATTTTTCTGAATACGTTTTTGTTAACTTAGTTCAGTTTTTTTAGTTTACTAAAAATGTGCCTGAGTCGTTTCAATCAATATATTTTGACTTTGACTTTATATATTCAGGAATGAGTTTATATACTCCAATGTTGACTTTATATAATCAGGAATGACTTTATAAATTCCGACTCTGACTTTATATATTCAGGTTTTGACTTTATATATTCCAGCGCTGACTTTATATATTCCGACGCTGACTTTATATATTCAGGTTTTGACTTTATATATTCCAGCGATGACTTTATATATTCAAGTTTTGACTTTATATATTCAGAAAAAAGTTTTGACTTTATATATTCTGACGCCGACTTTATATATTCAGAAAATCAATGTATTTGCCTGTTTGGCACCCCATAATATATATGGTGAAATACTGTCTGAATATTTTTATTAATAAAAAAGTAAACATTTTTAGACTGAACGAAAATATGTAAAAAATTAATTGTTAAGGATCTCTCTGTATACCACGTTGTCAGTTCGGCCCTCTGGTTGTAATATGACTAAGCTGTGTGCTGAGCTCACTCTTGAGCATGCAACATACAGTTGGCCATGTGAAAAGCAATCCCGCCTCAAATCAATGCCAACCTTTTGTAGTGTTTGTCCCTGAGACTTATTAATTGTCATTGCGAAGCAGAGCCTTACTGGAAATTGAACGCTTTTGAATTGAAGTGGGAGATTAGATGGTATAACGGGGATGCGAGGAATAAAAACTGTGTCAGCTGAGGCACTGCCAGTAAATATAGTTGCTTCAATTAGGTTGTTTTGTAGAGATGTGACCTGAAGTCTTGTGCCGTTTCTGCTTCCTTGGCGAAGGTCGTAAACAAAAGAAGACACCGCAGTGAACACAGAAGAGAACCCGTGGATTAAATAAAACCTACACAATAACTGTAACAATCGTAACAAATGAACAATAAAATAGAAGAGAACCCGTGAATTAAATAAAAAGGTTGCTTCGTTGGTGAAGCAAGGAAAAAGCACTTTCTTATATGTCGTTCATTTTTAAAACAGTGCAGAAGCTGTGAGAAAGCTGCTTCCTTGGCGAAGCTCGTAAACGAAAGAAGACACCGCAGTGAACACAGAAGAGAACCCGTGGATTAAATAAAACCTACACAATAACTATAAAAATCGTAATAAATGAATAATGAAACAGCGGAGTACCCGTGGATTAAATAAAAAGGCTGCTTCGTTGGCGAAGCAAGGGAAAAAGGACTTTCTTATATATCGTTCGTTTATAAAACAGTGCAGAAGCTCTGAGAAAGCTGCTTCCTTCGCAAAGTAAGGAAAGACTGAAGAGACAGCGGGACGCGTAAGTGTAAGTGTTCGGCAAGGCAGCTGAAGCGCTGCATTATGGGATCTGTAGTTTATTGTGTTACCAGTGCTTCATATCCCCGGGCCATTAATAACAATAATACAGTATATAAAATGATCTCGGGCGGATATAATTACATGCCGGGCGGATGTTGCCTGGGCCTTGACTTTGACACATATGGAGTAAATAGAACTTGAAAAGATATATTTTTTCGTACATCGAGCCCGAGCGCTATTGTGGTTTTGCTTGCATGACTCAATAAGTCATCCTCCCCTCGCTCTTACTTTTTTACCGTTCATCTAATGAATACACTGAGTATGGCTTTACCAAAACAATCATTGATGGCGAATAAAGTATCCATTATTCGAGTATGTAGATCGGGTATATATATATACCATATCGCAGCGGAGACGTAGTGTGTTAAAGAAGCTATGAAAAAGAAAAGGGAACATTTTAAAAATAACGTAACATGACTGTCAATATACAGTAATTGTTTTGTGAGTTTTACTGAGTGTTGCTGTCATCAAGGATTTGATTATCATTATTTCTTTCAATCAGGTTCGTATTTGTAGGATGTGTTGTGTTCAAGTTACATTCCGTGTTTGTCAATCGTTGTAAAGATGACAGGTTTCATTCATTGATTTGTTTCTTACTGCATCAATAAACAGCTCGTCTTCTTCTTTATCTGAGACCTGACACACTGCATGCACGGGTTTTTTTTACACTGTCTTCCTTTAGCGGGACATTGACTTTTTCCACCGTGTGCTTTGTTTCCACAGTAGCTGCATTTATGAATATGCTTGTATGTATCAGACGCTTCATATTTTTTGCTGCCTTTTCAATTGTGTAATTCGTTTTTTGTTCAGCGCTCTTTGGAACTGTTGCTTTTTGTCTGTGCACTGCGTCAGTTCACGTGAGCCGCTCGGTGTACATGCATCGAAGGTTCCCAGCTGTGCTGGTGCCATCTCGTGCTATGTCCATGGCTGTATCTAATGTTACCGAAGTCCCGGCACTTAAAACTTTCTCTCGCAGTTTCGCTGAGTTTGTGCCAAACACCACCCTGACCATCTCATCTTCCTCTGCATAAGCACAGTCCTTCACCCGTGAATATTTACCCGTGGCAGTTTGCTATTGGATTGCCGCTGACGGACGGCCTTATATGGGTAGGCACTAAATTACAACGCCAGCGACAGCCTGTCTATGAACTTAATTTAATGTTTAGGTTTACATCGTGCTTTGTTTCCGAAGTAGCAGAACTCATGAATATGGTTGTATATGTCACTCGCTCGCTTCTTATTGTTTCGCTGCCTTCTCAATTATATAATGCATGTTTTCTTCAGCGCTTTTTGGGCCTCTTCCTGGTTTTCTACGTACTGCGTGATTACGTGGGAGGCGTGATGATGTCACACGAAACTCCGCCCCCACGGCGTTCAAGCTCATCTCCATTACAGTAAATGGAGAAAAACAGCTTCCAGTTATGACCATTACGTAGAATTTCGATATGAAACCTGCCCAACTTTTGTAAGGAAGCTGTAAGGAATAACCCTACCAAATTTCAGCCTTCTACCTACACGGGAAGTTGGAGAATTAGTGATGAGTCAGTCAGTCAGTCAGTCAGTCAGTGAGGGCTTTGCCGTTTATTAGTATAGATATATATATATATATACAGTATATATACAGTGGAACCTTGGATTGCGAGTAACTTGGTTTGCGAGTGTTTTGCAGAACAAGCTAAAATTTTTAATACATTTTTGACTTGTTAAATTGAGTGAAGTCTTGCAATACGAGTAGCACGTATATGCTTTGTCTGCCAAGCGTCACGTGATCACAACTGAGCTGATGGTTCTTTTCTCTCTCGCTGCGGGATTGTGGGTAGTCATCTCCCATTCTTCATCTGAGTCGGTGTGCCTCACTCATATAGTCAACATCCATACGAGTGTATACTATTTACTATAGCATGGTGACGACGTGTGTGTTGTAACGTGTGAGTCCCTGTCTTGCACCCCAAAACACGAAGCTGAGTCTCAGTACTTTAGCGACACCAGCTTTATTCAGCTTGAAACAGGAACAGCACGGTTATTTATTTTAACGGGATCTGCCACTAACTATACACAGATACAGCAGTCAGGCAGGGTCGGGGCCAGATTAGTGGCCAAGTAATCCTGTGCCCTGCGTATTTATAATGTTCCTGTATTACCCATCAATGGCAGGCACTTATAGCATGTCCGCAATCTTTTCGGATTCGCTTTTACGGCGAACTGCTACAGCGCTTGGAGCCTGCGGTTGCTTTGGGACGCTCTTCCACCTCGTCCCGTTGGGTGGAATCCCAAAAGAGTTTAGAAACTCACTCACACCAGCCATGATTGTTTTCAAAGGTAAAGTGCAGGTTAATTTGTTTTATGTATTTTTACTTTATATTTTGTATTAATCATTTTTATATGAATAGTTTTGGGTTGTGGAATGAATCATCTGAGTTTCCATTATTTCTTATGGAGAAATTTGCTTTGATATATAAGAGTGGTTTGGATTGCGAGCATGTTTCCAGAACAAATTATGCTCACAAACCGAGGTTCCACTGTATATATATATATATATATATATATATATATATATATATATATATATATATATATAAATCAGTAATCAAAAGGGTTAAAGTTAGTCACTGGTTCAAATAATGGACTTTTAATCCACCAGGCACTTTTACAGTGAAGCACAGCCAATAACCATAGAAACAATTAAACTTTTTCCTTTCCTTCTGCCTTCTTTTTTTACTGGACCCAGAACAGCTTGTGTTGACTCAGCATGACTTGTTTAGAGCACTTCTGGGTTGTTTGAGAACAGTGGCGGCTGGTGAAAATGTTTTGAGGTGGGGCTGTGGTACAGCAAACAATTTCTCAAACAATTCTTCACAAATCAAAGCAATATGATTACAAGCACCAGCTGACAGTGGGTGGAAACGTCAGTCGTCTCGTCAGCTTGAATGGCGATGAAATCAGCAGCAGTTACTTCCTCCAAAATGTAATCCTTAACCACTGATAGCATGGAGTCCAGCAGCTCGTTTTGTACCGTCTTTGATGTTCCCTTAAAAACGGTTGCCGTCTTAAGGTGCTCCTCTAGCACACTGTCTAGCGAGGCAACAAAATCCACTAAACCCTTAAAAATGCCAGGGTTGTCTGACGAGTCAGTCTCATCGTGCCCACGCAAGGCCAACTCAAAAGCCCCACAAAATTAAACACAATCAATTATCTTGGATAAAATATACCGATTTTTATCTACCTCCTCGTTGTGTTTTCTTATCGCAATCCTGTGACCGTCGTCTAACTGAGTAGTGATGTTTACTCTTCCCAAAATGGCTAGTTTGACGGAATTATCCATGTGTGTCCTGGTGTTCTCATGTTTTCTTACTTTCTCGGACAGGTGCTTCATATCTCTCACTCCCGTAACTGTCCAAGCAGGATCTGTCCCAGTTGCTTTAAACAACAAGCACGGGAAACAAAATAAGGCATTAGCAGAAACGCATCCACATAGCCAGGCCTTTTGGTGTACCAACTGGAAGAGTAGCTTCGCGTGTACTTCTTCCCTTTTTCGCTTATCTGCTGTCTGATTAAGAGGTTAGGCTGATCTGGACCCAGCTCCTTTACCTTCAGTTTTTCTGCCAAAGTTCTCTTCTCAAACGGATATTGGAGTAGAGATTGAACAGAGTTGGGTTCGTGTCCGGAATTAACAACACCTGAGTCCACCATTGTCACGTAATGTTAATTGAAAATTGCGCCACTACAGACCATCCTTGATTTTAGCTGCTTGGGCGACAGAAAAATCGCCCATTTCAGTTAAGATTTGAGGACGCTGATTGGCTAAATTTTATGTCACATCTTGAATATATTTATATCTTGAATCAGCATTTGACTAAATTCTACAAAGACCCGCCTCCTTTGGGCGATATCTCGATCGCCCCTCAGCTGAAATTGAGGCGTGCTGACAGGCAGAGAAGTTATATGGTGATGGTGAAAACATTTATTTTTTACAGAAGATTTTCTAATATATCACATCATATAATTATACATTTAAATAATTTATATAATTATTATTTTGTGTGTGTGGTTCAGGGAGGGTGGCGCCCTAGCGCCCTCTATTGGCCAGCCGCCACTGTTTGAGAACCAGGGCAGTCCATCCCAAACAACACCCCCTTGTAGCAGCCTTGGACTTTAACAGGGCTGAACATTCTATGACTCTCCTATGAATCTCCTATGAACTTCTGCTGGTGTCCAAGCTGCAATGCCTCCAGCAGACCACTGCCATCTAACATATGGGGGATGGAACTGCTCCTGGCCTCTGGCTTTTGGTCGTTCATGCCCTGGCACCTTCCAGCTTGTCTCGAGGTAATGCCGTCGTCCAGCTGAGATGCTCCTTTGTCCTCCATGGCACTCACAATATTATATAGTTTTACTACAAGGGATATTATATTAACCAGTAGAGCAAGTAGTATGACATTTTAAAATCTGACAGCTGTATGTAGCTATCCCCTCTACTACCCTCTGATACAGAGCACAGTTAGGAAGAGTTCAATTGAGGTTTGCAATGGCTCAGCATGCTCATTTTGTTGAGGACACAAAGGTATGGCAATTTTTTTTTCTTTTTTACTTGCATCTTTTGACTTTTGTAAAAAGCCTAAATAAAAAAAACTCTGTACACAGAGAAATCTACATGTGGTTTGCTAAAAGTTTCACTTTACAATTAAATAGCAAATAGACCTGCAATTTACAGAGAATGTGTTCATGGATGTCCTCAACTAACTTGCTTTTCAAAAGTTTGTTTTACTAAAGAGGAAAATCCTCTCACTCATTCGACATCTCAACATTGGTTTACTGCAAGAGGTACCTTCTGTTTTTACTTATCGTTCTTAGTTCCCTCAGTGACAGAGCAGCTTTGTTATTCGGTCATTTGTGTGTGAAATGGTATCCCATTCTTTTCTGACATATTTCTTTATCTCTAGTAGCTCATTGATGCTGTTTTTGCTGTCAGTTTTAAGTATTTTAAAGGGAAATGGTTCACAGATGTGTGCCCTTGAACACATTTCTTTCTGTCCACAGGAATTATCTTCTGAAAATACTTGTGTCTGCATCACTTCCAATCCAAACAATACAAATTACTAGCTCATTTCTTTTCAGGTTATTCTTCATTCAGTTATCATATACTACTGATATTCATCTGAGGAATTTACTTCTTTAATATAAAAATTGAAATACAGAAATCTTAAATAGCTTAAATAATAAATAAAACTACAGTGATAGATTAATAAAAGTCTAATTTTCATACCTAGCAATATGATTTTATTTAATAGAATATTATTTTATGATCAAATATTTATTGAGAATTTATGAATACAGAGAAGCAAAGGTAGCATACAGGAAGAGTGAAAAGTGATTGCATGATCAATAAACAGGCAATTTACATTTAATATAAAATAAAAGTCTCACCACCATTTTTTCTCCACCCATCCTCAATTCAGGCTTGATGATGGTAGGAAGTAAAATATGAGACAGACAATGCCTATCACCCCTATAAGAGAGGAGGACAATTTCCAGCTCAACCAGGCAAAGGTTGACTTTCTTGTTATCCCACCTCGTCCATGTATTCAGCACCCCATCACTGTTCAGCTCAGTTAATTATTGCTAACAACTGTCAAGTATTTATGCAACCTTGGAGTGGTAATCGATGACCAGATGTCCTTCAAAGACCATGTTACAATGATCTCTCAGTCTTGCAGGATTCACCACAAACAACATCCCCAAGATCAGACCATAGCTGAAAGACTATGAAGCAAAACACCTGGTACAGGCTTTGGTCTTGTCACATCTGGACTACTGCAGCTCCCTGCTATCAGTAGTACTAGCATGTGTCACTAAGCAACTGCATATGATTCTAAAATATAGTGGCACATCTGGTGTTCAGTCAGCCAAGGCAAGCAAATGTCACACCTGTTTTCAGATCACTAGTTTGGCTCCCTGTAGCAGCACATTTTAAGTTCAGAGCCTTGATGCTTGCCTACAGGTTAGTCAGCTGGTCAGCACCTATATATGTGGAGACATTTACAAAGCCCTATGGTCCTTCGTACCTCCTTCAATGTGTTTAAGAAGCATTTGAAGACTCTCTTGTATGATAAAAATGTCTAAAAAGCAAATAAACGTAAATATATATGTAAAAGAGTTGTTCCAATGATCAGAGACCACCAGGCTCTGGACTTGCTGAGCCATAGTTTCCAACATTGTTATATTACAGTCAGACTACACATTCATCATTGCTGCTGAACATTCATGTACAACAAGAATCAAAAGAAGGATTGCCAAATAGTGAAAGGACATGCAGGAGACTTCAAGCAGGAGGCTAGGGTAGTCTTTGCCATAATCACGCACAGACAAGAGATCCTTGTACAGGATGAAAGTAAAAGAAAGAGAAGAGAAATTAAACTCAATAGGATGAATATTTGAGGGTGTTGGGGGGCAGGGATAGACAGAATAAGAGAAAGAATGTTAGCAATAGAGGAACAAAAAGCAGAAACTGTTTGAGGTAGTAGGAAGATAAGAAACAGGGCAACACTTCCAGAACACAGGTAGAACAGTTACCTATAGTGTTCACATTTCAGAAGAGGATAGAGATCCATGATGAAATCCATAGGATAATTAGCTATTTTGAAGATTAGGGTCCTTAAAAGAGGAAGACATTTTTTTAAATAGATTCCTAGAAGGGGGGTCAAGGAGGTTAGAGAAGGAAGGTAGGATTTAGTGGATAAAAGTGTACATACAGCTGCCATCGATTTCAAAGAAGAGAACAGTGGGTTACAAAAACGACAGAGATGATGTGAATGAAGAGAAGAAGATAAAAAGGATATTGTCCATCTTAAAAACAGATATAAGCTGAAGGTAAAAGAAAAAAGGACAAGGAGGAATAATAAAATTCGTCTACAAAGACCAGAACAACTGGAGCCCTGAGTGGTGAAAAATTTGCCCAAGAGTAGTAATGCCTTAGAATCTTCGTACCAATGCTGAGGATTTTATTAAAGATTTGGGTACACATATACAACATTGGCCATTAGCTCAGGAATCTGTCAAAAATATGCTAGATATGTCACGCAAATAAAATTAAATGACCCAGATTGAAAGCTCAAGATTTAAATTTTTGGACTGGGATTTAACAATATTCAATTACTAACTGAGCCAATTCGGCAGTTGGGGGAATTTGAGGAAATTGTTGCCTTGAAGCCACTGTGACAATAGGAGAGTCCAAACTTCATAAAAAGGTTTGGGGAGCCACCCGTATGATATCCCTGGCTGCAAAAACCTTTTAAAGTTACAGAGATATTTGCAAGACTAAGTCCAAAACAGAACTGACTCATTGTACGTAAGATGGCAGTTTTAAAGGCCTGTATAGGAAGTAACATCATCAAAGGGCCTGGAATTAGAAGTGACGTCGCCTGGACCGGAAGTGACATCATCGAAGGGACCAGAACTGGAAAGTGACATCATCTGGACCGGAAGTGCCATCTTCGGAGGTGCCAGAACCTGGCAGGATTTCCCGGGAAAGGTCTGCAGCGAATTGAGAAAGACAGTCAGTGCAACCCGCCGCCACCTGATTGGATGTGGTATTACAATTATTTAAGACCTTTAGCTGCCTCCCACTCACACGTGTGTGACACCACCAAGTTCCAGACCAGACATAAGCGTGAATGCCCAATGATATAATTCCATATATGGCAAAGTTATCTCACTCTCAAGTCTGTAGAAGTCAAGGTGGAGTGTTTAATTGAGGGTCCTTGTTAATTCTGTAAACATGTGAACTTCAAAGATCACAAATTACTATATTCTTTTTAATAATGGCGAATCGAATGACAAAGGAAGAGAGGGCCAGGAGGTTAAGTGGATGTTTGAATGGGACATTATGAAGTTAACCTAACCAGGGGCCTCATGCTTAACGCTGTGCGTAGAATTTACACTATAACATGACGTCAAAAGCCGAAATGTGGTTACGCACAGAAAAATCCAGATGCAGGAATTTGTGCGTACTCCAACTTCCACATTCTTCCGCTATATAAATCCTGGTCAGTGTGAAAAGTAATGCATGTGCACACACCTGCTGTACCGCCCCAGTTCCTCCCAGAATTATGCCTCTTTGAATATGCAAATTAATATTAATAGCCCTTAAGCTCATTGTTCTGTGAAAAGACAATGGCAAAACCATGGGGGCAAATAGAACAATTTCAGCGAATACCAAGTGGAGGCAAAGAAAAACATACTGTTTTATGGTTTAAACAGTGGTATAAACAAGAAGAGGAATCTGATTCAGTGACATAGCGTGTCGGAGAAACTCGAAAACTCAAGTTCACAAAGTCGCACGGTGCCTGAAATAAAAAAGAAGTCACATATCAAAGTCGCTGTGAAAAGGCGAGTCGTAGCCCACCGTCTGAGTGTCATATGAAAGCTTATTAGGGTACAGAGAAAAAAAAAGGCACACAGTGGGGAAAAAGCACGAAATGTCACTTTAATCTCGAAATTTCAACTTTAATCACGTAGTTAATTTGGTCATTAAAGTAGAACTTCATAAACTTAATCTTAAAATCGTTTAATTTACTAGTTTCTCAAATCCCATTGTAACTAATGTAGTACGTTAAATGCTTTGTTTTGTATTTGATGCTCTATGTGCTCTATGTGTGTGAATCACTACGTGCTTCTTAAACCGGCTTTCTCTACCTCCAACAGGACACAGAATCCATTACATTCATGATATTACAGCTCTCTGAATAACTAAAATACTGAGATGTATATGTGATATCATTTTCATGATGATAGGAGTTAAAGCACGTTATCAAACATGGGAACACGGTGGCACAGTTTTTGTGTGCGACCTTCGATAAAATAATTAGTTGCAGCAGTACTGTCTCTTTGAAACGTACTAACCTCCAATTCATGTCTTTCCTTTTCTTTCTCCAAATACCCAATCGCCACACAATCAGCTCTGTAATAGTCGTTAAGCCATCTGTAAGCTTAGAACGGCGATTCTTCAAAACTTTTAAGGAACATTGAAATATCTTCGTAATACGTGTTTAATTATTCTATCCTTCACGCCAATCCCAGTGAAGCATACTGTGTGAGGCATGCAGGAACAATCCATGAACCGAGTGCCAGATCCTTGCTAGCATAGCGACACCGTGTTCTTTAATTATTAACAATATAGGTTATTTAAATAAAGTTAAAGTTTTATCTGTATAATATAATAAACATATTTTGCTGCATTTCATCTTAAAAATGATATTGTCATCATATGTAAATACGCTCTTTATAAAGTGGCTCAGGTTGTGCAATATTATAATGTATCACAAGTTTACAGTGAGGTAATTGTACTTATAAGTACAAACAGTTCTACAAGGAAAACTTGATGGACTGATTGATTGTGTTTAGAGCTCTTGGGATGAAACTGTTTCTGAACCGCGAGGTCCGTACACTAAAGGTTTTAAAACGTTTGTCGTGTGAGAAGCAGTTCAATAGGCAGCATGTGCTTGATGCTGTATACCGATAATTCTCTTTCCAATCAGCTACCGTGATTCACACTCAGATACAGTGATATAAATACTCCGAGTGGTGCAGTGAGAGTAATATGGAAAAAGATGATCTGCTGTGGCAACCTCTAACGGGAGCAGCTGAAAGAAGAAGAAGGTGCAGTGAGAGTAACAACACTAAAGCAGCTATGGTATTTAGAATAGTTTGACTATTCTGTGGACCATTATATTGTTACAGGTTAATTACAATCACATGCATTAAACTAATAAACAATATGTGCTTAATTTCAGTGTATTTATAAAGCTGCGTCAGTAATGTGGATCTGAAAAAGAAAGATAAACCACACGGGAACAGTAGCACTGCTTTGACGCTGGGTGCCGCCAGTCTGCAAAACCGAGCGGAATACTTACGTACGACAGGGTATGAGGTACCGTGGAAATGTGCGTAGCTTTACAGCAAGTTTAGGTTTTATACATCACGATTTGAACGTGGAAACGTTCTTACGCAACATTTCTGTTTATACATGAGGCCCCAGGTATTTAAGTCTGCGAAAGTTGTCTTCACCTCTTCATTTCCACTTTAATTCACCATCGGAGCACCAGCAACATCTCTTGGACACAGGATTGTCTAACCGATCTTACTTTTCACGACGTTTCCCCAAGAGCCTAGTCAGGATTTAGCCAACATTACAAGAATTACATATACTGTACTATGCATATACAAAGTCTTTTCCCTTCTTATTTATGGGGTTGATCAAACTACTAAACCATTCAGTATTTTAATTCTTGTCCTTTAGTTTTGTATTTTTTACATAGGCCAAAATGTACATTTTGTACAAATGTACATACAGTGTTTGTTTTTTGGAAGCAATGGAGTCAACACTGAAATGCTTCTCTTCTTATGGTCACCCCTTTTTCCTCTCGTTTCCTGATCTTGACATATTAAACTGTTTTATTTATGTTTTCATAATAAAACAACAAAACCATTAAAATGCTGCCAACATACTAACTTCTTCTAAAAGTTAAAAATCATTTGAATGAAAACCTATACAAATAAATGTTCCTACTCACTAGCATATTAAATTTATCATGTACTTGGGTCAGTTTTATTTGTGCGTCATGACTAGGATCACTTTACTGTTATGGGGGATGTGCTGTATTGTGTGAGCTAACTGATTAATGTACTTGTGTCTTGTGCTATTGAAGCTTGGAAACAAATGCACGTTGAACTACTGAGGTAAACAGAAATGTCAATAGGAGCCTGATGTGTCTTCTAAGAATTCAGTTTACTCAACTGACAACCTAGTGTTAAGTGTATTATGTCAAGTACTTTGTTTTGCTCTGCCATATTTGAGATTAGCTTGCAACTATATCAAACACATGAGTCAACTCAGTGTCTAGTGAGCTTTCACTTATGTTTAGTTCTGCAGTTTATGTTCTTGGGTTATATTAGTTCAGCCTAGGGCCCCATTTGTAAACTTTCACACTTTGTGTGCAGGATGCTTTATAAAATGGGTTTAGGAAAACATCTAGTCTGGTTGAATTTGGTTTATATGCTGTATTTTGAAAAAAATGGAAAAATACTTGGGGGGGGAAGCAACAGCAAAGTCTAAACAAAAATCATTTATCTCTTTTCAGATTTTTTATAACATTTTATTGAATTTATTAAAATCAAATGACATTCTATACAAGCAAGTCAAGTCTTACAAAACTAGGTTTGAAACAAATCAACTCCTCAATTTCATTACAGATTTTTAAAAATGAATAAAAATATGAAAAAAGAGTGACAATTATTCATTTTATGAATAACCTTAAACTTTCTATAGTAGTTTTCCTATGCACTTTAATAAGCAGTATGTCATAGAATACAGAAATATAAATCCTACAAAGATCACAGATGTGTAATGTAATATGGTCATGACCACACACAGAAACAAGAGGGCGTATTTGAACCTACTGTGCAATTGCAAGTCATGACCCTTAACTGATAGGCCATGCTTCCTGCCTGAGGAAATTTCATTTTCATTTTAAGGTAGTTATATTCATTCCAGTTGGTAATATATTTACTATTTTTAACATAAACATCTGTCCTGATCACCAACAGATTAAAAGTGACATTTCACCCTCTATGGCTTGCTGGACTCATCCAGTCCCATAAGAGTGTTACAGTACTCTTCACTGAGTGCAGGTTCAGGGCACTGTGACAAATTCTCAGGTAAAATGCAAGTATATGGAAACCAACAGTATCTCTCAATTAATTAATTGTTTAATTATGGCCCTTTGACAGTGGGGAAGAGGTGAATAAAACCTCCAGCATCCCTGGAGAAGATAAATCTCTGGAGGGTCCACAGTCCATTATAATAGAGAAGGTCAAATTCACAGACCTGGAGACCGAGGTCAACTGGCCACCACTGGAAATTCTGTAGTGGAGTCTATGCTTGGCTGTCCAATCTGATGAGAGAATCTTTCCATCCAATGATTCCAGTGCTCCTTTATCTGGGATGATTTTTCCTTAGGCAGGAGAGTAGCTTACCAGTAGTGCACAAGAAGAGAAACAGAATATAGGATGGTTAGTAGTAGTTTATAAATATTGTATTATATTTTTGTACAAATGACTAAGAAACAGAGATACAATATGCAAAGCTAATCGGCAGCTCTAGTCAGGGCATGCTAGATTAAAATAGAAAGTCTTCAACTTGGATTTAATAGCTTACTGTATAGCTTTAGGCCCCCATAACTAAAAGCTCAACTTCCCACTGTTGTTTTATTAATCTTTAAAGTTGTAAGTGGACCAGCATCTTGAGATCTCAATGCACTCACTGGTTTGAAAGTAATGATAAGTTCAAATATATAAGAAAGTTCTTTGCTATTTAAGGATTTATATATTAAAAAGAGGATTTCAAAATCAGCCCTAAGCTTAACCGGTAGCCAGTTCAAGGACCCAAGAACCAGAGTTATGGGTTCATACTTTCTAGTTCTTGTAATAATTCTTGCAGCAGCATTTTGAGTTGACTGAAAAAAAGCATTAGGATGAATTTGAACAGCCAGTAAAAATGCATTGCAGTAGTCAAGAATGCAAGAATTAAATATAGTACATTTCTCAGTATTTAGAAAATGTCTAAATTTACCAACATTTTTAAGAATTAAAAACATATTTTAGATAGTTTTGTAATGTATGTTTTAAACGACAATACCTACATTAAGTGCTCTTTTACTAAAACTAGTGGTGATTCCAACCGTTTTTGTGTATTCAAGGACAAGTAGCTCTCATCCATCCATTCCTTTACCTTGTTGACACAACTAATTACAGACAGCATTTCACCTAAAAGAAGGATATAAATGTGTGTTATCTTTATACGAGGTCAAATTAATGTTATACTTTTAAATGGTAGTTACCAATAGAATCATGTAAAGCAAAAACAGTAATGGTACAAATATTGTCCCTGTGTGACACTATAGTATAATGATGTAGTACTGTCAGTATATTTCTGTACATACTGAAATTGATTGATAAATAAGAACTAAACCAGGCAAGGACAGTGCCTGTGAGCCCAATGTAAAGGTCTCCAGTCTGTGAAATAAAATGGAATAGTACATGGTATCAAACACTGCACTTAAAATTGCTTTGAAATTTCCTTCATCAGAGTATATTAGAATATCATTTACAACACAAGTTAGTGTTGTTTCTCTACTATCACTGGTGAAGAAGCCAGACTGGAATTTAAATAAATAAATTTTGATGTGTAAGGTGAGACTGTAAGTGAGGAACAAGTACTTTTTCAAGTGATTTAGAGAGAAAGGGTATATTTGAAATAGTTCTGTAATTGCTAAGCGTGTGTGTATCTAGCTTGACTTTGTAAGTAATGGACTGATAACTGACACTTTTAGTGCATCATGAACTGAGTGATTCCGTAATGAACTACTGTTTGCATTACCAGCTCTCCATTTGTCTGTTGTGGACAGTATAAAACATCTGAATATTGGGAATGTTATAAGGACTCTATAGAGGAAAAATACTTTATAAATTGATTGAATCCAATACCTAAGAAACAGGGAAGTACACATGCCACTATACTAAACTGATTTTTAAGCAAGGAGCTAACTTTTCAGGGAAATAATTATAATAACTATACCAGGCTATTTTTGAATGCACAGTTTTGTTTTATCTAACTTAAGCATGACTGCCTGTGGTAAAAGTTCAGAGGAAATCACTGCATCTTTAAAGAATAATAGATAAACTAACATCAGATATCTGCTGCTATCGTTAACATTTAAGACCAAACAGCCTCCACATTATTGCATTTCCTGAATTTGGTCACAGCAGTCTATTCAGGAATGAATGAATACTTCTATTGAAGACTTTCTGTAAAGAAAGAATGATTCTGTTCTTAAAGAACATTATATAACACACACCATAACCATTAAAATATGGATGGTGTGATAATGGTAGTTTAGTGGTGCCTTTCACACATTGAATCCCAGTAAATCTTGCCTACAGCTTTGAACTTGACAAACTTTGGTTTTTTCCAAAGCCCACCTGCACCACACTGTCAAAGCGTTTTATTTGCTTTAGAAGCAGTTACTGTTTCCCACTTTAAGAAATAAAGAGCATCTCCCAGCTGTATCCTGAGACAGCATATTGTGCTTTTTTCATTGATCTCACAAAAGCTTTCTTCTTAATTTTTTGTGGAGCTGATTCTTGGCATTTGCCGAAAACAACCATCCACAGAATCCGACACACCAATGGTTGTATGGAAATGTGAGAAGAATAGTGTTGTGAGAAAACTTCACAGAATATTCATTAGCTTAATGTTAGACCTTTCTTGTCCTCAGTGCAGAGCTTATGCAGCCAGATATTGTGCATTAAATTCACAGCTGCACTGGCTTGGTATAAATCTTGTTAAATGGAAAAGAAAGACCTCTGTGTGTTTTCCTTTTCTTCCTTTGCTTTAATTTCTGTATTTGTGATGGTCTTTCCCCTGCCCACTTCAGTTAATCAGTCAAGCTTTATTTCACTTTTCTTAGTAATGTCTATCACAAAACACTGTGCATGGCTTTAGGAACATTATTATTTTCAGTTGAAAAATTAATACAAATACATGGTCCTTAACCATATTATACTTATTTAAAATATTATTGTCAATACAGAACTATTTTATTAATATTAGTAATAACTATTTTGTGTACAAACTACATATATAAAATCATACTCTGTTTGTCTGTTTGTTTATTCACCAATCATGCAAAAATAGACATATTGAGTTGCACAAGTTTTGCTTGTTAGTTGCTATTGGTTTAACTTAAGATACAGCCAATATGACGTATTGGTGAGTAGTCTTGTATTGGAGGGGTGCAGACAAAAAAACAGCACAAACACAGGGACTATAATTCCCATCAGGCAGCAGGAAACACACAGTTTTGTACTAGTCTGAGTAGGATCTCATCCAAGACCACAGGTACAGCAGTGTCTTCTCAAATAATCTGGATAATAATTTTACTGGATTTCAGTTTTTGTATAAGAATACATCTTTTTGTCTCATCATAGTATGTGTTTAGCCAGATTTAATTTCCAAAACACTTTTTTTCCTTGTTTATTTTCATCTGGATCTTTGTCTAATAAATATAAAGGTCCAAAGGGTCATAAGGTGTTGCCAAAGCCTTAAGGAGCAATGGCCCATTCTTTTAAATCCATAAAAAGCTTTTAACACTCCAAAGTACCCCTTTTTAGTGACATTTACGGTTGCAAAATCACATGTAAAACTAATTTAATATGTGAAAGTACAGTTGGCTGTTTTGCCGTTTTGCTCACTACTGCCTATTATTTAGTGATGTTATATTTTATCTATACATAGACAGTGGCAGTTTGCTGTGTGTTGGTCAAACATACAGATAGGAATTTCACTCTAATGACACTACATTTTTAAAGTAAAACTTTACATTTTGAAAAGGCCAACACTGCCTGCATATCATATCGTAACTGTGTGTGACAGAGATGAGCCACTATGAAAGTCAATTTTTAGTGCATAATGACTCACTGTTCAGAATATGGTGGAAAGAGAATGAGTGAGGATGGCAATAGTAACTTTTTCTGTATTTGATAGTAGACATTTATTCAAGTTCATTTTATGATGAGGCAGTTATAATTTTAGGATATGATGCCAGTACAGCTTTGAATTATCTTTATAATATTATCAAACGCCATCACTAATACTGGCTGCTTTAATTAATACAAATATCTGCTTTGATGTCTTTGAACACAAATCTCCCCCAGACTCCCTACTCTAGATGACTTCCATGGCCCATGTATTCAAATATTCATCAAGCTATCCAGTTTATTAATTTGTGATTAATGTGTGATACCATAGTAAACCAGAAAATATAATAGATAGATAGATAGATAGATACAGTAAGTAGCATTCATGGGTCAAACTCAGCAAGGAGTTAAGGAATTTAGTCTTACACAAAAAGTATAAATTCTCAAAGGATGAAAGATGGGGCACTTTCAGCCAGTATTGACAAAACAGTCTACATTGAAACAACACATACTGTATATCTTTTCCCTTAACTCCATATACTTTGTACAAATATACCCAGTCAATTGTGGTTACCTCAGTTAGTCAAATAACATAACTGTGTTTTACATAATACAGGTGAAATCCGGTTGTAACAAAATTCATGAGACCATAAAAATATTTCATTGTAACGGTAATTTTGTTACAATTAATATGAGGAAAATGCGTATACTGTTGTGCACCAGCAATTCATCATCTCTAATAGCAGCAGCAGCTCTGTCTGGTAAACAGCAAACTAAGGACAAACTAATTGGTTGTCCTCTGCAGCATCAGGTTTACCGTGTAACATGCTTGTCGCACGATGTTTAGAACATTTACCACCCAGCTTGGACTCACCTTTCTGTCTCTCATGCAGCTCTGTAACCCAAGCTTGACAATAGTTGTATAAAAAATAGTGCTTCCTAAACTGCAAAAGATATTTTATTTGGAAATGTAATTTTTTATAGAAATACAGGTATGAATACAAAACGAAAATGAGAGGTAAGAAGTAACTTTTTTTTTAGTAGAAATACAAACGCGCTCATTGTCCAAACACCCAATCTTTAACATCATCTTCTTTATTCTTCAAAACTTTTAATAGCATTGAAGGTGCAATGCCAAATTCCTTTGCCACATCATTTTAATTCATAGCAGAATCTGCTTTTTCCAGGATTGTTAATTTTTCTTTCAGGCATAAGCTGACTCTGCTTCTCTTTTTTCTTGTTCTTCGCAAAGAAAACTTTGAGAAGCGATATGAAACTCGAACAATACAGTATCCGCACCGGACAGAACTATCCACGCAGATGCTCAGTGGAGCACTGACTGAGAATCTGGTTATGTGTATGATGTCTTGCCCACACTCTCGCCAAGCCTCACTGAGTCTGCCAGAGACAGAAAATTTCACAAGAGTTTGTTAGTTTCTTTTGGTCTAACAAGAAAGAGACGCCGTGTTGCAGGGTTCCCAAGACTCTACAAATGTATAGAGGAGACGGAGAGGTTAGGAGCACACTCTGTTACAGTGCATTGCCACACACACCACATGACAAATCAACTCCGGATCCCAGATTAAAACCCAAGTGCAGCCATGCAACATGTGGAATGAAACAGTGTGAGGTTTTTTTTATGGTGGCTGGAGTGCCAGTTCTGCCACCAGCACCCAGGTTTTGCCCTGCAGGTTGGAGGGCCTACATGCAGATTAACGTCATACCCAGGATGGAGCAATTGCAGGTGAAGGGTCTTGCTCAAGGGCCCAACGAAGTAGAGTCACTTTTGGCGTTTTACGGGATTTGAACCAGCAACCTTTCAATTACCAGTGCAGATCCCTAGCCTCAGAGCCACCACTCTGTCCTACGAGAATGTGTGGGTATTTTTTGCATCGCATTATAACCTTTGGTGTCCATTTTAGAAAAAAATATCTGTTATGCTGAAATTTACATTTCATTAAAATGAAATCTGTTTAACATGATGTTGTATGAAGGTTTGTTCTAGTCAACAAAAAGTATTCGTTATTCTAAAAATTTCATTACTTCGGTATTCGCTATAACAGGATTTGACCTGTATATAGTAGGATGTAATAAGACATTTTTTTTTTTTATATGTAGGAGCCAAATCAAAAGCAATGAAAAATAAAAATTACAGAAATATTAAAAATTTTGCCTAGTAAATTCAGTGTGCTTTAACATTATAGTCTTTTCTTTTTCATATTTAGGAAACATATCAACTACCCCTGCTTAAACTGTACCTACTTCAGAGCTGCAAGTGCCATTTGTCATTTCACAAAGGCCTGAAGTTTTTAGGTAAATGAGTAAACTCATTCGCGGATTACAATCATTTATGAATTTTAGGTGTTGAAGGTGAATTAAAAAAAAGCTAACACAAATTTAAAAAAGAGCATGGCCCTTTCTCAAAATGAAACTGAAGCTGAAGCCTACAGCCTATGCTGAATCTGCATCCATATCTCATTGTGCTCTCAGCAGAAGCTTGTAAACTTCTTTAAGTTGTTACTGATAGATCTCAATTATTGAAGGAAAGTGTAGGACTATGTTTTAATTATTGTTATCAATTATTGCTCATTAATTCAGTTAGTTTCCATGTTACTGTTAGTAGAATAAATACAGTACCAAGCCAACTATAACATGTAGTAAATAGTAATGAAAAATATATCCATAAAGTTTATATATTAAAGTGTTTTAGTTTATTTTGCACATGGACACTGTAAAAAGTGTTATGGAAGTTTTTCATTTACAGACAATGCTACTGCTACAAGGACCAAGAAGCAATCCAACACATCACATCAGGTTGTAAACTCTGACACTGGCAGACTACATGTACAGACACCGTCAAATAGCAAACATTAGATAGACATCAAGTGCTGGCATTACAACACAAACTAGTCGACACATACAAACCATAAGTACGTCAACCCCAGCACAGTGTCACACAAAAACTATACTGAGATTGAACTATACTGATAGCCAAAACTATCCACCATACCAAACCAGACATAACTCTGATAGCAAAAATAAAATAAAACTGCATATATTATTGACATTACCATACCAAACACACACAACTTACAAACTGCCCCTTTGAATAAACTGAGGAAATACACAGAAGTGACAGAAGAAATACACTGCTTGTGGAGAATGGACAAGGTACTCATTGAACCCACTGTTGTATCTAACACTGGTATCATCCCACATACACTACAAAAAAGCTTACAGACATTACATATAAACCAATAAACATGAGGAAATTTCTTAACACAAACACAATCCCATAAGACATTTACACAAACCTTTATAATAAAAACCACAAAGAGATTATAAAGAGTTGGTGCAACCCTGACACCTTGCTGTAAATATTTAATGCATGCCCTTCTGCAGGGAACCAATATGGCAGTAGTACTATATTACAGTAATTTTGACTTTCATTTGTTCATTAGATCATTGTAATTTTCTTTCGAATGTAAACTTTTATAGCAAGCACAGTAGAGGTCATGGAAATGCTTTTAATCTGTAGCATTGTACAACTTTAGAACAATCTGTATTGTTCCTTAACAGTGAGCACGTTAATGAAACAGTGTTCTCCTGATGCAATCTGACAGCAGTGCAAGCGTCTTTCTACAGAAGGCAAACTGTAACACCACTGTGTCTTATTAGGCAGGTCCATGCTGTCCTACATCTGATTCAATCACATCAATAAAATTAATGTAAAACTATGTCAGTAGATAGACTTCCACAACAAGATTATGAAGAGTTGGTGCACCATAAGATGAACCCCGTATACTTGATGACAAAACAAAACAAACAAAAAAAAAAAAACAGCTTCACAGATTATTTTTTCAGACTCGAGTCCACAGTCAGACCTCCACCAGGTGATGGTATAACCTCTTAAGAGGAAGCCAGGACGAGCTCAGGGATCTGTGCCCCGGAAATGATGTCACTGGTGCAGCTGGCCATGAGATCTGTTAATGAGAGAGGAGGAGAAACATTAGGCAACAGTGCCAACCCTCAACTTGCGGAGGTATTACAATCTGATGAACCCATAAGTTGTCTTGTAAGATGCATACACACACAGCATACAACTGCCCTATGTCTTGACCTAGGTACAATATAAGCAGTAGCAGTGGCACTATAAAAGACAATAGTTTGAATGTCAATAGCAATAAAAGAAGAGAAATATGCTACAAGTATATACTTGTAATGGCATGTCTGTTAGCTATTCAAGATAAGAAAATAACGTGAAGATCTCGGGAAGTAGTAGGTCAATAAGTGATGAGTGTAGTGGCCCTTTAATGGTTTCATTAATTATGATTATTATTGCATACTGTGCATTTTCAAATATACTTAATACAATTAAGTATCATGAGGACCACAAAATGCAGGGGAAAAGGCAAGAAACTTCATTAGACAGGGTGCAATCCATCGCAGGGCACACACATGCATATCTTGTTCTGGATGCTGCCAAGAGAAACTCTAGAACCTTGAGGCTATACATTGTACTGGACAGGTCTGCCAATGGTGGATCTGATGAATCTGAATGAAAATTCTGACCTTATATTTTGCTTTGATCTTTTAGGGTTTGTATAAACAGAAGGACCTCCACCTAAAAGTAACATTATATGCTTTGGAGGGTTGTTACAAAAATATGTCATTATGGACTATTTCTATATTATATGATAAAAACATGCACATGTCTTACTTGGTTGTGAGTAATACTACTTTCTGTAGTAAAAAGAGTTGTCTCTTCGTGTTAAAGAAAAAAAAAAACTGCTGAAGAGCTGCATTGTGTTTCTAATACAAAGGAATCTAAGTTCTAAATTTCCAACAGGAGGAAGTCTGGTTTCCAAGCAGGAGTGTCCTGCATAATGCAGAATCCTAAAAAGAATGGGTGGCTTGCTTTAATTGTCAGCATTGATTTCCGTTGAGCTTGTTTTCAAAATGTTAAAGAGAATGCTTGGTGGTCTGTTTTAATACCTTAATAAACAGAAGGCCCCTGATGTGACACAAGGGCACTGTTAACAAGAGGCCAACACTTTATGGTAGAAAAGGATAAGAAAAAAAAAAAGGACACGTGAGGCTGTGATTGATTTGGTGGAGTCAGCATGAGGGCAATACTTGCTGCTTCAGTAGTCACAGTTGTAAAAGAAACAATTTGGTGAGCAGAACAACAACAGGCCATCCACAAGGGCCAGCATATGGGGGAAAAGGGAATAGCAGACCATGAATACTTTGCAGATGTGAGTGGAGGTAAGTGCTTTGGCCCATATGGTGGTTTTTCAGCCCCCAATTGTTCTACGCAGGCCACAAGCATTGGCCGAGACCAGCTGAGAGGATGAGAGAGAGATGCTGTGACAGAAGACAGATGATGAATGCAAAGGGAGGAATCGCCAATAGACCGATTTGCTCCTTTCTAGGGCGGGCAGGAGGGCGGATCTGTGGACTGTAAACTGGGAAATAGACAGCTGTTGTGGTTCAGATCATTAGTAGAAATTTAAATAGTGCAACCCTGACACCTTGCTTTAAATATTTAATGCATGCCACACTGCAGGGGAACAATATGCCAGTGGTACTATGTTGCAGTAATTATGGCTGTCATTGTTCATTAGATCATTTATATTTGTATTCTTGGGAACGTATACTTTTATTTAAAAATGGCACTAAGCGAGCACAGTAGAGATCACAGAAATGCTTTCAATCTGTAGAGTTGTACAACTTTAGAGCAGTCTGTCCGCTTGCTCCTTAACAGTCAGCAAGTTAATGAAACAGTGTTCTCCTGATGCAATCTGACAGCAGTGCAGGCGTCTTTCTACAGAAGGCAAACTGTGACACCACTGTGCCTTATTAGGCAGGTCCATGCTGTCCTACATCTGATCCAATCACATCGATAAAATACATGTTAGACTATGTCAGCAGGTAGACTGGCACAATATTTTTTGTGGATTCTTCACTCTTTTTAAGGCATTTTGTGTAATCAAAAAAAAAAATCTGGTTAGCTGTTCATTGTACTTCAAAATTAGGCCATTCTTTTTCATCCCTTGGTCCAGACCGATCAGCATACCAAACAAAGAAAGGGAATCTTTTCTGTCACAATATGGCTCGTGGCCTTTAAACTCTCCATCTGTTTGTCTGACAAGTAATCAAACAGCGTGGCAGAAACTGGCAACACATTGACGGCCCCTCTCATTTTAACTGAAGTGAAAGTAATTCAAATGGATTTAGGGACTTTTTTTTCTTGATTGTAGGGATAGAATGAGTGCAGATACACATGTTTGCTGCTGCGCATTTTGTTAGTTTCAACACATCATGAAATCAGTGGAGACACATTCATATCAGATTAATGAGTTGGTAGAATAATAATAATATTTTCTTGCGTCACTCAAAAAAGAAGAAAATAATTGTAATCTGACCTCACTGAAAAGTGTGCCTACTTGAGGATTTCTGCCAATTCAAATGCAAATATGCATAAGTTAAAGTTTGCCAAGTATTGTCAAATCTGGGGGATGGGAGAATATGATTTTGATGTAAAGTATTTAACATCTTAAAAGATTTGTTTTGGTTGTTTGCATGGTTGGTTAGTTTCTTTGTGTTTGTTTTTTCACCTTATTGAAGGTTGATATCTTCCCTTTTTCATGCTTCTCTGCATTAGTAAACACTTTGTTTTTTTAAACGCATTCATTGTGTCTGGGCAGGTTGCTGTTCTTGCACCTTATGCTGCCAGGATAGACTGCAACTCTGTATTAGATGATCCTCTTTTATGAAACTGTGCACTTTTAGCTTGTGTTTATGAGCACATATTGATGTCTTGTCCCATGTTAGGTTAAGACATTTGGTGAGTGAATCGGTTTGAAATAGACAGGAAAGGTGTTTTGTAAGTGCGAAGCAGAACTTGAATGTCCATATTAGATTTCTTTTCCAAGCCCACCACTGCATTCGTTCTATCCTTTCAGATGTGTCCAAAGTTTGCTAATCTTTCAAGTGACTTTTTAAGTGGTGATTTTCAGTGAAAAGTTATTGGTTATTAGAAGTACTAATTGTCAAATAATTCACATTATGTAAATGGAATGAAATTTACAAATATCAGGAAACTCTTACTGTAAATGGTTACCGCCTAAATCACTATCTTTGAGCGAGACTCTATTTCTGGCAGGCAAACAAATCCAAAGGGCACAAAGTAAAATGAGTGTTCAGATTATGTTGTATGTTGGAAACTCTATGCCATGGCTGAAATCAGAAGATTGTGGGAGACCTATAGTTTAATCGTTAAGAGTCAAAATGGATGTTGCAGTGTTTCCACACTGAAATTCTAGCAGCTGCACTCACAACCGACTTTAGTCTGCTAATCTTAGAGGGAAACTGCGATTAAGAGCAAAAGTTCATTAATCAAACCAAGATTAACCTGAAAGGTGGACAGGCGTGGCAGTGAGCTGCTCGTGCTTAGCACCAAAAGTAGTGAACCATGTACCTCTGCTAAATGGCTAACTCCAGGATAATCACAGATAATCAGATGAGCCCTAATTGCTTGTAGAACATCATGAACAAGTTAGTCTAAGTATCCAAAGATCATAAAATTAATATTAAGAAAACTAAATCAATGGTGGTAAGCATGCTGGGGATACAAATTCAGAAAATGATATTGTATATGGCGACAAACCAAGGAGTTTTCTTTTCTTACGTGTTTGAATACAGAGGATTCCCAGTGTCACCAAGAAAATAGAAAAAAGTATCACTTTAATAAAAGGAAAAGAACTGATGGAAGGAAGTCCCAACCAGACAAGTTCTAAAGTATAGTATCACATAAATCAGAGACAGTTTGACATAAGATTTGAGTCATGTAAGGCTCTGCAGCTCCAACAAATTAAAAATATTAGCTAAAAAAAATCCATGAAGAACTGTTAAAAGTGAATGAGGAGCAAATAATATTTTTTAAAACACCATATGAATGAGACAGAAATTTAGATGAAGCATATGCTTTAACCAGTTATTACACTGAAATGTTCTTAAAGAGCTGTCCCTGCTGACATTAGTAACCCAGTTTTCTATTCAAGTAATAGCTTGCATTGAAAATGTCCTAAAATATTTGCAAAAAGTAATATTACCATACTTTAACCCTTTGAACCTGGCAGACCAGTTTTTGGAGCAGCCGCAATGCCTGAACGGCCAGTGTAACAGCCCATAACCCTCCTGCCCTAAATAATGTGTCCTGCACATATCTGTTAAGCTATGCTACTGTTACGCTAAACTACTGTCTAAATCTTACAGTCTTCTGCCATACACGCATATTCTCGAAAGGCCATTGCACATCTCTGCCATCATAACCTGGCTGGCTATAATAACAGCCTTAGCTATATTAGACTACACAAGTAATACACTGCTGTCTAGTTAAACTGTTATGCCAGTTGCAAAAGTTACACTGCTGCTTTTTTTAGTTTCAGGTCAGTTTTGTTTTTTCTTTTAAGTTTCAAGAAGAACTGAAAGGATTTCAGTTATACTTACGTATGGGATCAACTTACATACGAGCAGGCAAAGAAAGCTCTTCTGCTCCATGGGAGGTTTCTTTTCCTACGTTCGCTCACCTTAGGACATCTGCATTATGTTGTGAAAGGTATACCACACCAGACAAAGTCCCCTGACACAGTCCCCGGCGTGGTTTGACCGCAAAAGCGAGATCTGTGCGGGGACAGGGAACTGCAGAGCGATTGATTGAAAGATGATAGAAATCATTTGAAGTGTCCTTATTCATTGCTTCTGACACAAAAAACTGTTTTGAAGCATAACACTCAAAAGTGCAGTTTTGGCATTGGGTCCTTATAATGGATGCGAGAAAATGATGAGCACTGTGAGAGTGAGTGATACAGTTTGTTTTATAGGATCAGTGTGTTGTTATAACATTGTGCCTTCTCTTTATATTATCATTACATAATGAAATTTTACTTTTACAAATCAGAATATTTGGTTTTCAAACTAGTTGAAAATTGCTGGGGAGAGTAGGGTTATAGTGCCAAAACACTGGGCAGGTAGGGTTCAACCGGTTAAATCACAAAACACAAAACATATAAACTAAAATGAACCACAGGTATGTACAATATGTTGACCATAAACTTACATATTCTACAGCTTTTGGGAATGACACAATACCCTCTAGAATTGGAGAAAGGTACAGAAACTCACTGCCAATTGACGATTGATGCCTCAGCAGAGACATGCTGTCTTTGTTGATGGCTCACTAACAGTGTCACAGCAGCTGAGCCCCTTGGGATGGCATGGCTGGCACTTGTAGTTAGGATGCTGGAAATTATAGCTAGTTTCCAATCTAGCTGTGACTGAGCTTACAGTACAGATACTCGCCTGCCAGTTACATGAAGGGATACGTGCACATGAAAGCATAAAATAACTGGAAATGATAACAAAGTCTGTTGCGGGCAGTAATATTCCTCACTATTAGTGACAGCTGCTACATATTCATCCATATTCACTACCAATTAGCTCATGTGTGGTGAGCGGATGGACGCAAAAATGGCTGCTATCGCATCATCCAGGTGAATACTACACATTAGTGGTGGTTAAAGTGGCTGCTGATTCACTAGAGTGCTAGTGAGAAAGGTGCTATATAAATGTAAGGAATAATTATCCATCTCAAAACTAGTTTGTTTCATTTGTAAGTAAAAAAACACATGCCCCTTGTTAAAAATTAATGAAAATCAATTGAAAAGAAAAATTGAGGGGTTTCATGTGGTCATTCGTACCTGCGGTATTGTCATAACCTGAGACCCATTTATTAAAAAAATTCTGATTTCTAAAAAGTGGCTTCTATGTGTATTTTTTACCAGGATTGAAATAAAATGTTTGCTGCTAATGTCACAGAAAAACTATTGACTATCTCTTGCCTGTCTTTGGAAACACAAATAAATAAAGAGAGTAAAAGTGAATTATCACCTAGAACACATTCCAGACTAAGTTTAATTCTTTAGAGGCGGGTGTCAACTTACAGCATATAGCACTGTGATCACGGAGCTGTCGGCTGCTACAAAAACGCATTCAGTACTACGATCAGCTGGGGACTGATCAGCTGATGCTGGCACATCACTTTCGTTTTCAATCCCCAGATCACGTGCGTCAAAACCAGAGTGTGATAAGTCAGCGATAATACGCAAAACGTTGTCTGCAGAGTATTTCACTTTGCGCATTCGCTTCGCTCTCTCACCAGATCCACTTTTAGCTCCAGCTGGCCGCTGAAAAAATATTCAGCACTCAAAGAGTTAAATGCAATTCATTTGGTACTATGAGCAGCAGAACAAAGTCATATTTAAAATGAATGTCATCAAGTTAGTACTTCCAGTAAATTTAATTAACAAGTGAAGGTAGCATGTAGTTGGTCCAATTTTTATATCTGTCTTTCTCCACTTTGCAGGGAAGGTGCATAAACTTCACACGAGTAAAGGAGCAAGCTGCTTGCAACCCCTCAGTTCATACTTCATCATCGGAGGAAGTTCCACTACAAAGAAGAAGCACACCTCCTTCAAAAAGCGCTCCATCAAGAGGATCATCTATGAACCGAAACCCTCCAGGCCCACCTCCTTCACGGGTACCACCAGGACCACCAGGACCACCTCCTTCACGCCCACCACCATGTCCTGATAACCGATCTTAAAAGTAAGAGGTGTGACACAGTGCACAGGAGTCCAAAATATTTCAGTACCAAAAAATATTTATTAGAGCTGTGAGGAATGAGCTTTGTTGCTGGACAGCAAAAATCAGCCTTTTGAACATCAGAGAGCAACTACTGAATAGTCACAGAAATACAGAAACAGTCTCAGTTCCTAAATTTTTCATTGAGTTTGTGATGTATAAATTGCAAAGTATGCATTTTTTGATTTATTGTTTTGTTTTTCATTTTGAAAAAGCAAACAAGACTAAACATTGTTTGAAACTTTGCTTTATTAAAAAAAAAAAAATTAAATAAATAAATAACAGCAATACAAGCATACTAACCTTAAAATCTAATCCCGCCAGAGAAGATTGCTTTAGCTGTCTAGAAATATCTGCAGGTAACAATAGCAGCACATCGAGAAACACATGCTGAGGATCCCCTACAGTATCTAATTAGGTCTGCAGGCAACTTTGTGACCCTTCAGTGTAATTGAAAGGCTCAGGGTTGATGACTTTTGACATTGATTGACCCAATAATTTATAACTCTAAGCTGTTATTTTTAGTTTAGATTCATTTGCTTTCAATTTAGCTATTGACCTATTTACATCCAAATGGTTTGTGTCCTACCGGTGAACGTTGTTAGGTGAAAAGTCCTGAATGTGCAGATGGGTAGCTGTAAAATGGTGCATATATGCTTGGAAATGTAAGAGCTTCTTGTTAAGCCGAACAGAACAGTAATGTCGTCTGGACTTTTTTTAACGTAAAAATTTAAGTTAAAGATTTTTAAATGGTGTTTAGCAAGTGGTTATCAGAAAAAAAAAATCCAGTTGTAGCACTTGGAAAGTTTACAGGGAAACAAAATGAGGAATTTTGGACATCACTGGAACAATGAAGAGGAATAACGAAAATACATGCATGCGGCGTTAAACAAAGAAGGTTATCTGTTTGATTTATTTTTTTGTTTGTTTGTTTTTTACTCATGTCAGCTTTGCAGTCTAAGCACTTCACGGCTCGCTCTACACCCATGCAATATTTTAATGTAAATTTATGTGGTCTTGAAATTTGTCTCAACAAATACTGCAGGGCAGTTAACCTAACTTATTAATCCAGAGCCTAAATGTAAGTACCTCTGGTGACTCAGGACGTTGTCTGCACGTTACGACAATGGTATACTTCACCTTACGTAACAGTACCTTTGTCACTTTTTAAAAGAAGCCTCAGTTTAATGGGTAAAATAGGACTGCATTGTTATTTCTTTCCTTTGGTACAGTATAACACCGCAAATGTTGTAAAAGTGAAGGTGACTAGGGCGTGCATGTGTTTGTCTCCCATTGTCTAACTTGACTGAATGTTTTTTATATATGCAATATTTTCTTTGATCATGATTATTTTCAGTACTGTCTTATTAAATGAAAAAGGGTTTGGGGGTTTCTGCAGAGTTCTGCTGCAGCAATATGAGGACATAGTGACAGACAATGCGTTTATGTTAAAGGAATTGTATTAAGTAGCTCTTTTTTACCCAAATTAATTTTGTACGCATCAGGAATACTATCTAGGAGCTTAGTTTGGAATAACAACATTTTATTATGACAAAAGTCTGGCAATAGATACTGGAATGCTAAATACATTAGTTATCCTTGTACATGTATTAAGAACGCAAGCTTTTAAGAAAAAAAAAACTGAATCTCTTTCAACAAATAAAGATTTCATAAAACATGACTGTTTCTTATGTCCTTGCATGATCTTTCTGTATCTCAGCTGTAGCACATTATGAGCCAAGAGAGTTTGTGTGGAGCCTCAGAGAGACTAAAGCCTACGCATTCATCAATTATCAGATTAACTGGAACTGAACTTGAACACACTGATATCAAATCACCAAACAGAAAGAGTTGAAAACGCACACAGGAAAGAAACTCTGTTGTCTAGCTTACACCACTCTCCAGAAATAGGCTGTGAATGAACAGCATAAACAGAAAAAGAGTTGGGGATTCTCATTTTATGTCCAGATGATGAAATGCAAATGAATAAATGATGGAAAAAGTGCCGGTGCTTGATGCTCTGATGAGCGTCAGGTTGCAAATGCTTCTCAGGCGTGGAACTCCATCCTCCTTAAAAGCAGATTCCCAAATGAACACATCCAGGATGATGCCTTGAGGTTGTGAAACGGAAGTAATGTCAGGCATTGTCTTGGTGTTCCTCCTCCATTCTACAGGCATAAACAGAAACAGCGTTAGTGGCTGTGTGTCACCCTTAAATTTCCCCCCTTGTTTCCCATTTTCCAAGACCCATAAAGCACTTCTCAAATTTGTGTGTACGAGGGACATCCAAAAAGTTTCCACAGTTTTATATTTTCATTGGAAATGGTGAAGGTAGGAGAAGTAGTAATTGGGCATTAAAATGTTGGTACGACGCTGAGAATATTGCATCTCAAATGAAAGTGACTATGTAGAAACGTGATGTCATTTCTTTTTGAAATTCTTTATAAGCAGAGTTTAAAAAGAGCACGGAAACCTTTTAAACGTCCCTCGTATGACTAAGCACACCTACACAGTTTGAGCTGGTTATGTAGGGGCCTATCTGGCTGGGTCCTTATCAGATTCCTCCCATAAAAAAACAAAGTCAGGGAAGATGAGGCTTTTATTCAAGGCTTATGATCTCGTAACATGGCAACCATTTCAAGAATGTTTTGTTCTCTTCTGACCATATGACAAATGATAATTTACTTCCTGGTGGGGTTGAGTTCAACCAGTACAACAGAGCAAAATTTAATAGTATATTCCAAGGCTTACAATTGGGAACAATTACAAAGTACAAACAAGTAGATCAAATACTAGAAATCTAAATGACCAGCATGTTAGAGAAGTACTTGTCAAGCAGAACATTTAACTGAATGGTCAAACACACATCTATCCAGAAATTTTCTAAACCAGGGTATTCCAGTACAGATTCATGTCGTGCAAGCATCCAGAGTTGGTACCTGTCTTGATCATGATACTCCCAAGATGAAGTCTGACCTGCAGCTTTACAGTGGACTACTGTGAGTGAGAAGGTCAACAAGTAGAATTTTTGAGATGGATGACAAGGTAATGAACTTCGCACTGATGCTCACTTTCAATTTTAGGTATTTGGGTTCAAATCATGCTTAATCTCACTGCATATGTGGAGTGTATCAAGACTTGTTATTTCATATTTTCAATCTGTAATCTTTGGATTCTGCCCTTATCCAGAAGGTGTATTGTAGATATCAGTTTGGCTGCTGTCTTTACATTGTCCTTCTGTAAGTGTGAACATGTGCATGAATGTGCCTCATTATAGACTGGTTTCCAGAGTAAGTAACAAGTGCTATCCAATACTGTGAGGATGAACTGTCGCATAACCATGCAATCAAAAGTGGGGGTTAAGTAAATGGAACAATATTTTGATAGGTGTGGCATTGTAGTGACAGCACTGCGTCACAGTTTCTGGGTTCATTTTTCAGTACCCATCTTAGTGGTGTTTGTATGATGTTCCTGTTACAGGCCAGAAATGTTCTGGAGTTGGGTGGCCCAGAACAGAGGCAGTCAGTCATCACACACCCTGAAGTGGGTCATTGTACTTTAGAAGATGTCTCATCTGCTGGGCAAAGGGGAATCTGTCATAAATCTGCTTCACAGCCAGTAGGCAGCACTAAGCATTGCAGTGCCACCAATTGAACTTCAGAGCAAAGATGCTAACCATATCTGCCTCAGCTTTCTCTGGTGATTCCCAAGGATGTTTTGTTCTGTGTATGAGAGTTCTCTGTAATAGAACCTTCTCCAGGGCCTGTTCACATCCTTCACCTTCTACTTCTTCTGAACACTCAATCACTTTTAATAAACAACACGGCTGAAGAACTTGAATAGAGGGATTTTTTAAGGATCAGAGAGATAAGGAGGTTTAAGAGTAACGTGACTGTGCCCTTTATGTTTTTTTGTGTAAAACTATTGATCAGTATTAATAATCAGCTGAACCAGTATAGATCATACTTGGGCAACTTTAAAGTTTAAATTTAGCAAATGCAAAATGTTACACACAGGAACTAAAAATGTCAGATCTGAATACTCAATTGGAGGTTTGAAACTTGAAAATACACCTGATGAGAAGGACTTAGAAGTCATAGCGGACTGTCACTGTCCTACATTCAGACAGTGAATGGAAGCGGTCAAGATGGCTAATAGGATGTTAGGTTATACAAGGTGTGAAGTACAAGTAAAGGGAGGTCATACTTCAACTATATAATGCACTGGAAAGCTGTGTGCCAATCTGGTTTCCATGCTACAAAAAGGACAAAGTAAAGCTACAGAAACTTAAGAGAAGAGGAACTACACTCACCTAAAGGATTATTAGGAACACCTGTTCAATTTCTCATTAATGCAATTATCTAATCAACCAATCACATGGCAGTTGCTTCAATGCATTTAGGGGTGTGGTCCTGGTCAAGACAATCTCCTGAACTCCAAACTGAATGTCAGAATGGGAAAGAAAGGTGATTTAAGCAATTTTGAGTGTGGCATGGTTGTTTGTGCCAGACGGGCCGGTCTGAGTATTTCACAATCTGCTCAGTTACTGGGATTTTCACGCACAACCATTTCTAGGGTTTACAAAGAATGGTGTGAAAAGGGAAAAACATCCAGTATGCGGCAGTCCTGTGGGCGAAAATGCCTTGTTAATGCTAGAGGTCAGAGGAGAATGGGCCGGATGATTCAAGCTGATAGAAGAGCAACTTTGACTGAAATAACCACTCGTTACAATCGAGGTATGCAGCAAAGCATTTGTGAAGCCACAACACGCACAACCTTGAGGCGGATGGGCTGCAACAGCAGAAGACCCCACCGGGTACCACTCATCTCCACTACAAATAGGAAAAAGAGGCTACAATTTGCACGAGCTCACCAAAATTGGACAGTTGAAGACTGGAAAAATGTTGCCTGGTCTGATGAGTCTCGATTTCTGCTGAGACATTCAAATGGTAGAGTCAGAATTTGGCGTAAACAGAATGAGAACATGGATCCATCATGCCTTGTTACCACTGTGCAGGCTGGTGGTGGTGGTGTAATGGTGTGGCGGATGTTTTCTTGGCACACTTTAGGCCCCTTAGTGCCAATTGGGCATCGTTTAAATGCCATGGACTACCTGAGCATTGTTTCTGACCATGTCCATCCCTTCATGACCACCATGTACCCATCCTCTGATGGATACTTCCAGCAGGATAATGCACCATGTCACAAAGCTCGAATCATTTCAAATTGGTTTCTTGAACATGACAATGAGTTCACTGTACTAAAATGGCCCCCACAGTCACCAGATCTCAACCCAATAGAGCATCTTTGGGATGTGATGGAACGGGAGCTTCGTGCCCTGGATGTGCATCCGACAAATCTCCATCAACTGCAAGATGCTATCCTATCAATATGGGCCAACATTTCTAAAGAATGCTTTCAGCACCTTGTTGAATCAATGCCACGTAGAATGAAGGCAGTTCTGAAGGCGAAAGGGGGTCAAACACCGTATTAGTATGGTGTTCCTAATAATCCTTTAGGTGAGTGTATGCTGACTCCACGACTATGAGGTATGAACTATGAGGGAGGACTGAGCAAGCATTGTTTAAGGGGGTGACATAATCAAAGTGTTTAAAATTAGGAACAGAATTAGTATGGTGGATGCAAGCTGTTATTTTAAAATGAAGTACATTATCATATATGTGCTAGATAAAAGAACTTTGGGAACTTTCAACACTAGACTTGTTATTTTGGAGAAATTAGATAAATAGTAATGATGAGGTTTGTTGGCTGAATGGGCTATACTTGACAAAATCATTTTAGCCTTCTCATGAAAGATTGAAGAGAGGCCCAAGCTCAGTTATGGAGCACACTCTGGACCCCTTGGAGGTCATAGCAAAGGAGATTTGAAACAAATCTGAGTGCCATTATGAACAATGCTACACACTCTCTCTCTGACACGCTAACACTGAGGACTTTCAGCCAACAAATTATTCAGCAGAAGTGTGTCAAGAAACGCTACGTGGGTTCCTTTAAAATAACAGCAATATTTCTGCATAATGACTTACTGTGATTGTGACAGCCATCTACAGTTAAGTTCTTAACTTGAATGTCTGACCATGCAACCTGCAATGTGTCACCACTCTCTGGGGTGATGATAAACATGACTCTATTAAAGTTAATTTGAATCAATATAAAGCACAAATCATTGCACTTGATGTACATGTTACTCCTGTTTTATGGTCTCATTACTTGAAACCTTATGGAAAGAAACCCAAAGAACACTACAGTATAGTTAGCATATAATAGGAAAATGCATGTGAATCTATAGGAAAATCTTAAAAAGGATTACAAGGGCAGTAATAAAGTAAATGATAAATAACTGAAACCCTAGCTTCCCCATTTATTATTTGCTATCTTTATCTGTCAGGGGGAGGGCATGACTGCCATTAGCGGCTCTACATTCCTAATCCCATGAGGTGGCTTAACTTGCGTTGTGTGACACGTTCTTTGTGAAGGCCTGGGCAATGAGGTGTGAGACACTTTTCAACTTTTTGCAATGAAAAAAAAACCTTTGTAGTAAATTTAATTGAAGTTAGGCTGTGCATCATTTGAATGCAGCCCAGGCAATGGGATTTATCAACCATTAGTGGTCATTGATCTGAATCATTAAGGTGGATTTTAAACCCATGAAATTCCCCTTCTGAATGTGTCACTGCTCAGAGACTAACTGGTAACTTTGTTTCTGTTCACCTAGATAGACTTCTGTTCTATGTGGTTGTTGCTATATATAAGTCACAAATTATTTCAAAGTATACAATTTGTTTCAGATACCCTACATAAAAGTACCGACTAATGCTAGGATTTCTTGGAAAAAAAGGATATATATTCTGTACTCATCCACCATTCAGCACATGACTTGTGCTAAACAGGTGTCATCTCATTCAGGGAATCCAGGCACATAACATGAATATGCGACACTAGCACTGAGGACTTTCAGCCAACAAGTTATTCAGTAGAAGTGTGTCAAGAAACGCTACATGGGTTCCTTTAAAATAACAGCAATATGTCTGCATAATGACTTAATGTGATTGTGACAGCCAAGTCAAAACTTTTCTGTTTAATTTTCTTACTCTATAGTCATCCAGTGTGTGTTCAGACTAAAGTATGTGTGTATATGTATTTTTCTATTTACTTATCTGACTATTTATGTGTTTATTTATTTAAAGAGCTTCTGTAAAAAGCCAAATTTCACCTTTGGGACAAATTAAGTTCTATCTGTCTATCTAAAACTCCAAGTTCTTGAAGCTGTGTAGCAATAGTGGTAACCACTATGCAACAATGCTGCCTATAAAAGCCAAATATTTACTAAAAAATAAATTATAGAGGGCCACAGCCAGCAGCCAACACCCCAATCAAATATTTTGATTGAATAATAAAATAATTAAACAACATAAAGAGGTAGCATCAAAAAAAATATATATGGGCAACGATAAATATTCATTTCTATGAAATTTATTAAAATGCAGGTGACAAATAAATGAAAAGTCAAATATGGTAAATTCTAAACAAAGCCAAGATGGTAATTTTTTCAGAAATCTAGGGGCATCCCTGAAACTGACTTTCAAGGTTTTTAGTTTCGCTGTAAAACTAAAGAGAAATCCCAAAAACTTAATTTGAAGAAAGGAGGAACTGATAGCCCTTATCTTGAAGCAGAATACACTCAGTTGACACACTTCTGCCTTGTTATGAAGATGTATTATGAAACCATAACGCATAAGCACATGCCAAGCAGCGATGAAGGGAACGGAACTCAAGCTACATTTCCCAAACACATTAAGCTTACATTTTCTACTGTATTAAAGTTGCTTCCAATCCAATTTTACAATTAAAAGCAATTTCTGTCCAATAGGATAGTTTTAACTGGAGATTATGATGGCTAAATACTGTACACATCATTATTTAAAAAAAAAGAAACAGAACTACTGCTGGATAGCTTTGTGACAAATTTCCAGAAGTGGATGATGATCGTAGGACATGCTTGCAATCAACAAGCACAAGAAGACTATCCAGGAGACAAACTAAAAAAGTAGATGTTTTTTGTTGTGGCATTGTCCAAAAGGAAATTGGGGCAGTTCACCTTTCGATTTCTGTAAAGACAGAATGGGTACGGCTTTAGATGTCCATCTTGTCCTGTTCTAGTGATTGATTATGATTGCCTCTTAAAGGGTAGCAGAGGATCCATGGGCCTCTCTCTGAAGCCTTAAGTCATCTTTAAACTATTATCTTAGGCCCTCTCTGGACTATTCAGCCATGCATGCTCAGTATGATTGTTGAATCCTTTGTTTCTAACTGCACTTTGTAGGACTGAAAAATGCATCAAGCACAGGGCGAGCGTGATGAAGACTACTGTTAATGAATTCCTCTAAAGGTGATCACACCATTGCACTGGAGCTCCATTGTATGAAGAAATGTAAGTATCAAAACCACTCTAGTCTGTGATGTTCATTTCAATTCAAATAATCACAGAGTGGACCAGCAGGGTATTTCTGCAGATGGCCAATCTCCAGAAAATGTTGCTTCTGTCAGAAGTCCTGCAGGTGTGTAAGTGTTCACATAGTCTGTGTAAGTCATGGTTTACTTCCAATTCTTTTTGTCCAAGATGATAGCACTATCTATTGCTGCATTTTTTTCAACCTTGAGAAAAAAGTTTTTTGTTTTATTTTCAAAGCAGAATTTGATTAAAGTTTACATTAAGGCACTGGGTTATATTAGGTTTAAGGTTATAGTAACTGACCAAAGAATTACACAAATCTTTCCACCAGTAATACTTATTATTTGAAAAGCACATATTGCTCTGATTCACAACATATATATATATATATATATATATATATATATATATATATATATATATATATATATATATATACATGTTGTGGTGGATAGCCAGAACACTCCTGTGATGGAAGGACCGGGGTAGAGGACAGGTGCACAGCAATACCTCCCCTGAAACACGAGAGGGCACCCCCCCCCTCCGAATTGCAAGATGGCACCTAGACAGTTCCAGAGCCCTGGACTGCAGCACCTGTGCCACACCTGGAAGTGCTGCCAGAAGAGGATCCGGATTCACCTGCAGTATCTCCAGGTGCCTATGAAGCATATCCGCCACACTCCGGAGTGCTGCCAGAAGAAGATCAAAGAGCACCTGGAGCACTTCCAGGTGCACTTCAAAGGAGGCCACCTCACTACATTCGAGGAGCCAGAGTCGGGAGGTGGAGGACAAAGCTTGCGTGAAGAGGAGTGGAGGCGGCAGAAGAGAAAGAGAGAAAAGGAAGGAAACGAAGAAGAGAAGGGACTGAGCAGTATTGCGTGTTGTTTACTGTGTACTGTGCTCTGAAGTGGGGAGCTTGTGAATAGAGCTGCCCCACGAGGAATGAATAAAGCATGTGCTTTTGGACTTGTGTCTCTGTGCCGGGTTCGGGGAGTGGTACGGCCCCCGTATTTCCACAATGTTAATATAACCATTCAAATTCACATTGTTCATGATACTGTGGAAATCAAAAGTCTGCACATGCTTTCTAAAATGACAGCTGTTGTTGATGTAGAGGCTGAAATCAAGAGTAACATTTCTTGCCATTTATAAGATCATGTAGCCAACACTATTTAACTAAAAATGGACTAATCAAAATTTAAAACTTTTAATTTCATTGGCTGAATAATTGCACAAACATTTAACTGATATTTAGTGAAGAAAACCTTTGCTTTGATTAAAGTGATACTTCTGTTTAAATGGGTAGCCTTAAATATTCCAAACTCATCCACCTTTCTTTGCGGAAGAGTTGACTTTGCACCAAATGTGTCTCTTAGAATTAGAATTAAGTTGTGTACCTTGGTCTTTTTAAACCATAAAATATCTGGTATGGATGAGAGAGACAGAATGTTTCTTCTTGCAAAATTTATATGAGCTTGGATAATTTGGGAAAAAACGTCCTGCTACTCAGACTCGTGGGGATTACTCAACATGGTTGTGATACGCAGGGTTGTAATACTTATATATATATATTTTATAAAATTGATTATCTTGTTTCAGTGTCAGCAGTGAACAGTCAGTTCTTGGAATTAATGTGCTGAAAGGTAGAAAAATGGGATCTGAGTGAGTTTGACAAGGGCCAAATTGTGTATGGCTACATGACTGGATCATCTACAAAATGGCAGGTCTTGGTATGCAGTAGTTAGTACCTACTTAAAATGATCCAAAGATGAACAACCAATGAACTGGCGACAGGATCACATAGGCAGTGAAAACTAGCCTATCTGGTCTGATCCCTCAGAAGAGCTACTATAGCACAAATTCCTGTAAAAATGTAGTGCCGGCTATGAAAGAAAAGTAGCCACAGACAAAAACCACCTTGAATGGGCATGTGTGTGTTAGAACTGGGCTACAAAACAACCGAATAAGGTGGCCTGATCTGATGAATCATATTTTCCTTTGGATCATATGGACTGCCTATGTGTCATTTACCTGGGTAAGAGATGGCACCTGGTTGTACTATGAGAAGAAGTCAAGCTTAGGGCAATCTTTTGAGGGACATTTTGGGTCCTGGAAGACGACATATACCCCTTCATGACAACGGTATACCCTGATAGCAGTAGCCTCTGTCAGTAGGATAATGTAGCCAACCACACTACAAAAATTATTCAGAAATGTTTTGAGGAATATAAGAAAGAACTTAAAGTCTGGATTTGGTGACCAAATTTCCCAGATTCCAATCCAATTGAGCATCTGTGTAATGCACTGGAAAAACAATTCTGATCCATGTAGGCCCCACCTCACAACTTACAGGACTTGATGGATCTGCTGCTAATGTCTTGGTGCCATTTAACACAGGACACTTTCAGAGGTCTTTTGGAACCCATGCCGGGGCAGGTCAGAGCTGTTGTGGTAGCATAAGGGGAACCTACACAATATTAGGCAGTTGGGTTTAATGTTGTGGCTGGTTGGTATATATAGCCAGTTTTAAACATACTGTATGTATACTATGTGTTTATCACAAGGAATATTATGCAGAAAAAATATTACACTTTTCTAGCAATCACCCCTCATTGCATAAATGGAGTTGTGTTAAGACTCTGTTCAGAAAGATTTACATCCATTATAATCCAAAGAATACTACTTCCTCATTTGCCATATATTGCCTTTAATTTCTGTATGTCTAATAATTTCCCTCTGATGATGTCTCCTGGTAGGGGCTGAAAGCTTAGGAACAAAAAACTGTTTTAAGGTACGTAATTTATTTGTAGGAGTTTGCATGTTCTCCCGGTGTCTGCGTGGGTTTCCTCCGGGTACTCCGGTTTCCTCCCACTGTCCAAAGACATGCAGGTTAGGTGCATTGGCGATACTAAATTGTCCTTAGTCTGTGCTTTGTGTGTGTGTGTGTGTGTGTGTGTGTGTGTGCCCTGCGGTGGGCTGGCACCCTGCCCAGGGTTTGTTTCCTGCCTTGCTCCTTGTGTTGGCTGGGATTGGCTCCAACAGACCCCCGTGACCCTGTAGTTAGGATATAGCAGGTTGGATAATGGATGGATAGAATTTATTTGTAGATTACTAGCTATAGATATGCAAACTGTATCACAGATCTTCGCTTCCACATATATCTCTATACTGTATACAGTAATCCCTCCTCAATCGCGGGGGTTGCGTTCCAGAACCCCCTGCGATAGGTGAAAATCCGCGAAGTAGAAACCATATGTTTGTATAGTTATTTTTATATATTTTAAGCCCTTATAAACTCTCCCACCCTGTTAACATTATTAGAGCCCTCTAGACATGAAATAACACCCTTTAGCCAAACGTTTAAACTGTGCTCCATGACAAGACAGAGATGACAGTTCTTTCTCACAATTAAAAGAATGCAAACATATTTTATCTTTAAAAGAGCGCCATCAGGAGCAGAGAATGTCAGAGAGAGCGCTCGCTAAGGAAAGCAAACAATCAAAAAATCAATACGTGCTTTTAAGTATACAGAAGCACCACGATAAAGCGGCATTTTGTAGAGGAGCCTCCGTGTCCTCTGTGCAAACAGCCCCTCTGCTCACACTCCCTCTGTCAGGCAGAGAGAGCGAGAAAGATAGAGAGAAGCAAACAAGCACAGCGCGGGAAGCATATCTTATACCATTGAGGAGTTTTAGTTAATATGTAATACATGCTCTGATTGGGTAGCTTCTCAGCCATCCGCCAATAGCGTCCCTTGTATGAAATCAACTGGGCAATCAAACTGAGGAAGCATGTAACCTAAATTAAAAGACCCATTGTCCAGAAAGCGTAACCAGCAAAAATCCATGATATATATTTAGATGTGCTTACATTTAAAATCCGCAATAGAGTGAAGCCGAAAGTCGAAGCGCGATATAGCGAGGGATTACTGTATAATCTTCATTTGGATCTTGATCTTTGTTTGTCCATGAATGAATTAGAAGAAGAAGCACTAGATCGCAGTAGAGAGACAGGTAAAACATAGGCATTGCATTAAGAATCTCCTCCAGGCTTATACCACTGAAGACTGTAGTAATCCAGTCACACCTCAAAACACAGACATTCAAACTAAACAAATTGTTGTGCTTTAAATTAACTAAAGAGATCTTCATTTAGATCTTGATCTTTGTTTGTCCACGAATTCCACGCATGCGTAGACCACCTTCCAGTTTAGTATGTTGCTATTACTCACGGATGTCAACAATGTGCCGGAATAATGCAAGGGGTGGTGGGCAGTGTTACGCTGGTTAGCTCCTGAGGCCTGGTTAGAGAATGAGATTGCCAAAGATAAAAGGTATGCGCCTACGTAACATATGAATGAAAGGAAGACAGTGGGTAAAATGAATGACAACGTAACAGCACGTTCCGGAAATTATTATTGTTACGTTGTAGCCGGCGAGTGCTACAATTGTACCGTGGCTTGCTCATATGTCAGTGAAGTGATCCCTATTTATGCTTTAAAGAGCCTGGACACCTATGTGTCCCCCTTTTATAACCATTGCTCCGTGTATATTGCCTTACTCTTTGGATTGCCACAAAGCAACCAGAGAGATTGGAGAAAGGTTGAGAAGAGATCGTGAGAGGAAACGACAGCATCGTGAAAATGAGACGGACTGACGGACCACATAATTACGATTCGGACAGTGATTCCGAGTAGGCCGTTCCTATCGAATCAATATCCAAGGGTTTTCTTTTGTAATTTTGTTTCCCTTATAAAAAATCATAATGCTGTGTGACGAAGGGCTCAGTTCATGACTGGCAGCCGTGTTTAAACAGGGAGCCCTTCACAGACAACTTTAACATGCGCAACGTAGTTGGGCACACATGGCTAGTATAAATATATATTGTCACACACGTGTGCATAGGAGTGAGCTGAATGGACCAAATAAAGGTAATTCCATGCCAGGCCAGGAGGTGGCAGGATGCGCTAAATCTTCCTCTGTTGTCTCTAAAGGCCAAATTCAGGAAATTCTGCCTGATTCATCCCCGACGACATCACTTCTGGTTCTGGCTCCAAGGATGACATCACTTCCAGTTCCAGCTCCAAGAATGATGTCACTTCCAATTCTGGGCCTAAGGCTGACGTCACCTCCGGCCGCCTGCCTTAAAATGCCAAACAACTGGAATGTACCTCAGTTCACTCTTGGACTCCAATCTATGCACTCCAGTCCGACTTTTCATACCCTTTTGCAGCCAGAGATAATATACGGGTGGCTACCCCAAACCTTTTTGTTTGATTATTTCACATTATATATATATATATACACATGCACCAAACCGTTTAGGACATTTATTTAAAAGAAATTCACAGCAGCCCATTACTGCACCTAAGGTTCTGAAATAAATTAGGCCGGTGCAGGGATGAGCCATTAACCTATGTACTACCTTTTATAATTTAGCACTATCAAAACATTATACAGTGTCAGGGATGCCAGGGGCAACGACCCGGCCGGGACGCCGTGAGGGACCGAATGTGGGTCTGCGCTCACCCTGGATCACGTGGGGGCCGCCACCCTGGTTGCTTTGGAGGCCAAGGGTTGAGGGCATGGAAGCCCCACCCTGCAGGGGCCCATGCTTACCACCAGGAAGCGCCCCAATGCCTTGGGGACCTGTTACCTCAGCACTTCCACCACACCCCGAAGTGCTGGGGGGAAGATTTAAAAGGACACCCGGAGAGCTGCTGGGAGAGCAGCCGGCACTTCTGCCACACTGGGGCTTGGCCAACGGGGGAGTGTCGGGAACACCTGGAGCTCATCCGGGATATGGATAAAAGGGGCCGTCTCCCTTCATTCAGGGCTGGAGTCGGGTGGAGGAAGGAAGAGGCACGAGAGGAGTGTGGAGGCGGCCAGAGAAGAAGGCAATGTGTGGCCAGGATTGTGTGTTGGGGTTTGTCAGTGCAGGATTTACGTATAAGCTACACAAGCTATAGCTTAGGGCCCCCGCCTTCTTGGGGGCCCCCAAAACAAATCGTATTTGTCACTTACATAGAATATCTGGACTTATAAAGGGCCCATGTCTCAAATAGCTTAGGGCCTTATCAAGTCTAAATCCAGCCCTGGGGTTTGTGGTGCACGTGACTGTGTCTGAGTGACGAAAAACTTGTAAATATTGTAGATAATAAACGTGTGGTGGTGAAAAACAACATGTCCACCTGTCTGTGTCCAGGCCGGGTCCACAACAGATTCATGTAAAACAGCACTGCAATAGGAAAACAGAACTGTACCAGGGCTTAAATCACTTCCTGGTATAACAGTTAACAATGGATGCACATTGTATTCAAAACAAAAACCTCACTGAGGTGACCACCTTTACATTATTTAAAGTGGCAGCATTTTTCAGATAGATAGATAGATAGATAGATAGATAGATAGATAGATAGATAGATGCTTTATTAATCCCAAGGGGAAGTTCACAATTTGTATTTTCTCCTAATATTGTGCCCTCTGTAGTCCATTTCTGGGCTAAATAAAAATACCATATGATCAAATGTCAGACTTTCACAGTATAGCTCAGCATGTGGCATACAAGTTAGATACAAGTCCAAAATCCGTAAAGGGCATCTACAAATGTCTTGACCTTTTCCAAGTAAACGTGTTCATGTTGAGCGGCGTGTTTCTGCCTTAAACAAGTTACAGCTGGCAGGGTTCTGATTAAAACGCAGTTAAATGCCACCTTTCTCCGCATCGAAGAGTGTTTTATCAAATTACTACATTCTGACTCTACTTTTGTCTGGCACAATCTTGAACAGCCCTGGCGACCAAACCGCGGGCCAAATGTACCCTGCCTGTTGGCTTTTACTTCACAACAACTGAGCTGCACTCAATGCTACTTGCCAAACTGGCTTACTCGACATTTAGGCCCATGAGATATATCAATAAATCTTTTATTTTAAATCCATACTAAAACCCCAGATATTTTTTTCTAAACAGTTTGAAGATATTAAAACAGTCATGGAAAGAAAATTACAGTACAATTATTCACTTTGCTTGTGCAGCCTATAAAGAAACCACCTCAATAGGAATGTTATTATAAAATGTCATTGAAAATGGACTTTATTTAAAATGATTGCCCTGGTTTTGTTTTTGTACCTTTTTGAAACCTAAAATATGACAGAAAAGATGAGTTTTTTTAACGACTGTAGGGCAAACTAAGATCTAATGGGCCTCAGGTGGTAGGCAAGTGTGTGTACAGCAGGGGTGTTGAACTCCAGGCCTGGAGGACCGCAGTGGCTGCAGGTTTTCATTCTAACCCTTTTCCTAATCAGTGACCAGTTTTTACTGCTAATTAAATTCTTTTTCCCTTCATTTTAATAGCCCTGTTTTTAAGGATTTTGTTCTCTCAATTCTTTTCTTCATCCAATGGCAGCCCGACGCAAATGAGAGGTGAAACAAGCCATCAGTTGACCAGCTAAATTAGTGCTTCAAACTCCAACCAATTTCACTCCAACCACTTTTTTAATGAGAAGCCAATTCTTGCTGTTAATTAAAGCCGTTATTTAATTCCATGACTCATTCCTACTCTCATTCTGCCACAGCAGACATTTCCAAAACTGTTGATTTTCTGTTTTTTCTAAGAACACCATCAACATGTCTTGATGACCTGAGAGATCATCCTTACTGAGACCTTCACTTTTCTTCATTTTTAGATACTATGTGATGGGCACAGGTGAGCTGGTCAGGTGACGGTTAGTTTTGTGTCTCATTATTGTTTGGCTGATAATTAAGGAAAAAGAAACAACTAAGGGGCCTGAGTCAAGTTAATTAAAAAGAAGGCAAATGAAGTTAGTTAGCAGCAAAAACTGGTCACTAATGAAGAAGATGGTTAGAATGAAAACTTGCAGCCACTGCGGCCCTTCAGGACAAGAGCTGGAAACCCCTGGTGGTCTAAGGCAAGGCAAGGGATTAGGGAAAGTTTAACTGATTAAGATGAAAGGCCAAGTCATGCTTTTTGTTTAAGAAAATGTTATTCAAACAGCTGCCCATGCACCTCCAAATTATTGTGTTTGTAATGACCTGTCCAGAAAAATTTAAGTGAACATACAAATGGTAGTATGTACATGTACAAACTGTTTAGTAGATGCTGTCTCAAAAAAAGTAATATGAAAACTACAACCATTCACTTTCACATATGGGTATGTGTGTGCGCAGTTCTGTGAAGTATGTGGGTGTCAGACACCTTGTGCATATACCACACGCACTAACACTTTCGATTAGGTTCCATAACTACTGTAGTTTAAATATATATTTACTGAATATGTTTAATCCACTTTCAGAATTACGTGGGACAAGAGCTGTCCCAACAAGAATGAACAATGGATGAAACTCAACTCAATTGTGAAGCCCACTCAAGCACATACAGTTATTTAAAATCAAGAATCATCCATAATTTTAAACACAATAGGGTATCTTTTTCCCCACTGTGTTATGGTAGATAGAATTGGATTCTCTCAGATGAGTTAGACATTGTTATATTGTTATATTATTATATATTGTTATTGTTATAATCATGTTAGAGAGTTGGAAATTTTTGTGAATTCAGAAGTGTCCAATAAATAAGTAGAAATTGTATTCAACTAATGTCTGACCATGAGCTGTTCACAAAATATATCATAAAGTGGTGCAAGTGAAATTAAAATCTTCACCCGGATACATTTTGGAAATCTAAAAATTGAAAGCATTTTGTGCATTGTACAATTATGAGGTGACGTACACCTTGCTTTGTACAGATTGATAAGACATTTGTTTTTGATTAAATCACTTCCACTCATTATCTGAAATGATAACCGGAAGGAAGTATCCCATTGCCTCGGATTATATAGTGGTGCAGTTTTTCTAATGTAGTCAAAAGTTGTTGTATATTGATAATTTCTAGATAATATACTGCAGTTTCTAGAGCAGAGACTGGGGAAATGTTAGCAAAGATGACAAGCTTCTAATGTGCAGGTAAAATAACTAATGTATGTTGATAAAAAGTTGCATGCTATTTACAATATTTGGAAGAATTCAGACATATTGCCAATATACAAATCCCCATGGCAATGGCAAAGGGAAATTCAATTGTGACAAAGGGTAGCCATGTCTTGTTCTGTGTTTTAAAGGGAAAAAATGACGACTTGGGTTTTTTATGCAGGTTTCTTGGTATAATAGTCTAATCCATGTTTATATATTAGGATCAAATTCAAATATGAATAATGTGTTATGATTGTATCATGGGCTTTTCTGCATCCAGAGATAATAAGTCAACAGAATGCACTTTTGCTGTTAGGGTATATATCACGTTGAACATACATTAAAGATTTAATAGTAATTGTCTGCCTTTAACAAATCAAGTTTAATTTTGATAAACTATAAAATCAGTCCCATTCTCTCATTTTTGCTATTGTTTCAATAAGTTTTTTATCTTCTTTATTAGCTTTATATCCCTTGTTTCCTTCTGCATATCTCCAGTTACACTGAGTCAGTTAACCAGTTTCTATATTTTGTCTGGACTCTACACAGGTGGTCTGCCTGAACTTTGCATGGCACCACACAAATGCACTTTTACTCAGTTTTGATAAGCAGACTCTAAGTTCACCTGGTATGAGGGAGCATGCTGTGTGTGCTGGTATCTGATAACAACTGGCGCAACATCCATAAACAAAGCTTAATCTTTAATTTTAAACAGACTAAAGAATTTGGTACTAATTTTCTGTGTTGAGTGTATTAACAATATAGCTTAGTGCCACCGAAAATGTCAACTTGTAGCTAATGAGTATGGCAAGTATGAGTACATCACTGTTAATTCCACATCACTGCTGTGTGGCACAGTGGACCAGACGCTGAGCTTTAAAACACAAGGCCGCCATTTCAGTCCTGGCCTCTACAGCACTGTGTAAGACTAAATAAGTAATATAAATTGCCTATACTTCAATTATAAAAAATGATATATTCATGAAAATAAGTAGAGTATATATTTATATTATAATTATTTATTTAGATCTTAACAGAGTATATTTTGATCACCTTGGGTAAAACTTTTACAAACATTAACAACAGTAATGCTAATGATGGCTGGCCTCCGCTGGGTGTCTAAGGAGTCCATTAGTATTGACCACCAAATCTTCTGCTCACTTTTCCTCATTGCTTGAACCTAAACAGGAGAACATCAGTACAATACAATACAATACAGTTTATTTTTGTATAGCCCAAAATCACACAGGAAGTGCCGCAATGGGCTTTAACAGGCCCTGCCTTTTGACAGCCCCCCAGCCTTGACTCTCTGAGAAGACAAGGAAAGACTCCAAATCAGTCTTCAGCTCCAGTTTGTGAAAAGGACTGAAGATCTACCTTTAGAAAGTTTGCCTAACCACAGACAACTAATACAACTACTGCGGACCTCTGACTATCAAATTCTGGGTTTCAACCTATTATAATACTTGAACTAATTTGTAGTACAGAACACTGGTCAACTGGTCATTTTACTTCCATCCATTTTCTAGACATGCCCTTAATCCAGTTTTAGGCCATCAGTAGTCACTGCCTACACTGGCAGCATCAGGTCCATGACATAAACCAATACTGAACAACCAACAATTTTGCCTCATAGTATTTACAGTATGCTAATTTGTAGCTATTATCTAACCTAACACACTTAAATAGAATGTACCCTGAATACACAGAAAAAACGGACTCCGCACAGACAGTTACTGGGTAAGGATTCAGACCCAGTCACCAGGGGTAATGGGGTGACAGCCCTGACTAGAGTACCATCAACCCACCAATTACTTTTTTTTAGGGTATTTTGGACAAATAATGGACCAACAATTAGCATTATTACCTATCAGCTCCAGAGTGGTGCTCCTTTGGGTGCTATCTCCAGCACCACCGTATCACAATAATAAACTGATAAAATAATCAATTCATCCTTCCAGTTTCAACTTATAACTAATAATAATGTACTATATTCTTCTAACTTCTTCCAGTGCTATATGCTTATGGTGTATATAAAGTGGTTTTATGCAATAGCTTAGCAGAAGACAAGTAAATAAACATCATTAGCAAAAGATTGCGACTGTTACCTTTTCCTTACCTAGAATCTACAAAAGCATTCTTGTAGATACACTCGTTTTTATCACTCCTATGCTCCATACATCATAAGAAAGGATTCTGAAAACCGTAAAAGACCTTTCACAGAACTGTAAAAACCAAGAGCTGGCTCCTTTATAAATTCTGTTTTTGGATCTTTTCTAATAGCTGCTGCCATGGGACGTTGAGATTTTTGTTTGTAATCATGAGTCTGATTAATGCCAGAACTTGTATGAGTAAGTGTGAGGGGTGTAAGAGTGCTGGCTCTGTGATGGCTGTCTGAGACCATGTTTGTGAATTAACAAGTTCCACAGAATAAATGGATGCTAGACTACTCAAACTTTGAACAAGAATGCATCCATAGCTTTCTACTAAATTTCTATTTGTTGTTAGGCACAGGAATCCCAGCAATGTTGGTATCTGCCATTATTGATTAGAATTTTATTCAGTCAGTTTCTTCCATCTACTTCTTAAAATATTTAAGAAAAGGAATGCCATTGTAGGATTAAAACTTTTTGCATTCATTTTTCAAAGGGTACTTAGCAGTAGTGGTGTTAGACAATTAACTGGCCTTTCCAAGTATGAAACGCGAACAGTGCTGGCAGAGCAAAAAAGGTGCTCTCCTCGCTCTCTGATATTTGTTTAATTCAATGTCAATTTGAATGTTCATTACTAATGTCAATAAATCATCAAAGTAACATGTATGCACATACCCTCCTGTTTTTTAACTTGCATATGTATTGTATCCAGCCTGCCACAACTGACAACTTACAATCAGAGAAAAGCACCTAACTTCATAATAAACATTATGATGAAAATTAAGTTGTATGCCATATATAGTATAGGACTTAAGGCAGGGCAGCCTCATTGTAACTGCAATGGACCAATTTAGAGTTGACAATCCACAAAAAGTACAATGATAATAATTATTGATATTAAATAAAACAAGTTAGAATGTGCTCTATTGTAATTATGACAAAAATTCCAAACATTAAATGCATCAAAACAGCTGTGCATCTGTGAGGTTTCCAAAATTCTACAGCTAAATGGAAAAGCCTCAGGAACTGAGCATGATACATAAAACAAGAAGGTCCACAGCTGAAGTATTTCTGTTTTAGACTTTTTACTTAAATTTGAAATAAAATCAGCTTAAACAAATGAAGACAAAAATTCCAGATTTTTATGTTTCTTGTTCTACTTCTTCTCCTTTTGGCTGTTCTGGTTAAGGGTTGCCACAGCAGATCATCTCTTTCCATATCTTTCTGTCCTCTGCATCTTGTTCTGTTACACCCATCACCTGCATGTCCTCTCTCACCACATCCATGAACTTTCTCTTAGGCCTTCCACTTTTAGTTGTTATATTACTAAATCTTCACATGACATCCAGAGTATATATATTTAATACAAAGATGATGAACTTATTTGTCCACTCACTCACTAACTCACTCACTCATCAACAAAAGCACTCTTTACCATTTTGTTAAAAAGGTGAAATTTGGCAGGATTGTACATCTAGGTCAGTAGGTATTTGCTAAGAAAGGACATATTGATATATAAAAAATTTTGGTGTAAACACACAATAGAAAAACTCTTGGCCAGACTTTGTGCGTATTTATGCAGATTGATTGGTGACTCTTCATTGACCTGATAAGAACAAGCATGTGTATGTGAGTGGTCTTCCTGCTTCAGAAAAGGAAGATAGATTTCCTGCACGATCACTATCTCAATAGAGTCTGCTCTTTCTCCTTTTACACACATTTATTTTCCTCAGCTGATAATAATGTGCATGTTACAATAGGTTAACTGACAACTCTAAACTGACCTTGTATGTGTAACTGTGGGCACCTGTATTAAGTGTGTCCTGCAATGGACTGGTGCCACATCCAGAGTTCAGTCCAGCCTTCTGCAATTCTGTATTGAAATAATAAATAAATGATTAAGAAGTTATGGTTAAATTTTTTCCCAAATATCAATCTAATCAATTATTGTTCTTAATGCCTGATTTGAAAAAAAGAAGAATGTATGGAAAAGACCAAAGAATCAAAACAGTTTTGAAGTAGATTAGGTGAAGCATATGCCATTATAACAATACTCTAATGCAGAGCAAATATTTCTCATCTGCTGTAGTGGATTTGATATATTTTTGTTTCAATACAACTAAATATAAAATGTAACGTCCCTTTCTTGCAATTTATTTTACCAGAGTGCCATGTCAGTATCCCAAACAACAAGCATAGCTGCAACACAACAGATATGTGGTTGTTTCGTAGAACTCTTCGAGTCCCACCTATCAATGCCAATCACATTTCTGTGACTGACTAGGCTGTGGTAGTCAAAAAGTCCACCTGCAGAAATGAGAAGCACAGAAAAGCTTTACCCTGCAGGTGTTTTGCATAAGTCATGTTCATGAAAACAGCCAGTAAAATATTACATTTGGCACTGCATGCTGTTAGCCATTTTGCTTCACTGATGTGTCATGTTTGAATGAAAGCAGCTGACAGATTCTGTTTTTTAAATATTACAATGAGCTAGCACATCAATAAAGCGCATAAAGCTCCATATTGGTAATGCAAAGTCACAGCATGTAGGAAATACTTTATTGATAGAGTGGTGTTTAATCAGTTAAAAGTCACAGAATTGGTTTTATAGCTTAGATCATCTTTATGGCATTCTGATTTGCTTTTATAAAGCAATTAAAACAGTGCATTTACCTCTTTATCCATTATTAACAACAGGGTGTGGTGGAAACAGAGCCTATGTCATTTGTCAGAAATCCGCCGTGGAGGAGTGCATCACAAGCCACACACAGAGTGAACCATTGGACTGAGGAGGGACACTTGCGTCCCTAGAGGAAACCTTCATAGAGACTGGGAGAATGTGCTAACAGACAGCAACTATCTAATGTGCTAGAAGGGCTAAAAAACAGACAACAATGGAAAAAACAGTGATAATAAGGCCAAAGCAGAAAGATGAATGTAACTAATTTCAGGAGGAGGTCACAGAATATAACAGTAGTCTGCAGCCTAAAGTTGAATTTTACTTGACTACCTTCACATTAAAAATTTAAAAAATGAAATTATTAAGTGTTTGTAGAATGTAAATACTTCATCCTAAAACTACGTCTGCTTAAAGGCTGTCACAAGAGTGCACCAGCTTGAAAACCGATGGCAAAGCATTGCTATTTTAGTGTGGGGATCTTTTTATAAATATTTTTTCCACCAAGATTTTCATTGTATGCTATTTGAGTCTTGTATTCTGCCCACATCAATGTTACATGTTAGTTTCAATACCTTTTGAATTTAAGACACCTATTTTTATATCAATGGCCTTTTTCTGGATAGTTGTTGTCCCTCCCACAAGACAACCATATGCAGTGTGTTTGTATTTATTGCACATTTAAATTACAGCTGACAAGCATTTTAGGAGAACACTGCCCTTGCTTACTATTTCTGTGGGCTTTCTTCCAAGCAGTCTGTTTCCTCCTATATTTTAAAGATGCACAGGTTAAGCAGATGGAAAGTTTAAAGTGGAAAACGTATTAAGCAATCATACCAATATATTGAGTGTGACTGGGCCAAGTTGCCTCCCATCCATGGTGGTTCTTGCCTTAAAGTCCAATGTTATTGTATAGTGGAACATGAAAGGAATGCTTTAAAAATAATTAACAAAGTTGGGATACTCCACTCGATCAGCTGCAAATCTACATCAGACAATTTTCACAAAAAAAGACCCGACCGGTGATTGTTAAATTAGCCAAAAGTAAAAAACAATCTTTTTAACCCCTGCTTTTCTGAGCTTTATGGTAATTTAGTTTTTTTTTTTTTATAGCAGACTTCCAGCAGTGTAAACAAAGAGCAGCAAGTCGAGGCTTGTTTTGCAAGACACTGGAATATTAGCCTTTACATTAAAGAAAACGGAGTAATAAACTGAGAAAAAGGAATCGGAGGAGTCTCCCAGTGCAATTAGACAAAACGGCAAGAAAATCTACTTTAATGAATGCAGACATTTTATGTTAGATAGACAGCTAAAACTTTATTTATTCATTTTGTACTTTAACTAAAATGGACATCGTCTATGTTTAATTGTCAATATCAATTAGTTAAGTGTGTTAGTGCAGGGGTTTTCTCAAAGTCGGTTCTGGCCCATTGCGGTTGCAGGTTTTTTGTTCCAACCAGATTCATAATCAGGGATAACAACTGATAACACTGATCTCATTTAATTAGCAGGTATTTTTTCACCATCTCTTATTCTACAGTATATTCAGAAAAGCAGAGCATGATGATTTTTACTTTATTAAGACATTTAGAATTATTCTATTTTTGCTATAGATTTAAATGCTTAATTCTCTTTTGTTGATTCCATTATATTTTGCCCTTTCTCTGTGCAGTTTGCTCCCTTCAATGTATCTTAAAAATGGCAATTAAAAACGAGCAGAACAGACACCCAAGCAAACAACACTGAATCGTCAAAGGCTGCAACTACTTCAGCGACAGACCCACTAATTAGTAAATAATGGATTAATTAAACAATTACCCTGGAAAAGCAGAATGAAAATCAAGATGAAAATATTGTTAAAAAAAAGATTATTTCCATATTTTTTTTGCCAAACTTAGTTTTCTAATTTCTATATTGTTCCACAGAATCTGGGAAATAACAGTTCACTTAATCAGCCCAGGAATCCAATTAAAAACAGAAGCTGGTTGTAACAAAAACCTGCGGCCACAGCATTTGAAAATCTCTATAACAATATATATATTCTTAGAGAAATGCTGAAAATGACCTTTTTTATATTAAGTTTTGTTTCAGATAGGTACATTACAGAAAAAATGTAACAATATGACAGCATGTAATTATGAGAAGCATTTTCTTTTCTTTTATGCCATGTGTATTATGGATACATATATTTGTACATATTGTATTAGTTAAAGTATTTAACTAATTTAAAGTATTTTTGGTTCCCAAAAGATTCCTCCACAAGAAGGTTCCAGAAAGAACCTTTATTTATTTAGATCTGTAACATGATCCATACAGTACATAACCACAAATAGATGATAACAAACTCGTGAAATACCAGTGGGTCATGATTTTAAATGACTCTTTCTGCCTATGTCCAGTAACAAAGGCCAAATCTAGGTTTTCTTATTCTATTAGTGTCCTGCTAGATAGCCTTCCATACATTCAAGATTTTGATTTTTTTTTCCTACTTATTAGGAAGCACAAAGTGCCAATGTTATATGCAAAGAACCATTCCCAGCATGAAATGGTGTTTTGTCAGACAAACGTTCAATAAGGAACCACACAACCCAGTAAAGAACCATAAAATGCCATTTAAGGACCAGTATTTTTAGGAGTAGTTTTTATTTTATAAATTTCATTAAGGAGTTTTTTAATGTTACTATATATGAAATTTGAGGCTCCAAAGCGAACAGCTTTGAACTACACTACCGTACAGTATATGTCCAGTCATCTGTGAGAGGATATATTTATCATTTGTATAAACTGAATCTAAGCCAACTCATATGTGTAACCAAAATTCTCAAATAAGCCTTTAAAATAAGAGTGAACAACTACAGTTAAAAATGTTATCATGCTATTATCCACTTACTTTAGCATTCACTTTTCTTGAATCTTTCCTCATAACTCAGTCCCTACAGTCCTAAAGTCGGACACCTATTCTCCAACTGGAGCACACCCAGACGAAGTTACCTGCTCATGGTCATACAGTGCCAGTAGTAGGATTTGAACCCACAACCACAGGGCTTGAAGTTCAAAGCCTTAATTTCTACACCACACTGCCCAATATGTTTAGCAGTCTGCAGCAGATTTACAAAGCTACTGATTTCAGTACTCCATAATACATGTTTTTGTTACTTGCATCTCTCGCATTTTAATTGGCTATAATCCAAACTATTTTCAAACTTGAAACTGTGTCAGCAGTAGAGTGCCAGTCGAAGCCCTGTGAACCCGAGGGGTGTGGACAGATGTCGTCCCTCGTTGCCCATAGCGGTTAGTCAGTATTATTAGACTTTGATTACCTGTGGGTGTCCTCCTTGGTGCCAGTAGCACACAGCCCTTAGTATAACAAATGGTAGCCCTTTGTGAATGTATTACCATGAACTTTTTTAATTCATGGTGTACAGAGCATGCACACTTTTACTTTAATAAATGGCACCCAACAAGTAATAGCACCCATACAGTACCATCAGAGTCTGATGACCAGTCTCCCTTGGTAAAGGAGCGTGTACGCTCTTCAAAAGATGGTGCCCTAGGCCCAATGGACTGACCAGCTTTGGGTAGAGTGGTTAGTACTAACAGGAACTGTCTGTATGGATTTTGCACATTCACCTGTTGTGTCATGTTGCCACTGTAACTTTTAAGGAAAAACACTGACCATGTAACCGAAAAAAGTATATTTAATAAAGTAAATAAATAAATAATAGGAAATTTCTAAATGAATACAACAGCAGGATACGTCTGTCAAATAAATCAAAACTTTCAAATATTGAAATTGCATTCCACATAAGCAGTAAATGACAAATTCAAGCTTAGGAGTAGAACATTAAACAGGATTCATCCTCACACAAGTCAACAACTTCAACTTGACTTTCTTGTTTGTAGTTTTCCAGTTTCTCACAATATCGTTTATGGCGCTGTCCTTCTTTAATATCTTTAATGACAGATTTTGACAATTCTAAGTGTAGCAGCAAGCACCTTGATATTTAATGGCCTTTTCTGCTATCAGCACATTAAGCCATTTGCACAGTGCAGGATGTGATGTTAACAACAGGTCAGCAATCACAACCATCATGCAAATTTGGTGATGCACAGACTAGTAATCACATTTTGGGCCAGGTTTATACTTAACGTGATGCGACATGTGCTCCAGCAGACACTACTGCTACACAAGCGTTGTACTGTTTATACTTGCGCGCGCACTTTACGTAAATCTGGAAGATTCCACCAGGTGGAAGTGCGAGATATTATCATGGTGAGAAAACGTTCAGCTTTGCTGTGTTGTGAATTGCCTGAAACATCTATTAAATTCTGAGGACATCTTGCCACGATATCTCTGAAAAGAATGTTTAATGATTGCATCCAGCTGTCCAAGGGTGCACCCATTCCAGTAAGCATCGGGCACGAGACAGAAATAAAATCCCAGGATGGGGCATCAGCTCATCACAAGGTGAACTCAAGCACATACATGCACTAGCGTCATTTGAGTGTCACCAAATACCCAAACCTTCATGTCTTTAGAAGGTAACCGGAACACACTGTGGAAACCCACCAGGAAAACATGCAAACTCCAGGCAGGGAACACCAGGGATCTGACTCCCTACTGTGAGGAAGCAGCGCTACCTCTCCGTCACCGTGCCACCCCATACATGTAATTATTAAATGAAGTGAACGATTCATCTGTAAAATGTAATATATATATACTTTAATGCCTTTCATCATGAAAGTGATATCAGGTATAAATCTAAGAATGCTAAATGTGCAGAGAGCTGGAATATCATACAGTTAATGTGTTTTGTGTGGTTGCTGCTGCTGTCAGTTCAGGAGGAAGACTCAGAAGCATGTAGTGATTAACAACTGGGTTGGTTTTAAGATGATGTTTACGACGGTCTACTTTAATACTAAAACAAACTGCAAGGTTAAAGTGAACGTTTTGAGATTAAAGCCAAAATTTCCACTTTAATCACAAAATAGACCAAAATAGAATTTTTTTCACAGTGGCTCAAATACACTGCCGAACATTCTGATGCTGTTTTGAAGGTGTAAAAAAATAAAAAAGAAGATGGTATGTGAGACTCTTAAAATGTATCGTGTCATTATGTTGGGGAATACATTGAATATAAAAGCACCACAAATGCATTTGTATGTCGGCATTTTGCTTCACCATGTCGAACCATTCAGACTTCGAAGCACGCATATTCGCATAGAGGCTTTCTGTCACATGTAGACAGTAAACAGAGACTCTGACATCACGATCCAACTTGATCACATTGCGACCCCTGACTTTTTGCTGGAACTGCAACTCGCACACACATCATGTTAATTTCTGAGGACCTGCTTAGAGGACACATCAAATGAACGCTAGGAATGCATGGCTGGGCGTATAGTTTAAACCGGCCCTTGACGGTGCGCAGAGTTGATAATTTTTTGTTAACATGTACAAAACAATAAAATGATGCAAAACAAATAAATGATTGTGATGAAAAAACAGGGATTCAGGAGACAAAAAACAGAGAGACATAGACAGGAACAGAAAAACAGATCTGTGTGGAAAAACATAGCAGTGGCAACATTGCTCCTGTGTTCCTACCACATCCCAAAGATAATTGCCAACTATCATTAGCCCTGTTTCACTAAGTGTGTGTGTGTGCATAAGAGTAGCCCGCAATAGAGTTGCACCTTATTCAGCTCTCAGTCTGTTTCTGCCTTATGTCCTAATGCTGCTGGGGCAACTCTTGCAATTGTGAAGCCAAATAAATGAATTATATGGTTCACTACTGTGTATAATAGGATATGACAGTGGTCACGACAGATTGCGAGTGGATCGCGGACTGGGTTGTGGCGGGTCGAACTTGCTCTATCGATCGCGCTAGATTTATTAAGGGGACCACGCAACCCAACTCTGGAGTTTGTGCTCAATTCACCAATTTTGAGTGGCGCTTTATGGGTCACAAAATCACTACCATAAAAAAAGTGGGTTGCAACACCAGAAGGATTGAGAAACATTGAGCTATACAGTCGAAAGGATGGAACTAACTATATTAAACCTGATTCTTCCATATTCTCATTTTATCAGTCTACATCTTTACTTAGGTGGATTTGTTTGTTTCCGTGAAGTTTATTCTCCAGTAGTTATTTTCTATTACATTTTCTTCCTTTATATTTTTTTGCATTGTTAAGTGCCTTGTAATTGTATGCTCTGTGTTATTTACAGTAAAATAAAGAGTGAATGACTAAAAAACAGAGGCAAAGACCAGCCAAAGTTTCATTTTTTTTCTACTTTATACAATAGATGCATCTTTTTTTCCTTTGTCATTTTTTCATTGCCTAGTATATATTGCTGTCTCTAGTATACAAAGCCTATGAAGAATAAATATGTTATTTCAGCTTTAAAATATTAAATATTATCCTCAAGCAATGCACCTGAGCAGCCTTGGTTCAGCAGACAGCACCAAAGGCTTCTTTCTTCAGAGATGCAGCAGCAGGTCTCTGGTGTCACACACTGATATAACCAAAAGACAGGAACTATGCTGTAGAGATTAACAATGGCATAAAGAATGAGCTGTCAAAAATGAGGGAAATGGACATTTTAGGGCAGATTTCAAATGTGTTCTTTAAGGGGGTCACATTCTAAAGGTGTCCCTTAATGTTGGGGGCATTAGCCTATCCTGGCAGCATAAAATGCAAGGCAGTAATTGTGCTTGGACAGGTGCCACTCCATCGCAGCTGCTACTCACATCCATACATGTCCTTAGATGCAGCCAGTTAACCTAACCTAACCTAGAAAACCATTACCGACGGAACAATCAAACTCCACGTGAAAACCAAACAGGCAATGGATCTGAATTCATGCAGCTGAATGGGTGAGGCACTGAGCATCCAAATTGCATGTGTTGTTGACCAAAATTATCACTCTTGACACGTTCTTGAAGTTCTACTGGGATTGCAACATGCAAGTCTGTAGAACTGCTTTTATCCTACTGCAACTTTTCCTTGCTCATTTACCCAGTTATCTTATATTTGTTTTGTTTTGTGTTTTTATTTTTTGGACAGTTTCTTTCTTTATACTGATTTTGTCAGCCATTGTATTATTTTTGCTGTTTTAAAGGAAGCCTACACAGAGCTAAGTAAGGACAAGAAGCCTTAACCCTCATACTTCACCTCAGGCAATTTTATTTGCTGACAGCCATGACCTTGAAAATGCTTTCTGTTGATGTAATAAAAGGATTTACCACAATCCTGCCAGGAGCTAAACAGAATAAACAGAGACTGGGTTATTTAAAGGTGCAGAGCCCTGTGTGGTCTTAACACTGAATGATACAACAGTGTAAGCTTTACTTGTACTTCCCGTAATCACTTTGAAAAAATTAAAATAGGATCAGGATGCAGAATCTGAATTATAAAAAGGTAGAAGGTAGTTTCAGTACACAAAAGGTAAAAATGAAGTACATTAATGTATGCAAATGAATGTCTATAAACTCTTCATTAAAGTAAAAAATAATAAAAATGCACCAGAAATAAAAATCTGGGCAAAGCCTTCTAAAAGAATAAGGCTCCAGTTCTTATTGGCGATAATATCAATGACCATGGGCCAACAAGGATGACATCAGTTAGTCATTTTTGCCAGGACATGGCTGGGAATTAAAAATGCTGGTAGGAGATATAAAGGAAAAATTAAAAAGCCAAACTCCCTTAAATGAGGTCTTTCCAAGACACATAGAAGATTTCCATTTTTATATTATATTTCTGTTAATACAGTGTGGTGGCACAGTGAGTGGTTTTTACGGTCTCAGAATTAGATGCACATTGATTTAGTTTCCAACTGACCACTGTCTCTGTCTGGTTTACATCTTCATCCCATGGATATGTGTGGTCTCTCCAGATTTCTTTTCCCATTTTTAAGGACATGAATGTTGCAATTGATGAATCTAAAATGGTTACATGTGAGCTAGAGCAGTAGTGTGTCCTTCAAAGAATTGACATGGCATTTAATGTCACTTTGTACTTGCATCAGATGTTATTACATTTATTTATTTGGATGACACTTTAATTCAAGGGACTTACAGCATTTAAGATACAATTGGTTACATTTATATTTATTTTTTAGAGGATAAAGTGACCTGCTCAGGGTCACGCCGTGTTAGTGACTTGCTTTGAACACACAACCTTATGGTTTGCAGTCCAAATCCTTAACCATTACACCACATTGCCTGTCTGTTATTACTAAGGCAGATTGAGGCTCTTCGTGTTCCAAAATGTTGCTTTGGAAAATAATGGATAGGATTTGTTTGAAGCGTATTGGGGATGTGTATGAAATTAGGTGACAGTTTTGGAGCCATTTCCATTGATTGCTGTTTTTTTCTAACTCACTTTTTCCATTGCTGCTCTGTAAAATTCTGTGAAATTCAGCACTAGATGCAAGGCAAGAAAGAATAAACCATGCATGGAATGTTAGTCTGGCTGCTGGGCAGACATACCCGCAATCAATCAAATCATCAAACTTAGAGTTGTCAGTAAGCTTACATGCCAGTGTTGGAGGAAACCCAAATAGAAACAGAGAATGTGCAGTCTCAAAAAATCAATGACTGGGAAACTGAATTAACATTCTGGGACTGTGAGGCAGCCACTATGCCACTGTACTGAAATTTGTTCATTTTCTTTATCAAAAAGGGAATCAATTTGTCAATTTACTTTTAACAAACTTGACCAAAGCAACTTACAAAATGAGTAAAAGTGTTCCATATTGGCCCATTGTGAGCACTGCTACGTAAGCTGACTTGTTAAGTGTTGCACAGGGAGTTCTTGGTGTGGAAAGAACTCAAAATAGTCATCTGGTGTTTCTCAGACCAAAATTCTCACTTATGTGAGCTCTCAGTGTTTAGAAATACTTTTTTTATCCATCCATATATCCATTTATCCATTTATGAGTGTGGTTTCATCTGTTGTTGGAGATGGTTGTGTAGGGGGGAGAGCCGTTAGCAGAGGTGTTATTTTACCCTTTTTTTAAAAAAAATACCATTTCGAGATATCCTGAATTTACTCATCCCAAGAGATTTGAATAATACCACATGCAAGTACAAATAAGCATGAGTAGCAAACAAAGGGCTCATATACCCATTTATACAGTACATTAAATGAAAGAAGACAGTAAGAGAGTATTTCCGCCCATGCATGGTAGAAACCATCCCTAGAAGTGATGCTGATCCATCCCCTTGCACACTCCCACACATACAGTTGTGCTTGAAAGTTTGTGAACCCTTTAGAATTTTCTTTATTTCTGTATAAATATGACCTTAACATCATCAGATTTTCACTCAAGTCCTAAAAGTAGATAAAGAGAAACCAGTTAAACAAATGAGACAAAAATATTATACTTGGTCATTTATTTATTGAGGAAAATGATCAAATATTACATATTTGTGAGTGGCAAAAGTATGTGAACCTCTAGGATTAGCAGTTAGTTTGAAGGCGAAATTAGAGTCAGGTGTTCTCAATCAATGGGATGACAATCAGGTGTGAGTGGGCACCCTGTGTTATTTAAAGAACAGGGATCTATCAAAGTCTGCTCTTCACAACACATGTTTGTGGAAGTACATCATGGCACGAACAAAGGAGATTCCTGAGGACCTCAGAAGAAGAGTTGCTGATGCTCATCAGGCTGGAAAAGGTTACAAAACCATCTCTAAAGAGTTTGGACTCCACCAATCCACAGCCAGACAGATTGTGTACAAATGGAGGAAATTCAAGACCATTGTTACCCTCCCTAGGAGTGGTCGACCAACAATGATCACTCCAAGAGCAAGGCGTGTAATAGTCGGTGAGGTCACAAAGGACCCCAGGGTAACTTCTGAACAACTGAAGGCCTCTCAACTGAAGGCCTCTCTCACATTGGCTAATGTTCATGTTCATAAGTCCACCATCAGGAGAACATTGAACAACAATGGTGTTTATGGTAGGGCTGCAAGGAGAAAGTCACTGCTCTCCAAAAAAAACATTGCTGCTCGTCTGCAGTTTGCTAAAGATCAAGTGGATAAACCAGAAGGCTATTGGAAGAATGTTTTGTGGACAGATGAGACCAAAATAGAACTTTCTGGTTTAAATGAAAAGCGTTATGTTTGGAGAAAGGAAAACACTGCATTCCAGCATAAGAACCTTATTCCATCTGTGAAACATAGTGGTGGTAGTATTATGGTTTGGGCCTGGTTTGCTGCATCTGGGCCAGGACAGCTTGCCTTCATTAATGGAACAATGAATTCTGAAATATATCAGAGAATTCTAAAGATAAACGTCAGGACATCTGTCCCTGAACTGAATCTCAAGAGAAGGTGGGTCATGCAGCAAGACAACGACCCTAAGCACACAAGTCGTTCTACCAAAGAATGGTTAAAGAAGAATAAAGTTAATGTTTTGGAATGGCCAAGTCAAAGTCCTGACCTTAATCCAATCAAAATGTTGTGGAAGGACCTGAAGCGAGCAGTTAATGTGAGGAAACCCACCAAAATCCCAGAGTTGAAGCTGTTCTGTACAGAGGAATGAACTAAAATTCCTCCAAGCCAGTGTGCAGGAATGATGAAAAGTTACCGGAAATATTTAGTTGCAGTTATTGCTGCAAAGGGGAGTCACACCAGATACTGAAAGAAAAGCTTCACATACTTTTGCCCCTCACAAATATGTAATATTCGATCATTTTCCTTAATAAATAAATGACCAAGCATAATATTTTTGTCTCATTTGTTTAACTGGTTTCTCTTTATCGACTTTTAGGACTTCAGTGAAAATTTGATGATGTTTTAGGTCATATTTATGCAGAAATACAGAAAATTCTAAAGGGTTCACAAACTTTCAAGCACAACTGTACAAGAATGGATGGATCTCCGCTCACTGGAAACAAAATTTTGGTCCTTGAAACTACCACTGTGTCACCCACATCAGTTTCAGTCAAGTTCAAACAATCATAATTGTGATTTACTTTGTGGTAAACTGGAGTTCTGTCCAGAGGTACTTCTTGCCAAAAACATGATAGGCTCCATCTCCCAGTGACACGTGCTGAAAAAGAAAATACAGACAAAGTAAACCAGCAGTATTTTTGTACACAACACTTCTGTTATGTTTCTTTCTCTTTATTTGGAAATCAAACCATCAAATGAATAAGAGATATGAAGGGTATTCTGGGAAAAATGAGGTGGAGAGTCCACTTTTTCCTTTTATCACAATTCTGCATAGATAAACAGCACATTCTTATATCAGATGCTACAATGAGGGCTATTGACTGCCCACGGCTTTTTGTTGGATGTTCAGAGAATGGGTAGAATCATTCTTTTCACTCTTTGTGTGGCAAGCTGAATTAACCTTCAAAAATATCTCAAAATTGATTTCAGGTATCTTAAAATGCAATTTACTTTTTAAGATATCTGAAATTCATTTCCAAGTATCTCAAAATATGTTCCTTTAAATTTTAAGATGTCTGTATTACATATTGAGTTATCTCAAATGCATATCAAGATTTCATAAATGCATATTTAGATAACTTTAAAATAACTGAGTGTGCATTTCAGGATATCATGAATACATTTTGAAATATCACAAATTGACCATGCATGAATTTTAAGATATCTTTATGTATTTCAATGTAAAATTTCCTGTTATTTCAATGGGACTTCCTGTCTATTTTTAGATGTCTAAATCTTTCAGGGCGGATGTCGACTTTTGTCAGAATTCAGGAGTAATGGCAGGGCCGGATTAAGATGAAACTGGGCCTGATCCTGCAGCTCAAAAAATGCCTATTTTTTCTCGCCATTGGTGCATGTACATTTGACACTCACTGTACATGCGCACTCAGACCGACCAAGGAGCCTTAATTGCTTGCGACGCAACCAGCCAGCCTTTATTGAACATGAATGATAATAACAACGTAGTATCGTAACAACTCGAGATTAACATCAAACTATGTGACATCAACATTCAATAGCAATTGTCTGAAAAGTGCACTTAATGCAGAAAACCTAACAATGAAATACACATAATTTCGCAATTCTCTTACGAAACAGAGTAAGAAAAAATGAATTTGCAGAGACATTGGGTCAAAGTGACTCAGTTCAGGATCTTGAGGGTAAAAATTTGTCCATGATTTAAATTTCGTAATAGACCAGAATCCTGTCGAGGATTTTAAAAATTCTAAACATCCATGCCAGGCCCGCGGGCTGGTTTTTAGTTTTACCTTTACAGATAACTATTTAAATAGCCATCAATTTTTACTGTACAACTCATTTTCAATGTGAAAAATTTATTACGCGGCACTTACCGAACAATAATAAATTGGCAAGAATCCCCAAGATATTGCAAAAAACAAAGCTAAATTACTAAAGAAACTGTTTAACGTAAAATTGATAGCATTAACTTGAAATCTTCAGTTAACAATAAACACAACGACGTTATAGTTACGTCACAGCGCAAAGAACAATTGTAACTGTATAATAAGTAACGCTGTGTCTAGGTGTCCGAAAGTCGGACTTCAAATTTCATTCTAAGAATTATTTTGAGATTAATATAGCAAAGGAAAATTCAGCTTCCGGAAAATTCTTGTCTGTTTTCATCTGGGCCTATTTCAGGAATGGGCCTAATGGTGCAGCATGAATAGCACCTACCTTAATCCGGACCTGGGTAGAGGACAGGTAATCAGCTGCAAACTACAACAAAACTCGATGTAATGTTTTAGTTCGACTCCCTTTGCTAGAAGGAAAGTTAGCTTTGTTGATTTGACATTGATTTCCTGTGTATGCATGAGTAGTGAAGAGCAAGCAACCTATATGGCATTGACATCTGCTGAGAGACCAAAGCAAATGCACAAAGCAAAATACTCTGTACATGATGTTTTTCATATTATCACTGAATCTCTGACTTCTCGGACTCAGATTTTGATGCAAGTGAGCTAGAGAAGGAGATCGAAAACAAAAGTGAGGTACCAGCATCAGCTGATTGGTCCCCAGCTGATCGTGGCACTTAGCATGCTAACATGTAGCTGATGTACGTACAGCAACATTCACCTGGGAGGCCTGCCACTTATAATGACAAGAGATACAAATCATATTGCATCACACCACAACTGCCACCACCACCCACCTGACTTGTGAAGACGGCCAGGCAGCGGGATTTCTGCTGACCAATGAGCCTCCCTCCCTGCAGCCACCAGAAACAGTGAACAGGTGCTGATAGCAGTGACAGCATCAGGGCTGTCTTAAAACATGGGCACGCTGGGCAGTTGCCCGGGGGCCCCGCGAGCATAAGGGCCCCATACTAATCTACGTATGTTGTAACATGCTGCTTTGCCCAGGGGTCTATAATGCTGTTAAAACAGCCCTGCACAGCATGCAGCAACAGACATTTTATTTTGATTTATGTATGAAATCATTGCTTTGTGTGCTTTTCTGAAAAGTTTTTTGCAAAAAATATTCAGCCCTCAATATTTTGAAATTTGACAGGAAGCTGTTTTTAAGATATTTGGACACATAATGTGTTCTTAAATTGTATTGTTGATGACTGAAAATGCTTTTCATATATCTTGAAATATATTTCATGTCTTTTTAAAGATATCTTAAATTGCATTAAATAAAATTGAGATATCTTAAAATTAGTCTCCATTTGATATATCTAAAAATGTATTTCAAGATAATGCAAATGGAGAAGAGGCCCATTTAAAGAAAACACAAAATGAAAATTAAAATTGTAAAATGATCTCTCAAACAAGAGCGAATTTCAAGATATTGTCAATGCTTTTCAAAATAAATGTAAACACATTAGACATCTGTAAATGTCTAAAGTAACTTCCTATACATTTTAAGATAACACAAATGCATTTCCTGTGCATTTCAAGATGCACTTCCGGATATCATAAAATAACTTCAGTACATTTTGAGATATCTGAAATTATTTCCAAAATGTCTTAAATATGGGCATAAAGAACCATTGAAAGAATAGGAAATTTTACAGGAAGTGATTTAGAGATATTTTAAAATACACAAGAAATTATCTTAAGATATCTGGAAATGTATTTGGGATATCTTGAAATGCACAAGTAGTTATCAAAATGCATTTGAGAAATTTTGAAATGAATTTGAGATAATTTGTGTACAGCCTATCATCTTAATGTATCATGAAATCTATTTGAGATATCTTAAATGCGTTTCAGACATCTTGCATTCTGAAATATCACTAAATGTTAATTTGAGGTGCTGTAATATTTGACAATGCGATAGCCTAGGCTGGAGCACAGATTCTTCCGATTCCTACACTTTATCTACTGTGATTTGCTGTTCAGGGGCTATTTTGGCCCTCCACTGCATTTAAAAAGAGTTGTGGTTAGGTAGGCATATTCCATTTTTTGGCATCAACATTCTTGTATGTTTCGGTTTACCAGCATGCAATGATTTATTCAGCAGCCCTTTAGCACTGCCACATTTATGTCATAAATCAAATCCTTTATTCTTTGAATGTCTGCCATGGGCATGGCCATCTCCCTTTCTAGTGTTCTACAAAAATGGATACAAAATGTGTTTGCCACGATATGCAGTAAAGCCAGCCCATCAGGCTTCCTTCAAATACTCCACTGTGTACAAAGTGTGAATTTAAAACTGCAGGTTTATTCTATGACTTAACCCTTTAAATGAGGGAGTGGGTAGAGATTTGCTTAACCTTGGACCTGGGAATTTACAGAGTGTGTGAAAAATGACACCGTTATAAAAACTACAGAGTAAATATCCAAATAAAAGATTCCTCCAATAGCACCGCCAACCACATTCAGATTCAATCTTCCATGGCAGCATGTGTTTAACATAAACGTCTTCATTTTTCTTCATCTCTAAAATGTGACTCCAAGGCTTGATAATTATCTGACAGCCACAGAAACAAGTATTTGATCAGCCGTGATATTATTTCCATTACGCGGCAAGCAGCAAGCTTCATTTTTTCCTTCCAATAAACCCAACGTTGAACCGTATGCACTAAAATAAAAAAATCTAAGCTACTTGGGAGCATATGTCTTAGAAATGAGGGTGCCTAAGAGCTGATGTTAATGGAAATAAAACTGCAGATCAACAATATGAACAGTCAAAACAATTTTGTTCTATTAAAATTCTTGTTGAATATTAAGTCAGTAAGTGTCATCTTATTTTGAGTTCATCATTTTTGTTTTGATCCCTTGGGGATCATTTGGATGTTAGTGACACTCCTGGCTTAGGTGAGGTTTGTATGTTCTCCCCTTTTTCATGTGGTTTTATTTGGTGGGACTCCTGTTACCCCCACTCTCCAATAAATGTGAGGGTGAGAATGATCCCGCTCTCCTACTACAACCAAGGTGTGGAATGAGACTGAAGGATGAAATCAAGGTTTATTGTTTTTATATATAAACATAAGTTACAGATACTTGCATACTTACCCTCAAGCAGATATAACATGAAAGTACTGCAGTGCTTATTTTTCTTTTTGCTGTGTTTCTTCACTCTCCTTTAGATAGATAGATAGATAGATAGATAGATAGATAGATAGATACTTTATTAATCCCAAGGGTAAATTCACATATTCCAGCAGCAGCATACTGATAAAAAAACAATATTAAATTAAAAAGTGATAAAATTTGAATAATGTTAACGTTTACCCCCACGGGTGGAATTGAAGAGTCGCATAGTGTGGTGGAGGAACAATCTCCTCAGTCTATCAGTGAAGCAGGACAGTGACAGCAGTCTGTCGCTGAAGCTGCTCCTCTCTCTGGAGATGATCCTGTTCAGTGTATGCAGTGGATTCTCCATGACTGACAGGAGCCTGCTCAGTGCCCGTCACTATGCCACAGATGTCAAACTGTCCAACTCCATGCCTACAATAGAGCCTGCCTTCCTGACCAGTTTGTCAAAGCGTGAGGCGTCCTTCTTCTTTATGCTGCCTCCCCAGCACACCACCGTGTAGAAGAGGACGCTCGCCACAACCGTCTGATAGAATAATTCTATAATTCTATAATAGAATAATTCTTTGATTTCTGTTTTGTTCCTCAAAGTGAATGATGCTGTGTTATTCCTTGAGCTTCTTTACAAATGGTACGCAGCAGTCATGTGGGGTTTTCAGCACCCCATTCTGGTCACTTGGATTTCTGGTTAAATTTAAAGTAAAGATTGTGAGTTTTTCAAATTTATTGTCATGTGTAATGAGCACAATGAAATTCTTTATTGTGTCTGGTGTCATAATTAGTAATTTTTCAAGAAATTAAAAACTTTAAATCACTTGAAATAAAACACATACGTTGGCTGATATCTGCATTTATTTAAATGAAATGTATTTAGAGATTTTGGGCAACTCTATTGTTGCTCTGGTAATTGGTATTCAGAAGGCTATTCGCGTGAAGTGTCCATAATTACTAGCAAAAACTAGTCATGCGTATTGATGACACAAGCTGTAGGTATGGAAACCTGAAAAAATAAAATTAAAAGGGATAGGGGCCCTAATCTTGTGGTCAGAGGTTTCTTTATATAATTTAAAAGAGAATACAACATTCCTATGCTTTGTTAAAGTGTCCCAACATATTTGAGAGCCCAGAGGAAGGGCCTACCAATTTTATTGTTGCTTCCAGGAAAGAACCATCTGAAAATAATAATAATAATATTAATAAGCTAAACTGCAACAATGTCTGAGGCAAGCCACTAGCATTGCCAAAAAACAGGGTACCACTCAAGTGGGTCTGATTAGCTATGTTGGATTTGTATAGCACCCTGGGCTGATTTGTCCTCCATTGTTCCTATGTAAATTTTTCAACATTAATTATATATGTTTAAAGGAGGATTACTGTCGCGTGTAGAGAGTACAGTCAAATTCTTAATACTCTTGTGGGGCCAGACGTGATTCTCAAATGGGAATACACATCTGGGGACTACCTGTTAAAAAGTGTGTAGCCCAATCTTACACTTCATAGGCTACATCCACAGGGCTTCTTCCTCAAACATTCACCCATAATTCCTTCAGTCTGTGCATTTTAAACTTCCACCAGGGTTTCAGAGAGAGAGCAAAAGATATTGAACAATGAGAGAAAATAAAAAGTAGAAATTGTTGTTACCCATTCAGCACTGTAATAGCACAAGCTAACTGAAGTGTAATGATTAATTTGTATATTGTAATGAGTGTGATGATAGAAGAGACAGGCACATATATGCAGACCTCAGCAGTTGGCATCACACAGTTGAGAAGTATCTCTCTCTGCTACAATATCTTTCTCTCGTTTTAACTACTGCATTACTATATGACATATCAACAGTAAATACAGCTTAGATAAGCATTGTGGTCTATGAATATACAACATTTTAAAATGCTACAGATATTACAGTATGTCATTGCATGTTTGCATTTCCAGTTAGACAGTAATGTTACATTTCTTTAGTTACTCGTTTAGACGTGCAGTCAGAAAATGGATGGTCTGCAGCCTTGTCCATCCTTAACTGGTGGCATAAAGGCAGATTTGTTGATTCAGGTATTATGAGTACTGAAACTTGCATCTGCTGTGGCTCTTTATTATTAGCTCTCTTGACCACAGTCTTTTTGACAGGGTGTGACACATCATTTACTTCAAATGCATATTTTGAAGTTCATTTCATATTTTCAGAAGCATATCTGCCAATTCATTTAAGCTTACACCAAATGTAACACTATCGCTATAATGCTGAAGAACAGAGAACACACACAGCACCTGCAACAATGTTTCATTCACGTTTACCAACCATCCATTAATCTCGTCAATTGTCAATATATGATCTGATGTTACAGAAAGGGTTTTTGCTTGCAAAAGGTTATGTTTATTTTAAAAACAGGTTATGTTTATTTTAAACATGTGAAATGTGCTCTCTGCACACGTGACACACATTTACATGTTGTAAAATAAGCACAACAACACCGTCAAAGATTTGGGGGGATCCCCCATATACTGTCGCACAGAAAAAAGGAAATGTCGTCTTTACAGACTGAGTTCAAAATGGAACTGGTACAAAAGAAAATGAGGGTAGTATACTGTATATTGGTGGATCTGCAGGAAGTGATGCTTTGAAGAGATGTGGTCTTTAGGGTTGGAACTGGAAGTGATGTTTATGAAGAGGCGTGACCTTGAGGGTTGGAACCGGAAATTATGTTATTGGGTAGTTTCTTCAGTTGTTCTGCTGGGAAAAAGGAAAGAAGAGTTAGAGGGCAGCGCCAACCTCCAGTTTGGCGGGTAAATGCATCTATTTGAGCCCATTAACTGTCTCCCAAGTGCATATGTGTAACAATGTATAATAGAGGTTTTAGAGACTTTTTGACTGTAGACAGTTCATCAAAAACAGAAGCTTACTGTCTATTGGACCACGTTAAGGAGAGCTCCTCTGATCTTTGCAGTTTGAAATCACCACCCCTACTTTGACCACCACCTTCATAAGGTGTTGGATTTGTTTAGTAATGTGACACTTAGTCAGCCATCTGATTGTGTATGTGTTATGTCTGCCTTCAAAGAGACTAAAGTCTTACTTGTATGTGCTAATTAACATGCAACACGTGTGTGCCACTCTCCAGTGCCATGACTACCACGAAACTAATGTCTTCCTCACCTGAAAAATCTCTGAATACATTTGTCAAAACCTAACAGCAAAACAGAAATCCAACAAATATGTTAAAAAGCTAACTAACAATTCTAAACTGCTGAAGAGTATGACTAAAGTACTTTTATTCCTTCAGCTCTTCTGAATTTGTAGCGATCCTGTTAACGTGTTAGGTGTGGTCTGCCAGGTACACTGAACATTCAAGAGCATGCTGGTGTCTAAGAGTGGTGTTTCCTTTATCTAGAGCATTTGTATTTTCCTCCTAATATAATATTTTTTAATTAATGAAAATTTCAATGGGTGTTAGACGTGTGCCTTGTAGTGGTTCATCCTGTTAATGGAAAGCTTTAAAATAAAGATAAATTGCATCCTATGCTCCAACATGGAATGAATTTTGGAAACCACAAACCTCAGTGGACCCATGGCTTTGTCAGATGGTATTCATTTAATAGTAGGTCTTGAAAACTACTCCCCCCTTTAATTTTTTTTCCATCAGTCAGTATTTTTATTCTCTTTGCAAGTCTGTACTAGAGAAATTAGGTTCAGGAAATGGGGTGAATCTTCTTTCCTAAACATTCATTCTTTTAAAATATATTCTTTTTCCATTGTGAAAATTTGCTTAATTTATGTTAGTTTGAAATTAATAATGGGTGGTACTGGATCACAGTGGAAAGTGCAGCTGCTCTATGAATTCATGGTCCTGAGTTGATGCTATGTTTTCCCTAAGTCTGTGTGGGTCATCCTTCCATATCACATTAAATGTGCAGGTTAAGCTAGCGACCCCTGTGTAAGTGTATGTGGGCCCTACAAAGCACTGGCACTCAATTCAGGACAGTGTCCTGCCTTATACCCAGTGCTGCCAGAGTAGGCTGTGACCGTCCAAAGACCTCCTGAATTGTATTTGGGTGTTTGATGATGTTACATTATGAAATTACTACAAGTACAAGTTTCCACCAGGGTCATAACATGTGAGCTTCTCCCCAAGTTAAGACTGCATATCAAAGCATTAGGAAATTGTATTAATCAAGTTGCCAGGTTCACAGTGGTCTCTCATCTCACTTGCATCAGAACATAGTTTGCTAAAGAATCGCATAATTTGGTAGCATGGAGCCTCACATCTACATTAGACTGTTCATATCCCAGGTTCTGTGTTCTAAGTGTGGAGACTGCACATTCCCATGAGACTCAAAGATGTGCCAGTTACATTGTGTGAGTAAGTAACAGTGCCATGTGATAGCTGAGATCCAGGCCAGAGTTGGTTCCTTGTGTTTGATGCTAGCTGGATGACCTTTGGCTTTCACAACCCTGAAGTGTCAGAAAATGATTAATCTGGAAATGGATGAATGAATGCAAATACCTACGATTTATTATAATGAAGCATTTGTGTTTGTGGGCCAAACTTCCCATCCCCAGAGGCTCCAGGTGATACAAAGAGTACTTTCTTTTTTTATTTCAAGCAATACCTCAGCCATCTTGTAGGCACACATGGCCGACTTGAGTCTAACAGGCATGTGTTTCTGCCTTGCTTAACTCTATGACCTTTTGTCAAAGAGCAAGCACATTAAGGCTCTGAGAGTGTTTTCCATTTCAACAAAGGTCCTTTAAAAAGATGACTGATCATTTTTAATGAATCAAGTGTCAAAATAAGAATTACAGTTCCTAGTGGAAGCTTAAAAAATAAATGAAATTCACATAATTAAGACTACAGGCCTTGGTAGTTATTTTGAAGAAGAAAAACTTAGATGTAAGATTTGAAACAACTTAAAAACAAATCAAAATTTTAACATGAGAATTTGGTATAAGCAAAGAGTTTTGTGTTTGGACAGCATTCTTCACACATTCATTAACTTTTCAAATCCAAATCACTCAAACAATTTTTATACTTATTTGATATTCATACCTCTACATGTCCTCAACTTTGAGTTGAAATTAAAACACTTTATTTATTATTTTAATAAGATTCTTTAAACAAACTTTAAATAAAAAACAAACTTATCATTTGTAGGGAAAAAAAACCTATTCAATGCTCTGGTGGTTAAGTGCACACCACTTTATAGTGGGCGGTACAACTGTATTCAGATTAACCAATCACGTTCTTCTTCAAGTACACAGGGAATTTGCTTCATCTGACATCAGTTTCAGTTATTCTGATTGGTTCCTAAATACAACCAGCTTTTTCACTAGACAAAGGGTCCCTAGGTCCAGCCCTGAAGGGCCACAGTTGCCGATACTACATTTCTTAATTAGAAGGAAATGATTGTGTTCACAACAATTACTTACAAATGCTTTGAAATCTTTTGAGATTTACTTTTATTATTTTTATTTCTGGTGTCTCATGATTCACCAGTACAAGAAAACCCCCACATATGACATAACATTTGACATGTCTTGATATTTAGTTATACAAGAGGTGAAGTTGTTAAGAGTTGCCCCGTTTTTTTGACGCTCTAGACCCAAAAAACTCTTACTTTTTTAGGCCATTTTTAGACCATATTTTGTTTAGGAAATTATACCCTTATGATAATGAATAAACCAATTGGTACTGTATCTTGAGCAAAAATAATCAGGCAAACCTGAAATTTTGCATGTCACATCAACTACCCCAGGATTTCTTCCCATAATGGTATATGACATGGTCAAATTTACTCGTTTTTGCATTATTTCGAATAACTGGGGATCATGAATATAGACATGTGGAGTGCTGTTTTATGTTATTTCAAGGTTGTTAACACTAAATATGATACGATTTTTGAAATGTGATTCTTTATTGGTCTACCTAGCCTCCTCTGAGAGCCACACCAAGAAGGTTTAAAATGACAAATATCAAACATAAGTGTGTGGTGTATCGTTTTAGACTATTTCAATGTTAGTGATTATAAATATAAGGTTGTTTTTGATTTGTGATAGGTATCTAGCTCTCCGTGGACCTCTATCAGAGGTTGAAAAATTACAAATTTCAATTTAAGTTTAGGATATTTATTCTGTAAACATTTAAACTGAAGCACATATTTTAATCTTGCAAATAAATGAAGCAACTATTCTTGATTATTATGTACTTCTACCTCATGAAGAAGTAAATCATTACTTCATGACTTACATGAAGTAAATCATTGCTGCTGATGCAGTTACTGCTAAGGCAATATTTCTGTTCTTTATTTTATTAAAGATTAGTAACCCTCAATTACTTCTTTTAGTGTTAAACAGTTGCACTCATGGTTTTTAATTACTTCTTGTTTTTGTAATCCTTTACTTTACTCAACAATGATATGCAAATTAAAGGGAACCAACGGCTCACCATCTAACACTATCTCATTTACATGGGCATGTGTGCATCATGAAGTATCTGTTTTAATAAAATATTTGAAAATAAATATTAGAGAAAAAGAGAAGGATTGAGAATTACTGATAAACTATGATATACAATTCATATAGACGACATTCTTGAATGATATTCTTGGAAAAGAAAAATGTGCAATATTAGAATGACTTCATGCAGTAGAATGAAAGCACTAACAAGCCATACAAGTAAATAAGTTCTATTAGTGCTAATGTTTGGCTTTTAGTTAAAAAATTGGATTGGAACAAAAAAGCAACACTCTGCAGTCCTTTAGGACCCTAACCTGCAAAGAAATAATACGAATGATAGGACTGCACTGATGAAAGGTACAGATCTGGGGAGGGATAGAAAAGAATCTTGAAGGCATTACACATATCATCTGAGGGGGCACCATTAAGAACTGGAATAAATATGGCACCACTAATTAAAAAAAATGAAGATGTTTCTACCCAGTGGTGTTCAAATTCAGTCATGAGGCCCCACTGTAGCTGTAGGTTTTTGTCCCAATCATTTTCAAAATTAGTTGCTAATTTTATCTCTAATTGACTGCATTGTTTAATTTGTTGGTCCTGTTTTTCTTACAGGAAAGCACAGTGTGTTTTACATTACTGGGAAATTTAGAAAGATCTGCTTTAAATGCTTAATTCATTATCGTCATTTTCCCTTTTTGTTTCTGAATAATAGATCAAGAAAAACAACACTGAAGGCTGAAAGGCTGCAGCTACTTCAGTGTCAGACCTACTAGTATGTTAATTAGTAAATAATGGATTAAATAACCAGAACTTTGGAAATGTGGAATGACAATCATGGTAATGATGATGACAGTCTTAAAAATCAGGATAAAAAACACAACATTATCTTTGTATAACATACATAAATACTCTCCAAAAAATGTAACAAACCAAGTTCTGTCATTTCTGGATTGACACGAAAACATAAGAACGGGTAAATAACAGCCTTCATACTTAAGACAGGAGTCCAATTTAAAGCAAAAGTCGGTTGGAAGAAAAAACTACAGCCATAGTAGAATGCTAGGACTGAACTTGAAAATCACTTCCCTACAAAACTGATGTTTGGGTAAGGAAGCTACTTAGTGGCCAATGGCAGCCATAAAAGAAAGGCAAGACTTTATGGCAGGAACTGGTCTCTGTATAGTACAAAATAAAAGTGCACATTCCTCAAAAGCCAAACAATAAGCCTGAAATTGTGTTAAGAGGGTACAGAGTAAGGATATGTGAATGTAATTCATAACATTGTTGCTTGATGCACAGCTTAATGTAACTATAATAGTCAAGCAATATGATGTTAATGCTTTGGAAATCAAACCCTTAGGTTGTGAGTTCAGATCCTGACACTGAGCAAGTCACTTCACCTGCCCTTATGAAAACCCCAAAAAAATTTAACCAATTGTATCGCAAGTTTTGAAAATGGCCTTGGTTAATTATAAAAGTCATGTATGAATACATGTTCAACACTCAAACAAAATTCAGTCTTGTATAATCCTTCCATCTTCTGTCCTGCTGATACAGTACAGGGCCTTGAGAAGCTGGTGCCAGTCCCTGCACTAATGAATGTGAGGCAGGAAACCCCCTTTGGAAGACACACAAGAACACTCACTCATACTGGGCCAACATACACTTTCCAGTTCAATTAACTTTCATACCTTTGGGATGTGTGAGGGAAACCAAAGCAGACATGGGCATAAATTATAAGTAAAAGCTAAAAACACTCATGTATAATAGACACATACTGTTAGCAATTTTTATGATGCCTTTTAATTTTCACTATATTCTGCAGGTATATATATCTATATATATATATATATATATATATATATATATATATATATATATATATACACAGACATATACAGTATATGGGAATGTATTTTGGTGGGGTGAAAGTGTTGACTTTGAGTTTTCATCAAATGTTATACATTTTAGGCTCCCTGGAACACAATCTGAGCACTTTCTGAGTGATTTCTTCCTGTATGACAGGAAGTGAGTTGACAACTCCAAAACAAATCACTCACTCGGAATGAAACTTGGCACTGCAAAATGCCAGAAGCCTGTTGATTTTGAGCAAATTTACTCCACTAGAGTTTTCTTTACAGACATAAGGATTTATGTTTTTTGTTTTTTTTTGATTTCCCAAATGCAATCCAACTGAATAAACAGAATATACATATTTTTAACAGGATTTTGTTTTTTGATTCTACATAAAAACTGTCCTGCTGGACACACCAGATTCTTTTTTCTTAATAGTCACTCCCTGCAGTTTGGTCGCTGTAAAGACTACAATATGATTGTACCCACTTCATTCTTTTTGTATTTACTGCCACCCTGTGGTCATTATTAACATTGTTCCTGTAAACAGTGTATTCCGTTCATTCTTCAGAAAAAATGCAACCTCTGTGACAAAAGAGATATATCTGATCCAAAAAGGCAAAGGGCCTTTGCTTCATAGGTAGTGTGGTCTGACATCTCAGTTACAACACAGCAACCTGCACATTCATTTTCATTGAGTGTTAAGACAAACTTAAGGCCGGGTACAGCTACTTTTCCTTGTTTCATTTCACCTCATGACTTCAGAGACTGTTTCTAGGCTTCTGATAAGGATACCAGTCTAAATAGGTTTACTGAAACACTGGGGCATGTCAGAGCAGTAAATCTCAGGTCTTCCTACTATGACGGTCACCTTGGTCAATCACCTTTTTATATCACACTGATACTGAAAGACAATTGGGAGAAAGAATCTCCACAAATATTCATCACCCACTATTGGAGAGAAATCAGAGTTCTCTTGAGAAAATGCAGTAAAACTGAAACTTGTATAACAGATGTCACGCATGTGTATTTCTGGTTCACTTTGTCTGCTCAACTCAGGTATGCAATACCACTCTGGGACAAGAGGGTGAGCTGTTGCTGACACTATTGTCTCACCCCTCTGCTGCTCCAAGAAGATGCCCCTTGAGGATGAATTACTCTGACTTTCTTAATCTGAGATGCCCTGCCCTTTGACGTTATATTCCTGCAACATGGCATCTTGGTGTAGACTTGAACTTACTGCAGGACAAAGCTCCATAGACGGACATTATCAAGAGTCTTTATTTTGTGCTTGTGCCACTGAGCATCTGTCTATTTTAATAAGTAAGTTACATTTTTTTGAGTTATTATTAAACAGGTCGGCCATGTTAACAGTTCTTTGTCCTTTGTACCACAACATAGTACATAACTGTTCCTCTCCCTACCAGAAAGTTTGGAATTATAGTCATATTTATTTAGCATCAATGCAGTGTATAGGCTGAAAAATGTAAGCTTTTCATTTATTTTAATTCTACATTAAATGTTATTTTTTTTTTATAAATGTTCTTTTATTTACAAGAATAAAATAGATACTATTATATACTGTAAGAGCCAATCATAGAAAGTTAACACTTTAAGTTAAATTCACATGGTGTTTATTTGATTCCTATAGAAGAATAGATAATAGAATATGGTATAGTCTTTTACCCCTGTAAGTTAATATGAGATAGACCTTTCTTGCTATATCTGAGATACAGTGTGTTAATTAAGTAAGTTTTAGTTGTTGTTTAGAAAAGCAGGGATAGTAAGACCCATTTACAGCATAAAAATGGGATAAGCATACAGTTCTCTGACCATTTAGAAATGGTTTAGCTGTATAAGCAAATTTAAAGAAATGAAACAAGATTTATAAGCTTTAAACAGAACCTGTCTTTCCTTTGAAATACCAATTTTGTCTATATTTTTGTGTGAACTGTTTTACTTTGAATTTTTACTGATGTTTCTAAAACAAGGATATTTTGTGTGTGGAATCATTTCAAAGTGTCAAGCTTTTGCCAGAATCCTATGAAGCATACAGAAGCTGCAGAACTTTGGTAATTTTGGGTAAATGCAGCTACATGTACAATTCAAAGATAAACATATATAAGCAATACAGTGCTACAGCCATTGTGTTCCACAAACAAATCCTTAAAACATAAAGGAAAACACACAACATTACATATAATTTTATATATAGTAAATTTTCATACCTTTTATTTCAGAAATGATGTGCTGATGTAGTTGGTAGCTGTTGATCGGTTGTAACAATGTTGGTAATGTTAGAAATATTCTAATTCAGGTTCCACTTTATCATGTGTATGTAGTAAAATTAAATTCTTCCTTCAATGTCTCTCACAGAGTATTTACATTAATGCAAACAATAGACAAATACAACATCAGGCAACATACAGTAAATAAGAACACACTACATTCATGAAGATGCCAATATATATTGCTGGTCAGATGCCACAACCTGTGGGTTAATATTCTCCCAATTCCAGTGGTGTCAGCACTAATGTTCTTGTATACTTGACCAGAATGGAAGAGTGAGAAAAACCACAGTGCAGAATGTCTGAGGTTTTTGATTAAAAAGCAGCATGTTGGGTGTTGGTAATATCCTGTAACAACTTCACCACCCTCTACAGCGTTTTGCATTCCTGGGTTTGATATGCATGTTACACAGCCAGTTAGTTTGGACTGCACTGTAAACCTGTTAATTTTGGTAGCCAGAGATTGACTCAGATGTCTGACGGAAGCCCAGATAAAGAAGTAAAGTTGGTGGCAAATTTTCTTGATGGTAGCCAATATCTGTTGTGCCTACTTCAGGTCATCAGTTATGGTGACTCCAAGAAATGAAAGGTGCTGACCCTGTCAACAGCATCACTTTGAGGCAGACAGGATTGTGATCTGCCTCGTGCTTCATGAATTCTATGACCAGCTTCCTGGTTTTGGTGGAATTTAGAAAGAAAACTGGCACCCCCACGGAAATCATCTTCTTTGTAAACCACCTCATCACTGTTGGCAAGCAGGGTATGATGGTATGTCATCAGGATATTCAATGATGGACTTGAAATTTTAACACTGCTGGTTTAAATTACCAGTAACCTCAATCTTCGTGCCAGCAAAGCAGCGGGTGCAGATGGAGTATCGCCACGACTGCTGAAGGCCTGTGCATTGGAACTGGGGAGTCCTCTACAGCGCATCTTCAACCTGAGCCTGAAACAGGGGAGAGTCCCAAGGCTTTGGAAAACATCTTGTATCACCCCAGTCCCAAAGGTATCACGTCCTAGTGAGCTGAATGACTTCCGGCCTGTTGCTCTGACGTCACATGTGATGAAGACCATGGAGCGGCTGCTGCTTCACCACCTGAGGCCACAGGTCCGCCACGCCCTCGACCCTCTGCAGTTCGCATACCAGGAGAAGGTGGAAGCGGAGGATGCCATCATCTATATGCTACACCGATCCCTCTCCCACTTGGACAGAGGCAGTGGTGCTGTAAGAATTATGTTTTTGGACTTCTCTAGTGCCTTCAACACCATCCAACCTCTGCTCCTTAGAGACAAGCTGACTGAGATGGGAGTAGACTCACACCTGGCGGCATGGATCATGGACTATCTTACAGACAGACCTTAACATGTGCGTGTTGGGAACTGCAGGTCTGACATTGTGGTCAGCAACACAGGGGTGCCGCAGGGGACTGTACTTTCTCCGGTCCTGTTCAATCTATATACATCAGACTTCCAATACAACTCGGAGTCCTGCCACGTGCAAAAGTTCACTGATGACACTGCTATTGTGGGCTGCATCAGGAGAGGGCAGGAGGAGGAGTACAGGAAGCTAATCAAAGACTTTGTTAAATGGTGCGACTCAAACCACTTACACCTTAACACCAGCAAGACCAAGGAACTGGTGGTGGATTTTAGGAGGCCCAGGCCCTTCATGGACCCCGTGATCATCACAGGTGACTGTGTGCAGAGGGTGCAGACCTATAAATATCTGGGAGTGCAGCTAGATGACAAATTGGACTGGACTGCCAATACTGATGCTCTGTGTAAGAAAGGTTAGAGCCGACTATACTTTCTTAGAAGGTTGGCGTCCTTCAACATCTGCTATGAGATGCTGCAGATGTTCTACCAGATGGTTGTGGCGAGTGCCCTCTTCTATGCAGTGGTGTGCTGGGGAGGCAGCATAAAGATGGAAGACGCCTCACGCCTGGACAAACTTGTTAAGAAGGCAGGCTCTATTGTAGGAGTAAAGTTGGACAGTTTAACATCTGTGGCAGAGCGACGGGCATTAAGCAAACTCCTGTCAATCATGAAGAATCCACTGCATCCACTGAACAGTGTCATTTCCAGGCAGAGGAGTAGCTTCAGTGACAGACTTTTGTCACTGTCTTGCTCCACTGACAGACTGAGCAGATCGTTCCTCCCCCACACTATACGTGGTGTGGCAGAAAAGTACTGAGACTGATTTTTTATTTACCAAAGTTTTTATTTTTTTCAAACATCAATGTTATCCCCTTCAAAGTAGTTCCCTTGGGCAGCTACACAACGATGGAGACGTTGTTCCCACTGTTGGTAGCAGCACTGGAAGTCTTCAACCGGTATGGTCTTCAGCATGTCCGTTACACTCTTTTGGATGTTTTCTAAAGTCCCGAAATGACGTCCTTTGAGGACATTTTTCAGTTTAGGAAAAAGGAAAAAGTCACACGGACTGAGGTCAGGTGAATAAGGGGGCTGGGGAACCACAGGAATGTGAATTTTTCGATTGTCCTTCTGCTCAATTGTGAGGTTTTTCTGCACCATTTTGGCACAGACCTTTCGCATGTGCAAATCTTCAGTCAAAATTTGATGAACGGTAAATCTGTTCAAATTTAATTGTTCACTCAACATTCTTAATGTTAAACGACGGTCTGATCTCACAAGAGTGTTCACACGTTCGTTGTCTTCATTGGTTTTCGAAGTTGAAGGCCTCCCTGAAAAACTTGAGCTCGGGATAAAGAATGTTCCCCATAGGCCTGTTTTAACATTTCAAACGTCACACTTGCCGATTCTCCAAGCTTAACACAAAATTTAATGGCACAACGTCGCTCCAAATTCCGCTGTTCCATTTTGCGTGACGCACAACCAAAAACACAACTTCGCTTAAAGCAGTCACAAAAATCACGTAGTTAACGGAAGGAGTTGAAACATGCACTGAGCTATGGGAGGGTACTGATACACGTGCTCTATCAAGGACAACAGTGCAGCGTTGCCAGATCGCTTGCAGTGTTGCCAGTCTCATTACTTTTCTGCCACACCTCGTACGACTCTTCAATTCCACCCGGGGGAGTAAATGCTAACATTACTCAAAGTTATTGTCTGCTTTTACATGCATTTTTATTGCTATTTAATTTAATATTGTTTTTTGTATCAGTATACTGTTGCTGGATTATGTGAATTTCCCCTTGGGATTAATAAAGTATCTATCTATCTATCTATCTATCTATCTATCTATCTATCTATCTATCTATCTATCAAATACAATGTCTCCCATGTAATTCACAATGTGTTATCTAATCTGGACATTTGGACTTGATGATGTTTGCCGATTCCTCCTTGCAAAAAATTTCAAGATCTGTCAGGGGCATCCTGTGTGCACAGTTCTCTTCAGGTTACCCCCCAGACTTTCAATTGGATTGAGGTCTGGGCTCTGCCAGGACCATTCCAGAACATTGATCCTCCTTTGATGAAGCCTTTGCTTTGTTGATTTTGATGTATGCTTTGGGTCACTTGACATGAAGAAAGGTGAAGTTCCTCTTCATTATCAGATTCCTAGCAGATGCTTGAAGGTTTTTTGCTAAAATAGACTGAATATTAGAGCTATTCACGATTCTATCCAATTTGAATAAAGTTTCAGCTGAAGAAAATCAGCCCCAAAGCCTGATGCTGCCTCCACTATGCTTCATTGTGTTCTTATGATGATGTGCTGTGTTATTTTTGCACCAAACATACGTTTTGGAATTACAGCCAAATAGTTCAACTTTGGTCTCATTGCACCATAATACATTTTTCCAAGTGGTTGTGAGAGAATGGCCTGGTTTAAATGTTTTTCTTTGTGTGAAAAGGCTTTTGTCTTGCTACCCTAGACCCCAATCCAGACATATGAACAATGCAACCAATTGATGTCACATGTAGGGAACTACTTGCCAAGAAATCCTGCAGCTCCTTTAATGTTGCTGAAGGCCTCTTGGTGGCCTCCATGACCAGTTTTCTCCTTGTCTTCTCATCAATTTTTGAGGGAAGTCCTGATCTTGTTAGAGTCACTGTTGAACCATACTTTGTTGATGTCTGTCTTCACTGTGCTCCATGGGATGTTTAATGCTTTTGATACTTTTTTGTACCCCTGTCCATTGAACGATGAGATCCCATTCATGTTTTAAAAGCTCTTTGTGGACCATGGCTTTTGCAGTATGTTGTAACCAAGAGAATACCAGAATCATCCTACAGGAACAGCCAAATTTTATCTGAGCTCAATCAGAGCCACTTTAATTGATATCAGGTGTATGCTAACTACTATTTGAGATGAGACATATTGTGATTGGTTGATTTTGAAAGCAGCCACATCCTTGATTATTAAAGGGCGAGCACACTAATGCAGCGAGGTTTTTGTAGGATTTTTTTCCTTTTTTCAATAAACAGTTTTCTGATTTGTTTTCACCTTTTTGTACAGATTGCAATTCTGCAATAAAGGTAGAATAAGTTCTGAGAGGATTTATCTTGGTTTCATTTGTTTATTACACAAAATACGTGATTATTATTACTTTTTACATCCAGTGATTTATCCAGTCAATGTATTTCAGTTAATTTATTATGCTTGTTTACTGTTGTTTGGTTCACATGTAAAATTTCCATCTAATATAGATCTATAGTGGATCTAAATTTAAGTGTACTCTAATAAGGATGGCCTTGAGTGTCTTGCTTTGTATTTTAATTCATATAGAGACAGTTTTCTTGCTGTGGCGCTCTGACCAGACAGCCTACTGTGTTTACACCTTTCACTGGTGGTGATCAGGTTTTCAGAATCTACTTGGTACTCAGCAGTTTCTTTGGAACACTGCATGAACTTCAGGATGTCACTTAAACTGCCAGCGCTTAGGCTACCTAAAAAAATTGTACAGCATTGCAAAAGACCTTAGGATAGTGTTCACTGCAGGAAAAGAGATATTTAAAATTATGTTTTAGACAAATTTAATTCCCTTTTTTGAAGTAGTTCTCAACATGAAACAGGAAATTATACACAGGAATCATCTTCCAACCCTCTGAATCCGAACACAGAGTCACAGGGGTCTGCTGGAGCCAATCCCAGCCAACACAGGGCAGGAACCAATCCTGAGCAGGGTGCCAACCCACCGCAGGACACACACAAACGGGCCAATTTAGAATCGCCAATCCACCTAACCTGCATGTCTTTGGATTGTGGGAGGAAACCCATGCAGACACGGGGAGAACATGCAAACTCCACGCAGGGAGGACCCGGGAAGCAAACCCAGGTCTTCTAACTGCGAGGCAGCAGCGCTACCACTGTGCCACCATGCCGCCCTAGGAATCATCTTGTAGGTAAGAATTTAGTCATAAAGTCATTTTAGTCATAAAGAAAACAGAGTTCTGCAAAGGTTTATTTAAGACACATATCTCAATAGGGTACTGCTCCTTGCTTCAGAGGTACAAAGATCTTTCAGGAGCATGTTAAATAATTCAGCTTAATGTAATGGCCTTTCAAACATATGTAGTCAATGTTGATACCCTATAACCATTTTTATGTCCGATAATTGAACAAAAATACTGTACCCTGCAAAAGTCACTTAAACCAATTCTCTAATTTTAAGTTGGTAACAACTACTACACCAGAATTATATTTTTAATATGACATTTTTATGTTAGAAAACAGTTAATTCTCTTGGCATAAGTATCTCATCCCTACACTTATTATTGTGGGAATAATAGCTTTAAGTCTTTTATCTTAAAAATATCACTTTACCACTGCTCTTCTCCACCGTACACACTTAAAAATACTGGTTCTGTAATAACACTTTACAGAGTTTTATGGTTCTTCCTTGAACCATTGTTTGAGAAACTAACAATTTCCTTCTTGGAAAGGTTGTTTGCATATGAAACTGGTTCTATGGGCTTTCAGAGGATTCCTAATATGTGGCAAAACAGAAATCTTAATGTATAAAAGGCAGAAGGCTAATAGATCAAGAAAGCCTTAACTGAGCCTGTGTTATTGTGTGCAGGAAGAGTCGTTTTAAAATCAGGAACCTATTGGGATTTCACAAATCTGCTATAATCTATATATTTATGGTTATTTATGGAGACTGTTATGAATCTAAATAAATAGTGCTTCTTTCTGGGACTTTCATTTGGATGTTTCTTTTTGGATTCAAAAATGGTTCCCTATTGCAACGTTCTGAAGAACTACTTTGTCACCTTTATTTTTACGAGTTAGTGTATATCATTGTACAAGAGCAAACACAAATACACTTTTATTAGTCAGAAGCTCTTTTTCATCTTTGCCTGTCCTGGTATGTGAATAGCCCAGAAAATCAGTGTGCTACTCTAAGGCATGAGTGAGAACCTCTCGATAAAAACTTTGTATACTCATTTCCAGGATTTTGGAAGTTGTGTGTGTTGTAGAGGCCTGTGATAGCATTACAGAAAAGTCATTGCTTTGGTTGAAGAATCAAAGTTCCAGCTGAATGTAGAGTGAGGATATTAAGAATTCATGAATCCAACCTTCTGGGTGCCTTTGAAGCAGATCAGTCATGTATTTTGTTAAACATATTGGGTGTCCAAATGTTCTTTTACAATAGGATACTGATCCTTGCTTCAGAACTCCATAGACCTCAACCAATTTCAGGAACATGTGAATTCATTCAGCATAATGCAGTGACCTTTCTAGACCATCTTTTTAAATCTCAGTTCAATCAAACATTTGTGGAAGAAGAAATGAAAGGGTTACTTACAGCAGAGATCCACCACCTACCAAATTGCAACGTTTAAGGAATATATTGTAGTTGGCATGGGATTACATTCCTGCAAGAGAACTGAATAAGAAGTATGAATAAACAGTATATCCCATTGTGTTCACACTGTTCTGGGGGCAATAAATTTAAAGCAATGACCTTCATGTGACAGCATTTCTTGGCATGGTTCATATCCATCGATCTTAAAGATATCCTTCAAAATCTCAGTTAATTTTTGTCCAGATAAAAAAGATGACATATTTTACTCTATTTAACTAAACAGTCTTTTTTATTCAGGGGATTTTTGCTATTTAATGTTTATTATATAAAATACTAGCTGTATAAGCCCATGCTGTAAAAAGCCCGGGGTCCTAGAAACTATTGAAATCGTCAGAAAATAAATTGAAATGTAGAGATGTGTGGTAACTGAAAGGAATTACTCTGTCTGAGCATCTCTCTCCTAAGAGGTTTTGTTTTGCCAATGTGCTCACATCACTTGTGCATTAGGGATGGGAGGAAAATTAAAAGAGATATTGTTTTTCTGATGTGCTTGTCTTGCTTGTGTATTAGCAGCTGACAGTGTTGTACAAGTTCACACCTCACAAGAACTACCTCAAAGTTCAGGTCACACAGATTAAAATGAATAAATTCACGTTCATAGTTCACCAAATCAATTTTGAACTAGTTCGTGTTCAGTTCATTTTGTATTTTTTAAGGAGTGAGAATAAATGACCCATGAGTTTCCTTTTTTTCAATTTTGCATGCCTTATATTAGGCTATAACAGTGTTCTTGAACAAAATACAATAATTATGAAGACTTTTTTTATTTAAATACACTTTACTGAGTTATACCCAGCAACAAACACGTATAACCATATATGCTAATATCCATCCATCCATCCATCCATTATTCAATCCCGCTATAAACTAACCACAGGGTCACGGGGGTCTGCTGGAGCCAATCCCAGCCAACAACAACAACATTTATTTATATAGCACATTTTCATACAAAAAATTTAGCTCAAAGTGTTTTACATAATGAAGAATAGACAAATAAAAGACACAGTAAGAAAATAAAATAAGTCAACATTAATTAACATAGAATAAGAGTAAGGTCTGAGGGCCAGGGAGGACAGAAAAAAAAAAAAACTCTAGACGGCTGGAGAAAAAAATAAAATCTGCAGGGATTCCAGACCATGAGACCGCCCAGTCCCCTCTGGGCATTAAACCTCACATAAATGAAACAGTCCACTTTGTATTTACGTTTCTCACGGAAGGACTTGATAATGATGGTGGTCATGCAGGCTTCTGGCTTTTAGTCCATCAGTGTTGGAGCATCATGATGGTAGTGGCGCAAAGAAACTGGAAAAAAAAACAGAAGAGAGAGTAGGGGTTAGTACAGATTTTAAAGCCACCATGAATAGTTATTATAATGAATTGAACATACAGAGTATCAGGATTAAGTTAAAGTGAAGTTATTCGAAGGCCATGTTAAAGTAATGTGTTTTATCAGTTTTTTAAAGCACTCCACTGTATTAGCCTGGCCAATTCCTATTGGCAGGCTATTCCAGATTTTAGGTGCATAACAGCAGAAGGCCGCCTCACCACTTTTGCTTTTGGAATTGTAAGAAGACACTCATTTGAGGATCCAAGGTTACGATTTGGAATACAGGGTGTCAAACATCTATACTAATAAAAGGCAAAGCCCTCACTGACTGACTGACTCACTCACTCACTCACTCACTCATCACTAATTCTTCCTGTGTAGGTAGAAGGCTGAAATTTGGCAGGCTCATTCCTTACAGCTTACTTACAAAAGTTAAGCAGGTTTGGTTTTAAATTCTATGCGTAACAGTCATAACTGGAGCCTACTTATGTACATATATATGGCCATAGCCTGCAGTTAGGTCGCCGTGAGAGGTGGAGTTGCATCCCCCATCATGACGCCTCCCACGTAATTGAGTGCCTGCCCATATAAGGCTGTCCGTCAGCAGCAATCCAATAGACACGCTGCCGCTAAATATTCGCGGGTGAAGGATTGTGCTTATGCAAACGAAGATGAGATGGTCAGGGATAGACTAGTGTTTGGCACAAACTCAGCGAAAGTGCGAGAGAAACTTTTAAGTGCTGGGTCTTAGCTAACATTAAATACAGCCGTGGACATCGCAAGATTGCACAAGATAGCAAACCTTCGATGCATGTACTCCGAGCGGTACTCACGTGAACTGACTGTGAATGCAGTACACAGACAACAAGCAAAAGCTCCAAAGAGCACTGAACAAAAAACGCATTACACAATTGAGAAGGCAGCAAAAGAATATGAAGCGAGTGACGTATACAAGCATATTCATAAGTGCAGCTACTGCGGAAATAAAGCACGGTGTAAACCTTAAGTTTAAATTAAGTTTATAGACACGCTGCAGCTGGCATTTATCCTGCCTATGATGAATATGATATTTGCGAGATACAAGTTTAATGAGAAGACGCAGGGTATAAACGAGACTTTTGATCACTTTGTAACGGAGTTAAAATTGCTGGTGAAGGACTGTGCTTATGCAAACGAAGATGAGATGGTCAGGGATAGAATAGTGTTTGGCACAAACTCAGCAAAAGTGCGAGAGAAACCTTTAAGTGCCGCGTCTGAGCTGACATTAAATAAAGCCGTGTGCACGAGATAGCACAAGCACAGCTGAGAACCTTCGATGCATGTACTCCGAGCAGCTCACATGAACTGACTTTGCAGGACTGGGAAAGGTAAACCTGTGCATGCAGTGTGTGATGTCTCAGATAGAGAGGAAGACGAGCTGCTTATTGATGCAGTAGGAAAGGAAGAACCCTCTGAATCTGAACAAGCCTTTGTAGACATATCAATAGGAAAGCAAGGTGTAAAGCTTAAGTTTAAATTAAGTTAATAGACACGCTGCCACTAAATATTCACAGGCAAATCCACATCTTAATACCTGGAATGCCTGTTAAACATCTTAGATTCACGAGTACCGATTTGGGTAGTGATCACTTTGATGAATGAAACCTGTTATCTAGTGTAGTGACATCAAAACTGGAGAAATGTGTTCAGATTTTCTTTTCCTATTTAGGATTCTAGCAGCTGCATTCTGCACTGCAACACAGGGCAGGAAGCAAACCCCAGTCATGGCGACAGCCCACTGCAGGGTGCATACACACACACACCAAGCACAATTTAGAATTGCCAATGCACATAACCTGCATGTCTTTGGACTGTGGGAGGAAACCCACGCAGACACGGGGAGAACATGCAAACTCCACGCAGGGCGGACCCGGGAAGCAAACCCAGGTCCCCTAACTGTGAGGCAGCAGCGCTACCCACTGCGCCACCATGCCGTCCCTATGCTAATATTCTCCCAGTCAAAAAAAGAAATGAAATAGATGCAAGGATACATATAAATTATTGCTCTATTTCTAACCTTGTGACACAAATGGTGACTGTGAAACCAGTGTGTAGGTGAACTAACCTATTGCACTGTCCGTCACATATTACATGTCCAACGGGGAAAAATAGAAAGTGGCCTCATGAAGTGCAACGTTTTCCTAAAAGCGAAAGTGGAGCTTCACCGGGTGCTCATGTCAGCAGGGGTGCAGCTTAAGCATAAGCAGGCAGACGCAGACAGTGCCTATTTGATTTTATGTTAATTTTTCCAAATACAAATAAATATCAAAAAAATTTGTAATGTATTCATAAAAATCCACTATTTGTGCTTATCCGAATACCGTATTCGCCTCCACCCCTACTTTACAGGGTAAGGCAAAACGTTTAATCTGGACCTAAAACAGATCCAGACTTAACTAGCTCACATTCAAGTTCTTCACTTGCAAATACACTACGTTAAAGTCACTGTTCTTAGAAAAATGAGCTTGTTCAATGAATGTGCTCTTTTGAACTAGTTCATGCACAACATTGGCGGTTTCACATTTATGGACATTTATATATTTTTTGGATACAGAGCCAAGCCCCTCTCTTTCTCCCAAAGGCGCTGACCAAGCATTTACCTTGCATTACTTTGTGATTTTGATGGACATGCTCTATTTATTCATTCTGTGACAACGGGGCACAGATAAAATACTTGTCCAGTCCAATTCAATCGAAATGGGTTTTGTCACACACATGTGATTGGGAGACATCTGAAAGATCTTAAGAACAGTACTACCACGCCAGACCAGGGGGTGGTGAGCTGCATTAACTCTCTTTCTCAATCTTCTGCAGACCATCCACGGGAAATATTGCTAGGTCCCAGCACCAGTGATGACGTCACTTCTGGTTCCAACGTCATGGATGACACCACTTCTGGTTCCGGCGCCAGTGATGAGGTCACTTCCAGTCCAGAAGACATCACTTCCGGTTCTGGCCCCAATGAAGTCACTTCCGGTCTCGGGTTTTAAAGCCACCATCATTTCCTATTACATTCAGTTCTGTTTTGGACTCAAACCTGTGAACATCACAATCAATTTCTACCCATTTGCAGCCAAGGTACAATTTACGGGTTGGTTGCCCCAAACCTTTTTATGTCTGTGGTCTTCTTTTGTGACAGCTTGTACTACAGTGAGACATGACTGGAGTTCATTGAGTCAGTAGAGACCTACAGCTGAGAGGATGGAACACTGACATGGGTGAAAATGATCGAGGTCACAAATAACTTTGAAAGCATACCAACCAGTATACAAAGATTCCAGCAGCTGCCTCTACTTCGGACAAACTTGCTTTGTGGAATGATGACAATAGAAAGAGTATTGAAGGCAAACAGTGAACTGAAAACAAAGACTTGCACAGCATCGGGAAAACACCAAGTGTGACCTGCAGGCCTTGGAGTGTCAGTGGCATAACGGGAGGGGCTATACAGAAGTGGAGTGCTTCTTTAAGAACTTCCAGCACTGTTTCTGCAAGGAAAAGGGATATCTGGACAGAACCAGTAAAAAAAAAGTGTACCGGTACCTCTATGTTAAAGGAATATAAGGGCCCCACTCGGGGCAGAGAGTATGAGGGAACCTGACTATGTGAGCAAGAGTTAAATGTAGTGGACTTTGATCCCGCTATGAAGTAGTGTCCTGCAACTTCATTATGGAATAGTGGAGCAAAATGTAATGAACCTTTACCGTGTAAAACCAAACTGTAAGCACATACATATAATAATAAGTGGTAAAGGCATTAGAATGTATTTGTATAGTTCAGAATTTAGTGATGTAAAATTACAACCTTGTGATGATTTAAAAAAAATATGCAAATCAGACATTAGAGGTTTTGGGCAAAACTGAGTTTGAAGTGCAATTAGATGAGAAATAAACTTACCTTCCACTTCTTATAGCCAGTTTTAAAGGAAAAGCATTTGTGGATCAAAATTAGACAAAGGTTTTAAATTTCAACTCGTCAAAGGTGAATAACCTAGTAGATCCAGTGCAAAAAGGGTTCCAGGGGTACATTGAAGTGTTTAATGCAGACCTGGGATATGTAGCTAGGATTAAGGCAAAGCTGCATGTTTTTTTGTGGAAGGTTCAATTATTGCTCTTGCTATATTGAATAAAGTAAGATGACACCTGTTATTTATCTATGGCCGTCTGCATTTGTGTAAAAGGCACAACAATTTATTTATTGATTTTCTTCTTATAGAACGGTCATTGTTACATGTCTATGTAAAGAACTGAAACTGGGTTTTCATCCTTCACCACCTTGAATCAGGTCTTTAGTGTTATCGCCTGTGAAGGAGTCTGTCTTAGTGCTTGATGCACAGTAGACATGAAAGAGCTTGACTAACTGACACAGCCTGCAAGGAAAGACTGAAGGAGCTCCTCAATTAATCTGATGGCACCTGTACACATACAGTCCAGCCATCCCTATGTAGCACCCTATGAGAGAAGAAAACACGCCAGATGTTTTCTTGATGCAGGCAAAAGACTACTGAACTTTATTGAATGTTACTACACTATATATGTCACTGTTGCCTCTCCACTTATCACTCCGGCTCATCCCATTGCAGTGCATGTCAGTTATGTCCCTACAGTGGCATAGCGTTTCCAGATGCTACACCTACCTCTTCTACCATCCACATATTCCTATCGATGTAGCCAATGACCACTAGTAGAGGCTTTGATTTCATCACATGGAACTTTTTGATGTTGGTGTGCAAATCTATTCTGACATGCTTGTATTGCCTTCTGGGTTGTCTCAAATTTTTTAGTTACCCTTGATAATGGAAGAAAGTACTATTCTGTCTTGCACAATTTAGTTGCTGATGAGAATGGGTAACGTCAGCCTGTCAGGACTTGGCTCTGAAGCCCATCACAATAGTGAGACACCCGCATGTCCACACTTTTCGCTTGATGAAAAAGCTGGATTATTGAAGAAAACCACTGCTTTGCTTAAGCACAATGGTAAGTTTGCCTAAGTTTGATTAGGAAATTAGGAATTTCAAGAAAACCACATTCTGGCTGTGTCGGGGATTCAACCCAAATTATTAGCTTGAAGTATGAAGCACATAGCCTATGTGGTACTATTCGGTGCAGCTAAGACTTAATTGATGTTTTCTTGCACGTTTAGAAAGACAGATTTTGTTATGTTCAGTATTATAAGGCTCAAATCCCGACAGACATTCAATCACACACATAGAATCCAGCAACTGGTTTTCCAACGGAACTGTTATTTTTACTGAAGAAACATCAAACTTGTACAAAGATATCCGCCATCCTCACTGCAGTGCCAGCTGCAAAGCATTATTGCATCCTTCTCCATACATAACAGATTTGTTGTCAGAACAAGGGAAGGACTGGGGGCACCAGATTTTCACAGTGCGGTGGGATGCCTGATTTCAATGCACATAAAGCCCACATTACTTTCAATCCGCAACAAACATTTGAGAGAGTACACTTGAAAAAGAACTTAGTCCTACCAAACACACTGCCACAGGTTTACACTGAAACAAAACAAACTTTTTAGAATCTCAATTCCTGCCGACAGACAAAAGCCTGCTAGACAAAGGTGACCAATTTTTTTTTTCAAAAAACTCTTCCCTAATGATCTGTTCATTTACTAAAAACAGTACACATAAATACATTTTTAATTAAACACTACATGTCCTTTGCTTCCCAGGTCCTCCCTGCGTGGAGTTTGCATGTTCTCCCCGTGTCTGTGTGGGTTTCCTCACACAGTCCAAAGACATGCAAGTTAGATGCATTGGCAATTCTAAATTGTCCCTACTGTGTGTGTGCGCCCTGCGGTGGGCTGGCACCCTGCCCGGGATTTGTTTCCTGCCTTGCACCCTGTGTTGGCTGGGATTGGCTCCAGCGGACCGCCGTGACCCTGTAGTTAGGATATAGCGGGTTGGATAATGGATGGATGGATGGACTACATATCCTCTCTTAAGTAACAGTTTCACTACTGAATCATTTACTACATTTTAAAGAATAATAATAAAATGAAAAAGGTATAAAACAAAACATATAACAAGAATAGACACACCATTATTAGAATACAAAGGAAGCAAAAACCCATGGAAATGAAATAGTAACTAAACCATCTGTTCAATTGGGGGGCAACTATCTGTTTTTAGTGAGAAATACAACATTTGTTTTTGAGGCCCCATTCTGTAGCATTTTTTAACGCAAAATATTCCTAGAAGTTAAAAATTGTTTGACTTCTCATTAACATGGGAAGTGGGGGGCAATCAAAAATGAACTCTCTGATATCGGATTGGGTGGTAATGTTTCTTAATTTTGCCTAATTTGAGAACAATTGGTAAGCAGGAACCATGGTTAATTTTTAAAGCTCCTACAGGTTTATTCAATTCTCTAAATACATTATGATAGTTAGGTTATTTCAGAGACCTTCAGCTCTTTTATATAGTATGCTCAAGATGTATGGTGTTGTTTGATAAAAAAAATGATGCAATCACCATTTCTGTAAATTATCATTGAGGCTGGTCTATTAAATACGCCATTACCCTTTTTAAAATCTAGATGAGATGCAATTAGGCAAACTTCACTGTACTAAATGTGATTGTGCATTGACTCGAACTTCTATAACTTTCCCACAGTGGTTGTTCCAGACAGTTTTGCAGGCATTCGGTCAAACAAAATAATTATTAGCACAGTTTAAGGAACTGGTTTTCAAAGTGAGTCTCAAAGTTCACTTTTGTGTACTCAATTCGAATTTTTCCCTGAAAATCTTGCAGTGGTGATGGATGAGTAGGTTGAAAGATTCCGTCAGGATCTCAAGGACGTAGACACAACGTACCTGGGATGTTGGGGTGGTGGTCTGATGGTGGGTTACTGCTGGATGATTCATAGGGATGCACCAGAGAAAGTGCACACATAACGGCCCACCAAACACATTTTTGGATTTAAAAAAATAAAAGTTGTATATACGTCAATGAGTATGTGTTTACTTTACATATGCTTAAAAATATTAGATATGACTAAATGTTGCCATGTTAAATTGATTTATTGAGAACAACATGGGATACATGTAAAACTGTGTAATTTGTTACATTTTGAATGCATTTCTTTTTAATTTTGTACATTAACGTGATAGGATGTGAACATTCTAATTATGTATTTAGTTTGTTCATAAATGCAATCAAAATAAATACTCACAATGAAATCAGTTTTTAGCAGTTCAATTCTGCACACTTGTGTTTTCTGTCAGGTATTCAAATTCATGTTTCTTCTGATGTTGCATTTAATGTAGATGATGTATTCATCGTCTCTTTTGCCAGTTGTTAGTGATGTATTGATGTCACTAGTCTGTGAGAGACATGCAAGTAAGAATTTGTAAGCATGACAGTAAACTTGAACTTTGATATAAGGATGTAGCTTTGTGAATCTGTCTGCAGGGCAGCAGTGCTAACCAACACATCATCATGCCCTTTTTAAATAAAAAAAAACCTTTTCAAACGTTTTTAACAATTCTCGTTTATACTCAATAGAAGATTGCTTCTGCAACATGTTGTAATGATAAAATGCACAGATTAGTCATTTTTGGTGTTTTTTACTTTTTGATCTAATTTGAATCTCAGTGAAAAATGTTTTTTATACACATAGAAGCTGACCAGGATATTTTTCAAATTTGCTGTTACCTAATTTGTAATATTCTAGCAAAAGCTGCATTTGTCACAAAGCTTCTCGTTAAAATGAAAGAACATTCCCACCATTTTTTCATACAGGAATTTGGATCTTTTTTGTTACGTTACGACTTAGAAATTATTTTTTTGAATGATCAAGCCTCTTGGTCCATTGCACCATCATATTCAGAACTTGGTTTTGTAATATCAGATCTGACTAAAAAGTTCAGTTTTAATTCAGACACACACAACTCTGGAGGCTTTCAGCACAAATATTTAAATCAGGCTCCATCTTTTCATAGGAATTTGACAAACTGATTCATTAAACCATGCTTAGTGTAACTAAGCACTTTATGTGGATCCACCAGGCTGCGTCTGATGATATTTTTGGGACTAACTTGTATCTTTTTTTGTAACAGGCTACTCTTTCTCAATCCAACATAAATTCTTGGCTTTGCTGTCCCACTCACACAGAAAATGTGGGAACTTTGTGTGCTCTGACCGTTAACCCAGTAGGATACTCAACTTTCAGATTCCCACATGTGAACCAATGTCTTATTGTAGCTAACAATGTGTATATATATATATATATATATATATATATATATATATATATATATATATATATATATATATATATATATTATATATGTTAAATAAATGAATAACAGTTTTGGTTTAAACAAAGATTTTAATATTAGAAAATAATACATTTATACAAATGATCATTAAAATAAAATATTGACATTTAATTAATTATAGCAGACAGCTACAAAATGTCTTTTTGTGAAAAAATGTTTTTCATTTTTGAATTCAGCTCCCTTGAAATATATAAAATCACATGAAATAATGAAAACAGTTTGTCCAAGGTATACTGTACAGTATCTGTATTTTGCAGTCAAGAATTTGTACCAATGTTTGCCACTAGATGTCAGCAACATTCAGCTATTACAAGGATTATGGTGAGATTCAATTTAGATCAAAAAGTAGATATTTCTTTAAAACATACACCAAAAAATGTCTAATCTGTACATTTCATTATTACATGTTGCAGAAACAATTTTGTATTGGGTATAAACTAGAATTGTTAGAAACACTTTTTTAATTTAAAAAAGGCAAGATGATGTGCTGGTTAGCAGTGCTGCCTTGTAGACAAATTAGCGACAAATTCACAAAGCTGTGTCCTTGCATCAAAGTTCAAGTTTATTGTCATTTTTAAAAAAGTGCAATGAAATTCTTACTTGCATGTATCTCACAGACTAGTGACATCAATACAATACTAACAACAGGCAAAAAAGACCATGAATACATCAACGTCTGAAGATATTTATTAAAAATACTCATGAATATGTCACTATGAATGGCTTGACTAGCCTTGTGACCTCTGAATAAAAATGTCCCAGAATGCAGAGGTGTGAAAGAAAAGAAATTTGTACCAGATGGCCAACGGATTTTATAACAGTTTGCCTTTCTAAAGCAGCCTATGTGATACTGTACATGTCTTGAACAGAAGACAGCTGGGTCTCAGTAATGTTCATTTTCATCATTCTTGGTGTTCTTAAAGAAACGCATTATACAGCACATGCTCCACTTACACAATCATTATACCATTTAGGTTAATATTTATTCTGTATTGTCATTATAAAGCATTTGGCGCATCTGATCAAGCTACACACAGGAACAGGGCATACTGGTCAATTTACAATGCAGTAAATATGTTTCTGTCTTCAAAGACATAAACAACATAGAGCCAAGCAGACAGAAAAACAAATAAGGCAGAAATGGAAGAATCTGTAATGGAGGTATACATACATGAAATTACAATTCAATTCAGGGAGTTTCCAAAGTCTTTAATGGTTATAAAGATAAGAAGTCATTGCCCAGTTTGACAACAAATGTGGTCAGATGGCCAGGGAGAAAAGGCATGGATCCTGGAGAAAATATACTTCTGGCTACAGGGGTTCCCAGGTTTAGTCCTGGATGGCTGCAGTGGCTACAGGGTTTTTGTTCCAGCTCAGTTACTTAAGGACGAGCTCATTCTTGCTGATAATGGACCTTGATGATATAAATTTGCTGGTTATTAGTGTTTTCATTCTTCCACGTCAGGCTATTCTTATATTGCAGAATTTTCCTATCCAAGGCTGCCATCTAAATTATTGGGTTGATAATTCTTGGCCCTTCTCAAATGAATACACATAGGTGTATAGGGGACAAAATTAGGTTCATTTGTTGTTTTGCACCTCATTGTTAATTAATAGCTGGTCAAGAAAACAAGAAATGAACGTGATTATAAGACTACTAAAATGGGGTGGACTAAGAGTGTTGGTGGTGTGGGAATGGGAATTCATGCAGCCCTGACGATTGCTAGGGTGATCACTCTTTACCCATTTGCGACCCACCACAACTCACTTGCACACACAATGGCGGCAGCCTACAACCCATTGGTGTCAACCACTAATGGATGAGAAACACTACATTACTGTTCTACAGTACTACAGTACTTAAATATGATTTGTTATTCATTATGATCTATATGATGCTGCACACTCTAAAAATAATGGAGCCAAATATGTTCTTCAGAGCTACGCCATATTAGATCAATCTTTAGTTCCCAAAAGAACCATACACATGTATGTTCAAGAAAAAAACCTTATTTAGTTAGATCCACTCCATTAATACAGTACCATTAATAGTTGATAACAAATTTGTGAAATAGTAATGGGTTCATGATTTTAAAAAGACAAATTTTCTTTAGTATTCTGCTTAGCGGCTTACTATACATTAAAGATTTCTGTTTAGTCCACATATTAAGAACCTTTTAATAATAATAATAATAATAATAATAAAAATAATAATAATAATAATAATAATAATAATAAGAAGAAGAAGAAGAAGAAGAAGAAGAATACAATTTATTTATTTGTAGGCGCCTTTCTAAACACTCAAGGACACCGAACAATAGATATCCACAGATTATAAACAAAAGTAATATACAAAAGTTAAAATCAGACAGAGCAATTGTAATCATAGAGAAGAAGCAGTCTTAAACAAATGAGTTTTAAGTTTAGATTTGAAAAGTGAAAATGATTCAATATTTCTAAGCTCAGGTGGTAGTGAGTTCCAAAACTGGGGAGCAGAGCAACTGAATTCTCTTCTCCCCATAGTGGTAAGACGGACAAAGGGGACAGTCAAGTGGATGGAGGAAGAGGATCTAAGGGTACGGGAGAGAATGGCAACATGGAGGAGGTCGGACAGATATGGAGTGGCAAGGTTGTGGATAGCCTTAAAAGTTAACAGAAGAATTTTGAAATGAATTTGGAACTGAACTGGAAGCCAATGAAGCTGCTGCAAAACGGGAGTGATATGGTGAATAGAGGGGGTTCTAGTAATGATGCGGGCAGCTGAATTCTGGACCAGTTGAAGTTTATAAAGAGATTTGCGAGAAAGACCAAAGAAAAGGGAATTGCAATAAATAAGACAAGAAGTGACAAGTCTATGAACAAGGATAGCAGTGGTGTGGGGAGTGAGGGAGGGGCGAATACCATTAATGTTACGCAAGTGGAAATATGCAGACTGGGAGATTTTATTGATGTGGGACTGAAAGGATAAAGTACTGTCAAGGATGACACCCAGACTCTTTTTTATATATATATATATTTATTTTATTAAATGTATTGTATTCCATACAAAGCAATCAAGTTTTTACAAAAAGAAAAATTGAGTTAAGAACAGATCGATCCCCACCCCTGAGAGAGAGAGCAAGCCAAACGGCGTAAAATTTAAGGCTTGTAAACATACCTAAATTAATAAATTCTCTGTGCTTCATGAACTTATTTTAAAATATTACTGATTAGATCCTGCCATGTTTTGAAAAAAGTCTGTACAGATCCTCTAACTGAGTATTTGATTTTTTCCAATTTCAAATAGTATAACACATCGGTTTCCCACTGACTTAAAAGAGGAGAGTTTGGGTTCTTCCAGTTTATCAGAATGAGTCTGCGTGCCAAGAGTATAGTGAATGCAATCACAATTTGTTTGTCTTTCTCCACTATAAGCCTCTCTGGAAGCACCCCAAACACAGCTGTTAATGGGTTAGGAGGGATTGTGAGTCCAAGGCTGTCTGAGAGGTAATTAAAAATTTTTGTCCAGAATAATGTTAATTTGGTGCAGGCCATAGAACATGTGACCCAATGAGGCTGGAACTTCGTTGCAACGTTCGCAGGTTGGATCATGTCCTGGAAACATTTTGGAGAGTTTTAGTCGAGACAGATGTGCTCGATATATAATTTTGAGTTGTATAATTGTATGCTTTGCGCATATGGAGCTCGAGTGAATTCTCTGCATTGCTATTTTCCACTCCTTTTCTGATATATTAATTGAGAGATCTTTTTCCCAGTATCTTTGAAAGGGAGGGATTGTAAAATGATTTTATATATTGTAGAGATGGAGTCTAAGTCCTTAAGATTGACCAATATTTTTTCCAGCATGGATGAGGGTGCAAGATGTGGAAAATCTGGAAGGTTCTGTTTAACAAAGTTCCTGATTTGAAGATAGTGAAAGAAATGTGTAATGCTGGAATGTTAAATTTGGATTGTAATTGTTCATAGGATGCAAAGACGTTGTCTATATAAAGATCTCTAAGCAAGTTAATTCCAAATTTTTTCCAGATATTAAAAACTGCATATGTTTGTGAAGGTTTAAAGAGATGGTTCTCTTGCAGAGGTGCTACAGACAGAAGCTTCTCTGTCTTAAAATGCTTTCTACATTGGTTCCAGATTCTAAGTGAGTGGAGCGCAATTGGGTTATTTGTATATTGCCGATAACGTGTGTTTATTGGAGCGCAGAGCAAGGAATACAAAGAAGTAATGCAAGATTTTACTTCTATTGCGGTCCAAGCCTGTGTATGTTCTTCTATTTGTGTCCAGGTTCTTATCGCCTGTATATTTGCTGCCCAGTAATAAAACTGGAAGTTAGGTACAGCCATGCAGCCTTCTGCCTTTTGTCTTTGTAGGGTCGTTCTTTTGATGCGTGGATGTTTTGAATTCCAAATAAATGAGGTTATTGTTGAATCTAATTGCCTAAAGAATGATTTATTAATGTATATTGGAATGTTTTGAAATAAAAAAGGAGCTTAGGAAGAATATTCATCTTAACAGTGTTAATTCTTCCAGCTAGTGTGAGATGAAGGGTTGACCATCTATGCAAGTCTTGTTTAATTTTTTTCATGCAGACGGCAAAGTTTTGTTGATAAAGAGCTTTATGTTTACTTGTGATGTTAACCCCGAGGTATTTAAACTGTTTTGCAATGATAAAAGGTAGGGTATTTAATCTAATATTATATGCTTGAGAATTCACTGGAAAGAGTACACTTTTATTCAGATTAATTCTGAGACCAGAGATCTTTTGAAATTCTGTGAGCGCTGTTAAGACTGCAGGCATCCTTGTCTAGTGCCACGTTCTAGTATAAAGTAGTCTGAGCAAATGTTGTTGATGCAAACTGAAGCTTCTGGGCTAGTGTACAGTAATTTAATCCATGCACAAATGTTCGGGCCAAACCCAAACTTCTCCAATGTAGTAAAAAGGTATTTCCATTCAATCATGTCGAATGCTTTTTCTGCATCCAATAATAATAATATTTCTGGGGTGTTTGATTTAGTTGGTGAGTATATTACATTAAACAGGCGTCAAAGATTTAACGATAAATGTCGGCCCCTAATAAATCCAGTTTGGTCTTGCGATATTACCGAGGGGAGCACTTTCTCCATCCTTCTAGCTATGATTTTAGGGAGTATTTTAACGTTGTTATTCAGAAGTGAAATTGGTCTGTATGATGAACATTGTAATAAGTCCTTATCTTGTTTTGGAAAAACAGTGATTAGTGCTTGGCGAAAGGTTTGAGGAAGAGATTGGTTATCTCTGGCTTCTGTAAATGTTGCTAATAGGAGGGGAGCTAGCTGAGCAGAGAATTTCTTGTAAAATTCTGCAGGGTAGCCATCAGGGCCTGCTGCTTTCCACCTTGGAGTGACTTTATAGCATCTAGTAATTCTGATAACGGCAGAGGTTTATCAAGTTCCTCCACACTAAAAGCGTCTATTTGTGGTATCTGTAATGTATCCAGAAATGCATTAGATTGTGTATTGTCTTCTTTAAACTCAGTAGTATATAGGGATTTATAGTAGTCTCTGAAAGTGTGCATTATATTTTTGTGTGATTTTATCTCCGATTTTATCTTCGTGTTGGTGATTACCGAGATTGCGTTGCGCACTTCTTGCTTGTGAATTTGTTGAGCTAAAAGCTTATTAGCTTTCTCTCCATGTTCATAATAATGATGTCTGGATTTGTAGATTAGTTGTTCAGTTTCTTTAGTTGTCAAGAGGTTTAATTCTGAATGTAGAGCCTGCCTCCTCCTATGTAGAGTCTCGCTTGGTAGTCTGGCATGTTCTTCATCTATTTTAGTAATTTCGCTTTTTATCTCTGCTACTTTCTTGGCTTCGGATTTATTTCTGTGGGAAAGATATGAGATAATCTGTCCTCTTAAGAAGGCCTTAAGAGTTTCCCAGAGTATTCCTGCAGAGATCTCAGGGATGTATTTGTCTCTAGAAAGAATTTGATTTGTTTGGATATAAATTCGTACAATTCTCGTCAGCTAATAGAAGCGGGTTGAGGCCATCTGCGGGTGAGTGTATGGGGCTTAGTAATTTTAGCTCCAAGATCATAGGTGCATGGTCAGAAATAACAATAGCATCGTATTTGCAAGATTTAATCATAGGCAAGAAGTTATTGTCTATAAAGAAGTAATCAATCCTTGAGTAGCAATGATGTACTGGTGAGTAGAAAGAATATGTTCTTGAATTTGGGTTTAAAAACCTCCAGGGTCTGATAAGTTGTGATCAGTTATAAACTTTGTAATTATCTTTGCGGTGTTAGATGCTGTTCCCCCTGTGGAGGAAGTCCTATCTAAAAGTGGATTTAGAACACAATTAAAGTCCCCAGCCATTATAACTTTATGAGTGTTCAGATTGGGAATGGATGCAAATAAATTTTGTATAAATTCCTTATCATCAACATTAGGTGCATAAACATTTATCAAAATCATTTTACAGTTAGATAAGTCTCCCATGACCATTACATATCTCCCTTCAGGATCCAATACTACATCTGATGCTACAAATGGTACTGTTCTATGTATGAGAATTCCCACACCTCTAGTTTTCTTGTAAAACTAGAATGGAACATTTGGCCAGTCCAGTCTTTTTGCAGCCGGAACTGATCCTTGCTTAGTAAGTGGGTCTCCTGTAAAAATACTATTTTAGCATTTAGACCTGTTAGGTGAGAGAGTACTTTCTTTCTCTTTAATTCGTGATTCAGGCCTTTAACATTCCAGCTTACGAAGTTAACTGTCCCATCATGGAGACACTGATTCTGAGTTTTTGATGTCATTTTATAGTCTTAACTGGAAGTGAGACAGCTTTAGGTCTTAATTTCCTATTTCCCCTAGAGTTGTTGCCATGCAGCTTATTATTACGTTGGTAGTTATAATTATAAAGATTAATAGATAGATTAGGTATAGATCAAGCCTGCTCTCTTTCTCTCCCCCCCTTAAATTTTGCCTCCCCAAGTGAGGCTAAAACCCACTTCACACAGTCCCAGTCCTCTGACATACCCAGAGACAGAGCACGTCCCAAAGCAAAACAAGCCCCAATGCAGCGGCTTTAGGGTTAAAAGATAGAGATATCTATTACCAATATAGTCTTTAAAAAAGAAAAAAAAAAAGAATTTTGCACTTAAAATATATATATAGTCTTCAGCAATTTTAGTGCATTAAGATGATAGCACCCAGATAATAAACCCGGGGATGGTGTTAAAGATGTGTCCAGAATAAGCATAACAAGTCTTAATGCAGTAATAGCAATAACAATAAACCAAGGGTATGATATTGAACAGTCTCGTTTAGGGTAGAGATGAAATAATTAGAAAAAAAAAGAAAGAAAAAGTAATTAAGCACAATAAAACATAAACAGATAGCGCCCTAGTAATACTAAGTAATAATGAGAATATATGAGAATATATGCTGATAAAAACCTGTATTTTAAAACGAATAGATCAGACAGTAGATTATTAATCCTTGCTTTATCATTAACCGCCATGACTCACTATTATGTATCAGAATAGTCCCGGGATCAGCTTTCTTAATTCCTTTTCTGCTTCTTCCTTGCTAGCGAAGACATAGAATTGACCCTGCCATTCCACTTTAAGTTTTGCTGGATACAAGAGGCTGTATTTGACACTGGCTTCCCGTAACCGCTGTTTAATGTTGTAGAAGGCTGCGCTTAGTAGCTGTTGCTGGAGAGAAGTCAGGAAGATACGAATGTGGTTATTTTCAAATATAATATCTTCCTTGTTTCTGAGGAGTGCCATCACCTCTAGCTTAAATGATAATCATTCAAAACGAACTATAAAAGATCTTGGTCTGGGTCTAACGGTGTTTGATCTGCGTACGCGATAAGCCGCTGCTATCTCAGATTCTGCTTTAAAGTCGTCCCCGATTATTTTAGAAAAAGTTCAGCTGCGAATTTCACTGGGTTTGAACTTTCTCGATTCTTAGGCAGACCTTCAATTCTGACATTATACCTTCTACTACCATCTTCCAAAGCAGCCAGTCTGTCTCTGAGTTTTTTGCATTCGGAGCTGACATTTTCTGCTTTTCTTCAGCACTGGTAGCTAAATTTTCGGCTAATTTAATCCTAGTCGTAAATGTCTCCTTGAGATCCTCCAATTGATCAGTAAGCGTTTCAATTTTACCCAGCACCAGTCGCATCTCCACTTGCATTTCTTGTCGCAGCCTTTCATTTGCCTGTTGCAGCATCAGCCGCTGCGTTTCATTTGCTTGTTGCAACTTCTGCCGCAGCCTTTCGTTTGCTTGTTGCAACTCCTGCCGCTGCATTTCGTTTGCTTGTTCCCATTCCTGTTTCAATACCAGCATCTCCTGTTTCAATTCCTGTTTCAGTCTCTCATGTGCCTTTGTCCTTGCTTTCTCATTTGCCTTCTCGGTTTTCTTTATATCTTGTATGAGCTCAGTGAACATCACCTGCAGTGTAGACATTTCAATTGTGCTTTCTTGTACCATAGGTGAAGCGTCAAGCTATAATGTAGCCGGTGTCCCCGCTATTCCCGGCTCGCGTGGAGTAATTGAGATTGCGGACTGTAAGGCCTTTTCCAGTTTCAGGTGTTCTTCTCCGATCGGCGAGCTATCGAGATCTGCACTCACAATCGTACATTCGCTCCCCTTTTCACTCTCAGCCGGCGACGATGTAGCGGACCTTGGTCCCGAAGAGTCTGTACTTTCGCCCAGCTGATCCAGGTCTCTCTCTGAAAGGCCGTATCTTGAGCTAGGGTTTGCTGATCTTAGCTTGGGTGCAGCTTAAGTTTTCGATTCTTTCGGACCCCCTTTCTTGCTGGCCATGTTTATATATGCTTACATATATACTGTAGCAGTCTCCTTGGGTTGAATAAATACAGGATATCTCAGGATAATAGGCAAATAATATGAAAACAACACCGCTGCTAGCGGAGCTCCACTTCAGACGTCCATCTCTCGCATCGGACGAGACACCCAGACTCTTAACCTGTGGGGAAGGGGAGACAGAGGATTAATCAATAACAAATGAAAAATGATCAGTTTTGGATAATGTTGATTTTGTACCAATGTGGAGAACCTCAGCTTTGTCACTATTTAATTTAAGAAAATTTGAATAAAACTGGGATTTGATTTCTGCTATGCAATCAAAAAGTGAGGACGGTGGAAAGGAAGCAGTAGGTTTGCTAGTGAGATAGAGCTGGGTGTCATCAACATAACAGTGGAAGCTAATATTATCTTTATGAAAGATATTACCAAGGGGAAAGAGGTGAATAATGAAAAGGAGGGGCCCCAGGACAGAGCCCTGGGGCACACCTGAAATAACAGCGGTGGGCTGGGATGTGAAAGTTTTAAGCTGAACAAACTGAGTGCAGCCTGAGAACTAGGATCTGAACCAGTCTAGTGGAGTGTGGGTAATGCCAATCGAAGATAATATATTGAGAAGAGTAGTGTGACAAATAGTGTCAAAAGCTGCACTCAGATCAAGAAGAATGAGAATAGTAATTAAACCAGAATCAGCTGCCATAAGGAAGTCATTAGTAATTTTTATAAGTGCTGTTTCTGTACTGTGGAGGGGACGAAAACCAGACTGGAACTGTTCATATAGATTATTTTGAGATAAATGAGAATGAAGTTGAATGCCCATTTTTTTTCAAGAATTTTGGAAATGAAGGGTAGATTAGAAATAGGGCGAAAATTACTAAAATTAGTTGGATCTGCACCAGGTTTTTTCAGTATTGGGGTTATTGCAGCAGTTTTAAAAGATAAAGGAACAGTACCAGTAGTGAGAGAAGAGTGGATTATAGCAGAAATAAGAGGGACCAGAGAAGGAAGGCAGGCTTTGACCAAAACTGTAGGGAGGGGGTCCAGTTGACAGGTGGATGGCTTAGACTTACAGACAAGATCTGAGAAAGTAGGAAGCTGAAAAGAGGAAAATGAGTGAGTTGGTGGGTGAAATTCAAATGAAGTACTGGAGGAATCCGTACAGAGAGACTGATGAATCTTCTAGATTTTTTCATTAAAAAAAGGACATAAGGGAATTGCAAAATTCAGTTGAGTAAAGGTGAGAAGGTAAAGAATCCGGGGGTTGTGTGATAATGTTAATAGTGAAAACAATGACTTGGTGTTGCCTTCAGTTGAAGAAATAATGTGAGTATAATAGTTATATTTAGTTTGGGCAATGCAGTCCTTGTAATAAAGTATATGGTTTTTGTACATCTCTTTGTGAACAAAGAGTCAAGTTTTTTTAAAATAACCGTTCAAGTTACCAGCCTTTGGCTTTCAAAAGCCAAAGTTCAGGCATGAACCAGGGAGCAGAAAAAGAGAAAGAAACAGATCTAGTTTTTAGTAGAGCGGCAGAGTTAAGAATACCATTAAATCCAGTGTTATAGTGGGAGACAAGTTCTTCAGGAGTGGATAAATTATGAATGTCCATAAGGGAATCAATACTAGAGGAAAGAGAGTCTAAGTTAATATTCTTAATATTACAGAAAGACATGAGACAGGAAAGCTTAGTGTTGGAAAGTGCAAGTTTAACATTGAATAAAATAAGAAAATGATCAGTTATGGGGAGTTCATCTGTAGTACAATCAATTGGGGTAGCTCCAGAACAGCAAATCAAGTCCAAGATATGTCCTTTGCAATGAGTGGGAACATCAGTATGCTGCTGGAATCCAAAATTCTCAAGGCAGGATGTTACGTTTCTAGTAATAGTGACATTGATATTATCCATGTGTATATTGAAATCCCCCAGAATTATTATGTTTGATGAAACAGTAGATAAGTGTGTAAGGAAAACAGCAAAGTCATTTAGAAAGTCATTATTTGGTTTACGGGGCCGGTAAACAGTTGCAATGATAGTAGGAATAGGTCCATTTAATTGACACACAAGAGAACTGAAGGCAGGAACAGACAACGGCAAGACTTTCCATTTCTCATGATACATTAACGCGAGACCTCCACCACGGCCAGAGCCACAGGGTTGAGAGATGTAAACAAACCCCGGGGGAGTGGATTCGTTAAGTTGGGAAACGTCATGAGGTTGTTGCCATGTCTCAGTTAGACAGAAAAAGTCAAACTTACGATCAGTGAGGAGATCAATGATGAGAGGCACCTTGCTCATTTGCAGATGTTCAGCAGATCGAAGTTGACAACGGCATAATTGCATTTAGCAACAGTGTTAGCCAACCAGGCTAGGCTGGCTAGCACACTGTGGTCAGCGACTCTGCCTAAATTACATGGAGGACATCGAGAACTGGACCAGATGGAGTTTATTATTTTCGAACTGTCAGCTTGGATACTTCGGCGGGGCCCACGGTGGATGTATCTCCGGTGGGGAAGGAATATGATGTCTGGGTGGAGATAAAGGCCAGTCATCGGAGGCTCAGACAGGTGAAAGAGGAGTCGGAGTAGTTCGGCAGCTGAGTACTGAAGCAGGCCTTTCGCAGGTAGGATAGTGAGTGACAGGAGCAACCAAACAAACACAAACCAAATAAATATCCTACCGGTCCACATGTTAATCAAGGATGCAGACAACTCAGATGTCCGGAGAACAAAGCCAAGTAAGTTTCAAAGCGGGGATAGGCCTAAGAATAGTCCATACACAGCCAAATCAGCAGTCAAGCTAGAAATCAGTCTAGCTTTAAATGATTGAAAAATAAAACTCAATGAATAGATCTGCCCGAAATGAAAATGAAAACAGCTGCTTAGTCCATTAGATTGTAAGTTAATTGTAAAAAAGTAAAAAATTATAAAAAGTTAAAAAATAAAAAAATTACCAGAGGGCAGCAGTGACCAGTCATGCCAGCGTTCACTGAACCGCAAGATCAAACCCCATAGAGCCAGTTTCAAACGTAAAGAACCCGTATTAAAACTAAACGATTCCTTGTTAAGCAATGGATCTATGAGGAGCCATATGACCTTCTAAAGTGCCATTTCAGAACTATTATTTTTAAGAGTGAGGAGAGGCAAGACACATGACAGCCCGCATGGAGTTTGCTAAAAGACACCTGAAGGAATCTGAGATGGTGAGAAATAAGATTCTCTGGTCTGATGAGACCAAGATAGAACTTTTTGGCCTTAATTCTAAGCGGTATGTGTGGAGACAACCAGGCACTGCTCATCACTTGTCCAACACAGTCCCCACAGTGAAGCATGGCAGTGGCAGCACCATGCTGTGGGGGTGTTTTTCAGCTGCAGGGACAGGATGACTGGTTGCAATCAAGGGAAAGATGAGTGCGGCCAAGTACAGGAATATCCTGGACAAAAACCTTCTCCAGAGTTCTAAGGATCTCAGACTGGGCCTTCCAACAAGACAATGACCCTAAGCACACAGCTAAAATAACGAAAGAGTGGCTTCACAACAACTCTGTGACCGTTCTTGAATGGCCCAGCCAGAGCCCTGACTTAAACCCAATTGAGCATCTCTGGAAAGACCTACAAATGGCTGTCCACCAACGTTTACCATCCAACCTGACAGAACTGGAGAGGATCTGCAAGGAGGAATGGCAGAGGATCCCCAAATCCAGGTGAGAAAAACTTGTTGCATCTTTCCCAAGAAGACTCATGGCTGTATTAGCTCAAAAGGGTGCTTCTACTAAATACTGAGCAAAGGGTCTGAATACTGAGGACCATGTGATATTTCAGTTTTTCTTTTTTAATAAGTCTGCAACAATTTCAAAAATTATTTTTTTTTGTCTGTCAATATGGGATGCTGTGTGTATATTAATGAGGAAAAAAATAAATTTAAATGATTTTAGCAAATGGCTGCAATATAACAAAGAGTAAAAAAAATTGAAGGGGGTCTGAATACTTTCCGTACCCACTGTACATCCTTTCCATCATCATTGATAGATGCAGAATAGTTTGGCACTGAGCACCACTGCAGCATACCAGAAAGAGAAAACAAGAACAGAAGAAGTAATTAGTCACTGAAGAAAAGTATTGGTAATGTCTTATAGTTGAATATGGAGCAAAACAACTGATCCCTGGAATAAATAGTTTCAGTTACAAATTAAGACTTAAGAAACTGAACTGTAACCTTGGAAAGTTGGTCATCAAGAAGCAGTTGTATAAATTTATGTGAATGGTGCAAAGAAAGTTGAAGTGTTCAATAAGGAGTCTCATCATAGATAATAGAATGCCGCTGTTGATGTGAACATTCAGGGTGAACATACAACAAATTTGACTGTGCAGCGGGTTGTTAACTTAATATTGGGAGAGACATACTGATCATGGGCATCTGCTGGGGGAGGGTTGGGTTGGCAAAATGCCACCTCCTTCCCCAGAAAGCCAACTGATGTTTTTTTTTTTCTTCAGTATTGCTGCTTTTGCATTAATGGATTTGGACTAGATTTACCATGGCAAATCTATTAGTTATACTGCATTTTCAACTCTTCTATGCATTATTGGCTTTTACTACTTAACTGTATACCAGTTATTCCCTGTTTATAATCATCTGAAAAATACTCTGCTATATTTTCATCCAAAATCCACTATCCACATTGAAACCATCATTTTCTGAATCTGCATCCAAAAAAATAAAGATTTGAAATTGTCTGCCCATCCAGGAAAGATTTTTGAACCATTATTAAATTTAAAATGTTTACAAAGAAAGTAGACACTTGACAAGAAGAGTATATATAGATAGATAGAACTTTATTAGTTCCCAGGGGGAAATGTGGCTTTTTGCACAAGCTCCTTAAAGAACTGAATACATAAATAGACAGATAAATGTAAAGTATATACTATGGTCTGAGCACACACCAGAATGACTAAAAAGGAACAAAATTTAAAAAGAATAGAAACTTTTGACAGTGAGACATTATGCAGGTATATTGCTGTTGATATAAAGGAGCCCCATTTCAGTTTATAAATAACCATTCCTTTAAAATTACTTTGTTGATTTTGCTAAACATTATAGCCATTCATTATGTCTTTTAATATTTATTTATTTCACATTTGTCATGCATGCTCATCAGAGGGTCGCCCACCACTGAGTTCTTCCCAGGTATGTTCTACCACCCTGGGCTGAGAGGGGCCGCTGCTGTTAACTGCCTTGTCTTCTTTTTTCTCCAGAGTGCAGAGAAACTGCCCAGTGAGGGCAACTGACTCCACCCCTTCTGGTCCCACGGCCATAAAAGTGAGACTGTCCGGATAGAGCTGTCAGTTCTGGTTCAAACAACCTAAGGAGAAGAGTTCCACAGTCTACTCATAAATTCTTGCTTTGTTATTGAACTAGCCCAATTGCTATGGGGCAGCCTTTTTTTTTTGCTTATCTTTTTTGAACGTATGTTGTTTTTGTTATCCTTTCAAGTAAACAGAGACAGCTGGGTTGACATCCCAAAATTCATTATTGTATCAGCCTCTCATTCACTCAGATGACCACACAATGCATGCCCATTCCAGCATAGAAGGAAATGTAATTAATTTCTGAAAGTGAATAAAACCGTTGTGTTAACTTTTGTAATGCAACTAAGCTTACACACTATTTAGTCTATAGACAAGTACATAATTAGTGTTTTAGATACTTTAAATTAAGCAGAAACTCTTATTGGACTGTAATATAGATGTTTAAGACTGTATGGACATTTAATTAATCCAGTCAATAGCTAACATCTGAGGGCACGGCAGCACATCACTCACAGAGTTTGCCAATGGCCCACATCACAATTACAGTACGCTCAATGTTCTAACAACCCAAGGGCACTGAACTTTCTCAAAGTCAATCCAGGCAAAATGAAAGAATGTCTATAGTCTTCCGTTGCTTTTGATCACCTTTTAACATGCACTGTACATTTCAGACTACAGACTTGCTAAAGTACACTGATTTTTTCTTGATATTTCACAAGCCATTTGAATTGCTATTAACATTGCATGTAAAAGTGTGCGGAATTAAAAAGTCATTTTGCAGATTGAGAAATGTGAAAACTGACCGAGATTAAGTATGTTAGATGCATGTTCTTTCGGGTGTGCAAGCTATGTTCATGTAACTAATATTACTGAATGTAAGAATGAACTTTCAATAGCTATTAATAAGCTCAGACAAAATAACTACAGACTACATCTTCTGTGCAAGTAAAAGTGGTTTAACTTTCATATAGCAGAAAAAAGTCCAAAACTTTTTACTGAGTCAATATCACCTTCCTTTTTTGTTTGTTTTTGTATTGAAATGAATGTTGATGAATGCCATATCACATCTGTGGGAATTCGATTTTCTTTAGGTAGTGTGGTTAATAAACATTAAATATTTTTAAGGAGACTATGCCATTTTGTGGTAAAAGGATGATAGGTACCTTAGTGTTTTGGACCAAATAAAATAAAAGGGAATCCCTTGTTTAGGCTTGGCATTTTTTGGTGTATCTTACTTCCTGCGGTGGCCTGTATGACATACTGTATTGTTGTTCGTTCTACTAGAAGTGGTGATATCAGATATTTCCTAGTCTTGTGAGCAAAACGTGATTCTTGAATGAGAATTCATGTCTCGGGATGACTCATTTAAAGGTTTGTGGTAAATAGTGGCAAATTAGGCTATGCATAATAGGTTTCTTCCGAAAAACCCGCCCCAAATTCCACTAGTTTGTGAATTTTAAACATTGTGAGAGACAACATCCCATTTCTACTCATGTAATAGAAAAATAAGTAAATAACTAAGAATGACAGGGAGAGGGAAAAGGGAACTGAATAAAAGAATTTATGAGATTGGGAGCATGAACTGATATAGTGCGTTGCCGCACCACCTCAGGATCTCAATTTAGTACCCGAGTGCAGCCGTGCAACTGGTGACACTTCAGCACCACTCTAGTTTGAATGGAATGGAACACTGTCAGGTTTTTTTTTACAGTGGCTGGAGTGCCAATCATACCACCAACATCCAAGTTGTCCCTGCAAGTTGGAGGACCTACATACAGGGCTGGATGCAGGTTAACGTCATACGTAGGACAACAGCATTTATTTACATAGCACATTTTCATGCAAATGATGGAGCTCAAAGTGCTTTACAAGAAGAAGAAAGCTTATAAAAAATACAAATGTAAAAATAAAAATAAGATTAGGCAATACTAAATAACAAAAAATAAGCTATGGTCTGATGGCCGGGAGGACAGAAAAAGCAAACAAAAAAAACTTAAAGTTAAAAAGTAGAAAGACGCAAAGCTGTTTTCCTCAATTCTTCTACTATCAAGTACCGCCAATTAAAAAAGTTATAATGTGGCAGTTTCCGCGACAGTCACGTTGACGAATAAATACAATTTCTCTGTCAGAATGCGCCTGGCAGCAGACGGCTCAGCACTGGAGTCCAGAGAGTGGGGCGATGCAGGGCACACTTCTATGGGATAGATCGGCGTGTTTGTGTTTACTTCTTTTCAATATCAGCAAAATAACTCTCACACAAATAATAACAATTCGTAAAGACGATATAAAAATGGCATCCACAAACAAAGTGATTAGTTCCTATATTATAATATGTTCTGTGGTCATACGTAATTTCCGTTTCGCGTGGTCATAAGTAATTTCCATTTCAAATGCGAAAACAATTTTATATATATAGATAGCATGTTTATTCAAGTGATCATTTAGCATCGTAATGACTGCATTTCTAGAATTTTACTTAAGAAAGACAGGTTAGAATTGGGTCTAAAATTGTCAAACACAGAAGAGTCGAGATTATTTTTCTTCAGCAGGGGTTTAACTACAGCAGTCTTAAGATAGTCTGGGAAGCAAGGTTATTATAGTTAAAACTAAAATCAAAACTGAAACTGTTATTAAAAATATATTTTTGTAAACTGAAATAAAATGATTAACAAAACCGAAATAAAAAACTTAAACTAAACTATTAAAGTAGCTGGAAAGACTAACTGAAATAAAATAATAATTTACTAAAAATGTTTTTAGTTTTTGAATGAATGTTCTTGCCGTTAGTCTTTAACTTTTAACTCTAAAACAGAAAGTCATCCACCATGAGCTGCCTACATATATTCTTCCAGTGAACAGCAGCTGGTGACAGAGAACGGCTGTTCACACAGCATTTGCGTTGACAGCAAGCTGAATAAAGTGTGTGAAATAGAAAGCAATTTACTGTGCCGCCTTCCTTTGCGCTTGTTGTATATCAAGATGTAATTCAGACGCCTGAAATAAGAATGTGGTGGTCAACAAAACCTTTACCATATGGACAGAAGAATCATGAGTGAGTAACGTTTCAGTTTATTTCTCAGGTGACTGCATTTTGTTGACAATAATTCACCTGCCACTTTGCACAGGAGAAATCCTTTTTGAAAATAAAATGGCACTGATTGAGAGACTGACTAGGTTATCATACAAGATGGGCATAATGTTGCTGACCATTCACTTTTGCTTTGAAAAGTCGTTTAACAACAAAGTGATACAAAACCTTGTAAAATTCCTGAGTTGGCAATGTCTCTACTGAACTACAGGTAGATAGGTGAAGAGAGTCTGCCAGCTGGGGAAAAACTAAACATACTAATGTGCATTTGTATTTATTCTATATTTATTAATTTCTCTTTTTTTAGTTTATATTCACATCCCAGAATACCTGATATTGTGAAAATAATCCAGTAAAATATTTGTCCCCCTTTTTTCAATTTTTCTCTTCCTCTCTTAAAATAGAAATTGAAATATCATATTCTTTTTGTTCTTAACATCAGCCATATTCATACATATTGCATACCAGGGATTTTTTCCGGCCTTGCACCCAAACCTGCTGGGGTAGCTTACAGGTTTCCTGTGATCCTGCTCTGAATAAACAGCTTTAGATAATGTATATATTGTTCCTAATCTCAGAAGCCGTGTCTGTCATTTTGTGGCTGTCCTCACACCTATTACCTACAGTACTCTTGATCTGCTAATTAAGGGTTTACTGTTCATATGCATGGCCTGTTCAAGTCTTACTACCCCTAACCTTGACACAACATGCTTGTTTTTCTTTGTTTCCCTCAATACAGCTAGGTGGGGTCTTCACACTGATTCAATTCTAAGAGCCCTGTTCTTCCTAAGCCCCGGTGATTTTCATGATCACACCTGTCAGAACACAGTAGAATATATTTTCTGATTTTTTACATCTTGTCAGGCCTGCAGGTGGCAAAATTCTGTCTATAAACTGAATGTGCCTGAGATGGAATCAGTAGAAAACAGCAAAGCCTAGTATGGAAGATTTTTGAATAAACTATTGAAGGCATTCATTAGACTTTTGTCACTGTCCTGCTCCACTGACAGACTGAGGAGATCGTTCCTCCCCCACACTATGCGACTCTTCAGTTCCACCCGGGGGAGTAAATGCTAACATTACTCAGTTACTGTCTGCTTTTTTTATTTTTATTTTTTTCATTTTTATTACTATTTAATTTAATATTGTTTCTTTGTATCCGTATACTGCTGCTGGATTATGTGAATTTCCCCTTGGGATTAATAAAGTATCTATCTATCTATCTATCTATCTATCTATCTATCTATCTATCTATCTATCTATCTATCTATCTATCTATCTATCTATCTATCTATCTATCTATCTATCTATCTATCTATCTATCTATCTATCTATCTATCTATCATTATAAGCACATTGTCTTGGAGTGGGATATGTTGTGTGCTGTAGACATTAAGAGTAAAAAACCCTCACACCTTAAAATACACCTACATTTCATTAGAAATTGTTCATATTCAGCATCTGGTTTTGATTATGCTTGTTTTTATGAGGCAAAAACAAAACCAGGTAGTACTGTAGTAAGCTTCCACTAACATTAAACTCATAATCAAATCCGTTAAGTGTACAGTTCTCTCCGATTGTGATACTAGACTAAACTCCATAGTAGTTCCAAGCCATAATTACTAAAAATAAAATGGAAACTAATAAATATAAAAATAAAATAGGAATGTCTTTGTGAAATAAAAACTAAATTAATACTAAAACTACACAATGAAGGAAAACTAAATCTAAAATGAATTTCCAAGTAAGCTCAGAAAAAATATAGAAATAAAAACTAATATAAAAAGGCAAAGCTATTATAACCTTGCTGGGAAGACCACCATATCTAATGATGAATTTACTATGTCAAACACACTGTCAATTAGCACACCAGATATTTCTTTAAAAAAGCTTGTTGGTATTGGGTCAAGGACGCAGGTGAAGGGTTTCAGTTGAGAAATGATTCCACATAGATTGGGTAAATGCCTCCTGGTGAAAAATTTAATTCACTTAAATGGAATACTGGGATTTAATAGGATCAGCTTTAGGGGGGATGTACTATATTATTTCTAATTTCAGTAATTTTGTGATTACAAAATATAGCGGTAGCCTCACAAGTTTCACTGGAAGTTTTTTGGAGGCATTCCATTGAGTGACCTGGGTTTAGCAAACGGTCAATATCAGAGAATAAAACTCTTGGATTACCAGCATTATTATTGATAATTTTAGAGATGTAGCACGTACCGCCTCTCAAGATGGACTATGTTGTTGTATTCTGTTATTTTAGCCTTCAATATTTCATAGTGAACTATCAATTTTGTTTTTCTTCATTTATACTCAGCCCCCTGGCAATGTTTTCTTTAAATAAGACACTCTTTGGGTCTTCCATAGTGCTGGAGGATTTTTGAACTATCTTTTCAGGAGCGACTATGTCAATGACATCTCTCACTTTAGCATTAAAATTTCCCACCTTACTATTTACATCATTATCACTATTGTAGTAAACACTACAAACGGACTGGTTGCTCATAATGTTAGCAAACTTGAGGCTGCAGATGAATCAAAGAAGCGTTTTTTAGCAAAACGCTTCTCATTAATTGTTGTTATCAGTTTTTCTACTTTAAATAATATGAGAAAATGGTCTAATAAACCGATATCCACGATTTGCCTCACATCAATGTTTAATCCTTTAGTAATCATTAAATCCAGCATGTGCCCCCCCCCCATGTATGGGCTGACTAACGTGCTGGCTCAGATCAGAAGAGTGCATGAGGTTCATGAATTCTTTTGCTTTTGGGTCACACTGATTATTGATATGAATATTAAAGTCACCAACAGTTAGGAAAATTTCATAGTTATTATAACTGCCACCAAATCTGAGAATTCCTCAAAGAAAGGCGCATTATATTTAAGAGGTCTACACACGGACAAGGCTAGTGACTGACAAACTCCTTGAATAACAATGGCAAGATACTCAAAAGACGCAAACTTACCAAAGTCGACATCTTTACACTTTAACCAACTCAAATAAATATTCGCTAAGCTACCGCCATTCTTGCCTTGGTAAACCGCATGAGTAAAGCTGCAATTCAGAGGTTCAGATTCAATTAAACAGCCGCACCATCAGAGGTGAACCATGTTTCACTTAATGTAAGGAAGTCGATTTTCCTTTCATTAATAAGATTGTTGATGTAAAATGTCTTGTTGGTTAATGCTCTGACATTTAATAAGGCCATATTTAAGGTCTCTGAAGAGCAGTGCTAAATAGGCGGAGTGTTACGTCTGTTTGAAATGGTAAATTAAGTTATTCGTGTTAATGCCGCTTTGTGCGGATTTTTTATTTAATAAATAGTGTGTTGTTATAGTTTTAATACAGAGGTGACAAAGCAATTGCAGGTTAAAGTACTTGCTCAAGGACCCCACGGAGTGGAATCACTTCTGCCATGTACAGAATTTGAACCAGCAACCTTCCATTTGCCACTGCAGATCCCTGTCTCAGAGCTGCCCCCCACAAAAAGACTTTACAGACACTTACAGAAAACTGGGCCGGTTCTAGACAGGCATATTTAAGGGGGCAGACAGAAATGTGAAGGGGGCACATGGTGGCGACGGAGGTGGGAAAGGGGTGGGGGTGCTCCCGATAACTGTTTTTGTCATGTCATTGGATTGCACTTTGTCAGGCCTCTACCCTAAGACCTGTCCAACTTGGGTGTCTCACCTGAAGGCTAAGCTTCTGCTGGTGTAGCTCTTAGGGTCACTGAGGCACGCAAACCTCCTGACTACGATAAGGTGGCAATTCCTCAAGAGGAAAACTGAAAAATAAAACAACAAAAAATAAAATAAAATATTCCTCATCAGATTATAACAACTAAAAACATGACATTTACCTTAATTGGATGGCCTATATCAAATATATTCAAACCCAACAATAACACTTCTCACTATTGCCAATATTAACAAAACTAAAAAGGGTAGGCCAAGTTATAAAAAAAATATAAAAAGTCTTTAAAAATAGAATAAAAAAATAAATAAATAATGAATAAAATAAAATATCCATCCAGATCTTTACAACCAACAATATAAATTTTATCTGAATTGGATGGCCTAATTCTCAAATAAATTTGCAAAATAAAGTAAGAGTAAAATAAGACCTCTCAATATATCCAATATTTACAAAACTAAAAAGGGTTGGCATAGTAATTAAAAAAAAAAAAAACTCACCATGTCTTTTCCTACAATTCTCAAACTAATTTGTAGAACACAACAGATTTAGAACTGAACATTTGAACTGTTTTCTTCTTTTTTTGTCTTGTTTGTTTTGCATCATCTGAATTCTCTGTTTGTAACTAAACAGCTCCACTCTCCTTTCTCCTCAATCCACTCTACAACAACAGTCTCCTTTTTCCCTTTGCAAAAACTCTTCCAAATTCATCATATCCAAGTTATTTGTTATGGACTTCTCATGGGCCAAGATCACCAAATTCCTCTTTCTTTTATGTAACATGGTGTGACTATAGGGGGTTAGGACCCGTGACAAAGTGGAGAAGGAACTCTCACACGATGCTGAAGACACACCAATTACCAGGGCTGTTACACACAATTTATGCAACTCAGGAAAGGCTTCCTTGTACTCCTGCAGGAGTTTACACACAGTGGACAGGTCTGTTTCCTTTGAACATTTTTGAGCAGCATCTGTTTTGCCACAAGAACTTCATTTTCAGACTTACAACATCTGCTACAGTGCCAGCCATCACAGCCAGAGGGTGCAACAGGGTGGGATCTAGAAATGCGCTAGATTTGGGTGCAAGACTAGATATGGCTCTCATCAGGTCAATATTCTTGTGTGAAAATCTAGTTTCCATTTCTGAAATGGCCCTGTCAAGGATGTTGAGCAGGGATCTTTTCAGAGACTGATGGGGGAAATGGTAGGGTCACCAGAGTCTGTATGGCCCAAAGTTGAGAGCACAACACTTTGACCCAGGTGTTTGCTCATTGTTCTCCTTCTCTTTGTTGGATGTGACTCATCCTCAGCAGGAGATGACACTCCCCAACAGTCATCCTCACGGATGTTTTTTAAGGAGTCCAGTGCTGCACTAACAACCTCAGAAGCACTGCACAGATCAACTGACTGAGACTGTAGAATAGCATTTGCTGGTTTCAAGACACCAAGCACCCGCACTGGGAACTTTCCAATCTCAAAGAAGTGATGCCTCTTAATTTGGCATAGCAGGCCTGAAATCCTCGGTGCACAGGTCAACTGCAGCATCATCATCCTCTGTCATCTCAGATAGGATACTAAGGATTTGTTCTTGATTGTCCACAGTGCACCTTGTCACCTCATAGTGGCTTGTCCATCTGATCTCAAGCAGCCTTTTTAGACAAGGTGCATCATGTTTATTGAGCACATAGTGGTGGTGAAAAAAGTTGTAGAGTGAACTAGATAGGCTAAAAATCTTTTGCACACGGCTCATTCTGCATGGCATGCACAGCCACTAAGTGCAGTTGGTGGTTGTAGCAGTGGATGTATAGGACATATCTGTCAAGCTTCTTTTGGAGCAGAGCTTGTACCCCACCTCTAACCCCATCATAACACTGGCTAAGTATACTGTCAGCACTGTAGCCAGCATCAGAAAGGTGTAACAGCATCTCAGAGGTGATGTACTCTGCATCAAGTTGTTGCAAGTCAAGCAACCCAATAAGATGCTCCTCTGGCATGGAATTTCTGACAAACCGTATTATCACAGACACATTTTCCACATTGCACCTATCCCTGGTCCCATCACTTTTGAGGCAAAACCCTACAGAATCAGCACTTTCATATTTTTCCTGACCTCTCCAAGCACCATGTCAGCCAGTGTTTGGATAATTTCATTTTGGATATCCTTAGATGTGTATTTTGCATTTTTTGGGATACCCTTAGCAATGCTTGCTAGCTTCTCATCCTTCTCTAAGGTATATTCCATCAGTTTTAGAAAAATACCTGAAGCAATGTCATCATCATTACCCGCTGCATCATGTCTCAAGGTTTCTGTCGTCCCAAGCAGCACTACCGATACTCTTGACATAGTAATGGTTTTTTTTAAGTTGTGTTTTACCAGCCAACATTGAATCCACAGTCCCCCCTGTGGCCTCTCTGCTTTTATGCTCAGTCCAGAAGGTTGAAGCATGCACATGGTTGTGGCTGGACACATGCCTCTGTAGCCCCTTGTCTCGATCAAGTGCTGCTTTCCAGTTGTTAAAACCAGTTAAGGTAAAAACTACATCCCTCTCATTAACAGTGCTGCCATATTTCCGACAGGGGAAACAGAAGCATGAGTCCTGCACAACAGAGTACTCCAGCCATGGTCGTGTGTGGTACCAGGCAGGATTGAATGATCTTAATGTTGTACCACCAAATACACGTTTGGGGTAACTACCCAGTATTGGCTGGGATGGTGTATTGCCATTTAAGTCACTGGGTAGCTGAGCGGGTTGCTTTGGGGCAGCAATTGTTGGCAGAGGTACAGGAGAACCTGTGCCTGTTGATGCCACAGGAGTAGACATGCCAGCTGATGTCTCTGATGTACCAGCAGCAGCATCACTGCTACTGCTATTGGTACTGGCAGGGGCAGCGCCACACTTTTTAAAAGCTTGGAAAAAAGGATGCATCTCACAGCATTAACTTTCCCTTTGTGAGCTGCTGGAAGCTGGGTGGAAAGTGAATAATCTTTACTAAAATCGCTGGGATTACATCAGTATATGAAACGAGAAAACTGTTGAGTGCAGAGTTGAAGCTGAGGCAGGGCTTTGTGTTGAGTCTGACAGACAGACACAGGTCCTCAAGTCAGCTCTATGCAGCAGACACAGTGGTGCTTGAGGAAAAGAGAAAGAAACACTTCTCTACCAGACTGAAACTATGAGAACAATGGACTAATCCCCCATTAACTGTACAAATATAGATGTATTTTTTAGTTGTTGTTAATTATATCACGAGTCGCTATGATGTTGACGACAGAGATTTGCTGCTTCCTCAAAGCCTCCCGCTGTTGCGCAACTCATTTTGCTCTGCCCCGCCTACTTAGAAACCTGACACCGGGTCATTTGCATACTAACAGTGATTGGATGTTTAGCTGGGGGGAGGGTGAGTGGGGGATCTCTACGGAGTACTGTGTGAGCTGCGGACAAACAGTGCACAAAGGGAAAGAGCGAACAACAGGTGAAACCTATCATCTCATTTGTGCCTTTTCCAGTGGATTTTTCAGCTACTGTAGTAAATCTTGTCCATATTCAGTTTGTGGGCAATCTATTGTTTTCTTTCTCAACTTCTAAAAGTTTGATTTAATGGCGCAGGACGTTTGTTTAAGGGGGCATTGCCCCCTCTTGCCCCAGCATACAGCCGGCCCCGACAGAAAATAGTCAGGTAAAATTGTTATTATTTAGGGACTCAGTAGCAAAAGGAAGTTGAATTTAATGGTTAATTAGTATATTGTAAAAAGCAACAGAGTAGACAAACACACATGCACACACCCACACATATTGACCATTGTAGATACTTGGCACCACGCATTTGAGAGGTGCTGCTGTTCGCTTTGACTATTGCATCACTATATGGCATAACAGCATCACTATATGGCATAACCGTATCACTATATGGCATCACTATACAGTATGGTATAACAGCAGCATACAGTATTTGGTGTTTCCAGTTAAACAGTATAAAGTCATCCAAGATACTTGACAAGACAGCACCTCACAGCCTACAAAACTGAAACAATGTCAATCACTTTAGGAACAAAACTTTTTTTTTTTTGGAAAATGATGGAAAAATGCTTGAAAAACGCTTGATTTTTTTAAACGCTTGCAAAAATCTGTTAAAAATCTCGAGAAGTGCAAAACAAAAGCTGGACATTTGCAAAGCTTAAGTGTGAATGGCCCCTTAAGTTTGCCTTACATCATAGCCTTCCTCTTCTTTTAATAGTCCTGACCCATAAACGTCAAGACGTTTAGCAACAGCCAATACTGTCATCCCCATCTACAGGGATTTTCAAACCATTTTTAGCGCTGGGTGGATGTACTTATGATTTGAACGACTGCCTCCCCAACTGCTGACGGTCCTGTTTTCGTGCAGGTTGTTTTTTGATTACATTTTGTTTGGGCAGGATTAATGTGTGGTCTTAAATCAAAATTCAGTTAACCAGAAGCAGTCTCCAAGCACAATGCAATACGTTTGTTTTACTTTTGAGTTGTGACACGCGATCAGTGAAAATTAAATAAACTGGAATACACTTTCGTATCACATTTTTAACTAACAAGAAAATTGCATGATGCAGTGAAAAGCAATCGATCATATGTCTTTAATTATAACACAATAAACCCGAGCCACGATTAAATGCAGCCCAGGTGTGTGCATTATAGTGCAATATAGTTAACATGTTGGATTGCACTTCATTTTGGCATAATCTTTCATAGTCTTGCTGTGTCCCCATAACCTTGGTTATGTGATATCATCAGTGTGACGTCCAACCAGTATTCATTGAGCGGAACTATGAAACTGAGCGTCAAACAAACTTGACCTCGCTAACTGTGAGCAGGTCAGCAGGCTGTACTCTGTAGTGTATGCTGAAAATAACTCATTTTTAATTCTATGAGTTACACGTTTAACGTGACAGTAATTAGAGTATAATTCGGCATTTTAAAGAATGATCAGTTATTGTTTTGAAGTGTTTATAATTATTTTATATCAATGTTGAAAATGTGTTAATGGAAGGTTTTTTGGCCTTTCTGCACCAATAGACTATAGCTGCTTCCTCGTGCTTTTTGTTAATAAGAAATATTTGAACAGAACCCGTCAGTTTGTGTTCTTGTGATGTGTTTTATAACATTTCATTAATGTTTACTTTCTTGCATTAACACACACTCTTTTTTCCGCTGACATTTTACGTTTTTGCTTCATTTTGCTAAATGATCCAAAAGTACATTATGTACAGTATGCTGTTGAACCGAGCACCGAGTTACCTGGTGAGCTGTGGTATTCATTAAGTGTAACTGGGTGGAGGAAATGTTCTCGTGTTTTGTTTGTTAGCATTTCACACGATGTGTAATAAATGTCAACAGACAACGGAGCTGAATGTCCGTGCCTTATTGTTTATTTGTGGAAGTTCACGAATTGCTTTGCGAAGCTTCAGACGGTAATCGGAGTCAAAGGAGAGTGCAGAGGCACAGCGTGGCCACCGCTTGCACATGTATATTGTGATAGTGTCTCTGTTCATCCTCTTAGTCTCAAGACTTTACCGTTATATTGCAATGAATAATCGCCAACTGAAATGCTTACTGTGAAAATTGCCTTTTAAAATCAAAAACGTAGATGTTATCTAAGTAGCCAACTTCAGCCCCATATGTTATTTGGGGATATTTTCTAATACGGATTTTTAATATCAATCAAACATACTGTTTACTTTCCTCTTGTATTAGTTCATTTGGTCTCAATTTGCCGTTCACAAAAAATGACGCATCCTAATGATACCGGCGATCAACAGTTGTAATTGTTTACTATTGCTTGAATTTACCAAAACATTACTACTGCTTATCCAGCAGATGGCACAGTCCATCCACTGGCTGACAAAATTCAATGCCGAGAGTTCCACTAGTACATACCTATCAGATATTTCCTTCAATAACATTTTAGTGCATTTGTTCGGAAACTCACATCTTAAGAAAAACATTATTCACATTCTGGCCCAGAAGCAAAACCTTATGTAACCATCTGTGTTCCTAGGCTTTCAGTTAAATTTGCCATCACTATCCAGCAATTTTCAAGATATGACAGAATCCTAGATTGATAGATACATAGAGCTTTATCTTTCCCCAGGGGGAGATTTGGCTTTTTACAGAAGCGCTATAAACAAGTCGATAGATAGATAGATAGATAGATAGATAGATAGATAGATAGATAGATAGATAGATAGATAGATAGATAGATAGATAGATAGATAGATAGATAGATGTACATACACACTTAAGTCTGAACACACACCAGATCCTACCTGTTTTGGAATAGAAAATCGCCAAATGCCAAAAATCAGCAGACATTTTACCAGAGTCATCTGTCATGTTGTTTTTAAGCATTGCACTGCTTATGATTACACCCTGATTCAATGGGCCCTAATGGACCTTCAGTTTTACCATGAAAAATTAAAATTTAAAAAATTACTCATATCTGAAATAAGGTTGAAACTGAATTGCACACAAATCAGCGATCCCCTACACACTAAAGACTAGCAGTAATGCAAAAATTCTTTAGCACAAAAATAATTTCTCATCCCTGCAGTGGGCTGTTGGCTGGGATTGGTTCCAGCAGACCCCCGTGACCCTGTAGTAAGAATATAGCGGGATGGATGGATAGATAATTTGTCATAGTGTAGTTGTGGCTAATAGTGTAACAAAGTACAGTCGTTTATTCAAAAGCAGAGATTAACTGAAATGAAAACCTGCAGCCCAAAAATGCTGGCTTTGATCAATGTTTCTCACTGAATTAGGATTAATACTTTGTTTAGCTCCTCAATGCTGTACTTTCAGAACATACAGCTAATGGCACCGAACAGGAAATTTGGTATTCCAAATGCACTTAGTGCTTTCAGCTGTCCCATTCATTGCTTTCAATTCCTCTTTAAGACAATGTGACACAAACATTTTTCAGATGAATTAACTGTCTTTAAATCATAGCTGTGGCCTGCTTGGCCATATTAGTTTTTAAGTATATCCATCCATTTTCTAAACTTGCTCTATCCTGAACAGGGCAATGGGCGAGGTGGAGCCCATCCCAGTAAGCATAGGGTGTAAGGTAAGGACAATCCCTGCAGAGAACGCAAATCCGTCATGGGATGAAAACATACATATACACTCACTCATACATACATTCAGTCAGGTCAATAAGTATTTGGGCAGTGACGCAGTTTTCATGATTTTGGCTCTGTACACCACCACAATGGATTTGAAACAAAGCAATCAAGGTGTGACTGAAGTGTAGACTTTCAGCTTTAATTCAAGGGGTTTAACAAAAATATTGTATGAGCTGTTTAGAAAAGAACAGATATTTTTATACAGGTACATGGCCCCCCTATTTTCAGGGACTCAAAACTATTTGGACAGACTAACATAATTATAAATATAATGATCATTTTTAATATTTGGTTGACTGAAGTCTGGAACCCAGGCCATTCCAAGTGCTGGGTTTCCATTCTACTGATGCTTTGGCAGGCCTCTACTGCAGCTGTCTTCTGCTCATTGGACTTTCTGCCATCAATGTTGTCTTCAGCATATGAAATGCATGTCCAACTGGGTTGATGTCAGTTGATTGACTTGGCCTTTGAAGAATATTCTACTACTTTGCATTGAAAAACATTTGGTTTCCTTCCGCAGTATGTTTTGGCTCGTTGTCTATCTGTACTCTGAAATGATGTCCTATCGGTTTTGCAGCATTTTGCCAAATCTGACCAGATAGTATTGCCCTATACACTTCAAAATTCATCCTGCTACTTCTACCAGTAGTCATATCATCAATAAACACCAGTGACTAACTTCCATTTGCAGCCATGTATGATCATGCCATAAAATTGCCTCCACCATGTTTCACAGATGTAGATGTGGTATTCATCAGAACATGAGCCGTTTCTTCTCCTCTCCATACTCTTCTCTTTTCAACATTCTGGTATATTTTGATCTTAGTTTCCTTTGTCCAAAGAAAACTGTTCCAGAACTGAACAAGCTTTTAAAAAATGTTTCCTGGCAAAGTCTAATCTGTCCTTCCTATGGTTGAGGTTTGCCAGTGGTTTGCACCTTGTGGTAAACCCTCTGTCTTTACATTTTAATGAAATCTTCTCTTGTCAACTTTGGCAATGATAAGTTTATCAACCTTTAATGGGACGGACGGGAACTGCTCACACCTGGCCATGGAACAGCTTGTCAGTCAAATGCCCATATACTTTTGAGCTCCTATAGATGGAGGGGGGCAGGGGGCGTGTTAGGGGGTGCTTGGGGGGCTACGCAGAAAAATGCCTGTCATTCCTAAATGGCTCATATGATACTTTTGCTAAACTCCTTAAATTAAAGCTGAAAGTCTATACTTCAATCACATAATAATTGCTTTATTTCAAATTCATTGTGGAGGTGTAAAGAGCCAAAAATTATGAAAATTGTGTCACTGTCCAAATACTTATGGACCAGACTGTACATATATACGTAGACGAGGGCCTATCTAGCATTGCCAATCCACCTAAACCGCACATGTTTGGACTGCTTGAGGAAACCAGAGCACCTGGAGGAAACCCACACAGATATTGAGGGAACATGCAAACTCCATGCAGGGAGGACACGGGACATTTCCTATGGTCTTTTTGCTGGGCGGCAGCAGCACTAATACAGTGCCACTGCGCCACCCCTGTCTTTAGACATGTACAGGTTAAACTATGAGTTTGTTATCAACTCAACTGCCTTATGGCAAAATGCTCAGCTGATTTCTTTCTTCTACTTTTCTGACTTTCTTATGGTCAGTTAATTTCTAAAGTGCCACATCTTTGAGCAAAAACTTTATTTGTCCTTTTCCTATTTTAAGGGGGGAAACTGCATGGCATACAAAAGGCACCAACTGCTTTGACAGGTACTGAAATTAAATATTTGATTCTCAAAGACGTTTTAACTGTTCATAAGGTATTAATTTGTACTTAAATATGAAGAAAATAAACTGCCATTAATTATTTTATTCTTACTTGGTCTCCTATTTGCTTGTCAAGCATGAGGGATCTGTAGAATTTTTCTTAAAACCATCATAGTGTGGGACTTGGAAAAATCCTGTCCTGTGTTGTGTTCAGCATTCTGAAATAGCCTGGACATTTCCAACAAATTAAGTATAATGTTAATAATACTATTTTTTTTTATGTTAGTGTGTCTTTTAAAACTGAACTAATCATCCTAGCATAACTGTACTCCAGAGGCAGTGATTAAATTAGACTTGTAAACCTAATAAACTACTGGAAACAAAAATCAATTCATTGATCTCAAGGCAACATTCTTGCCTAAATCAAGCAGGAGATACTATTTGATATCTTTGAAATGGGAAGACAAGTTCAGCAGCAGTATGCTTGGCTTTCTGGGATCATTAGTCGATTAGCTGAAACCTTCGTTCATAGTGGATAACCTCTGTGGCAGGCGTGAAAGGCTGAATTGATGAAGTCCTGTTTGACCTCGAGGTAGAGAACAACCTTTGACTGTCCTACTTTGGCTCCTTCCAGTCAAATGCAGACAGTTTTGAAGCTTTTAAGAATATGAAAAAAAAAATCACCTTCTTTGTCCTAAACTGTCCATTTTGTTTGAAGCTGCCACCAGTCACTATTTCACAAAGGCAGGCTTCATTTTTAATAGATAGATAGATAATTAGTTTCGATTTACACCTGCATATATTAATTTGAACTATAAAGTGCAATAATATATTTGAAAGGAAAGTGGAAAGAAAAAAGTGAAAGACAGAGAATTAATCCTTTGCTAAAGTGTTTTCAATGTTTAGCATCAACCTGAATGATCCTTTTCTGTTTATTTCATTTAAAGCAAGATGTAGCTCCACATCCTTTGACCCCTGTTGCACCCTCTGCTGTTCATATACTGTACGTTACCACTTTTTTCTCAAAGAAATACACCACAGTAGAGGCCATTACATATGTGCAATATTAATTTAATCCACAGAGTAAAGCTGCAGAAGTCATTTTGTACCCAGAAAGACATGCACCTCTTCTAATGCAGTTTGACGGCATTATTGGCTGTGTGTGACCACTGCATGTGTTGTGTCCTGAGTACAATAAGTGAATTGGCCTGAATTGTTGTGTCATGTGTAAAGTTAATTTTTCCCTGCATATTACTACAACTGTTTCCCCATGTCCTCAAGAGAGGTGCACCAATTGTTGTATAATTTCTATAGGGCAGTAAATCAGCACCATACAATTTATCAGAAAGTCATCAATATATACAGTAAGCATAAACTAAGTTTGTGTACTTGTTGATATATTGTCTTTAAATAGCAAAGATTTGTATCTGCAGTGCAAATTTTGCTAAAGATTTTATTTGCTTTTCTTCTCTTTTTCACAGTGCAGTTCTGTTCAGTGCAATTTCAAGCTTGGATGTGCTTTGTAACGGGTAAGATGGACATAATCTCTTTTCAATGTTTTTATTAAAGATTAAATAGCTACACAGTGTACCTAATTGGGTGAAAGACGAACTTGCCACGTTTGTGTATATGTTCCATTTGTTTCAGTTAAGAGTGCGAATACAGAGGCGGTTTAATCTGGTTTGTAGAGTTCTTGTAGTGAATTCATTTGTGCTTCTGCAGTAGGTAGGTCAAGTCTATTTATTTTAATCATAGGCCCTATAATTAAGGAAAGTTCTAACTGCTGCAAAGACCTATTTGGCCAATAAACACTGCGTTTACAGGCAAAGAAAGTCTAAACTGGGCAACTTGTGTTAATTGCGACTAGAAATAAGAATAATGGTAGTTTTTATAGGGTGGCGTGGTGGGTAGCGCTGCTGCCTCGCAGTTAAGGGACCCAGGTTTGCTTCCCAGGTCCTCCCAGCGTGGAGTTTGCATGTTCTCCCTGTGTCTGTGTGCGTTTCCTCCCCCAGTCCAAAGACATGCAGGTGCATTGGCGATTCTAAATTGTCCCTAGTGTGTGTGTGTGCCCTGTGGTGGGCTGGCACCCTGCCTGGGGTTTGTTTTCTGCCTTGCGCCCTGTGTTGGCTGGGATTAGCCCCAGCAGAACCCCGTGACCCTGTAGTTAGGATATAGGTTGCATAATAGTTGGATGGATAGCTTTTCCGATAATGGAAATAATATTAGTTTCTTTTATTATTTTTTTAAGTACACAATACACTTACAACAAGGTTACCTGAAGATGCAATGTTACTACAGCTACTGTTTCTTCTTTAGTTTGGTATCTTGGGCCAAACAGATTATAATTTCATCTCATTAACCCCGGTTCCCAGTGTGTCAACCTCAATGTGACAATTAAAATGACTTTCAGGGTCAGCTAAGCACTGTACAGTATCCTTCCTTAATGGCAGCTACACAATCAAACAAAGGCAATCTCTTTTATAAATGGTTTCATAAAGAAGTGTCTGCAAGTGGTGGAGCACTTGGCTTTTAAAGCTTTAATAACAGCATCAATTTTATAACATATATAGATGACAATTTTAAGAAAGCTCAGAAATCTCATTTGGTATAGTGGAACTGCCTGTGTGTAATTCAGATTGAAATGGGAAGAGAGCATTTCTTGTTTTGTTTTTTTAACTGAGTGTTTGAACTAATGTGTTTTTTTTTTCTGCTTCTTCTGTTATGCACTATGAATGGTGTGCCTTCATATGATAATTGGGTGGGGTATTTGTTTGTCTTTCTTTGGTTTTCATTGTCCTTTAACATGCAGGTCAAGTGTGAACAGCTTTTCTACTGCCAAAGATGTCACCCACTTGTAAAACAACATGGACAGCAAGAGTTCACTTTGCAGTGAATCTTTTACAATTCCTCAATTGGTAAGCTGAACTTGCTTTTTCATTTTCTTTGTAAAGCTGAACAAAACACCAACACAGTGTCAGAATCCAGACAATTCAAAGTCCTTTGATCACTAGAAAGAAGTAAGTTTTTTTGTATTACTTTTAGAATATATATAAAAAAATGTCAGTTCTCTGTAACTATAAATAACATGGCTGGTGTATGCCATGTGTGACTTTCAGATCTTCTGAAAATGTACATTACAAAATGCAATGCTTTAAAAAATTGGACTTGTGTAATATTTATTTGCTGATTTTAGTTTATTCAATGAGTTGAGAAATCTTCATAATTACTGACAAATATTTATTTCTAAAAATAAAACTGTTAAATTATGCACTAACTCTGACTCAGTATATGTTGAATATTAATTCATCGAATGAGAATAATTTGCATGAAAAAGTTTCATTCATCTTTTTTAGGGCAAAAGTGAGCTCCAGTAAAGAAAAAATAGCAATAAATTGATTTCAACAAGTTACCTAAACTCAAGCATCAGGCAAAAGTTATATTTCAGATGAGGGGAAGCCAATATGCTATTATTACTAATTGTGGAGAAAAAAGGATGGGAAATATTGCTAAGTACTGGCACTCCTGTTAAATTAAATTTAAAAAGTATTATATATTTATGTGTGGCAGTTTTTTGTGTATGAAACTGCAGCTTCTCCATGTCTCAAAAGCTCTCTGTGGAAGTATTTCTTCTCAAAGAAAACTACAGACACATGGAACAAATTACCAAGTGAAGTAATTAATACCTTGATTTGACTGTTTTGCAACATGAGATAAAGAAAGAATTGACAAGCTGTGTTTTGCTTAATGACAAGTTATTTTCAAAATTTTCTTGTTTTCCTCCAAAAATCATCCATTTTCCAAACCTTCTTATTCATTTCAAGTTTCTGAGGAGCCAGTGCCGATATCAGTAGCACTGGACACGAGGTAGAGACAAACCCTGGATGGGGTGCCAGCTCATGACAATACCCACTTATGTACACACTAATATTCACTTACGCCAGGCTGACTAGAGTCCCCACTTGTGCTTTCAAAATGTGTTACTATTCATCACATGATGATATTTTTCATGCTACTCCATTGTAATGTTAAGAAAATATTAAAAAACAAAAAACTAAATGGATGAAATTCCTTCTCTGTATAAAACTGAGATATTTGTATGTACAAAAAGAAACTGGTTTAACCGACATTTCAAAACCTCCTTCAGGATTCAGTGCATATAGTGCTGGTAGATACGCTGATCACTCACAATATGTTTAGAGTTCTGTTTTTTTTTTTTGCTAACATATGCAGGTACAATAATGGAGCGACGTGGCATCGCAATAAGAACTGCATTCTCACCTGCCTTCCCCCACTACTGTTATCTGCTAATAAAGAAATAATGTGTTTATGGAGCAGACTCTGAGCTCTGGCTTGTGCATGTATAAGGAATATGCAGGTATAAACCAGTAAAACAGTGTCACATAAGATACAAAAGCAATATATAAACAAAATAATGTAAGAACATATGTGAAAGTGTATATTTTTTATGATTTCATTGTAATACTTACTGTGATGTGTGTAAGAGATTTGCTGTGTTGAATACACCCTTTCCCTTCTAATAATAGTATAATTGCTTGTACTATTATTTTTTATATTTTTTTTTCCACAACATTAGGTTACATGCATTTCTGAATGCCATTCTCTGTTAAAGGTAGTAGGGAGCTGTGCTAAGTATACGTGCTGATATTTGAGTTAATTGTGCTTTTCTGTTTGCCCTGTTGCAGCTACCTGCTTATGTGTTCTGTTGTTGAATATGACATTTTGACTTATTATGTAGTATTAAAAAGTTCATTCCTTTTGAATACTAAGAACAATTTAATTGGTAAAGTGTTCATATTGCATTTATTTCAATCTCAAATTAAAACTAGGCAATTAATTACAATTATGAATTATACTCTGTCTATTTTAGTAATGTTTTATTTTTTTAAATTAGATTTTACAAGCCAACAATAAGCTACAACTATATTGGTCTGCTTGTCTTTCATGCTTTGCAATAGTACTTGCTATGAATGGCCCTATAGAAAATACCTAGGCCTGAGCTTAGGAGCGACATCACAAACATTTAATAATGTATCATTACAGTACTACAGTAAAGTCAGTTGTTCAAAAAATTACAATTAACTACATGAAAACTGTGTCGTACTTCATTAAAAAAAAAAAATCAGTACAACATCCATCCCTCCAACCTGCTATATCCGAACTACAGGGTCACGGGGGTCTGCTGGAGCCAATCCCAGCCAACACAGGGCGCAAGGCAGGAAACAAACCCTGGGCAGGGCGCCAGCGATCGGCAGGGCACACACACAATTTAGAATTGCAAATGCACCTTATCTGCATGTCTTTGGACATGAAGAGAACATACAAACTCCACGCAGGGAGGACCCGGGAAGTAAACCCGGGTCCCCTAATTGCGAGGCAGCAACGCTATCCACTGCACCACCATGCCGCCCCAGTACATCATGTCAAAGAAAATATCGAATAATGCAAATTGTACTAGTTAAAGTACCAAGACAAGACAGTCATGTGCAAAAAGATCACTGCCATTGTGGTGTGCCAGTAATTGTAAGTTGTCAATTTAACATATTACCCTAAAGTTCAATTTATTCTTTTTACATATTCTTCCACTTAAAACAGTCCTGTGTGCTATACAAATACAGTATAGTACGGCTATAAAAGTGCCATTTAAACAAATAACATAGTACTGGAAAATAAACAGAGGTCATGCAAACCCCTAATTAACCATTAGCATTGTGTTAATGATTTTATTGTGATTTGTGACCACCAGCTAGCCCCATAATCTGCCAATGCCCCAGTGATAAAATAGGAATGTTGGCAAATCCAGTATATCCTAGACTTGTAAGTTGCTTTCACTAAAGATGTTGGCCAAATGTCCAAAAATAATGCCTTATTTCAGAATTTGTAACAATAAACTTGGATATTTGGGGAATTTTAGAACTATATGTTAAATACATTTTTATATTGTTGTGTTTTGAACTATTACATTAATTTCTAACAATAATAATATACATGCTTTAAAAAGTGTTCATATTGCAGGTTTAGGTCTCACATCCCAGGTCAGATGTTCTTGCACAGTTTGCATTTGCTACTAGTCTCACATAAAAATTGTCAGGGGAATCTAAGATGCCGTATCAAAAGCTGCTTATGGACTGGTACTTCTCGCACGTTGTACTGGAAATGTCACTTTTGAAAATGTCCCGACAGATACACGGATGGATAAATAGATACTTCCAAAAAATCGGTTAGTATTTCCTGTGTTTGTGTAATGGAAACACTGACCTGCCATATAATGTGTATGTGTGTGTGCGCGTGCGCGCGTAATCACATTATCAGGTATGTACATTTTCTACTAATAGCCTGACTAGTACTGATGCCTTTATTTTAGGGCATTGCACGGAACATTTCAGGTCTGCCCAGTCCTTGAAGTATTAAAAGTTTTGTGGTAAAAGACGCAGCCTTCCATCAACTGTAGACTGAAAAGTTTTTTTTACAAAAGACACGCGGTGATCGAATGGTAAATGACAGCAACTTCAATTCAAAGACACGTTCGCAGCTGGTCCAAGCTTTTCCTTTGCGGTGACACTACGGATTAAAGATGTCAGATGTCTTAGTGCAATTCTTGCTTACAGAACGTGGGCTGGAGGGTGGATAGTGTCTTGCACGTATTCGAGGGTATCTGAGAAGCCTGACAGCTGTAGATGCGCAGTCTTGCCATTCCTGCGCTGGAGTTTACACACACTACTAGACACAAGGCGTGCACACCACTGTGAGGCGGAATCCGCGCGTGTCTGTGGCTGACAGGATCTTTGCTTTTCCCCTTCTCTCCGTCTCTCTCTCTCCCTCTCTCTCTCTCCCTCTCTCTCAGGTTGTACGCGTTCTCATTCTGTGACTGGATTCATTTTTTAAATTTGTGCTGTCGCTTGTAAACTGAAAGCGATGCAGTGTGCACACTGAGGCCACTGGTTTCCACTTGCTTGCCCTTGTAGTCGCCGTTGACAGGATGCAGGGAAATACTGCGTGACTGAGGGGATCGCATCATTCGGCGAGAAGCGGAGCCGCATACAGACGACCCAGTGGGAGTGCCTCAGTAGTCTTGAAGAATAAGAAAGAGGTCCGGGGGTAAACAACTGACAACTTTTTTTCATGCATGGTTTTATCATCCTCAGTTAAGGGATACAGACGGCAGAACAACATCGCCGTGGGTCTCGGCGGCACATGGGTGCGGAGGTAAGTTGAAAGAGTCTCATAACATTATGAATTAACGCTTGCATGAGGAGTGCTCGCTGCTATACGTCAAGATTTGAATTGATCATTAAATTTTAATTCAACTAGCTGAAATGATTATGAATGTCAGTGAACATCCCTGGAGCATCCATGAAAAAAGTGAGAGCGCAGTGAATACTATGTGGTAAGGGTTGGCATTAATTACATGTGACGATAGTGAAACAACCGGTTGCTTATCAGAAAAGGTGAGCGTCACCGATTTGTGAAGAACGAAGTCACGCGTGGAGGGCAAACTTGTAGTGCCTAAGTATGACCACCGAGTGCTAAGAATAAGAATCCTGGAAAGTGCAACTTTAATCAGATCCAGGTTAACTACGATCTCCCTACTCTCGGCAAGATGATTTCTTCTTTCTTTTTTTATTTCTCCGCGAGTTGTGATTGGATCCCCTTTTTATGTTTCTACCCAAAGGTTCGCTCTGGGCCGACATAAATGCATTTTTTTCCATGTAGTGTTAGGTCCTTCAAGGATAAAGTCGTCACTTCAGCAGCTCGGGACTCCGAGCTTCTCGTTGGGGACCGTGCACCTCTTGTGGCATACCCCATAAGGCCAGCCCGAAAGTGTCTTGATCGAGCGGGCCAATCGTCGAACTGAAAGTGGAGACTCCAAGGGAGTGCATTGCCGGAATTTATCACCAAAGGAAACTTTTGTCAGGCTGTCACACTTTCGTGGTTTTTAATGGCACCTTTTCACTTTGTAGGCTCTTCTGTTTAGGTGGATTTCCAGGTCTGCCCTTCTGTAAGAACGTCAGATCTGAGTGCAACCAGACGCTACCGTTAACTTTTTCCGGAAGGAATCTTCAGTTAATTTGCATTTCATTTACACCGTGGAAAAGTGATCGTTTCTTTTTCTGCATTTTGGTGGGTTTTTGTTTTTATATTTTCGTTGAGTGAGTCAGCACTTAATGGGGCAGATGAGTGTCATCGATACCCCGACATTTGGTCTACTAAAATAGGATAGGTAAACCAATCCAAAAATTTGCCCTTTATCAGGTTTTAGGAGCTTGGCATCCATATATATATACTGATATACATTGTACTTAACGGCGTGCTTCGGTCATGGAACAGGGCGGTGTATTTATCATTAAATATACTTAATAATTTTGGATAAATTACATGTTTTCTTTTCGATATACGCAACGGTGCGTAATGATGCTATGAAGAATGCATCCGTATTCACGTAGCGACTCTTTTAAGCAGTGTGTACAATGTTTTAATTACTGACGGTATCACTTTCCACAGTAAACACGATTATAAAGCAATCTGCGTGGTTTCTCCAGAACAATTTACAAGATTTTTTTGGAAAACTACATTATAATAAGGATTTCTTATTGGTATAAGTTAGTCAGTAATATCATTTGTACTCGGTTATCTTAAAGGGGTTAGCGCTACGGCTGCTTTACTGAGTCAATGTCCTGGAGCAGAATTCAGTATCTGGTTGTTGCCTGTGGTCCTTGCATGTTTTCCCAGTAGCTATGTGGGTTTTCCTCCTGGCACTCATCTTTTTCTCATCAATTTCCCAAGATGTGGAGATCAGTTTAAATGTTAATTCCAAATTGCTATTCTGTGTGCACGAGTGTATGTGTTAATGTGCTGTGCAATGGACTGATGTCCCGCTCAGTGTTGTTTCCAGGCTAGGGGCTCTGGCTCTCCTGGACTGCTGAATTGGATCAAGCTAGCCTTAGAATATTATGTATAGCAAGACTTTAATAAACTGGCCTTAATAAGGGATGCAGAGTCCCAAAAGTGATTGTAAAGTAGTCTCCGTGCATTGTGTCTATTTTTCGCTTATGGTCTGAACAAAGGATTTGTTTTTGTTACCTAGCAGTATCTGACTGTACACACAGTATAACAGGGCCAGCCCTGTTCTGCAGGATTGTTAATGATTTCTTTAACTGTTTGTTTTACTACTGGTTGCATGCAGTTTTTCAGATCTTTCCACCTTCCTTGTACAGTATCTAAATCTTAAAAGATAAACAGAGAAGCATGTTAAAGGATTAAGACAAAGCACATACTGTGTATACTGTGTCTATTCAGTTAAAAGGCTAACCCTCATATTAACAGACTAAATTAAACATACTACAATATTCTTTCTGCAGCTGCGTTTGACAAGGGTTTCCGAATGGTTCAGAATAGTTTAAATGCAGCTACCAGATTGGCATTCTGGGACTAGTACGACTCGCCATACAAATAAAATAAAACACAAAAAAGTTGATAATGCATGCAAAAAGCACAGGGAAGAAGGGGGTTTTATGATATCCTGATTAAATATCTAGGTTACATTTCTTAAGTTTTCTATGTATCATTCTATGCATTCAATGCAACAGTCAGAAAACTATACAGTGTGCCCTTAATGCCCATCTCTCTGACCATTCATGTTTCTTTCTAGCCAACTTCAATCTGGCCTATTCTACTATCACACAGAGTTAAGATTATGAACATTCAATTATCAATAACATCCATTATCTATGTTATATTATATTCAAGTTCAAGTTAAGCAGACTAAGGAAAATTTACCATTAGCGTAATGGATTTGCCCGTTACACTTTCCAAGAATCTTGTAAAACATGAAAACATCCCAAAAACTATTTATAAGCTGAATAGAAGTTCATTCGGAAATTCAAGTGCAAACAGGGTTTAAAAATGTGTGTTACACGTTAGCACAGTTTTAAGGACTACAATCTTATGTCTGTAGGGACAAGGGTTCAGTTACCAGCTCAGTAAAGGTCTATGCAGAGAGGTCATCTTCTGGTTGACTTTGGGTCCACTGCATATCCCATAGGTCTGCAGTGTTAGGTTAACTGGTAGCAGAAATGCTTTGTAAAGATTAGGTTTACACGTGTGTTTGAGCGTACCATCTGATAGGACAGTCATCCCACCCAAACCTGGGTCTTGACTTGAACCCAGTCCTGCCAAAATAGCCTCTGGCTTCCCAAGACCACATAATGGGAAAAAAATATATCAATTGATGCTGCTCTGTTGTTAGTCTATGTATTATTTAGAACACGTTGTTATAATTTCAATAACACAGGTGAATGGTGTTTCCATTTTTTAATGTTTTCCTCAATATTACTTTACATGTTCTTATTTGCATTTTAAATTTTTCTGTATTTGTAAACACTTTCTTTAGATACTGCAGTTTTGAAGTGTTGTGCAATACCGCTTAACAAAATCATCTAATTGCGGTTTAGTCATGTCTTAAATGCTTAATCATAACAACAGCAATTTGAAATGAAAGAAGATAAAATTGGCAATCGTTTAAGCACCTCATCTTGTAATTTTCCTAGTAAAGAAGACAGTCGCTGAAATCCTTTTTTTTCTGCATTTGCTGTTTGTCTGAGTAGAGTGTAGAATTTGGTGCATTCATCAATTCAGATGGCTCTGATACCAGGGTGTGTTTGTCAGACATTGAAGTATTTTAAAGGTTGCTTGAACAGAGAATAGTCATACAGGGGTTTTTAACTTATGGGAACATGCGATATCAATTTAGAAGACATGAGCTTTTAAAAGAAGCTGATGAATGAACCAGTGGCTGCTTTGACAAGTTCAGATTAAGCACTGTGGGAAGTTTTTTGATTTCCTCCTAGCATTTGTATAAATGTAGATGTTTTGAAATGTAACCTTTCCAAGAAAAAATGTAGTGGATATTGATTTTAGAAGGGTTACAATAAAGCATGTAACTTAATATAGTAAAGGTCAGAAGATACTGTATAATGTGTAAAATACATACATATGGGTTACTGGTGACTCTAGATTGGCAGTGAGAGTGCCCTTTAGCTTGGCTGGTGACTTTGTATTGGCAGTGACTGTGCCTTTTTGAAAGATTCAGTTTTACTCCCTTCTTTTAAATATTTGAAGAATAGTACTAGGTTGTTGTACCGTGTTAGCCATTATGAATGTAGAGAAAAGCCAAGCAGAAGGGGCCTGAGTTGCCTCGAAAGCTTGCATATTGTAATCTTTTTAGTTAGCCAATAAAAGGTGTCATTTTGCTTGGCTTTTCTCTATATTTGAAGAATAAAATATAGTGTACTGTTCCTCTTAGCCTAATCGGACTGACCAGCCTAATGTCTAAAATATTTAATATCGAAATATCCCCATTTCATGAATATTTGAAGTGCAGCTTTGACACTAAACTCATATATGGATTTTTGGTTTGTCTGTTTACTGCTTCACAACATTTATCTCTTTGTTTCTCTTCCTTAAGTAAGAGATACCAAGTTATATAAATTACCATCGTTCCCAGTTGGCCATCTTATACAACATTAATCTTTTTACTAATTACACAAAAGCAAGTAGACCTAATTGACCTTTTTAATTACACTCTATAATTAAACAAATCATGAACTGTCCATCTTTGTAAAAACCTAAATGGCCTCGGCTCTTACAAGCTGCCTGCTACACACATTATTGAATTATCCAGAAACACAGTTACTCATTCATATGAGTTTTCACAATTTTTTCCTTAATGTAAACTTTTGTGTCTACAGAGTATTTTACTGGATAAGTCAAGGGTCTTTGAACCTTCTTCTATGATGGACTTGCTTCTAAAATGTGAGAGCTGGTACTGAGGCTGTTGTTGCCCGCATAATCCTTGGCTCACTTGTGAGGTGTACTTTAGTCCAAATAATCTATACTTATACAGCATTACATTTTTTTCTTTTAAAAAATATATATTTTTGAGACAGCATCACTCGTTAACCTGTAACTGCATATACCCTGGAGGTATTCCTGTGTTGTATTTTATGTTTTGCATGCTATAGGTCCAGGGTTAAAAAGGTGACTGTTTTACAACAAGTGATCTTTAGCAGGTAATGCGGACTGTTGTTTCAGGCAAATCAGTGCCTTGTGTTTTTTACGCATTTTGATGTTTTTAAAGTCACCGGAGAGTGGAGGGATAAGAGACAAGCCATAAGTTAAACAAGTGACAACAGAATGAGAAAGAAAATTGCGAGAGATATTGCTGCTTCCAAGTAAACTCTCAAGGCAAACACCTAAAACTGTACACCAGACTCGGTAAATACACCATGAGGTGTTAACCTTTATCCATAATATTATATAGAGAAGTGTTTAATGATAATCATATAAAGATATATAATTTTTTTTGTGTGTGTGGAAATCAATTAGCTACATAATGCACTACACATGCTAATTTATTTAAGACATTGCCAGGTTAGCACACTTTACATTTTTCTGGCTTTCTTTCAAATTTCTGGCAAGTTTTTTTTTAATGCTGAAGATTTATTAAGAAACTCTGCAGCTGCCTTCTTGTCAGAAGGGTCACCTTGTATCCTTATGCTGTGCAAGGTAAATCTGCCTTTAAAATATACGAACACTTACTTGTACAGCATGGTGTTTTGCTTCATTGGATTCTCACCATGCTGTTCCCCCACTGTGTCAAAAAGATTCAAAAGCATCTCATGACAGGTGGCTAAGTGTAAAAGACATTCAGTGCAGTGCAATGTAGCCTACCTGGTTTCTGACTGCTTAGTGAGAACACTTCTTATAACTCATGTTGTCTAAATTAAGAATCTGAGACTTCCCTGGAGCCCTATGAGTTTAACAATAAGCCATATTCAGATTGTCTTTCAAAGTGTCTTCACCATATAGAAAAGTCACCTCAAATTTAACTTAACCAAATTTAAGTGTGCTGAGTGTTACAGGCATGACAGTCGTTCATCCAGCATACAGTAGCCTTTGAGTAACTGTTTTGATTGGGCTATTTCCAAGTCTTTTGCCCCATTGTTATTAGAAATTGGTTACACATCCCATTTTATAAATGTAAATATATACAGTACTTAAATTGTGGTTATTGGAAGAACTGCAGGTTCCCCATCCACGTTTAATAAACATAAGTCCAACGAAAAACACATGCTCAATGGCGCTTAATATACAAACAAAAGTAACGCCCTGTCAAGAGACGTTTCTCTTGGCTCTGAAGTCTTGTAAGTCACAGTGGAATGAAGCTGCGTTCTGCTGTGCATTCTCTTAATGAATGCTGCCTCCTTCCGGGAACCATGGGATATGTAGCAGAGAAACCAGAAGGGGTGGAGTCAGTTGACTTCACTGAGCGTCTGCTCGGAACTGTGGAGGGAATAACAGAGAATAAGGTTAGGGCCAGTGCCCTCTCTACATACCTCAGAAGAACTTGGAGGATGATCCACAGACGTGCACATACTTGCATGACTACTACATACGTATTTACATGTATATGCATATATAAATATACATATATATTTACATATATATTTACATATGTCGTATGTTTACTAAATTGACAGTTTTTCTATAAATGGATCAAAACTTAAATGCGCCCAGCATACAATGTCGGAAATATTTTTAAACTTATTAATTTAAAAACAAAACTCTCCTCATATTTTGTGGGGAAATAGCAGCTTTCAAGTCAGCATTTCAGATGTAAACAAATCAACTGATATTTACCAAGAATTATTCAGTGGAAATTGTCATTCTGGAGGGATCGTCATGCATGGGGAATTTAAGGCATTTTTATTAAGTTGGTTGGTTTCAACAACGAGTTTAATAATGATGATAATAACTTTAAAGTTGCAAGCAGCTCTGACAGGGCTGTGCATGTTAAGAAAGTCCATCAGTTTATTTTTAAATGTAACTAGGAGGCTTTGCCCCCTGCTCGCCAACCCCCATTTTTGGTTTTCCAGACACACTTTTAAGATTTTTTTTTCTTTGAATTGTTGCTATTTCATTAGTTTCATTTTTATTTCAGAACTTCTGTAAAAGCAATATTTGGAATCTTTCGAGTCCCAATGTGCTCAATCTTTTAAATTAGGTCAGTGCGACATGTTTAATGACTTTGTACCATAATTCAGGATAGGCTTCTCTGTTTGGAATTTCAGCACAGACAAAACGATCTACATTATCAGCAGTTAATTTTTTTTTGCAAAGTAACCAATAAATGCATTTGAGGTAAACCACATTTTTGAAATTCTCGGACTTAAACTTCAAAGCCTTACAATATTTACATACTTCTGACCTATGTCCATATATTCGATTTCTATTCACCTTTTCGTTATTTCTCTGAGTAATAATTTCTCTTTGTTTGTGCGAATGCGATCTTTACTTTCTTTTTTTTTGACACTGTCGTTTTTTTCTGCTTTCATATTCTATATGTTGCTCTGCATGTGTTTCGCGCCAATGTTTTTTTTTTTTGAGTCTTTTGAATTCCAGTTTACATTATCTCTAACCTGCTCTGCATGTGTTTGGCCCGCTTGTTTTTTAGCCTCTTTATGACGTTTTACTTTGTTTTTTACTCTGTCTTTTATTTCTGACCTCGCTTTGTCCTGCTTTTTATTCAATGACACCTGGTCCATGGTGATTATTTTCCCTTTTTCGAGTAATAATTTCTGTTTGTTTGCGCTACTGCGATCTTTACTTTCTCTTTTTTATACTTTCTAATTTTTCCATCCATCCATCCATTTTCTAACCCGCTGAATCCGAACACAGGGTCACGGGGGTCTGCTGGAGCCAATCCCAGCCAACACAGGGCACAAGGCAGGAACCAATCCTGGGCAGGGTGCCAACCCACCACAGGACACACTTTCTAATTTTTCTACTTTCATATTCTTTAACTTTCTGCACATGTGTATCGCGCCTTTTTTTTTTTTTTGAGCCTTTCAAATTCCACCGCTTTCATACTCTCTAACTTGCTCTTTATATGTATAGCGCCAAAGTTTGTGAACGTCTTTATGAAGTTCTACTTTGTCTTTCACTCTCTGTCTTTTAATTCTGAGCCCGACTGGATGTGCTTTTTTTCAATTCCACTTGTTCCGGGCTGATAATTACTTTCCTTACTTTCTGAATTTGCACCTAGATTATTCTTTTTCTTTTTTGCTCTTTTTTCTCTCTAACACTTTTGAGTTTCTTTTCTCCACGCTGCTTTCTTCTTCACTTAGTCGTGGAAGTTTCATTTATAACGTGTTGTTCTTATAAACTTTATATGCGCTGAGAGCCCCAGATCTGTGTGTGCAGCCTTTACATGACTGAGTGTTTTGCTGCCCATGGTCTTATTTGATATTGGTTGTAAGTAGGGCGTGTCTTGCAAGAATCTCATGTTCTACGTCATCTCGAAATGTGAAGATCACATCTCGTCTCCAGTCTTTCTCTCCCATTATTTTTTTTTTTATAATAGAGAGAGATAGATTTTATTTCTCAAGTTTTTAAGATGCTGCATTTAAAATGTATTATGAAATAATATTCTCAAAATACCTTAATGCATTTTCAAGGTCGCAGTGAGCAAGAGCATTTCCCATTAGCACTAAGCACAAGAAAAGAATCAACCATTGCAGAACTCCCTACCCCATACACCTGCACTCATACAGGGCTAATTCTGAAGCGTCAGTTTATCTGACATGCAAGTCTTTGGTGATGTTGGTGAAAAACTGAATTATCATGAGAAAATTCAGACAAACATGGGGAAAACAACCAGCCTCCACACAAATAAAGATCATGCACAGAATTTGAACCCAGGATGCTGGACCTTTAAGGCAGAAGTGCTAATTATTGTACCATTGTGCCACCCTTAGTTTAAAATGCTATTTCTATTTTGTTAGTATTTAATAATGGTCACTGTCATGCAGCTGTAGATATTTTATTTCTGTTTCATTGGTGTTATGTATTCCCTTTTGTTTCCATTGATTTATGATTTTTTTATAATCATCTTTAAATATATACCTACCACAGAGATATTTAAAATTGGTTTGCTCAATTTAGATCTTAAACCTATGCATATAACTGTTGATCATTTTCTCATTTTCTGTATAAAATATGAGGTCTTTAGTTAAGGTCTTACAAATGATTCATTAATAAATGCCTGGCATGACCATACTGTAGTGTTACTTTGATTCTGGTTTCTCCTTTGAACATTATTATTGAAAAGCTCAGTGCTTCCCAGCTTAGACTGAGTCAGGCTCTGATCTCTCTTTCTAATTTACAACTGTTTCACTTTTTAAAGTTTTAGATCTGACACCTATTTCATTTTTAATGATCCTCTGTCTTCAATGCATTATCCTTTATTCTTGTATGAATTTTATAAACAGACTTTTTTATCACTGACTTTTTCATTTACTGTAGAGTTGTGCTGTTCAGTAACCTCATAATGTGGAATGGCTAAGTTTTTATGGCTTAAATTTGGAAAAAAAAAGAGTGGGTGCTGCATGGATGTTTATGAATGGTTGAGGGAAGGGTTTGCAGGTATTTTGCATACACAAAGGATGCATTTATTGATTTATTAATTTTACAGAGTGTTTATTCATGGTCAGAGGAAACCAGTGCCTGTCCCAGCATTATTGGGAATGAGGCAGAAACCAGGTCTCAACCGGATACGATTTAAAATTTTGGAATGTTTTACTCACACTGGGCATGAGAGAGAAAGGTGAAATATCTGGAGGAAAACCCTTCTGAACACTGAGAACATGTGCAAACTGTGCACAAAGCATTTCTGCACCAAGATTTAAATCCAGTAGAAGTGAGAACCACCACACCACCACACTGCCCACACTTGAAATTGTCTTTTCATAAATGTACAGTGTGATGGGTGTCCTGGTGCACATGGTAATTTTGTTAGAAATAGGTAGGCAATGAGTCGAGAGATACCTTTGGGGAATAAGAAGGCTGTTTTGGAGATCCTCTTAAGTGAGGTAATGTTGCATGTTTGCATTGATATCAGATGCTACCATTGTAGGGGTCTCCAGCCTGGTTTACTATTGTGAATGTACTGTAGCGCTTCAGGAGCAGAAAATGTCAATATTAGGGATAGATATTTTTCAATTAAGGTGTATTCCAGTATTCTCAGTGAAATGCAAAATCATCATCCTTTCACAGTATGTTTTTCACAGGTGTGTGTTTTAGTAGCAGTGATAATGACAGTGGTAGTAGTAATGTCACACATTACAGTTAAAGGTAAATGTGGCTGCTGCTAGAGGTTTATAGATGACTAGCTGGCCCCCGTGGCTTTGCCCACGTAGTACCGAAACAGGACAAGCTTTACAAATCAATAAAAAAAAAAATGTAATTCTGGCCAAGCGGAAGGTAGGTACTTTCCCACGTCAAACGCTGGGATTGTATCTGATCGTGTTCAGCTCTGATGGGAAAGCGTCCCCCACGTGGGGAGAAAAGCACGTGGCTGTGATATCTCTGGCAAACGTTACTCCTTAACAATCTGTTGATGATAATGTCTGTTGAACAAACAGGTGTTGCTAGCTAAGTGGAGGCAAGGTACGCTTCAACACATGGTGAGAGGTAGACCAACTTGAATGGAGGCTGGCACGTGAGTGAGGAGGTCCCCCCTCCCCTTGGCCCACAGCCACTCTCATATTTGTGCAAATAAATCGGTACCCGAAGCAAACTATGCGCGACGAGAGAAGTCACAAAATCAAACAGAATGTTCAAGCAAATTATAGAAATGAATTAAGTAGTTCTCTCGTGAAAAGCCGACAGACATACAGACAGATGGAAGACACTGGATTGTGTGTATATATATATATATATATATATATATATATATATATATATATATATATATATATATACAGTGGTGTGAAAAACTATTTGCCCCCTTCCTGATTTCTTATTCTTTTGCATGTTTGTCACGGTTTTTATTATTTAGGGAGAAAAAAAATCCAAACTTAAATAATAACAACCATCATTTAAAAACTGCATTTTGTGTTTACTTGTGTTATATTTGACTAATGGTTAAATGTGTTTGATGATCAGAAACATTTTGTGTGACAAACATGCAAAAGAATAACAAATCAGGAAGGGGGCAAATAGTTTTTCACACCACTGTATATATATATATATATATATATATATATATATATATATATATATATATATATATATATATATATATATATATATATATATATATATATATATATATATATATATATATATATATATATATATATTCATAGCATTTGTAGTCTGAGTCCAGATCTGATTGTATGGGTGGTTACCTACCAGGTTATGCATGTGGTTGGTCTGCCTGTCGTCAAACATCCGCCATGCCCTCTGATGTCCGAGGTTCGATCCCCGTGAGGGGTGCAGTGGAGTGTGTATGCCTGATGAGCCCAAATAAGGGCGAAACACGTGTCGCGTACTCTTTGCATTATTTGACAGTAAACTATGTAACATTCTATGATCTGCTCCTCGCAACTGAGAGGGCATGGCGGATGTTTGCCGACTGGCAGACCAACCACATGAATTACCTGGTGGGTAACCACCCATACAATCAGATCAGGACTCAGACTACAAATGCTATGAATGCAATTACTCTGATCTCCTGGCTGTCAAATAAATGAACCACATGCTGTGGTGCAGCTGACGTCCATGGTTCGATCCACGCGAGGGGTGCAGTGGAGTGTGTACGCCTGATGAGCCCAAATAAGGGCGTTATTTGCATTATTTGACAGTAAACTATGTAACACATATACAGTGCATCCGGAAGGTATTCACAGCGCATCCCTTTTTTCACATTTTGTCATGTTACAGCCTTATTCCAAAATTGATTAAATTCATTTTTTTCCTTAGAATTCTACACACAACAACCCATAATGACAACGTGAAAAAAGTTTACTTGATGTTTTTGCAAATTTATTAAAAATAAAAAAACTGAGAAATCACATGTACATATGTATTCACAGCCTTTGCTCAATACTTTGTCGATGCACCTTTGGCAGCAATTACAGCCTCAAATCTTTTTGAATATGATGCCACAAGCTTGGCACACCTATCCTTGGCCAGTTTTGCCCATTCCTCTTTGCAGCAACTCTCAAACTCCATTAGGTTGGGTGGGAAGTGTCGCTGCACAGCCATTTTAAGATCTCTCCAGAGATGTTCAATCGGATTCAAGTCTGGGCTCTGGCTGGGCCACTCAAGGACATTCACAGAGTTGTCCTGAAGCCACTCCTTTGATATCTTGGCTGTGTGCTTAGGGTCGTTGTCCTGCTGAAAGATGAACCGTCGTACCAGTCTGAGGTCAAGAGCGCTCTGCAGCAAGTTTTCATCTAGGATGTCTCTGCACATTGCTGCAGTCATCTTTCCCTTTATCCTGACTAGTCTCCCGGTTCGTGCCACTGAAAAACATCCCCACAGCATGATGCTGCCACCACCATACTTCACTGTAGGGATGGTATTGGCCTGGTGATAAGCGGTGCCTGGTTTCCTCCAAACGCGATGCCTGGTATTGACACCAAAGAGTTCAATCTTTGTCTCATCAGAACAGACAATTTTGTTTCTCATGGTCTGAGAGTCCTTCAGGTGCCTTTTGGCAAACTCCAGGTGGGCTGCCATGTGCCTTTTACTAAGGAGTGGCTTCCGCCTGGCCACTCTACCATACAGGCCTGATTGGTGGATTGCTGCAGAGATGGTTGTCCTTCTGGAAGGTTCTCCTTTCTCCACAGAGGACCTCTGGAGCTCTGGCAGAGTGACCATCGGGTTCTTGGTCACCTCTCTGACTAAGGTCTTTCTCCCTGATTGCCCAGTTTAAATGGCCTGCCAGCTCTAGGAAGAGTCCTGGTGGTTTCGAACTTCTTCCACTTATGGATGATGGAGGCCACTGTGCTCATTGCGACCTTCAAAGCAGCAGAAATTTTTCTGTAACCTTCCCTAGATTTGTGCCTCGAGACAATCCTGTCTCGGAGGTCTACAGACAATTCCTTTGACTTCATGCTTGGTTTGTGCTCTGACATGAACTGTCAACTGTGGGACCTTATATAGACAGGTGTGTGCCTTTCCAAATCATGTCCAATCAACTGAATTTACCACAGGTGGACTCCAATTAAGCTGCAGAAACATCTAAAGGATAATCAGAGGAAACAGGATGCACCTGAGCTCAGTTTTGAGCTTCATGGCAAAGGCTGTGAATACTTATGTACATGTGCTTTCTCAATTTTTTTATTTTTACAAAATTTGCAAAAATCTCAAGTAAACTTTTTTCACGTTGTCATTATGGGGTGTTGTGTGTAGAATTCTGAGGAAAAAAATGAATTTAATTCATTTTGGAATAAAGCTGTAACATAACAAAATTTGGAAAAAGTGATGCACTGTAAATACTTTCTGGACACATTGTATATGTGTTGTGAACTGGGACCCGGACACAGGCAGACGGACAACATAGTTCCACCACACACTATTTATTTACAGTAATATATACAAATTCGTGCTCACAAACCCCAGTGTCTCTTGCACCGATTCCCCAAAGTCCAGGTCACACTCTCAGTCGCTGTGCCTCTCTCTCGACCGCCTCCCGTCTTCTCTCCAGCTCTGTCCTCTTCCAGCCGACATCCACTATCGACTGAAGGGAGGCGGCCCCTTATATGGGAACCCGGATGGGCTCCAGCTGCTTCCTGGCACTCCCTCTTGGACACACCCCTGTGTGGCAGAAGTGCCGGCTGTGCACCCGAAAGCCATCCGGGTGTCTCCTGTCTTCTTCCCCCCAGCACTTCCTGGTGTGGCGGAAGTGCTGGGCTCCAGGGTTCTTCAGGGACTTGGGCGCCACCTGGCGGTGGCCACGGACCCCTACAGGGTTGGGCTCCCCCGATACAACCAGGGCGATCGCCCCCTTGCGGTCTGGAGGAGGCACAAGCCCTCCTCTGGTCCTCCTGGGCGGCCGGGGACCACACGGGATATTCCGGCAGCAGGGCGCCGCCTGGCGGTGGCCATGTGTCCCTACAGGGCTGGGCTTCCCAGCCCTGTACCCGAGGCCCCCAACATAACCAGGACGGACGCCCCCTTGCGGTCTGGAGGAGGCACAAGCCCTCCTCTGGTCCTCCTGGGCGTCCCGGCCGGGGCTGACCACAGTGTGTATATATATATATATATATATATACTGTATATGTGTGTGTATATGAATGTATATATATATATATATATATATATATATATATATATATATATAATAAAAAATCCTGGAGAGAAACGGAGGATCACGGAAGACACTTAAAAGAAACTGCGAGATGAAAGATGCCACAGAGCATCTCGCAGGGACCTTAAACATGAGAGTTTGTGCTAAGAGAGTGACCCAGTACCGTCTCGCAATGACGTGGAACATGAGATTCTTGCAAAACACGCCCTACTTACAATCAATATCAAATAAACCCAGAGGCTACAAAACACTCAGTCATGTAAAGGAGGCTTTGAGCACACACAGATCCGGGGCTCTCAGTGCATATAAAGCGTATAAGAGCAATACATTATAAATGAAACGTAGACAACTAAGCGAAGAAGAAAGCAGCACGGAGAAAAGAGACTCCAAAGCGTTAGAGAGAAAAAAAGAAAAAGAATGATCTAGGTGCAAATTCAGAAAATAAGGAAAGTAATTATCAGCCCGGAACAAGTGGAATTGAAAAAAAAGCATGTCCAATCCAGTTCAAATTCAAAAGACAGAGAGTAAAAGACAAAGTAGAACTTCATAAACATGTTCACGAACGTTGGCTCTATACACATGCAGAGCAGGTTAGAGATTATGAAAGCAGTGGAATTCGAAAGACTCAAAAGAAAAACATTGGTGTGATACAAATGTGGAGAAAGTTAAAAAATATGAAAGTAGGAAAATTAGAAACTATAAAAAAAAAGAAAGTAAAGATCGCAGTAGCACCAACAAATGGAAATTATTACTTGAAAAAGGGAAAATAATGACCATGGACCAGGTGTCATTGAATAAAAAGCAGGACAAAGCAAGATCAGAAATAAAAGACAGAGTAGAGAAGAAAGTAAAATGTCATAAAGAGGCTAAGAAACAAGGGGGGCAAACACATGCAGTGCAGGTTATAAATACTGTAATGAAAACTGGAATTCAAAAGACTCAAAAAAAACGTTGGTGCAAAACACATGGAGAGCAAGATACAGAATATGAAGGCAGAAAAAAACGACAGTGTCAAAACAAAGAAAGTAAAAATCACATTAGCACAAACAGTGCTAAATCAGAGAAATAATGAAAAGGCAAATAGAGATTGAATATATGGACATAGGTGATATGTCAGAAGTATGTAAATATTGTAAGGCTTTGAAGTTTAAGTCAGAGAATTTCAAAAACTGAGTTTACCTCACATGCATTTATTGGTTACTTTGCAAAAAAAATTATTAACTGCTGATTTTGTGGATCGTTTTGTCTGTGCTGAAATTCCAAACAGAGAAACCTATCCTGAATTATGGTACAAAGTCATTAAACACATGTCTCACTGACCTCATTAAATATTATATATACTGTATGTTGTGGCCGATGGCTGGGGGTTCTCCCCTGGGCCACGAGATGGCAGCTGCTGTGGTCTGAATGGGGGGGCACGGGAACAGAGCTTGGAAACTCATCCCTGTTGGGGCCCATGACCACTGCCAGGGGGCACCCGGACAATTATGGAGCCCTGGATAGCAGCAATTCTGCCACACCAGGAAGTGCTCCCAGAAGAAGAGTCCAGGTACGCCCAGATTGCTTCCGGGTACAAGAGCAGCACTTACGCTACACTGGGAAGTGCTGCCAGAAGAAGCACCTGGAGCACATCCGGGCTGGGATAAAAGAGGCCGCCTCACTCCACGCCGGAGTTGGGAGGGAGAAGACAGAGCTTGCGAGAGAGTAGTGGAGGCGGCTGAAGAGAAGTAAAGTGGACTGAACCTTGTGATTGGTTCATGGTGTATTGTTTATGGAAGATTGCACTTCTTTACATGCACCACATATATTTTACTGACAGTGTCAGAGGCTTTTGAACAAGTGCATTAACTCAAGAACAATTTTGTTTTCATGAATGTAAAATTTTTCATTTGTTGACAATGTCTGCAAAAGACTGCAGTACCATTCTTTTTTTGGCATTTTATTGACTTTCAAATGTGTGACTGACTCAGGGGCTTTTAAACAAGTGTGTTTTTTTTCAAGATGAATCTTTCATATAGTTCATCTTTTTAGAAAATAAAAAAAGAGATGTTGATCTTCAAGTTTGTGTTAAGCCCTAACATCACTCCCACACTTATGGTTTCAAAAATAGTATTGAATATCGATACTTTTCAAAGTATTGTATTGGTAGGAAATTTCTGTATTGTAACAACCCTAGGCACCAGTCAAGTCTTGGAACTATTCATATATCAGTATTAGAATATCATATAAGGAACCTGGAAAACTGAATCTTATGTTCAAGAACTGTGTGCTCTGTTGTGCTGATTAGTTCCTTGAACCCAGCACTCTTCTGCCTGTAACAAGGGTGGGCAACACCTAAAATGCATATTGATACTGTGGCAAGCGGCTGGGGGTGGTACCCAGCAGGGACGCTCAGGAGGACTGGAGGAGGGCTTGCTCCTCCTCCATACCACGAGAGGGCGACAGCCCTGGTTGCTTTGGGGACCACGGGTAGAGAGCATTGAAGCTCAGCCCTGTAGGGGCCAGTGGTCACCACCAGGCAGCACCCCAATGCCTACAGAGCCCTGGACCTCAGCACTTTCGCCACACCTGGAAGTGCTGGGAGGAAGAGGATCGGGGACACCCGGAGTGCTTCTGGGTGCACAGCTGGCACTTCCGCCACACTGGGGAGTGCCGGTGGAAGATTGCTGGGAAGCACCTGGAGTACATCCGGGTGACTATAAAAGGGGCCGCCTTCCTTCATTCAAGGCTGGAGTCAGGTGAGGAGAAGGACAAGAGCTTGAAGTGGAGGCGGTCTGAAGAGTGAGGCAGAGTGTGAGAGGCCTGGACTTTGGGGGAGTACCTTGGGGTTTGTGGAGCACTTTTGTAAATATTAACTGTAAATAAATGTGTGGTAGTGCATAATACCATGTCTGCCTGGGCCTGTTCCACAATACTGAGATATGCTATATCTATAACCAGTATATATGACCCATCCAGGTTTGGGCTGGCTCTTACTCTACTTCCAGTGTTACCACACACAGACTTCAGCCCCTGAAATTGTATAAAGCAAATAATAAAAAAAGGATGCATGGATAACAGGTCATAGGTCATAGAGTCAACACATAACAGTAAACCTGTAAACCTGTAAACCTGTAAAGACAAAGCAGTAGACAGTTACAAATTGTTAATATGCACAGTGTAGAAATATACTGTATTATTTTGTGACTTTTAGATTGAAAGAAACAATAGCCAACACACATCCCACCAAGACCCACCGAAATGGGTCTGTTAAAAAATAAACCTGTAAATAATACCCTAGCATGATTAAAATAATGATTGATAATTTAGATAAATCTTAACAGTACTGATTTAGGTGCCCAATTTATACTGAGATAATCCAAAAGAGGTTGGGAACCCATTGTTCCAGCACAGAATATTTGCTATAACTTGATATGAAAAAGTGAAAGGAGCAGTCAGCAGAACGTGAGTGAGATTTTTGAAAACCTGCAGACAGGATTAAATTCACTTATGCAGATATTCTGCCATACTTACATTGCCTTGACGAGTCAGGCTGGCTGAGAGTGCTGTTAACACAGAGCAGCAATTGCCTGTCTTGAACGTTAAACAAGCTTTTGCAGTTGGCTTGGCAGTAATAGTTCTGATATGTGATAATTAACATCAGCACCTGCATTTGTGGTTTCCACATCTCTCTTACAAAGCAAAAAGAAAGATATCATCTGCTGCCTAAAAGAAAAATCAAGACTAGTAAGTAAGTAATATTTCCAAAATTCATTTGTGTTAGAGAAGACATGCTATGTTGGTGTTATGTGCACTCAGGCATTTTTCTTTTGTGTGTCACATGTCCTGCAGGCATATTGTTTGGTGTGTCTAGTCGGCCATTGGGTGGCAGAGTGGCTTACCTCACTACTTCAGCATCCAGGGTTAGAATGCTGTCCCAGTTACTGTCTGTCAGCCGAAGTGGACACTTGTTTTCTTTATGTCTTTACAGTGTTTGCCCCCATGTACTCTAGTTTTCCTCCTGTATGTGTGTTAGGGTTAGGTGAGACCAATGTGACCTTCAGCCAAGAATGTTCCCAGCACTGCACTGGCTCCTTATCTATTGTTAGTTTCTGCTTTGCCCTTAATTCTGCTAGGAATTGGTCTGCCATTTTTGTAAGAATGAACTTGATGAAGCAGATTTGGTGATGGATGGATGGATATAGATTAATGTGGCAGAGAAGTGCAATGCTTCAGTAATCTACGTTTGCATGCACTTCATTTGTGCCTTGTTTTTACTACAGTATACAGTATGTATAAAAAAGGCATCAATTATGCAAACTGTGTTTTAATATTGGAATCATCTAGGAGCTGGAGAATCATTGTAAGGTAGGATCTCACTTTATCTTTGAATTAAATTGGTTGTCCCCATTTAATTATGATAAAAATCTGAACAACATGTGCACTCGATGGCACTAAACAAACAAAGGTCAGACTCCTAGCACGAGGAACCTTTTCTCGGCTGGTAAAGCCTGTGATAGTCACGATGGGATGGAACTCCATCCTGCAGTGCATTCTTGTAATGAGTGACAGCTCCTTCTGGGAACCATGAGATATGTAGCAGGGGGATCTGGAAGTGACGGAGTCGGTTGCCGTCACTGAACGCTCTTTGATGTGAAGGGAACAACAGAATTTAAAGGTTAGCGCCAGCACCTCTTCTTGACCAAGTGGGGTACAAGTCCATACAGTACATCAGAAGAGCCACTGATGCATATGGTGGACACACTATATAATTAAACAAATAACATCAAAAACTTCAGTATTAATGGTATCAAATTTCTCTGCGTTTTGCATCTTTTGGTAGCCTGTAACAATAATCAGTTCCTCTGCAAACACCCTTTTTGCTAAGGCCCAATCTATCAGAAGTGGATTTTATGCAAGATTTGCTGACCGATGGTTATTACTGTTTTGACATGTCAAACACAGGCGTAATACTGAATTTTGTTCTAGAATCTGTACATGAATGCCACCCTACATGAAAGAAGTGTTGCAAGGCAAAAACAAGTAATGATTACTCAACATTATTTCTCATAGCAAAGCAAAATGCATCAATTCTACATGTAAAAAAATATATATGGCAGTCTAGTTTTACAATATTCCATAAAACATTAGCACAGCATCCATAACCATGTTTAATCTAATTTAGAATCACAGAGGGCCTGAGCTTAACTCCAGCAGCATCGGGTACCAGGCAGGAAGCAGCTCTGAACTGGGAGACACTCCGGTCTCAGGCCCCAGTTGCACCTGCACAATCCCCCAGAGCACCAGTTTGAAATGACCAGCTAACTTAATCTGCATGTCTTTGAAGATGTGGGAGGAAAGTCCATGCGGACAAAGGGAGAACTTGTAAATTCCACATAGTAAAAGGCATGACACAGTATTCACACCTCGGACACTGGATCAGGGAGACTGCAGTGCTAGTTATTGCAGCACCATGTCTGCTTTAGTATACTTTCACATTTTAATTGCGAAGCAGTGCGTGTTGGGAAATTAAATGGGCATACATTCATAGAAAATACACACCTCCACCTCTTTCAGTATTTTTAGGCAATGATGATCTTCAGGGCAGTCAAGTGATTGTCTTTTCTTAGTATTGTCATTAGAAGAATGAATAATTAAACATGAAGAAAAGGCCACTGCTGGAGTACTCATGTATTAAAAATTGATGGCACTACATATAATCCTGCCCACTTCACAATATAATCTTTCCACCCACTTAATTCTATTCAGGGTGGTGGGGGAGCCAAAGGCTGTCCTGGCAGTAAGGGCTGAAATGTCACAAATCTTGTGCCAGTCATTGAAACCACCCACACACAATTACACCAGACCAGTTTAGCATTCCTCTCCAAAACGATTGCTTGCTTGTTTAACTGCCATTTAGGGCATGTAAACAAAATGACTGGACAGAAATTCAAAGGCAGTATATTTATGGTGTAGTTAGGTTACCAGTAATTATCACAGTATGCTAGCATTTAACATTTAAACTTTAAATTTGTGAAACATAGCTTATTTGATCTATTAAAATGTATATCATATATGAAGATTCTGCTCTTTGAATTTTATAAGCTGCAGGCTTGTGTTTTTTGTTTTTGTTTTATAATATGTTCTAATATGACTTTACTTTATCTTAGAAAATCCAAGCTTTAATCCATATAGTCGGGGGTTGGGTTATTTTACTGACTGTACCATTGCATGCTGGGGTCAAAGCTTGGTCTGGGTCTTTTGCAATATTCTTCTCAGATGGCAGAATGATTAAATTGTTTTAAAATAAGCAATACTAAATTATACAAAGTTTGTACAATAGAGAGCCTCTGGCCAAAAGGGATCACAGTTACGATCTCTTTGCCTTGCAGCACAAAAATGTGATATGATTGGTATAATTAAAATTTCTGACAGTTTCAGTAGGTACCTGTATTAAGTATCTTATTTGTAAATACTTTTTAGACCGAAAGCACACAAACATGCCTGTTATCCATCCAAACCCTTGTTAATGCTCTGCTACTTAAATGCATTGAACAGCAAGTATTCACCAATTCGGCTTGAACTAATAAAAATGCAGCTTCTTTTCCAGTTACTCAAACCATCTCCAGTCAAACATAGGACAAACCATTGTGTAATGTAATAAACATATTTTACTGCATTTCATCTTAAAAATGATATTGTCATCATATGTAAATATGCACTTTATAAAGTGGCTCAGGTTCTGCAATACTGTATTATAACTGTATCGCAAGTTTACAGTGAGGTAATTGTACTTATAAGTACAAACAATTCTAGATGGGGCACTTGATGGACTGATTGATTGTGTTTATAGTTCTTGGGATGAAACTGTTTTTGAACCGCGATGTCAGTACAGGAAAGGCTCTGAAGCGTTTGCCGTATGAGAGCAGTTCAATAGACAGCATGGCTGAGGCAGCGTGTGCTTGATGCTGTATACTGATAATTCTCTTTCTTTGCTGGCATGTAAATGTGCGTGGCTTTACGCCAAGTTTAGGTTTTATATATCGCGATCTGAGTGTGGAAACGGGAGTATGCAACATTTTTGTGCGTGTGCACCATTTATACATTAGGCCCCCAGTCTTCTGACATGCCAAGAGACAGAGCACGTCTAGAGCAAAACGAACCCCTTAACAGAGGTGTAGAGAAGGTTAAAACTGAGATAGCTTATGAAGATACAGTCCAAATACAATAAACTAAGGATATGATCTTAAACAGTCCAAATATAATAAACCAAGGGTGTGATGTAAAAAAAAGCTGGCTTTTCAGTATGATAACTGAAGTTCAAACAAACTGTCAATACTGTAGCTGTTTACTATTTGATAACCAATATGTCAAGATTTAGCCAGAAGTAGCCAAAATGTGCATATAATTAATGAAAGAAATATCAATATAATACTTGTAGATTAAAAAAACAAAGAAACAGGGAAAGGGAATACTAAAAGGAAAATAAAATATAATAAACAGTTATAGCAAATGTCACAAATGTTGCATTAGAAATGGTCCAGAATGCTAGGTTCAAGTAGAATCTTCTTTGCCTTGCTGGAACATTATGTGACTCATGATTGTGTGTTTCAAAAGAATATTGGGATCAGTCTTCTTAGCTCTTTATGTGCTTTGTCTGGAGAACTAAAAATGTAAAACTGATCTTCAATAACAACTTTCAGTTTGGCAGGGTGCAATAGGCTGTATCTGATTTCAGCTCTTCATAGGCACTGTTTAATACTGTAGAATGCGGCATGTATAGCAGCAGTTGCAGAAGAGAAATATGGGATGCAGGGGAGAAATCTGGGTAATATTTTTAAAGGTGTATTCAGGTTAAATGCTAAAAGCCATGTCATAATAGACAACTTTTCCAGTGATCTGCAGTTGTAGCCTTCATTTATTGAGTCAAAGGCAGTTTGTGGCTCTCACCGTGAAGCCAGTCTTGTAATATGACCTGCCAAGTGGCTCACTCCAACTAGTCCACGACAGGTTTGATTTTTTCTTAAGTTGAAGGGGCGAGATATGTGTGTTTATGATACACAGCTGATAACAAAAGAATCTTCATCTAGAAGTACAAAACATATAATGTGGTGGTGAGGGTTAAGGAAGTTAAGTTTTAGACCTCACAAACTGTAAACAAGCTCATCTGTTTGGTGCCTCATGTTTTATGTACAATGACAGAATAGAAAAAAGGAAAAGAAAGGGCTGAGATAGTGCCTGAACTTGCCATACCTGTTATCCCTTCATACAGTACGGTACATTATCGGTTGTCAGAAAAAGGGATGAGCAGGACTGCATTGGAAAATCAGCATGCATTCATGTAAACTGATATGGCCACTGATTTAAAGTAATTTAAACTGAAATGGTCTGACAATGAGATCAGCAACTGCAGTTGGGTAGCCTGATCTAACCTATGACTAGAAGTCACATAATGTGACATTGGCTTAATATACCAGCAAAATCAAATTTCCTGTTTTGTGAAAAAATGCGTTTTACAGGTATTTAGCTTTGCATAAGTTTTTATTTTATTTATTTAATTATTTTTTTTTAGACATTTTATTGAATTTATTCAAATCAAACAACTCAAATTTTACAGACTAGGTTCAAGTCAACCCCCACCCATGAGAAAGAGAGCTAGGCCAACATAGTGAAACTATAATAGTAGAAAAAATAGTAAAGCTTTGCACAAGTTTTTAGTTTGGTGGTAATATCCATCCATCCATTCATCCATTATCCAACCAGCTATATCCAAACTACAGGGTCACGGGGGTATGCTGGAGCCAATCCCAGCCAACACAGGGCGCAAGGCAGGAAACAAACCCCGGGCAGAGCGCCAGCCCACCGCAGGGCTTGGTGGTAATATGCATTTTCAAATTCCATTGCATATCACTAGAAGAACTTTATTTCTGTTTTACTCCACTTAAAATTTTAACCCTTTCTGTATACAGTACTGTGCAAAAGTCTTAGGAAAATATTAAAAAATCTGTAAAGTTTATATAATTTTGAAATAATGAAATTGAATGTTTCTAAATATTTAAAATGTTGTGATAAAGAGCAATGAACATTTTAAAATGTAATTTAAACAAATACATGTTGTGAGCAGCTTTTGACTTAAAACTGCATCAGTTCTCACAGGCATAATGTATTGAATTTTCATAAGAAACTCAACTGATTGTTTGTTTCAAGTATTTTGGAGAATTTGCTCCAATTCTACTGCAGACTTTGGTGTTTTGTTTGTTCCTGTCTCTCCAAATACTCCCAGGCAACTTTGATGATGTTGACATCAGGACTGTACAAATATTTTGCAGAAATCATTGATCTTCTTTATGTTAAAAATAGCTCTTTATGGCCTTGGCCTTGTGTTTGGGATCACTGTCCTGCTGCAGAATGAAGTTGGGACCAATTAGACACCAGAAGACTCCATTAATTCTGACCAGACCATCAACACCATTTGCAGAAATGTAGCTCATAAACCTTGATTGATTCTCCACCATTGTTTACAGTTAGTTGCGGACACTCATCCATGTACTGTTCTCAGTTACTCTATCGTTGATTGCTTCCTGTCTGGAGCAGAAATTTCAAATTGTGACACATTTATTCAGAGCACTTGTTGCCATTTTTCAGCACCCCAGTTCTTGTGTTATTTTCTCCAATTGAGTCTCTTGGCTTTGTCTCAATTTCAGAGGAATGACTTTCCTAGCAACTCTTTCGCAAAATACATTTCTGACAGGACATCTCCATACTACAGATGTGAGTACTTTCAGTGGTTTATGCGGCTTCCAGTGGTTTATGGGATGTCAGAGTGGATGGTACTGCTGGATTTCTTCTGATTTTGAAGAGATTCTGTTGCTAACCCTTGAATTTCTGGTTCTCATACTTGGCAATTTTCTTGTGCTTCTTCAGCAGAGCTAAGAGAGCACATCTTAAAAGTGACATGAAATTTCTGTTATATTAGACCTTTTTGATGTAGAAGGATCGTCTTGCGCCTTCTGGGCATCTTGCATTAAAAAAAAAAAAAACTGTTTAAACTGCTAAATGTTTGTGAGAGGCACCAGTGATTTTCCTATCCGGGTTCAAGTTAACAAAAGACATAATGTAACAATAGTTCCAAAATTTGAAACTATGCTAAACTAATAAAATATTCTTAGAAATTGTACTGCCTATGAGCCGAACCCAAAATCTTGAACACCATTCTTTAGAAACTATAGAAAGGTATGTACTGTGAATGAGGAGACAAAAAGAGGGCAGAAAGCTCTTTCTGTTGGCCCCTACTCAGAGTGTACAAGAGGCTGATGGCTGATAGGAACAATCAATTTTGATCCCGTCATACTGTTGCAAACTCAAAAATCTAAAACATCTGGATACCCACTACTGATTATGTATACAGAAATTAGAATGAGATGTAGAATCTGAATAAACTGTATATACAATACAATACAATACAATTCATTTTTGTATAGGTCAAAACCACACTAGAAGTGCCACAATGGGCTTTAACAAGCCCTGCCTCTTGACAGCCCCCCAGCCTTGACTCTCTAAGAAGACAAGGAAAACCTCCCAAAAAAACCCCAGTAGGGAAAAAATGGAAGAAACCTCGGGAAAGGCAGTTCAAAGAGAGACCCCTTTACAGGTAGGTTGGGCATGCAGTGGGTGTCAAAAAGAAGGGGGTCAATGCAATACAATACAATACACAGAAGAGAACAAATCTTCAATACAGTATAAAAATAAAAATTTTACAAGTATGGAACAGAATTTAACAGTAGAGAATATCACATAATATGTGTTGACACTTTTTCTATAGTGTCGTTTCTTGTGACTGAAGACAGAGAGATATAATTAAAGTTAGTAAACAATCTTTTATTAATACACACCAGGCAAAGGTAAAATGACAGAGAAGCACAGTCCTAGGACACCTGCCCTTCATCTGCCTCGAGGGGTCGGTGTCCCAAATCTTTTATAGGGCCTTTGTCTTATGACTTTAGTTGCACAAGAATTTCAAAGCGTTACATCTTACAAAATTTTGCTTGGATCAGCATTTACCACATCCTTTAAGTTCATCAGTTGGTCACTTGTGGTTTTAGTTCATCAGTTGGTCACTTGTGGTTTTTTGTTCGTTAGGAGAAACAAGAAGTTGCACTTGTCATTTGCACTATGGACAAGACAGGGTCTGCATGGCTTTTGTCAGATTAATCAAACTGTTTATTATTTTTCCACATATGATTTGAATTTGTTTAGAGTCCTGGAGACCTAAGCCATCAAGCTGCCACCCCCAATTGGGCATTCCACAGCTGAAACAACGCTGGGACAGCCAATCTGATGAAAGGACCCCTCTACCCCACGATTCCTGCGATCCTCCATCAGGGATGACTTTACCTTAGGTAGGCAAAACAACTTGGCAGGTGGGCTGTGGCACCGAGTGCCACATTTGAGTACCAAGAAGAGAAACAGAATAGGTGAGGGTTAGTAACAAATTATAACTATCATGTTACTTATGTTTTAGTGCCAACGACTAACAACAGAAATGCAGTCTGTACAGTTAATCATCAGCTCTAGTCAGGATATGCTAAACTGAAGTAGTGAGTCTTTAGCCGGGATTTAAAAGCTGAGACCGAAGGGGCATCTCTTAAAGCAGCAGGCAGACCATTCCACAGTTTGGGGGCCCTGTAATTAAAAACTCGACCTCTCACTGTTATTTTACTAATTCTTGGAATCATAAGCAGACCGGCATCTTGAGATCTTAATGTGTGCTCTGGTTTGTAAGTCATGATAAGTTCAGACAAGTAAGTCAGACCTTGGCCATTTAATGCTTTATATTTTAAAAGGAGGATTTTGAAATCTGCCTTAAACTAAACCGGGAACCAGTGTAAGGATTTAAGAACTGGAGTTATGTGTTCATATTTTCTTGTTCTTGTAATAAATCTTGCAGCAGCATTTTGGATTAACTGGAGGTTGTATAAAGAACAGTTTGAACATCCAGTGAAAACCACATTGCAGTAGTCAATCCTACTAGAAATAAATGCATGAATTAATTTCTCAGAATCCTGTTATGAGATAGGATTGGCACTATCCCTGGTCAAACTAAAAATACTCGAGCCCCTTCAAGTCACCAGATCAGAAGAAATGACAAATCATTGATGATCAGTTACAAAGATGTTATCTGTTGTATGCAGAAGTTTTCATATTCTTCACTTGTATCATATATTGCTTCTCCTGGACCACTCTGCTCTTTCCATCACTTCCACCCAACACAGATTGTCTTCCCTGGGTACAAGTGGTGCTAAGTCAAAGCTGGTCTTTTGTTGTTATTGTTCACATTCTGTTATTCTTAACTTTTGGAAATCATTTTTTTCCTAACCTATATTTGCTTAAACTCCCAGTAGCAGATCAGTGGGTTGTCAGACTTGAATATAATGTAATGGAAGTCAGATGTGTGACTAGGTGGCCAGTGGTCGACATCTCCAAGTCAATCCTATCTTCTCAGCTGTCAATTTTAGTGGTTTTCCTTTTCAGAAACTGTCATCCTTTATCATGCTTCTCACACATGCTGTTGACTCTCGACACTCTGATAACGTCATTTTACATGCCTGGAGAGTACTGGCGTGCTACGTGTGTTTGTTACTATCCAAAAAAGTGGGTCACACAACAGACACAAATGATTGGTAAAAAAAAATTGCCAACTTTGGGAATGTGTTAAAAATATTGTCCAATTGATTTTCCAGTAGTGGCGAACATTGCAGTCAATTGCTAATAGTCGAGAGAACTGCGACTGAAAAACAGTGTTAACTGATAAAAACCATCACAATGTGTCACTTATTGTGACAGCAAACCACTTTTCCATTAGATAAGAACTGCTGCAGACAGTCAATGCAGGCCCACAAAAAGCCATTTCCAAACTCAGAAGGGAACTGTATGCTATGGATATCCGATTCAGAGTATTGCAAAAGAGGCAGTTGTTACCAGGTATTCACAAAGCTGCATGAGTACAGCAGGCCCAGAGCCACAAACACTGGAATGTTGATGCCTGGAAACATGTTATCTGATCTAATGAGTTGCATTTCTACTTGCACTCTAATGATGTAAAGCGATGAATATAAGACAAATCACATGAAGTCTTCCATGAGGACAGTATGCAAGGTGCTATTCAAGTGAGAGGTGGCTCTCTGATGTTTTTGGGGGTGTTTCAGTTTTGAGGAAATGGATCCTTCGGTTGAGGTAATGATTCACTTAATCCAGAAGGGATACATTGGGCTTCTGGACAACTATTTGTTACCTTTTGTGCTTTATCTCCAGAGTAGCTGTATTGACTGGCTGAATTGACACGAAGAACATTCTGAAGCATTGTCTCGTCTGGACATGCCCACAGAATCCCCAGATATAAATTGCATAGAACATCTTTTGTACTATTTCAAGGAAGTACTATTGGTACAATTTGAAGGAAGGAATGGAATGCTAGTGGATCCATCTGACCAATCTGACAAACTGCTGGATTTGGTGATGGGAGAGTGGATAAAAATTACTATTGTCTACATCTGTAAAATGGTGGCATTCATGACAGACAGAATTGTAGCTGTTCTTCGGTCTCAAATGGGAGATGTGTGCTATTAGATAAGATTTAGCTAGGGGTAAATAATTTTTTATTTGGTGAGCTAATACACTCTCAACAATATTAAACATATAATACTAAGTAATAACAGTGCAGTTTGTTATTGCAATAAATAAAAAAATTGAATATACAGTGATGGCAAGCAGTCCCAGAAATTGCCTATCACAAATTAAAGAAGTCTGTTTGCATATCACATGAGAGCAGTGAAATGATGCTCAGAAATGCATTCCCTGTTATCTTGATCTTTGGTTTATGTCTTGAAAGAGCTTCACTTAGCTTTACATCCCAAGGTGATTGTGTCCAGTTGAGTTTAAGCGTTTGAAAACATCTTTTTTACTTTCCTGAACTCCTGATCTTTAACCTCAATCCCAATTCCCTCTGACACCAAACTTTCTGGTTATATAACACCGGTGATTTTGGTAGCCTGATGACATGAACTCCTAATAGTGCATGTCACGTTTATGAGGGTCTCCATTGAAAAGGACAGTGTACTATAATAAAATACTTGATGGCAGATCTGGTATAGGGCATAACAGACAAAACTAAGTATATGGTGCTACTAAAATGTAGCCAGAGCCTTGAGACACTGTGGAACTAATATGGCTTAATATTTCGCATACCCCTTGAGGTCAGAGTGCAGGGTCAGCCATTGTACAGTGCCCCTGGACCAATTTCAGGTTAAGGGCCTTGCTTAAGAGCCCAGCAGAGTAGGATCTCTTTTGGCAGTGATTCGAACTGGCAACCTTCGGGATACCAGCGCAGATCCTTAGCCTCAGAGCCACCACTCCTCCTGACCTGAGTATGAACAGACTTTCATTTTTTTAAAGACAGAGACTCCAAGACTTACACATTCTGATCTTAATTCAAACATTTTATTAAATTGCACCATAATTACAGAACATAGGTTATTTGCATAATATAACAATCTCAAACCCACTTAATCTATTTAAACTAATTCAGAGTCATAGGGACTGCCAGAGCCTACCCAAAACCATCACGCACATGTAAGAATCAGTATTGGACTGGATTACAGTCCACTGTAAGAAAGCAAACTTTGCATAACCTTTTTATAAATGAGTAAAAAAATACTAATTTAATTCCGTATCTAATGTAACAGTAGTATTTTTACATGTTGGGAGGTTTGTGACAACCCGAAACTCCCCCAGCTACGCGGTGTGCCGAAAAACAATGCAAGTAGGGATTGCTTGTCTGTTGCCGAGGCAACCACAGGTTCACAGCCTCATCACATAACGTGCCGGTCAGCCGATGGTTGATGCGGGGAACAGTCTAACCTGGACACTAATCTGGCACTGTTACTGCTTGTTTGCTGTGTCTGTGTATATTAAAGTGGTGGCTTCTGTTTGAATAAAGTCCCTGACTCTGCTTGTTTTGATTGATATAAAGTTGATTTTCCTGAATCCTGTGGACATTTTGTCTTGGGTACAAGACAGTGACTCACGTGTTACAATGTACATTATATGACTATATAGTTGATCCTTTACATGCTCTACAACTCTGGTGATGGCCAGAGTGATTTTATACACTGTATTGTGTAGGGCCGGTAACATTACTTCAAGAGAGGACCACCAAATCAACAAGCTGAATAAGAAGGCGGGTGCAATTATGGGGTCTACATTAGAACCACTGGAGGTAGCAGCAGAGGAGAGAATTACACATCCTCTCTCTGACAAACTAGCAGTGAATTCTTTTAGCCGACGAATTCTTCTAGAGAAGTGTATGAAAAAATACTACTGGGGTTTTTTCATACCTACCTTTACCTCTTTTATCTTTTTTCTTTTTTGGAATTGTTTGTGTGTATTTGAGAGGGTTGTTATTGTTTGTTGTAATATTTTTTGATATTCTGTAAAATTGTAAATTTCTATTTTGGGACAAATAAATTACTGTATTGGCACTGATAAGTTGCATCATTGAGGGATGAGTTACCCAAAGTATGAGCTGGCATTACGTCATACAAAAGAGTAGCTTTGAAGCCAGTGGCAGGTGCATCTATGAAAATGGCAAGCCTGCAATATCACAAACAGAATCCTGTCTGTAATGGCAGTGATGAGCTGTTATTTTAAGCATAGCTGTGGAGTCGGAGTTGAACAGTCGGAGACAATTTTGTGTACCTAGTGTCGGGGTAGGAGTCTGCAAAAATGTACCGAGTTTAACTCCTAATTAATTTAAATTGTAATGAAAAAAATACAGCAAGTTCAAATGTTTCACAAACAATAGTCATAATTAAGTACTTATCTGATGTAAGAATAAAGCCCAGTGCATAAAGAAGTTATGAAAAAGAAAAGGAAACATTTTAAAAATAACGTAACATGATTGTCAATGTAATTGTTTTGTGACTGTTATGAGTGTTACTGTCATCAAGGATTTGATTATCATTATTTCTTTCAATCAGGTTTGTATTTGAAGGATGTGTTGTGTTCAAGTTACATTCCGTGTTTGTCAACCGTTGTAAGGATAACAGGTTTCATTCATCGAAGTGTTCACTACCCAAATCGGTACTCGTGAATCTAAGATGTTTAACAGGCATTCCCGGTATTAAGTTGTGGATTTGCTTGCGAATAGTTTGAAGCAGAACTTAATTTAAACTTAAGCTTTACACCTTGCTTTCCTATTGATATGTCTACAAAGGCTTGTTCAGATTCAGAGGGTTGTTCCTTTCTTAGTGCATCAATGAACAGCTCGTCTTCCTCTTTATCTGAGACATCACACACTGCATGCACAGGTTTACCTTTTCCAGTCCTGCAAACTGGTGGTAGCGACCATCTCATCTTCGTTTGCATAAGCACAGTCCTTCACCATCAATTTTAACTCCGTTAGAAAGTGATCAAAAGTCTTGTTTATACCCTGCATCTTCTCATTAAACTTGTATCTCATGAATATCTCGTGCGATCTTGCGATATCCATGGCTTTATTTAATGTTAGCTCAGACCTGGCACTTAAAAGTTTCTCTCGCACTTTCGCTGAGTTTTTGCCAAACACTGTTCTATCCCTGACCATCTCATCTTCGTTTGCACTGTCTTCCTTTAGCTAGACATTGACTTTTCCACCGTGTGCTTTGTTCCCGCAGTAGCTGCACTTATGAATATGCTTGTATGCGTCACTCGCTTCATATTCTTTTGAGTTTTTTGTTCAGCGCTCTTTGGAGCTTTTGCTTGTTGTCTGCGTACTGCGTTCACAGTCAGTTCATGTGAGCCGCTTGGAGTACATGCATCGAAGGTTTGCTATCTCGTGCAATCTTGCGATGTCCATGGCTTTATTTAATGTTAGCTCAGACCCGGCACTTAAAAGTTTCTCTCGCACTTTTGCTGGGTTTGTGCCAAACACTATTCTATCCCTGACCATCTCATCTTCGTTTGCATAAGCACAGTCCTTCACCAGCAATTTTAACTCCATTACAAAGTGATCAAAAGTCTCGTTTATACCTTGCGTCTTCTCACTAAACTTGTATCTTGCGAAAATCGTATTCATCTTAGGCATGACAAATGCCTCGTAGCAGCAGCGTGTCTATTGGATTGCTGGTGACGGACGGCCTTATATGGGCAGGCACTCAATTACGTGGGAGGTGTGGGTATGGGGGATGCAATATAGGCAGGCAGCCAACTACGTGGGAGGCTTTGTGATGGGTGATGCAACTCTGCCTCACACGGTGACCGAGCTGCTGGCTATGGCCGTATATATGTACATAGGTAGGATTCAGTTATGACCGTTACGCGTAAAATTTCTAAATGAAACCTGCTTAACTTTTGTAAGTAATTTGTAAGGAATGAGCCTGCCAAATTTCAGCCTTCTACCTACACGGGAAGTTGAAGAATTAGGTATGTGCTATGGCCTGATGTGTGTTCAGGGGTTCTTGTCTTTTGTTTAACTGGCCAATACGATAGGGAGTCAGCTTCCTAGCCAATAGTTCTGTGGTTAAATGACATGTATGTTGCCTTCCTTCAATCAACATGTAAAATACATTAGCATATTATATACAGAGGAGTCGGAGTCAGGGAGTCGAAGTCAGAGTCAGAAGTACCAGAAACTAAAGGATTTATCTGCCAACTCCACAACCCTGGTTTTAAGGATGGTGATCCAGCTAAAAGAGCCATGTAAAGAGCAGAGGATCCATATTGGCATTCGGCGACAACTCTACAGTACTCTCTCTCTATTATAAAAATAAAGGAGAAGTTGGGGTACCGACATAGTAATGGTATTTCAGAAAAAGGGAAGAGAAAAATGCATCTGTGGATGCAATACAATAGTGTTTACCATGAATAAACAAAAAAAGCTCATAGGGTGAGTGTTGTAACTGAGTAGGAGCTTTGTCTTCCTCAGTTGTGGGTCCATACACCTTCAGATGTTTTTACTGCTATCCTGAAATGGGTATGGCTTCCTTCAATGGAGGTATCGTTCAGAACTGAAGGTATAAAAGGAAATGTTAATAACAACTTCAGAAGGTATTGCTTACTCCGCTGGAGAGCTAAAGGTGTTCTTTAGGTATCTATCTATCTATCTATCTATCTATCTATCTATCTATCTATCTATCTATCTATCTATCTACAGTTAAGTTCATAACTTGAATGTCTGACCATGCAACCTGCAATGTGTCACAACTCTCTGGGGTGATGATAAACATGACTCTATTAAAGTTAATTTGAATCAATATAAAGCACAAATCATTGCACTTGATGTACATGTTACTCCTGTTTTATGGTCTCATTACTTGAAACCTTACGCAAAAAAACCCAAAGAACACTACAGTATAGTTAGCATATAATAGGAAAATGCATGTGAATCTATAGGAAAATCTTAAAAAGAATTACAAGGGCAGTAATAAAGTAAATGATAAATAACTGAAACCCTAGTTTCCCCATTTATTATTTGCTATCTTTATCTGTCAGGGGGGGGGGCATGACTGCCATTAGCGGCTCTACATTCCTAATCCCATGAGGTGGCTTAATTTGCGTTGTGTGACACGTTCTTTGTGAAGGCCTGGGCAATGAGGTGTGAGACACTTTTCAACTTTTTGCAATGAAAAAAAAAAACCTTTGTAGTAAATTTAATTGAAGTTAGGCTGTGCATCATTTGCATGCAGCCCAGGCAATGGGATTTATCAACCATTAGTGGTCATTGATCTGAATCATTAAGGTGGATTTTAAACCCATGAAATTCCCCTTCTGAATGTGTCACTGCTCAGAGACCTCTAACTGGTACTTTGTTTCTGTTCACCTAGATAGACTTCTGTCCTATGTGGTTGTTGCTATAGCTGCAGTGATTCTGTCAAAGTCACAAATTATTTCAAAGTATACAATTTGTTTCAGATACCCTACATAAAAGTACCGACTAATGCTAGGATTTCTTGGAAAAAAAAGGATATATATTCTGTACTAATCCACCATGCAGCAACAACAACAACAACAACATTTATTTATATAGCACATTTTCATACAAACAGTAGCTCAAAGTGCACATGACTTGTGCTAAACAGGTGTCATCTCATTCAGGCAATCTAGGCACATAACATGAATATGCGACAACCACTTAAATGTCATGTCAGTATTACCTTGAAAAAGGGGAGATAAAAACCTTTGCAAGTATTTCATTGACTATTGGAACTTATCAACAGTGACATCCAAAATTGTTTCCTTCAGTGGCATTATTTCTTTTTTTATGCTTTGTGTTAGGCAGTCTTAAATGGTCTCTACATAGAGGCTGCTGTAAAGTGAATATTATGTGTTATTATTAAGTATTATTGTTAAGTATTAAGTGTTATGTGATATCACATTTTATTTTGTTAACAACAGATCTCTTCCGTAATCGAGAGGTAGGGGATGTCAGTGATATTTGTTTATTTGTTTCCTTTGTAATGTGTATGTATTTAAATAATGTAAGGTTTTACTTTATTTAGATTATAATTGTGGTTATGTGTAAGCACAATGAGCCTCTACTCTGAATAAAGAGTGCCATACAATAAAAAGAATTGAATGGAATACAATAACAGCATCATTCCCCACAGCTGAATGTCTAGGGGGTAAATCTAATCTGGAAAATGCCTGTGTAATATTCATTAATATTTATACAGTAATGCAACTTAAATGAACTTTATGCATTTCAGCTTTTATTAAGTGTCATAATTAAGTTTTGACTGGTCAGAAAACTTTTCAGTTCTGCTGTACATGCATAACATGTACTTTGGCTTGCAATGTCTGCAGTAGGGAGTTGTTGAGAAAGTTTACTCAGATGCTTTTGCTCTTTTGCTCTTGCCTAGTAAGCCTAGTAGGGCATAGTTTGTTAAACTGTGATGACTTTCCCTTTATGGCAGCAAATGTTTCTGTAATTGTTTTTGCTAAGCCAAGCCAGTACCCCAAAAACTTGTCAGATTGTATCACAGTTGTCACTTCAGATTTATGTTTGTAAAAGCTAACAAGAGTTACAGGATTTGCAGTCTTTCACTTTGGTTGTACTGAGTATCCTTGGGGCTAGGCAGAATGTTTTATCCAATGCAGCTCAGCACTGTTTTCTCCCATTGTACTCCTATTGTACTCCCATTGTTGATGGTGCTGAAATTCCAAGTTTTGATGTTTTTTGTTGCTGCTTAAAATTAGAAAGAAATTTTTTAGGTTGCTTTTTGTGACCATTGTCATTTTCAGATTTTGCCAAGACTTAAACCGAGCAGATGGTTTGCAGCCATTGCTGATGTCCATGCGCAGACATATGTTAGTTCTTCTAGACTCAAAGGTGATGTTTCTGACCATGCATTGAGCAATATAATGGAGCATTTGTTGTCAGTGTTCCTAGATGTATATGCAGTACCTAAGCATCTTAGACAACAGTTGTTTTTATTCATTTCTGCTCCATATTATTCCCTTTCTGTTTGCTTCACAAATGCTTTCCAAGCCATCTGTACTCTTTAAGTGTTAATTACAGGGTCTGTGTAGAGATATTCAGTGCTAACATTCCAACTGTTCCTTCTGTTGCAGGCACTACATATACTGTTTTTTAAGCCATTGTACTAGAAAGTTCCACTGCTTACAACACTCTTATGCATCCTAATTTTGTAGGTTTATTGGGTCAGTTCTCACTTACATGTCCTAATTAACATGCAGCACACATTGTTCATCAGTTTAACTACCTTATTTGTGACATATATTCATATTTTGTTTTGCAAACATGTGAAATGTACCGTGAAGATGCATTTTAAGTGAATGTCTGGGCACATTTCTTGCCATCTTTGCCAAGTTCATGCATCATGCTGTATAAAGCTCACAGTGATGGAGCATTCCATGAAAGGTACTGTGTAAGTTTGTTATCTGCTGTGTTCAGTGATATTGTTGTCTAAGAGCAGGACCCACAAATAAGCATAGAAATTACATTATATAGAGCAGGTGAGTTACAGTAAGTAAAAACAGTAAACTTCTAACATTTTCTAATGGTACTAATTGTAGATCTGCTATTGTGCGTAACAATATTCTGAAGCAATCTTGTGTATATGTTATTGTTCTGACCAGGCCCCACAATTTGCTGGTACTGTTTCTGACAAGATGTCTACAGATTATGCGTTGAACCAGTTTAGACAGACAGACCTCAATTATGCCTAGATATTTAAGATACTGGTGCATTTACTTGTGCACTTGACAGTTTGTCCTTGTCTAGTTATTTGCCCTCATAGGTCCTTTGTTCTTGACTTGGTGTCTAACAAATATTTTGATAGCTTTTTGACATTTTTGTCCTACTCCAGACTTGCACTAATGCACTTCACGTCTGACTAAAGTTAACACTCTTTTTATGAGTCACTTGCTGTCCATCTATACTTCCATACTAATCTCTGTCATTGGATGTTATTATTCTCTCAGAGATGTTCTAGTGGATTCTGGAAGCCTAATTATGTCAGAAGCAATGTACAGTAGTTCTTAGAGTAGCCACTACCACTTGCCTCCTTGTTGGCAGTATGAGTGGTGTCTCTTTGCAACTACTCATTTCAAGTATTGGGCTTATTTCAATATAAACCACTTGATTTTTTGCAAAAAGTAATGCAGCATGGTAAAAATAACTTTAGCAAAATATTAGGTGAAATCAGGCTAGGCTAGAGGGCAGGGTTTTTTATTAATGCAAAAAGAATTAATTTAGGAAAGTGCTAATTTGCAGGAATTCAGATGTTTATTACATAATCTATAATTCATATGCAGTATTCTGCAAGCTTGATACATGCTTAAGCAGGCGGGGCAACAGACCCCAAATTTAACTGTTGTAGATTAAGGCACTACTTTGATGAAGCCAGACTTGTACAAAACAAGAAAATTAAATGAGGATATGCAGGAAGAATGCAATTCCCTGTGGAAAGAGATACATTGGGTAAATATTTTTTTAATTAATGCTTTTTTTGTATTATGTTAATGTATGTGTGATGGTCCATGTTGGCCACAGCTGCCACAACATCTTTGAACGTGGAACTGTGGATAGTCATAACCAGAATGAGCCAGTACAATCAGAACACATAACACAGAAAAGGATACTGCAAATTGCAAAGTGTTTTTATGTAACTGGTGTTCAAAACAATAAACAAAGTGTAATGCAGTCTTCTTCAAATGCAAAGAGTACATACATAACATAGATAAATAAAATAACACTTAAAATCTAGCTCTCCTATTGAGGATAAAATCCAACAATAAATACATTCAAAACCAAATATTAAACCATACAAGCATTGGGTATGGTATTCAGCCAGCCCAGGGTGCCTCTCAGTGCTCATATCTTCAGGTCACCCCAGCTTGTCTTTTCAACTGGCATAGACGCCAACAGCTGCAGTCCATTTTCTCCAACTCTTGTCCCACCTGCATTTGCTAGGACGCACTGAGACAGTGCTTCATCATCCCTTACGTTCCCTTGCCACTTTTTGGATCCCTAGGATGTTCAGTCCACATCTTTACTCCTACATATTGCTTACTAGAGACACCCTTTGGAATGCCATTCAATTTGCTCCCTTGCAGGGCTCATGATCGAACTGCCTTCTCTCCTCCACACTCGTATGCTCTCCTGATATTGCTTTTTGATTTCATTTCTGATTGTCCTTCTCCTCTGTTCTGCTCAGGCTTCTTTCATGTGGGTGCAGGTGCTAATTACACACCCTGGAGCTCTAATGGGGAAATGGACTGAACTGTGCCTGTTTGCATATGTATGTGTGCTTGCCAACCCCCTCATCAACACCTTGAGCTACTTTGGTACAATTCCATGCACCTATGGACCTCCACCACATTTAAAAGCACTGTTTTTCTAAAACTTGTATTGTCACAGACCTCTTATAGTTCACAGTTATGTATTTTTCTTCAGACCTGTCCCCAGTATGTGGGCCACCTATTGATACAGCTGGGAGAAGCAGGTGTTACTGTGGCTGCTTCTGTATTGAGGTTATCTTGTAGTTTGTGTTTTTCATTTTGATATTTTTTTTCTGGTTTTAAACCCTGCTTACAGAGTAAAGTACTGATTCTAGTATTTGCATTTTTAGCTGTTTTTTATTTTTTGTTTGTGCCTGTTTTGTGGATTTATTTTCTAAATTTTCAATAAATCTTAAGTCTAGTTAATAATAGACTTAATCAATAATATGTCTAGTATTTGTCAGCCAGAGGTTGCTATGCTTTTTTGCTCTCTCACTTTGTAAAATTTAAAACTGTAATGCCTTCGTCCCATTTTTGGCCTTGTTCAAGCTGAAAGCCTGCCTCTTGAGTTTGAGACCAGACTGCCTGAGGTAGTGAGGCCTTCCATTGTGGTGTAGACCTGTAGTGTTTGGTTTTGAAGCCTGCATCTATTTTGAACAAGCAGGATCACAACACACCCTAGTCAGTTTTGTCTGGACTTTCTCTAGCACTGTTTGTCTTTTTTGAAATATGGAGATTTGATCTTTACACAATATTCCAGATGAGGACTCAAGAGTGTATTGTATGGTTTAAGAATAACCTCGCTTGATTTGTACTCTACATATCATGCTATATAATGTAACATCATATTTGAATTTCTAACATCTTCTGTAGTTATGAACTGCTTTGTGAGGTTTGTTAAAGACTATATCTGGTCATCACTACCTAACACTTTAAGCACTCTGCAGTTTTTCTCATTCTGCGGATGCAATATGAAATATTTAATTTAATAATCATTGTCACAATCAAATTCTTTTTAAAAATAATCTATACTAATAAAAGGCAAAGCTCCCAATGACTGACTGACTCATCACTAATTCTCCAATCTTCTCGTGTAGGTAGAAGGCAGAAATTTGTCAGGCTCATTTCTTACAGCTTACTTACAAAAGTTAGGGCAGGTTTCATTTCAAAATTGTACGCGTAACGGTCATACCTGAAACCTACTTACGTACATATATACAGCCATAGCCTGCAGCTTGGTCACCGTGTGAGGCGGAGTTGCGTCCCTCATCGTCACGCCTCCCACGTAATTGAGTGCCTGCCCATATAAGGCCGTCCGTCAGCAGAAATCCAATAGACACGCTGCCGCTAAATATTCGCGGGTGAAGGATTGTGCTTATGCAAACGAAGATGAGATGGTCAGGGATAGACTAGTGTTTGGCACAAACTCAGCGAAAGTGCGAGAGAAACTTTTAAGTGCTGGGTCTTAGCTAACATTAAATAAAGCCGTGGACATCGCAAGATCGCATGAGATAGCACAAGCACAGCTGAGAACCTTCGATGCATGTACTCCGACCAAATCAAGTGAACTGACTGTGATCGCAGTATGCAGAGAACAAGCAAGAGCTCCAAAGAGCACTGAACAAAAAACGCATTACACAATTGAGAAGGCAGCAAAAGAATACGAAGCGAGTGATGCATACAAGCATAATCATAAGTGCAGCTACTGTGGAAAGAAAGCACGGTGTAAACTTCAAGTTTAAATTAAGTTCATAGACATGCTGCAGTTGGCGTTTGTCATGCCTACGACAAATATGATATTCGCGAGATACAAGTTTAATGAGAAGACGCAGGGTATAAACAAGACTTTTCATCACTTTGTAGCGGAGTTAAAATTGCTGATGAAGGACTGTGCTTATTCAAACGAAGATGAGATTTTCAGGGATAGAATAGTGTTTGGCACAAACTCGGTAAAAGTGCGAGAGAAACTTTTAAGTGTCTGGTCTGAGCTAACATTAAATAATTGCTGGCGAAGGACTGTGCTTATGCAATCGAATAGAAAAGCAAGGTGTAAAGCTTAAATTTAAATTAAGTTCATAGACACGCTGCCGCTGGCATTTGTCATGCCTAAAATGAATATGATATTCGCGAGATACAAGTTTAATGAGATGACGCAGGGTATAAACGAGACTTTTGATCACTTTGTAACAGAGTTAAAATTGCTGGTGAAGGACTGTCCTTATGCAAACGAAGATGAGATGGTCAGGGATAGAATAGTGTTTGGCACAAACTCAGCAAAAGTGCGAGAGAAACTTTTTTATGTTCATAGACACGTTGCCGCTAAATATTCGCAGGCAAATCCACAACTTAATACCGGGAATGCCTGTTGAACATCTTAGATTCACAAGTACCGATTTGGGTAGTGATCACTTCAATGAATGAAACCAGTTATCTTTACAACGGTTGACAACGAAGATGAGATGGTCAGGGATAGACTAGACAAACATGGAATGTAACTTGAACACAACACATCCTCCAAATATGAACCTGATTGAAACAAATAATGATAATCAAATCCTTGATGACAGCAACACTCATAACAGTCACAAAACAATTATATTGACAATCATGTTACGTTATTTTTAAAATGTTTCCTTTCCTTTTTCATAACTTCTTTAACACACTACTTCTCCACTGCGAAGCGCGGGTATTTTGCTAGTTTATAATAAATTTTCATATTATTGAAAATGTGTAATATCAATACTTTTAATGTGAACATCAATGTATCAATTTGAAGGTCAGGATCAGAGTCATCGATACTTTAGTATCAGTCCGCCAAGCCATACAACGTTCCACCCTTTCTGGTCCCTCACAGCGCATCACAAGCTGCCTGCACATCACAATATGTTAACAAAACATAATATAACAGAATTTAAAAAGAAATTATAGTACAGAAGAACATTAACATTAATGCATTAATACAGAATAACATTACCATTAGTGATTTCCATTTTCGACCCGTTTTTCAATGTATTGTAGATTAACTATAACAAAAGAGAAAAGCTACGAAACTCTATTAAAACTGAAGGTACGTAACTGACGCTGTGGTTTCAAAATGCATCATGACACGTGGTGCTGGGGAAGAACTCTATGCGCTAGCACAAGGGAGAGTTGTTCCAATGTGCACAGCCCGCAGCAGTAGTAGTAGTACAGTAATAGGTAGGTACTGGCGTGCACAATTTTTTTTTCTTTGGCCCTGATGATTAAAAGAGACTGACGGTGAATCGAGTGAGGGATGATCAAGGTTTTACTGTATTTATTTTATTTCAAAACGGAAAAAATGTTATTGATAACACTGTGCACTATTTTGTTTTCATGTACATTGAGATGTCACTAGGTCATATATGACCACAATGTTTATTTTTTTATTTCAAAAGTGGAGAATACGTATTACTACTTCCTCAGATTCTGTTCAGTTATAGCCTTTTTATGTTTTTTTATGTGCTTTTGATGTGTTTGTGTCAGATGTGACCAAATTTAAAAGGGAAACAATGAATAAACATTACTTGTTTTTCAATATGTTCATTTATGTTCTTTTGTTATTACCTGCTGCTTACCGGCTGCTGAAAATATCTGGCCTAGCTAAATTTCTTCGTTTAAAAATCTGGCTCAACTGAATTTGTAATTGAATAGCCCTGATCTCCAGTATTCCACATATTGTGTTGTAATTTAATGTCAGTCAAAGTGATTGCTAACATGATTGAAAAGCAATCTCGGCAAGTGCTCTTAACAAGAGCATGCTGTACTTAAGGAATAAGCTTGGTATTTTTCAGCTCTATCACCAACACTCTTGTCTTTTTTGATTCCAGATAGTTCTCCCTAAATTACTTGACAAAACTAAGTTCCTTCTAATCATGTTGTCAAGTGGTTACCAACTACGCAGGAGTCATCTGAGAAGAGAATGTCTATAGATGGCATATTGCATACTGGGGTCATTCTTAAAATGAATTGTGCAGAAAGTGAACAGAAGAGGATAGAGGATGGTGCCCTAGGGTACGTCATATTACTGGTTGCCATTTCCTACATGCAGACCTGAAGCCTCACAACCTGTTATTGCTCATTTACTGGATATAGTCCTGGCTATTTAAGCTACTGATGTAACTGGCCAAGCTAAATAGTTTAATGTTAAATTAAATAAAAATGGAGCAAAAAAACAGCAAATTATTAGTGATTACTGAATTTTTTCACTGCTTGCCACATACTGTTTCACCTCAGAGAGTTGATGATATAACTGAGATGTATTGTTTGAATAAATGCACAAGTACAATCATCAAATAATACTTTAATATTAAATTTTCAATTAACATCACCTATAGGCAACATTTAAGGAAAAAAAAAATTGCATCCAACAACATCAACAGAGTCTGAGTCCCTTCTTCCCATCAAGAATCCCTGAGCCTATCCTAACACCAGTGTGGTCAATGTTCGCATCTTGGAGTCCACTTGCTCCAATTTACATTCACTATTTAATGTACTGTATGTTACAGTTTTTAAGTCTTATAAGAATGATTCCTGAAAAACTACCTGAAGAAAATCCTCTGCTGACATGTAGACCCCATTAGACTTCATACAGACAGTGACAAGGCTGGGATTTAATCCCACTCTTTTGAAGGTGTGATGCAGCAGTTCTAGCCACTGGCACACCGTAACATACAAAATTAGTTAGCTTTCTTGATGCTGTTGTAATCACAAAGTAAAAATGCCAAACAAAAAAAAATGTTGGGGTACTAGATGGTAACCCCATTTAATGGTGTTGGTTTGCAAAACAAAGCACATACAGCTAATCACTATAAAATCAGGAGATGAGGGAATCAGTCCTTCCACCTCAAGAGTTGATCTTCAAATGAATTCCCACTTCCAGTAGCTTTAAGATATTGATATTGTGGTGCAGGGCTTCATGGTGGAAGCAGAAGCTGGGTCACTTGTTTTCTGGCTGGTAAATGTCTAATGGAGTTAGTGACTACTCCCCCTATCTGCTTGAGAGGGTATTGCAGATCTTGGAGCCTTGAAGATGTTCCCAAAGCACCAAGCACTGGGGGACAAAAATATATTGTGACCCAGACCCATTAGTCGCACTTCTACACAATTTACAATTCTTTTTTATATTCTTTGTCACCATATCCATGTCTCGCAGTTAGGAGGCCTGGGTACGCTTCCCGGATCCACCCTGCTTGGAGTTTGCATGTTCTTCCCGTGTCGGCGTGGGTTTTCTCTGGGTGTTTTTCGGTTTCCTCCCATAGTTCAAAGACATCCAGGTTAGCTGCATTGGCGATCCTAAATTGTCTCTAATGTGTGCTTGGTGTGTGGGTGGGTGTGTGTGTGCTTGTGCCCTGCGGTGTGCTGGCGCCCTGCCCAGGTTTTGTTCCTGCCTTGCACCCTGTGTTGGCTGGGATTGGCTCCAGCAGATACCCGTGACCCTGTTAGGATATAGCGGGTTGGATGAAGACTGACTGACTGACCATATCCATACTATTTTCAGCTTTCAAATGTATTCTATAACTAATCAAAAAAGTGTGTGACTCAAAATATTTCCAAAAGAACCCACCATCCTGAATGCAGAATTGTAAATAACTGCCTGTGAGAAAATTATGTTGGTGTATACAGTTCTGCTTAATTTAATTCATTTACATCAAAGACGCTGTGAATTTAGAAATCTGTGACGAAAGCCTGATTCCTTTCATCTGAGCACTGTTTGCAGGGCTTCCGTAAAATAAACCTGTCAATTTCCTTATGAATGTATTTCATGTAAGGATGCAAGATATCTCAAAGGTGAAGGTGTAACAGTAAAGGCTGATTTCTGTCCACAGGGCATCATTCATTGCTAGGCCTTTGCTTTAATCTGTGTCACTCAGTTTAATGATTACAATGGTGGCAACTGAAAAAGCACACCTCACCCAGGAAGAGTCCAAATTAGAGAAAGAAATATTGGGGCTGTAAAGGACACTTTCAGTAAATGCTGAGATTGGTGAGTTGAAAGTAGATGGGCAAAGTGGACAGCCTCACAGAAATGATTCTTTTGAAGAACTTTAGGAAATGTCCAGCTGCTTCAGAAATAGAAGATTTTACATGAATTTAGAAGGTTTTTTTCAGTTTAGTGTTACCTCTACCTTGAATGATATTATTCAAGTGATAGGTGATATATCATAATTAAAATTATTTAGTGTACAGACAGTGACAGGCACTGTATGAAATAAATTGATATATTAGCTGGAGGGTGGCATAATAGTGCAGTAGTTAGTGCTACTGTCTCATGTATCCAGCATTTATGAGCAGTTATTATTATACTCATGGGATTTGCACCTCCCAATGGAGTCATTGTGGGTTTTCCTCAGGTTTTTCTCCAACATTCCCAAGTTAAGTTAAGCTGGTTGCTTAGTGTGATTGAGCCCTGCGATGGACTGGTGTCATGCAAATGTTGTTGAGACAGGTTCTGGCACCTTACAACCCTGACAAGATCTACACATTTATGAGAAAACCTTTATCCCTATTTGAGAATGTTATGTACATTCATTTGATAGTGATTGAAAAGATAGCACTTTCCCAACAACTCCAGTTATCTTGCTTTTTAAATTATACTGGAACAAATTACCCTTATTTCAGAAGATTATGATGTTGTCCTCTGCCCCCTTTACTTGGTGTACAGTTTAGATAATGGATACTGTAAGTAGACAGTGGATAAGAGGGTGTGATATAGTCCACATACAGTTCAAGTCTGAAGTTTACATATACTTATGGTGAATTCTTTAAAACTAACTTTATAAGCCCTCCACAGATTTTATACTAACAAACTATTCATTTGGTATATCATTTAGTAATTTTTTCCAACAATGTCCACAGACAGAGTATTTCACTTTTTATTGATTATTCCAGAGTGTCACAAGTTTACATACACTTTGTTAACCGTGCCTTTAAACAGCTTGGAAAATTCAAGAAAATTATATCAAACCTTTAGGAAATTAGACAGCCTAACTGGATTCAACATGTGGATGTATGTTAAGGCCTACCATCAGACCCACTGCCTCTTTGATTGACATAATGGGAAAATCAAAAGAAATCAGCCAAGACCTCAGCAAACAAAATTGTGGACCTCGACAAATTTGGTTTATCCTTGAGAACAATTTCCAAATGTGTAAAGTTTCAACGTTCATCTGTACCAACAATAATGCACAAGTATAAACACAAAGGGACAACATAGCCGTCATAACGCTCAGGAAGCAGACACATTCTGTCTCCTAAGAAAGAATGTACTTCGGCTCAAAAAGTACAAATCAATACCAGAACAAAAGCAAAGGACCTTGAGAAGACACTGGAGGAAACAGGCAGACAAGTATCTATATCCACAGTAAAATTAGTCGAATAGAGACTTAACCTGAAAGGCTACTCAGCAAAGAGAAGCCACTGTTCAAATGCCACCATACCATAAAAAAGCCAGACTGCAGTTTTCAATGGCACAGGAGGACAAAACATCTTACTCTCCAGAAAAATGTCCTCTGGTCTGATGAATCCAAGATTGAACTGTTTGGCCATAACATCCATCATTATGTTTGGAGGAAAAGGGGTGAGGCTTGCCAGCCAAAGAACACCAACCCAACCATCAAGCATAGGAGTGGGAGCATCATGTTGTGGAGTTGCTTTGCTGCAGGATGGACTTCACAAAACAGACGGCGCCATGAGGGAGGAAAATGATGTAGTTATACTGCAGCAACATCTTAAGAGTTCAGTCGCAAAAGGGTCTCCCAAATGGACAATGACCCCAAAGATAACTCCAAAGTTGTGGGGAAATAGCTTAAAAACAAAAAGGTCAAGGTTTTGGAATGGCCATCACAAAGTCCTGATCTCAGAACGATTGAAAATGTGTGGGCAGAAATGAAACAGCGTGTGCGAGCAAGGAGGCCTACGAGCCTGTCCCAGTTACACCAGTTCTGTCAGGAGGAATGAACCAAAATTCCAGCAGCTTATTGTAAAAGCCTATGGAAGGGGAACCAAAATGTCTGTTAAACAATTTAATTTAATTTAAGTTAAACAATTTAAAGGCAATGCTACCAAATATAAATAAAGTGTATGTAAACTTGTGACCCACTGGAATTGTGATGTGGTCAGTAAAAAGTGAAATATTCTGTGAACATTAAGGGAAAAAAATTACTTTAGCCCATCACAAGGTAAATGTCTTAAATTTATAGTTTGTTAGTATAAAATCTGTGGAGGGGTTCTAAAGTAAATTTTAAAGAATTCACCGTAAGTGCATGTAAACTTCTGACTTCAGCTGTAAGAGTCAGTTAAAAAGCTTAAATAACACGGCTTATAACACACCTGAGATATAAACTCGATTGGAAGTAGGTTAACGTGTATAATTCAAGTGGATCTGCTAGAAACTAGAAAACAAATCAATACTTTTGAAAGATGTGTGACAGAAAGCAGAATCTCCTGTTACTGTCAGCTTATATTTTCTTGGCTAGAAAAACAAGCACTTGAACTTTGTGACAGTTTAGTAAGAACCATTACAAAGTCTCAATATTTCCTGGTTGGGCAAACACCCTGCTCACAATATGTTTACATTTTTGGATTTGTATAAGTATTTCCAGGCTACAACAACAACAATTATTTATATTGCACATTTTCATACAAAAAATGTAGCTCAAAGTGCTTTACAAAATGAAGAATAGAAAAATAAAAGACACAATAAGAAAATAAAATAAGTCAACATTAATTAACATAGAATATGTAAGGTCTGATGGCCAGGGTGGACAGAAAAAACAAAAAAAAAAAACTCCAGACGGCTGGAGAAAAAAAAAATCTTCAGGGATTCCTGACCATGAGACCGCCCAGTCCCCTCTGGGCAATCTACCTAACATAAATTAAACAGTCCTCTTTGGATTTAGGGTTCTCACGGAAGGATTTGATGATGATGGTCATGTAGACTTCTGGCTTTCAGTCCATCAATGTTGGAGCATCATGATGCTTTGAGTAGGTGGTGGTGGTGCAGGCCGCCACCACAAAGAAACCGGAAAAGAAACAGAAGAGAATAGAGGTTAGTACGGATTTTAAAGCCACTACGAATAGTTATTATGATGAATTGAACATGCAGAGTATCCAGATTAAGTTAAAGTGAAGTTAGGAGAAGGCCATGTTAAAGTAATGTGTTTTCAACAGTGTTTTAAAGTGCTCTACTGCTCTACTAGCTTAAACTTTAATGGAAAATCAGTCCTCATTGCAAGTTCACTGGAAAGCAAGCCTGTCTCTTGTTTAGTTGCACCCCTGTGGTTTAGGATGCTGTTATTGAATATTGTCTTGGGGTAAACATGATAGAGTCTTGGCTTTTGAATCCTAACAAGGCCAATACCTGTGGGAAATTTGCACATCCTTCTGTGTCTGTATGGGGTGCTTCCACATTACACAGAAGTATGTGTTTGGATAAGGTGTGACTCTAAACTGGGCCACTATGAGTGATTGTGGATCCGTGGATAAGTGTATCCTACAATGTACTTGTGCCCAGCCTGGGATTGGGTCCTCCAGTGACCTTGAACTTGACAAGTGGGTTGAAAAATGGATTGATTATTGTTTTTAACAGGAGCGTGAGAACACATAATGGTTTTTGATAGTATAGAAATCCAGGCCATTAAAGGTCACATGTTAGGCCTGAAGCTGGTTACTGAGTTAGGGCTCATTTATACTTCACGCTCAGAACGCGTACGCGTCCGCATCATGGCTGCCACGCGTTCCCAGCGTTCATTTCATGCGTCCTCTGAGCAGGTCCTCAGAAATGAACGCGACGCGTGCGCGAGTTCCAGTACCAGCGAAAAGTCGGGAGGCGCAGTGTGCTAAAAGTCGGAACGTGACGTCAGAGTCTCTGTTTACTATCTACATGTGACAGCAAGCCTCTATGGAGATCCTTCGGGGATCGATGTGCACACTTTGCTGTTTGATGAATGGTTCAAAGTGTTGAAGCAAAATGCCGACATACATACATGCATTCGTGGTGCTTTTATATTCAAGCGTCGCATATTCCCGATCGTAATGACACGATACATTTTAAAAGTCTCACATACCATCTTTTCTGTCGTCTTTTTTAATTTTTTCTATTTTTGCAACTTAACAGCAGCAACATAATGTATAGCGTTATATTTGAACCACTGAGAAAAAAATTAAGGACACGGTGAAAACGTGTATTTTGTGATTAAAGTGGAAATTTCGCCTTTAATCTCGAATTGTCCACTTTAACCTCGTAGTTTACTTTATCATTAAAGCAGGCCGTCGTAAACGTCATCCCAGTTTTTAATCGCTACAAGCTTCTTGGACCTGACAGCTGCGGCAAGCAGCAAAAGATCACCACACAGAACAAAGTAAATGTATGATATTCCAACTCTCTGCACATTTAGGATCTTTAGATTCATACTTGATATCACTTTCATGATGAAATGCATTAAAGTGTGTATGTTACATTTACATATAATTTCATTTAAATAATGAATACTGTTAATAATTACACACATGGGGGTGACACGGTGGCGGAGCAATAGCACTGCTGTCTCGCAGGGAGTTACGTTGCTGGTATTTCCTGCTTGTATTCCACACTGTGCTCCGGTTTCCTTCCAAAGATAAGCAGATTTGGGAATTTGGTGCCGCTAAAATGACGCTAGTGTATGTGTGCTTGTATTCACCTGGCGATGAGCGGAGACCTCGTCCAGGGATTGTTTCTCAGTCGTGCCCAATGCTTGTTGGAATGGACACATCCGTGGATTGATGGATTTAATCAATAAACATCCTTTTCATAGATATTGCGGTAAGGTGTTATCGGAATTTAATAGGTGTTTTAGGCAATTCACAACACAGAGAAGCCAAACATGTTCTCACCGTGATAATATCTCACACTGCCACCTGGTGGACTCCTCCAGATTTACGTAAAGTACGCGCGCAAGTATAAACACTTCAACGCTTGCGTAGCAGGAGCGTCCGCTGCAGCATGCGTCGCGTCGCGTGAAGTATAAATTAGCCCTTAATGGCTTGGTGGTTTATAGGCTGTGTGATCACACTACCTTAATCGTTCCATAGTGACAGGGCACTAGATGCCATCAATTTTGTTGTCTGGACATCCTAAGTTTAAATATTAAGCCTTCAGCTGATGTACATTCAATAGCCCTGAAGTTCTAATTTCTGTTTTTTTCCCCATTTCCCCAATCCACTGATACTAACTATAGTGCTCAAGGTAGGAGGAGCTCTTCCCATTTACAGTACATTGGCTTTAAGGCTGAAAGCAATACCTGAATGGAGTCCAACTCATTCTGCTTTTTCACATCTTATAGAAATAACGTTGCACTGATGTTTTTTTTAGGTAAATCACACAGGATATACAATTAAGCTTGTAAGAAGCAGAAATTGTTTTTTGAATTCGCATGGATACAGTTTTATGATTTAAAAAAGGTTTGTTTTTTGTTTGTCATGTGATGAGACATCTCACTATAAACCACACTCTTTTAAAACAGCTACATGTCTTGTCTCTAAGGTTCCAAACAATGTACAGAGTGTCATGAAACATGATTAGTCAGCATCTACTTGGCTCTCCAAATCAATTGCCAGCCTCTAATGCAGTGTTTCTCAAAGTCGGTCCTGGGGACCCCCTGTGGCTGCAGGTTTTTGTTCCAACCAGATTCCTAATCAGTGACAACACCTTATAGCACTGATCTCATTTAATTAGCTGGTATTTTTTTTCGTTTATTCGACATTCAGAAAAGCACTGCAGCATGATTTTTACATTTATAAGACATTTATAAATATTTCTGCTTTTGCTATAGATTTAAATGCTTAACTTTCTTTTGTTGATTTCATTATACTTTGCCCTTTCTCTGTGCAGTTTTCCCCCTTCATTGTATCTTACTAATGACAACTTAAAACGAGCAGAGCAGACATGCTGGCAAACAACACTGAATAATCAAAGGCTGCAACTACTTTAGAGTCAGACCCACTAATTAGTAAATAATGGATTAATTAAACAATTAGAACACCTAGAAAAGTAGAATGAAAATCAAGATGAAAATACTGTTAAAAAGCAAAAAAAAACATTATTCCCATATAACTGCTTGGTACATTTTAATTTTTTTTTTTTTTTTAGCAAACTTAGTTTTCTAATTAATATATTGCTCCCTAAACACAGAACTTGGGAAATATCAGTTCACTTAATTAGCCCAGGAGTTCAATTAAAAACAGAAGCTGGTTGGAACAAAAACCTGCAGCAACAGGGGGTCCCCAGGACCAGCGTTGAGAACCCCTGCTCTATTGGGAGTGATGTCAAGCATCTGAAAACAACCTCATGTTGCTCATCCCTTAAAATGGGCAGCAATTTTGGTTCACTTTCCTTGATGAATATAAAAAGTAGGGGGTCACTGCCAGCGATGCTATTATACATTTCCAATGCTAAAGGCATTTTTTGCATTTTATAGGAATGAATGTGGCAGCTGTGAGCCGAGCACATTTATAAATAAATAGCAGTTTTCTGGCCCAAATTTTCCAGTGTTTTATTTTTAACCTTCTTAGCTGTTCTGGAATTCAGGCTTCATTTTATATGCATCATTTCTACAAATGTACACACCTGATGTGATGGTTTACAGTGATGACAGGTGTTTACTTTCGGTCAGATAGTTAATATCTTACAATTCTTAGTGCCTAACGCAAATGCTAATCTGAAGTGGTCTACGTCAGAAGTTTCCAAACCAGGGATTCATAGCTTGTGTCCAGAGATCTCTAAATAGAATCACAAATCTAGAACTTGTGTACATTTTTTCTATAAATCTCCCAACAGAGTGAGCAAATCTTTATCTGCTATATAAATGTGGTGCATTCATCATACCGTACATAGCTGAATTTAAAAATAATTTAACTTAAACCTAAGCCATGTTAACACACAGTTTCAGACAAGGAAGCATCAAAAAGGTATGATGAAAGTAGAGCATATGATATCATTTATGTTTACTTTCAGAAAGTATTTGATAAGTAAACACATGAGAGGTTGGGCATCAAACTTAAAGATGTGGGAGTTCAGGGTGCTGTTTGTAGATGGGTGCAAAATTGTCTCAAACACAGAAATCAGAGGATTAGGATGTGAGGAGCCCTATTAGAATTAGCCGATGTTAAGAGTGGTGTTCCACAGGGGTCAGTGCTAGGGCAGCTGCTATTTTTAATATGTATAAATGATTTGGATCGTAATATACTGTAAATAATAAACTGGTTAAGCTTGGAGGTGATACCCAGCTAGGTGGATTGGCAGATAATTTGGGAACTGCTGAATTGGGCAGATGTGTGTCAAATGAGATTTAATGTAAGTAAATATAACACATTACATATAATAAGTAAAAATGTTAGGTTTGAATACACAATGAGAAAGATTTTGATGTCTTAGTGGACTAAAGACTATTGATTGCCAGAGAGTGTTTAAAAGCCATTAAGAAGGCTAACAGAATGTTAGGTTATATGTATAGCACAATGTGTAGAGTACGTCCAAGGAGATCATGCTGAGGCTTTATAACACACTGGTGGGGCCTCATCTAGAGTACTGTGCACAGTTTTGGTCAACTGGCTACAAAAACAACATAGCAGTGCTGGAGAAAGTCCAGATAAGAGCAACTTGGCTGATTCCTAGGGGATGAATTATCAGGAAAGATTTAAAGAGCTGAGCCTTTTCTGTTTAAGCAAAAGAAGATTAAGGGGAGACATGATCGAAGTATTCAAAATTCTGAAGGCAATTAGCACAGTCTGTTACTTTAAAATGAGTTAATCAAGAACACAGGGACACAGTTTCAAAACTTGTTAATGGTAAATTTCACACAAATATTAGGCAGTTTTTCTTTTTTTTATTAATTTTATTGTAATCATTCCATACAAATCAATCAATTTTTAGGAAGTTTTTCTTTTTTAAACAGAGAACCATAGAATAAGTTACTTGCAGCACAATAGACAGTAGGACTTTAGGGACTTTGAAAACTAGACTTGATGTTATTTTGGTAGAATCAAGTGGATAGAACTGGCGAGCTTTGTTGGGCTAAATGGCCTGTTCTCGTCTTCATTGTCCACAAGTGCCATGTTGTTGAATTTCCATGTGAGTCGATTAAAAAATGTAAGCACAATGTGAGGGTTTTGACTCAACTCCTTTAACAGGAGCCAATGGGTTTGCATTTGTGAAAACTCAAGAAAACTGCAGTTAACATTTGCAGTTGCAGGTGGCTAGTTCAGAAAGAATCTACTTAGTTCAGAACTGCATAAATGTGTACTGCCAAGTACAAGCAAGTCTATGGGTGATTTGAAACAACTCCACAACAACAACAACATTTATTTATATAGCACATTTTCATACAAACAGTAGCTCAAAGTGCTTTACATAATAAAGAATAGAAAAATAAAAGACACAATAAGAAAACAAAATAAATCAACATTAATTAACATCGAATAAGAGTAAGGTTCAATGGCCAGGGGGGACAGAAAAAACAAAAAACTCCAGACGGCTGGAAAAAATAAAATCTGTAGGGATTCCAGACCATGAGACCGCCCAGTCCCCTCTGGGCATTCTACCTAACATAAATGAAACAGTCCTCTTTGGATTTAGGATTCTCACGGAAGGGCTTGATGATGATGATGGTCACGTAGACTTCTGCCTTTTAATCCATCCATCATTGTTGGAGCATCATGAAGCTTTGAGTAGGTGGTGGTGGAGCAGGCCACCACCACAAAGAAACCGGAAAAAGAAACAGAAAAGAGAGTAGGGGTCAGTACCGATTTTAGAGCCACCATGAATAGTTATTTTAAGGAGATTGAACATATAGAGTATCAGGATTAAGTTAAATTAAGATTAGAATGAAGTTATAAAAAGGCCATGTTAAAGTAATGTGTTTTTTTCTCCACAGAGAAATGATTGAAGAAAGCTATAGTACATTGAATTTAGATTTATGGAAAGAAATCTGATTTTATTTAATGTCTAGAACTGGAATCTGTGCTATCATGAAAAACCACCTAACAGCAAAATGTTCAGATGATGCAAATAAAGCAAAGGAGTATTTGCAATGTTTGAGAGATGACTACAACATACAAAAGGCTTGTATAACTAAAATCAGTGCAATGCCAGAAAAAACTCAGGGGGTAACTTTTTTGATTATTCTCTGTGTAGCAAAAACAAAGAAATTGAATATGATTGATGAAGAATTAATCCTATGTGCTTATGTTGAAATGTATGAGGCAATGATTGTGCCCAGTGCCACAAGTAAGGAGAGAACAAGTCCACTGTCCATTGACATGAGAAGTAAGAGGACTAAACCTCATATATAAATGACAGAATAACCTAAACTAAATAAAAATAAACCGCAATCACAACACAGTGCAGCAGCCATGACTGGTTGGAAGAGCGGTGTAGTCGCGAGAATTCAAAGAGAACGTTGAAGATTACAGCCATTCATAGTAAGCTGTACTGACAAGTCCCTGCCTCCAAAGCCACTAAGACAGATTTAAATTTTGTGCTTATGACAATTGTTGCAATAGTCAAGTATATGAAATTATACCATTGCAAATCATACCCTTTTGTCCAGGTATGATCAGAGATGGGAGCTGTTTCACAAAGGGGTTTAAAGGAAGTTACAGTACATTACTGATTTTTTGAGCTTCAAAACAAGATGTATGCTTATTTACTAGAGGATGGACCAGAGCTGGGGGCACATTTTTCAGACCAAGAATAACTTGCCTGACAGCTGTCTTTAGTTTGTACAATAGCCTGAATCTATCTGTTCAACTGAAATATACATCAGTGCCTAACATAAGTGACAAGATCAACACACTGTGGAGAATAAGGCTAGAATCTGCAATCACAGATATGTTTAGCCATTAAGGGAGATTCTGGACACAAATAGTCTGAAGACAGACAAAATCATTGCTCTTATTTCATCATTGCTTGACTATTTCAGTACTACTTTGATTACATTAACATTAAAGAGTGTGACTGAATGAGTAATGCATTTAACCCTACTGTAATGAGAAACTGACAGAACTCTCCAGTGATCCTACACTGAAAATCCAGTTCACAGTGTTACAGAGCAGTGCTGGGGTATTGTGACTTTTAAAAGTAACTTAGTTACATTACTCATTTAAAAAAATAACTACATTTTTTAAATAGTTACTTATTTTAAAATGTAATGTGTTACAAACATTGTGTTACCTTTGTGTTACCTTTTCTTCTTTTGTATGAAAAACTACAGTAATCCCTCCTCGATCGCGGGGGTTGCGTTCCAGACCCCCCCGCGATAGGTGAAAATCCACGAAGTAGAAACCATATGTTTGTATGGTTATTTTTATATATTTTAAGCCCTTATAAACTCTCCCACACTGTTTATAAATATTCCCCACACAGTTATACAGCATAAACCCTTTGTATTCTCTTAGATATTAGGTAAGATTAATTAAAATTATATATGTAAACATACTGTTTATATACAGTAAAACCTAAATATTATTTTAAAGATATCAAGTGTCTCCGATATCACATATGTTACAGCCATTACGATAGACAGGCCACCGGCAATAAATACGTACAATGCAAGAAAAATTGTATACAGTAAATGTGTGTACAGTGACATTAAACGTACATACATGTACTAAGTACTGTAAGTAGAAAATTAATTATGGTTACTCACCAACAATGACACGATGACTTCTCCGATAACGATGAGTTTAGTTTTACTGCACAACAAAGGAGGGCGTTACAGCTCTTCTAAAGGAGCCTCTTCAGGCGACTGTGTAGCACTGCAATTGTTCTTCTCCCAGCAGTCTTCAATCCAAATCCCTAAAGCAGATTCCATCCAGACTACTGCCTTATTATATCCACTTACAACTCGTTTTGCACCCTGGTTAAAAGGACACTGCGGCTGTAGATCTTATATTTCTTTCCTACTTTTTAAATAAAAAGAATCGTAGCCTCATTGATGCCGTAATGGTATCCTACAGCGGTGTAGCTTTTCCCTGCCTTCAACATATCCAAAACTTTTACCTTTTCGGCTATCGTTAACATCTTCCGTTGGCACTTGGGCACGGCCCCTTAAGCAGTAGCAGGAGCAGATTGTTTTGGAGCCATAATGAAGGGCTTGACTATGCACAAAGCCGACTATACTTTCTGAGAAGGTTGGCATCCTTCAACATCTGCAATAAGATGCTGCAGATGTTCTACCAGACGGTTGTGGCAAGTGCCCTCTTCTACGCGGTGGTGTGCTGGGGAGGCAGCATAAAGATGAAAGACGCCTCATGCCTGGACAAACTTGTTAAGAAGGCAGGCTCTATTGTAGGAGTAAAGTTGGACAGTTTAACATCTGTGGCAGAGCGACGGGCATTAAGCAAACTCCTGTCAATCATGAATAATCCACTGCATCCACTGAACAGTGTCATTTCCAGGCAGAGGAGTAGCTTCAGTGACAGACTTTTGTCACTGTCCTGCTCCACTGACAGACTGAGGAAATCGTTCCTCCCCCACACTATGCGACTCTTCAATTCTACCCGGGGGAGTAAATGCTAACATTACTCAAAGTTATTGTCTGCTTTTTTATTTTTATTTATTTATTTATTTTCATTTTTATTACTATTTAATACATTTTTTTTTTTTGTATCAGTATACTGCTGCTGGATTATGTGAATTTCCCCTTGGGATTAATAAAGTATCTATCTATCTATCTATCTATCTATCTATCTATCTATCTATCTATCTATCTATCTATCTATCTATCTATCTATCTATCTATCAAAGATAAACACAAAAGAGCACAAAAGTTAACTCTTTACACAGTGAAACATGTTGATGCTGAATGAGCGAGACGAGACTTTCCTGGAATCGAATTCGGCGCTCCGTTGCTGAGCCATTCAGCACACAGGAATTTAACTGCATGCTCTGATTGCTTAGCTTCTCAGCCATCCGCCAATAGCGTCCCTTGTATGAATTCAACTGGGCAAACCAATTGAGGAAGCATGTACAGGAAGTAAAAAGACCAATTGTCCGCAGAACCCGCGAAGCAGCGAAAAATCTGCGTTATATATTTAGATATGCTTACATATAAAATCCGTGATAGAGTGAAGTTGTGAAAGTCGAAGCGCGATATAGCGAGGGATTACTGTATATATTTCACTGATAGGCATTTCTTATTAAATCCTATGCCAATACAGTGGAACTTTGGTTCACGACCATAATTCGTTCCAAAACTCTGGTCGTAAACCAATTTGGTCGTGACCCGAAGCAATTTTCCCTATAGGATTGTATTTAAATACAATTAATCCTTTCCAGACCGTACGAACTATATGTAAATACTAGCAAAATACCTGCGCTTCGCAGCGGAAAAGTAGTGTGTTAAAGTAATGAAGTAATGAAAAAGAAAAGGAAACATTTTGAAAATAACGTAACATGATTGTCAATGTAATTGTTTTGTCACTGTTATGAGTGTTGCTGTCATATATATATATATATATATATATATATATATATATATACAGTATATATACACACACAAACACATACACACACATATAAACATATATATACATATATATACATTGTAAAAGATGTAGCAACAAACAGCATAAAGGTTTAGTGTTTTCCGGCCCCGTATATTGTAGACAATCCACAATGAAGAAAGCAGGTCAAAATATAAACAAAACAGTTCAGTTCAGAGGCGTTGGTGGCCATTTTATAGGGGAGGAGCCGGAAGTGATGGAATGCTGGGAAGGAACCGTGAGGGAGGATGGGACTGCTGATGTCGGGAAAGATGGCGGAGGAAGGGCGGAAGTGGACGTACTGCGGGAAGGCTATGATGGTGGAGCGTCTCTTTTCCTGGAAGACAAAGGAGAAAGGTTAGTACCCCGCCACTCCCTGCCGGCGAACGTCTTTCGAAGCGGTTTAAGGTCCGTCCGCAGCCTCCTACCTGCGCATGTGTGACAACATATACATATATACATATACATACATATGTACATATATAAATATACATATATACAGTATATATATACACATACATATATACACACACACACACACATACATCCACATACTGTATATATAGATATATACATATATACACATATAAACATATATATATATACAGTAATCCCTCCTCGATCGCGGGGGTTGCGTTCCAGAACACCCCGCGATAGATGAAAATCCGTGAAGTAGAAACCATATGTTTGTATGGTTATTTTTATATATTTTAAGCCCTTATAAACTCTCCCACATTGTTAACATTATTAGAGCCCCCTAGACATGAAATGACACCCATTAGTCAAAAGTTTAAACTGTGCTCCATGACAAGACAGAGATGACATTTCTTTCTCACAATTAAAAGAATGCAAACATATCTTCCTCTTCAAAGAAGTAAATGTCAAGGGCAGAGAATGTCAGAGAGAGAGAGCGAGAGAGAGTAAAGCAAACAATCAAAAAATCAATACGTGCTTTTGTGCTTTTAAGTATGCCGAAGCACCGCGATAAAGCGCCATTTTTTAGAGGAGCATCCGTATCCTCTAGGCAAACAGCCTCTGTGCAAACAGCCCCTCTGCTCACACCCCCTTCGTCAGGCAGAGAGAGTGAGAGAGATAGAGAAAAGCAAACAATCAAGCACCGCGCGGGAAGTACATCGTATATCATTGAGGAGTTTTATTTAATATGTAATACATGCTCTGATTGGGTAGCTTCTAAGCCATCCGCCAATAGCATCCCTGTATGAAATCAACTGGGCAAACAAACTGAGGAAGCATGTACCATAAATTAAAAGACGAACCAGCGAAAAATCTGTGATATATATTTAGATATGCTTACATTTAAAATCCGTGATGGAGTGAAGCCGTGAAAGTCGAAGCGCGATATAGTGAGGGATCACTGTATATACATATCTACATATATTCATACATATACACACCATATATATATATATATATATATATATATACATCTCCATTTTCCAACCCGCTGAATCCAAACACAGGGTCACAGTGGTCTGCTGGAGCCAATCCCAGCCAACACAGGAACCAATCACACACTAGAGCCAATTTAGAATCGCCAATCCACCTAACCGGCATGTCTTTGGACTGTGGGAGGAAACCGGAGTGCCCGGAGGAAACCCACGCAGACACGGGGAGAACATGCAAACTCCACACAGGTCTCCTAACTGCGAGGCAGCAGCGCTACCACTGCACCACCATGCCGCCCATATATGGGTGTGCCAGAATCCATCGAGGAAGAAAAATGAAAACATTATTTGTACAAAATCTTAATTTATCTATCCATTCCTAAATAATTAAATGGGCAGGCTATTTCGTATCAGTGCAATACGCTCGTTGTTAAAACGGATGACTTCCGCTCTTACTAAATTCAACTTACATTCCTACCAATGATATTTCTGTCGACTAAGTAGAACCTACTTATATCCAAATAGAACTTGAAAAGATATATTTTTTTGAATCTGAGCGCGCATTTTAGATCGACTTAACGTGCACTACATCAAGCCCCGTGGTATTGGGCTCTCACCTGCCTACCTCAACTTCGCTCTTACTTTTTTACCGTTCATTTAATCATGGGCCTGTCTACATTTTTGTTTATTTTTGGGTTGTAATGCTCATTAAATTTACGTATCATTTGGTCCGTTGGTGGACCGTGCATCCCACACCTAGGCCTTCAGTACTGCTCCGTCTGAATCAACCCGCCCCTCAAAAACTAATTTATGGTTATAAAAACCATCTTAATATGCAGAAATACAATATAAAGAGCCGCTGCATCACAGATAGATAACTCCTGTAGCCACAATAAATGCCTTTATTGAATAGACAAACCAGGGGTGAACAAGTTTCATTTCTATTGCAGCCACAGCCGCGACACACATAAAAAACATCAATAATAACTCATAAACTTGTAATATTACTTAGGAAAATCGCAACATTTTATTCACCAAAAATTCGTATTATTTGTTAACAAAATCCATCCTCCTCTCTTTCCTCAAAAACAGTTCAATCACTCTGTCGTACAGATTATCCATGCACCTCAGTTCCATCAAAAAGTCCCTTTCTATCGCCATCGAAGCTAATGCCGAAAGTCGAACCTGCGGCTTCTATCCAATCAATGGGTCTGAATACAGTGACATCGCCGTACACCTGCTAGTGGGCCGTACTGACACCAATTCAAAATCTGATTGGTTGAAGCAACAGGTTAATTGACATTTATTCTGTGTTAGAGTGCCTGCACAACTGATTGTGAATTCCTCTCTGCCTGGCAACAAATGATGGCTGAAATATGATTGGTTAAATGCTTTAATACGAAAATACATGCCTGGAAGCAGCACAACCATCGGAAAAGCTATGAAAGGAAGCGGACAGACTATTTGGAATTATTTAATAAGTATTCATGGACAAAATATAATTAACATCAGTTTGTGATTTAGATATTTTTACTTATGAATATGCTAAGCACAGTCCTTCACCCGCGATTATTTACCTTATATGGGCAGGCACTCAATTAAGTGGGAGGCGTGACGATGCAAGACGCAACTTTGCCTCCCACGGCCATCGAGCTGCACTCTATTACAGTATATGGACGAAAAAATAGGTTCCAGTTATGACCATTACACGTAGAATTTCGAAATGAAACCTGCCCAGCTTTTGTAAGTAAGCTGTAAGGAACGAGCCTGCCAAATGTCAGACTTCTACCTACACGGGAAGTTGGAGAATTAGTGATGAGTGAGTGAGTGAGTCAGTCAGTGAGTGAGTGAGTCAGTCAGTGAGGGCTTTGCCTTTTATTAGTATAGATATATTTTTTTTTAGTTTTTAAGCACAAATATAGTTAATTATACCATAGAATGCACAGGATAATAGTAAACTAAATGTAAAAACATTGAATAACACTGAGAAAGCCTTGAACAACAGAGAAAACTAACACTGCAATAGTTCGCGCTATAGCGTTAAGAACCACTCGCTAAAAACACTTTTTTTTAATGAGTATTAAGCACAGGGAAAAAATTAACATTTGAAAAATCCGTAATTTAATAAACCACCAAGAAAAGTAACATTGCAACAATCCGCGCTACGAATCGATCGCTGTAAACAGAAATGAAAACAAAAACAAGCCCAGTGCATTCTTTAACTGCCTTCTCTAAATTATGTGTCCAGCTCTCTCTCGTGTGTGCATGTGTGTTTCACTCACGCGCCTGTGTGTGTGTGTCTCTCTCATGCGCCTGTGTGTGTGTGTGAGTGTGTGTGTCTCTCTCGCGCGCCTGTGTGTGTGTGTGTCTCTCTCGTGCGCCTGTGTGTGTGTGTCTCTCTCGCGCCTGTGTGTGTGTGTGTCTCTCTCGCGCCTGTGTGTGTGTCTCTCTCTCGCGCCTGTGTGTGTGTGTCACGCTCACTCTCACTCGCTGCACAGGAAATGCACAGGGAGAGACTGAACACGTACAAACCAAAAGGGAAACGGGCTTGTTCGTATACCAAGTGGGTGGTCATGAACAGAGGCAAAAGTTTGGCAAACTTTTTGGTCTTAAACCGATTTGTACGTGAACCGAGACGTTCATGAACCGAGTTTCCACTGTATATGAACCATTATTAAACTGACCTGAAACGCAGACAAATTAAGTCATTTTCTTGTGTTTTATAAATATATTTAGTCCTTTGTGTGCTGTGAATTAAATAACATTCATCCCCCTTTTCCATCCCCAATGCAAGCCCCCGAAGACTTGTGGCCACTAGGTCTCCCAATTACAGTGTTTTAAATTATCTACTGTATAGCAAATGGCTTTGATTAAAAATAAAGTGACACTTTATTAATATGTTTTTGTTGCTGGATTGCATGCAGCACACTCTTTTGGCTATGTGATTGATTCCTGCAAAGGACCATCTGCCACTTTTGCTTCTTACCTTACATCCAGTGATGCTGCAATAATCACTGACTCCCTATGAAACTGGGTGGATTAAATTTATCCCTCAGAACATGCAGTATTAAATGTATGCTGTTAACTTTTATTCAGCTCTTTTCACTTGATTGCGTGATATGCACGTGCCTTACCACTTTCTCACTAGTTGTTACCAGACGGCGAGAGTGCATGTGTGCATAATGTTACACTGTGTTACACTGACAGCAGCAGGCAACGATATTTTTTTGTTTCTTTTTTTCCAGATGGGCTGGAACAAGCTGCTGTAGCAGCATAGAAAATCATCTCGCATATAATCGCATATAATCTGACATGGTAATGCATGTTCGAGAGACGCTCAAATAGTTTCCGCATTTACATTTTTTTTTTGGAAATGGTGAAAGCGGGAGGAGCAGTAATTGGTCATTAAAAAGTTGTTACAATGCTGGGAAAATTGCATCGTAAACAGAGTTAAAAAAAGAGTGGAAACTTTTCGAATGTTCCTCGTACTTTTCAAACATTACCCCCAAGAGTAAGAACTGTTCTGGCCAGCTATTATAGCAAAGTACCTTGAAGTCGCCAACATAGCCCAGCAAATTTTGTTGCCATTGCCCAGGATGTATTTTTGTGAGGCACCATTCTTTGTTACTGTATGGTAGCAAACGAGACAAATTACAAATGACATAAGAGTTTGCCTTTCCTCCACAACACCCAGAATTGAATATCTTTGCAGTGCAAATGCAGGCTCATTCTTCCCACTGAAATGTATGTTTCTAGTTTGCAGAACTCATTGACTTTTGTTTCATAGTTGTAGTGGTTAATTGATGATACGGAGAGATGATGTCTCACCATCCCAGAGTAATTCAGTATGTTTCATATCAAGGGGATCTGCAGAAAAAGGATTTCTTCTAAAAGAGGTTTGTAACTACGTAAAGGTTGAGAACCACTACTGTACATGATCATGACAGCATATCCACTGAGAGGCCGAGGACGATAACAAAATGGAGTATTTCATTACTCTCCGGTTCTTATAATGAATAGGATTTCTCAGTAAAAACTTGTCACATAAAGAACAAGGTGAATATCATGTTGCACAGTATTCTTTACAAGTTTGTCTCCTAATTACACTGGAAATTAGCAGATACCAAGATACCAACTATTACCTCTGGGAAAAAGCCCTTTGCTTCTGGTAAGTGTGAAAGCCAACCCGGGCACAGACAGAAAGGAGACAAGTTTTCCACCCAGCACACGTTTATTTACAATTGGGGAGAGTTTCACCCTGCTCCCCACAGCACAGTCAAGTTCTTGCCGCAAGTCCTTCTGCCTCCACACCTTCTCAGGCTTTGTCCTTTGAACTCTGGTCAAAGAATGGTGGGAACTAGTCCATTTTTATAGGGGACCCGGAAGGATTCCAGGTGCCCAACGAGCTTCTTCCAGCCACTCTTCCTGGTGTGATGGAAGTGTGGCCAAATAAGGCCCTTGAAATGTCCATGTACCTCCTGGCAGTGGCCTCGGGCCCCAACATGGTTGAGCTCCCATGCTCATGACTCGTTGCCCCATTGGAAAGAAAGGGGGCTGCCCTCTGTCAGCCTGGGGGAAAAACTGTCCTGAAATTACTCTCTCCCCCGGTCCATCCACACTTAGGGTGTCCTGGCCAGGTTCCGGCCAACCACCATATAAGCGATTGTAAAATGATGAAAGAATTGGCTAAACTAGCATTAATCAGCTATTGCAACCTATTCTATTTCTGATACCTTAAGCTAAAAACAAAATTAACTTCTTTTAATTGGAAAAAGAAACAAAAGCATTATTTATGGAATTTTGTGTCTCAAGAGTACTAATCAGACTTCCCCACTTAAGTATGGAAGTCAAAGGGGAGAAACTCTCGATGATTAAAAAAGACCCAGTCACTATCTTTGTGTAGGGCTTGCTTGTTGTTCCAAATGTTTTCTTGGGGTGCTCCAGCTGCATGCCATATCTAAACCATATCAATGTTAGACTCAGCAGTAACTTTAAGTTGGGACAATGTGAATGAGTATGTACTATGTCACATTATAACATTCTGCCCATACCTGTTTTTTTTAATTTTGTCCGCTGCCAATCTGTGGACAGATTGAAGGTGACTGTAAAATGGTCAGTATGAATGTGTGCACAAGCACACCCTTCATATTCTGCATTAAGTGATGGATGGATGGAGGAGTCCAAATTGGTCCAGTATAAATTAGCTTGTGTGTGTGATTGTGACCTTCAGTGGACTGACACTTTGTCTAGATGTATCATCTACCATATAGCCACTACTTCTGAAAAATGCTCTAACTCTCTTGACCATGAGCTGGATTATGTGATCCTATAGGTAAGAGTGGTGGAGTTGAAAGGTGATCTCAAACAGGCTTGGTAACTTACTTTGCATTTTTCCCAAAGTATCTATCTATCTATCTATCTATCTATCTATCTATCTATCTATCTATCTATCTATCTATCTATCTATCTATCTATCTATCTATCTATCTATCTATCTATCTATCTATCTTAGCACCTTGAATTGGACTTATGCTATATTGTCTTTTCCCTGATGATGATTGTACCTTTACAAAAATATTGTAATCACTGATGATATTTTTCAGAGGGGGGCCTAAAAACCTTACTAAAAATGAGACCTTCATCTACTGAATGGCACAGTTGAACATAATTGTGAGAATAGAACCAATCTCAATGACTTTTAATCGGTTAGGGAACTAATCACATGTATGGAACAATTAATTTTAAATTAATTTTTTATGCCTCAGATTTCTTAAAAAAAATCAGTTGGCTATTGCCACACATCTGCGCATGGGGGGAAGTTTACAGGCTCAAATAGTGTTATTTGTCAGCTAGACCGGGGTTTAGTGCTCTCACCTTATCCCTCTGCAGCCCAGCCAAACACCCTGACTATTTAATGACAAGACCATTGACTCAACCAGTGCTGACATCACTTCTGGCCAACCCTGATGACATCATTTCTGTTATTCAGAATTCCCCTTTCTGCCACATCAGTTTCTGTTCTTGCTATTCTGACTCCACCTCTTCCTTCTACCCACCATATTTATAGAGCAGTCTCAATCTGTTAATCAGTTCAGTTGTGAACTCCATTTTCTAAAACGTGTTTTGTTTGCTCTACTGTTTTTTCAGTATGTGGGGTGGCCACCCCCAAACCTTTTTCTGTCTGCTGCCTGATATGTTATCACACTAGTATAACTAAACTAACATATGCAAAAAAGAGGAAATAGCATTAATTATCCTGAATGCAATAATCCGTGATCAAATCAAATAAATAGCTTTACTTTGTGATAATTCACAACCACTTAACTACAAATAAGGAAAAGTTAGACTCGTTCAAGTTAATTCATACAGGTTATAATGGCAAGCCTATTGTCAGTGCTTTTTTTTTAAGGGAAAATTAGCATATCTAAATTTCTGAGGTTAGGAGAGAACGGCAGGGGGTTTATGTACCTTGTTGATCAGTCTTTCAGATGCTATACTGTTAGCACACACACAGATATTTACATGCAAGTTTAGACACAATCAGGTGTTGCTTTTCATATTTTCCACCAAATGAGTGGACTTTATTCCCAGTCATTGACATTTTCACACCAGTATGTGTGATTTCAACTATGACTTTCTCTTTTATAGTTTTCCTGCATTTGCCGTGACACAGCATATGGAGTCATAATGAGGTTGGAATCATTACATAATTTTGACAAGTCCAGCTTTTTTTTTAGATAAAAAGTGAAAAATACTAATACAACATAATTTGGGCAAGGTGATTGGATATCATGGCAATACAAAATCATCTACTGGCGATAAAATCATTATATTGAATGTGAAAGTGGAGCAGGTAACAATGGATTTGTTACCCTTATTAATGACACATAGGCTACTAGGGTACGCTGGGGTTTAGATTAGTGGTTTTGGGGAGGACAGACAGTCTGGCCCTCCACAGTCATTCTCTGTGGCATTAGAAGGGTGCAGGGAAATTTAGCGCTGCTAGGGGGAGTTCGTAAGGGGTATCTGCAGACCTTTGAGTGCTGGCCAGGTCACCCAGAAGGACTTGTAAAGGTTTTACTAGAATAGTTTTCTGAACCAGGCTTAAAAGGCAGCTGTAGTCAGTATGGGGGACATGGGCTTTGGAGGAAACCATTGGTAATTGGCATGACAAGTAATGAGGCTAGAGATAAACTAAGTAAGGGGTAAATAGGAAGGCCAGAAGGCTTAGGCTTGTGTTGTGCTTAGGCCCTTATGTGTTTTGTGAATAATCATCTTGCATGTTTACCTGATTTATTAATAAAACCTTTTTCTTTTGTAACTTTTCTTAATTTGGTCATCATTCGGGTTGGGTTACTTCCTGTAAGCTTTCTGATTTTTAAGCAAAATCTTAAGTTTGTAATTCAGGTACTTCATATTTGTACAGAATCATAGGGTTATTGTCAAGTGTTCTGAGTTTTTCCTGCAAGTAAAACAGTAGGTTCATGATAAGGCTGTTATATTCACCAGTCATGGTGCCAGAGAGTGGTGATCTGTGGTGTGTTGATAGCACATGCAAGTAAGAATTTTGCTGTACTCTGTACATGTGACATTGATAACCCTGGAAACAAGAGTCAATAAAGGTTTGGAGCACCTGACAAAAGTCCTCGGATAACTGAAGGTTTGAAAAATGAATGTGAGGACTCCTTTTCAGACACAAGTCGTGAATCTGACTTATCCCAAGATGGCAGAGTAGCCGATTTTCAGGGTGGCAAAGTGGAAGAGGAGGATTCAGGCGGTCTAAAGTTAGAAGTGACGCTGTTGATGTTCCTTCTGTCAATCATCCGTTCTGCAGAGGAAGGAAGAGAAGGTTTTGATTAAGTGACAGGGACAACCCCTGGCTCAGATGTAATTACCATTTGATGAACCCTGGAGTTTTCTCCCATGCACACATGTGTAATAACCTGTAAGACACAAAAGAACTAGTTGCTTGAACCTTTATTTACTTTATTAAAAGTAATCTGTTTAATACATTTCAGAAAATCAAGAGTTTGTACTTATTTATGTAATACAACTTTGATTATTTCAAGCATATTGTTTTTCATGAGTTCTTTGACCAGACATTAATTTCATGGAGTTACTGAACCCTCAAAGATCTCATTAAAATCTTCATAAACAAGGTTCCTTATATTTCACAAGCCCAATTGTCTTCTCTCACTGGACCCTGCATCTCAGTGCTGTCCAACAAAACTCCTTAAATTGTTCTGTCCTGCCCATTCAGTATGTGCCAGAGCCCATTCTCTCATGAAGTGCAAGGCCTTTTAGTTCTATACACTGCCTTCCACAGGATTCCCCTTTATAAAGTGGGATGAAAAATAATGTAAAATCTCACTCTGGGTGTCACGTCCTATATTTAAACTTTATTGTCAGACAATTAACCGTCTCTTCTTTTCATTTGGTTATGCATGTGTAACGATCAGAAATGAATAGTCTCTGACATGTGAGCATCCTGAAATCCCAATGTATTTTCCTGGGGAGGATACTCACTCTCTTGTCGCTTGTCTCCTTTCTCACTGACTCTCTTAAATTAATAAATAAACGCTTAACCTACTTCCAGGAAAGTCGATGTCCTTATTTTTAGTGACTGCTATAAGACACTATCAGTGAAGCTTTACTGGTTCTTTTCTATCTTTGTCTTTTCATTATCATGACCCTCCACACAGAAATGCTGAACACTTAAGAGAAATGAAATCTTTTTTTGTCTTTTTAATTTTTGTGTTAAAACCTTCCACAGCAGACACTCAAAATAAAATGGGCATCAGCAGTCCATGAGCTGAATGCTATTCCTTGAGTAAGGCTATTTGATTTTATATGTTATATGTCACCTTTTACTCTGAATATCTTAAGAAGCCATATTATTACAAAGAAATTAAGCCAGATGAGTGGAATATCATCAAACGTAAGAAGCTAGCATAAGTCAAAATGGATACAAAAGTAGAAAACAAGAAAATGTTTATCTATCATGAAAGAGGTCGCCTGGCTGGCAAGAGATTGCTAGGACAGAGGTGACCCTTGAGTGGTATAAGATAGAGATGGCATCTGTCATCAAATTGAGAGAAAGAGAATGCAACCAACAATGACAAGTAGACTGCCACTGGACAGATGGGCTCTGCTACGGGGTGATAGGATGTGTTTATGTAGGGGCTTTCCTAGAGGGGAATCCTCTGAGAATGCCCTTGTGATCACTATGATTGAATCCAGGAACTTTAGATGCCAGGCATCCCAGCACAGTCTTTAGATGCCTTTCATTTTTACATTTACAGATTAAGGACCCAGATGACTGGAAGAAGGCCAGCATAGCCATTTCAGCCTGACAGTGGGCAGCACAGACAGCAGAATAAAGCTGCCCTAGAAAATGAACATTTAGTCCAGAAGATGCTTTAGATGTTTGGCCTTTTAATGAAGCTTAGAGAGAAACTGTCTCTTTGGTCACTACAGGGCCCTTTTACCTGATGTGGCAGATATCCTCCAGTACCAGAAGTTGCAATGGAAAGGAACCCCATTTGACATTTAAAGAACACCTCCTTGATGCCACCTGAGACACCAGGTGAACTACAGAAAAAAAAACTTGGCTGTTAAGGAAGTAATGTGGCCAGGATAATGGAAAGAGATGAAAAGAGAGAGAAAGAGACAAAGCACTAGATGCAAGGGAGGTGTTGCTAAAATATGCATTGTGTATCTTAAGATGGGAAGATGAGTACACTCACTTAAAAAAGGGCAAGGCAGTATTTTAGTGATTAGAATTAGGACAAAAGATATGCAAAGATTATAACCTAAAAACCAATTGTACTTTTATCCAAACCTCAAAATGAAATTCCAAAATCTTAGTCAGAATGAAGTTCAAAATGCTGATAGCTAGAGAATAAAAAATCACAAAGAAACACACTCTGGTCTTTTCGGTTTATCCATCAAAATTTGGACACTGTGGATTAGTCATTGCATTTCTAATGTCACTAATGGTGAAACAATTACCTTATCTTTAAATCAGTACTATACTCATATTATACAAAATTCAGTATTCTTACTATCAGTACTCCCCTCCCCTAAGGAGGACCCAAATTCTCATTCTTTGAAGAAATAATTGTATATAAGTGTGACAAAAACTCTAAACTATAATCTGTGTATATCAGTGCATTTGAAACTCCAAAGGGATAAATCCTCCCAACCCCCTCTTTCAATACAATATTCGAATAAGAGTGCACTCAAAAATTTGAAGGGGACCCTAGAGGGTCACGTTCTTCAGGAGCCATGGACTGCAAGAGGGGATTGGAGATCTACCACTGTGAGAAGCACTTTATTACACATCATCCTGTTGCTGAGGCCTATTGGCGTATGAGCATGACCGTCGGTGAGCCTTGTACAGACCCAGGCAGACTCAGGGGAAGGTATGGCAGTCGGTTTGCCTCTGACCCCAGGCAGGCTTAGCGCGATGAAGCTGGGCGACACATGTGTGTTCAGGCAGGGGAGATGAAGCGGCTGGTGGAGTGGGAGTTATCCATTATTTACTTCAGTATCGTATTGTGAATTTCCCCTTGGGAATTAATAAAGTATCTATCTATCTATTTTTACTGGTATTGAGGTGCGAATGCTCATATAGGTACCAATGTTAAAATTTTAGTATTGATCTTGACACTACTTTTGTCACTGTTGTAGTTACAACCATGAAAAACAGCATGGCTTCACGGGAAGATGAAAGAAAACAATAACTGTGATAAATACATTTTATTTTCAAAGAGAGCAATAACTTTAGACTCTTCATGTTCAAAAACTTTAAATAAGATCAATACAACTAACCAAAAAATGTTTACAGAAATGTACCTGAATGTTGCAGAATGGGCAAGCCACCCCGCCAGATAGTCATTTCCTTAGGAAACCTTTAACAAGAGTGCCAATGGAGCACCTTAAATTTAGTTTATGTGTCTGCTCATTTAACTCATTATGTTCTGCTTTTCTTCTGCATTCCTTGTAGGTTTTATTAAATACAAACAGGATTATTTAATACTGTAGACTTTTGATTTGTTGGACTTAAGGTCAGAATTACAGTGGTGCATTGCAGTGCTCTTGTTGCAGTGAGAAGGTTACATGTTATTGCATGTTATTGTTGAATATTGTGCAAGGGCCTCATTTTTTCTGGTAGGTCACGTTGACATTGCAATAATGATGAAAGTGCTACCCTTATTTCGTACACAGTGTTGTGTTCCCAATGTCTAAACCCCACTGCCTGGTAGAGTACACCATGCAGCCAGCAGTGGTGACGTTGGTATAGGCATACCATGGTCACTAATTGTGAAGGTGTAACCTAGTGGACCAGCCTATAGTTTGGTTTTAGATCAGAAATGAAATACAGTTCTTTGCAAACTTGTATTCCTCTCTTTGGCTGTTACTTTGTTGAGCTCTCTCTTTACATCAGTCCTTGAGACCTGATTGCTCATACCATTCAGATTATCCCTGAAGGCACACACTGTGTCTATGTTGCATTTTAAATAAGCTCCTTTTTCTAAATTCGATCTCCTGTAACTTTGGTACGGATGCTGACTCTGCAGTGCCAGCTGTCAATTCTTACCATCAATAAATTCCTAGTTCATTATTTTACATGTCATTAATTTTGATCTTTGGAGAGTCCCAAAATCTCTGGGTGGTTTTATTTGTATTTAATTGTAAATTCTCTTGTTATTAAGCGGCATGGAGGTGCAGTGGTTACTTCTATTGCTTCATAGCTTCAGACTCCCAGTTTGATTCTTGACCAGGGCACTGCTTTTCTAGAGATTGCATGTTGACACCATGTATATGTGACATTTCCTCTTGCATCCCAAAAACATGCCAGTTAGGGTAATTGGTGCCACTGTATTGGTCATATATGAGTGCCCATTAGTATGTTGGAGCCTCTTTCAGGATTCATTTTTGGCTTGCCATGAAGAGTTGGTCATTGTTTGTTGCCATGTGTTTTCTTCCTGCTTTTGATGATGTTAGTTATGAAAAGCACTATATAAAAAGCAAAACTTTGCAGGTAGATGTTCTGTTTTACCCAGTTTCTAACATGCTAGTCACAGAGCTATTTGGACCTTGATCATCTTTTGTCTTTTATTGAGGATCACCGGCAGCATCAGTTCTGAATAATAGTGAGCAGCATCCACAATTCTCAACTACAGGCTACTGATCTTGTGTCACTTCGTGGCCAGCTTCTGTTGTACATTTCAGCCTGCCAAAGCTCCGGCTGACCTCTGTTACTTTTTTGATTATGATATTCTTTCTTTCTTTCTTTCTTTCTTTCTTTCTTTCTTTCTTTCTTTCTTTCTTTCTTTCTTTCTTTATCCCATCATTTATGTGGCTAGTTATCTTCACTGTGAGTACAGGTTGTTAACATTTGAATCCAGCAGCGAGCTTTGCAAGCCCAATTGGATGGATAAGAGATTGCATCCTGCTCTGCTTCCTGAGGGGACACTTAAAGATTTATGATTCAAGTAAAAAATCATTACATTTTTAGATCCTGAGTTCACCTGAAGCAAAATAACTGAATGCTAGTGTTTGCTTGTGGCCATACTTCATACTCTCCTAGCTTATCTCAGAACTCATCTTCTTGTGCACCTCAGGTCCCGGCAAGTGCAATGTTATCAGGGGGACGTTTTGCAGATTGTCAAATACAGTCAATCTAAGGCTGGATGGGGACTTTTTTTTTCTTTCTAATAAAATATGCTACATTCCAGGCACATCAGGAATATGTAATGAGAGAGGGCAAGGTGAAATCAGAATGTAATGTTCAGTAAGTGTCACAGGAATTACTTCAACAAATGGGTTATTTTTTTCATGTGTTGTTTGAAATTGAAATCACTGCGCTGAACCTAAATATTGTGGAATGGAATATATAACAGAAGCATTATCAGCAGTGTAACTGGACTTGCTGCAGTCATTGATATAGCAGGCATGATACTGCCTAGCATTGGCTAAATTTTGTTTGCTTTGTAAAACAACGTCTAGGACTGACTGTGAAAGGTGTTATATAAAATAAAATCTGGTTAATTACTTACGAGTACCTATACTTTGTATATCAGGGTTACAGTATCATTTGTTATAATTGTTTATCCCCTTTCCTGCCTTCTGTAAATCCTTCTGTTCATTTCAAATTGAACAAGGTTAAAGGGTTCATTATTGGCCCTTCCTGAACAAGTTTATTGTGATTTATTGTGTGCTGCTATTCCTTTATAATGTACTTATTTATTCATACATCTTCTTATCGTCTTATTGCCTGTTTATGTTTGGCATAGGAATTTCACTATGCTTTAGCAGTGTATTTGACAATCTAAATATATAAAATTTTTTTCGCGTTTGAAACGGAATTTACGTATGACCACAGAACATATTATAATACACTACGTGCGTACGCGAGTATGACTGGAAACAGCGTAACTACCACTTACATTTTATATGAAGACGTTGTGAGGCGACAATCTTGCCAAATGCCGGTAGAAGGAATAGTGTCTTCATACCACGTATCCTGCTCATCCCTGGGGACATGCATTTTGACTTCAAAAGACTACAATTTCCGGTTCACCTTCCATTTGCAATTACAATAAATGCAGCACAAGGCCAATCACTTAAAGTTGTAGGAATCAATTTAGAAAATCCATGCTTCTCCCACAGTCAGTTATATGTAGCGTGTTCTCGGGTGGGTACACCAAAAAATGTTTACATTTATACACCTAATGGGCAAACAAAAAATTTAGTTTACCCAAAAGCACTGCAGTAGTACTTAATGTATCTTTACTTCTTAAATGTTAATGTTTTACTGTTTAATAATTTATACGTTTCCTATATGTCATTCAAATTCTCTTATCGAAATGTTTTACTGTTTAATAATTTATATGCTTCTTATATGTTGTTCAAATTCTTCTATCAAAATGTTTTGCTGTTTAATAATTTATTTTTATACTAGAAAAATACCTTCGCTTTGCAGCGGAGAAGTAGTGTGTTAAAGAAGCAATGAAAAAGAAAAGGAAACATTTTGAAAATAACGTAACATGATTGTCAATATTATTGTTTTGTCACTGTTGTGAGTGATGAGTGTTGCTGTCATATATATATATATATATATATATATATATATATATATTGTGACGGCTGGCCCCGGCACAGACAGACGGACAACATTCTTTCACCCAACACACTTTTTATTTTCTATATTATTTACAATACGTGCTCACGTGCACCCCCAGTGCCTCCTCGCACCGATTTCCCCAAGTCCAGGCCCACAGTCTCTTGTGCCTTCCTGGCCGCCTCCAGTCCTTCCTCTTGCTCAGTCCACTTCCACCCGACTTCCACCACTGACTGGAGGGAGGCGGCCCCTTAAATAAGGCTCCCGGATGAGCCCCAGGTGCTTCCGCCATCTGCTCTTGGCCACGCCCCAGCGTGGCGGAAGTGTCGGCTGCCTTCCTGGCAGCTCTCGGCGCCACACAAAGTCTTCCCCGCACTTCCTGGTGTGGCGGAAGTGCCGGGCTCCCGGATAATTAGGCACCGGGCGCCGCCTGGCGGTGGCCACGGGTCCCTACAGGGCTGGGCTTCAAAGCCCTGTACCCAGGCCCCTTGCCTAACCATGACGGACGCCCCCACTCTGTCTGGAGGAGGCACTCGCCCTCCTCCGGTCCTCCAAGGCGTCCCGGCCGGGCTCCTGCCCGACCGGCAACCGCGACGGGATAAACCGGCATCGGGCGCCGCCTGGCGGTGACCACGGGCCCCTACAGGGAAGGGCTTCCATGCCCTCAACCCGTGGCCCCAACAGAACCAGGACGGACGCCTCGCGGTCTGGAGGAGGCACAAGCCCTCCTCACCCCTCCTGGCGCCCGGCCGGGGCCACAGTGCCCCACCGCTAGCGAGGACACATGGGTCCAACGGCACAACCCAACGGGCAGCACGCCCCCAGCGAGGGTCCTACTATGTCCCCAGGGTCCAACACGGCACCCTGGGACATCTGTCTTCGGCACCCTCGCCCGCGCAAACGTCCCCCTGTGGTCTGCGCCGCTCGCCTCGCTGTTCCCCAGCGGGTCACTGTAGGCCTCCCGGCGTGGAGCACTCCCGCGGAGCGGCCCGCTCCAGGCGGGCAGGTCCCCGCCGACGCCGGCCTCAGCGCTCGTCGGGCTTCGGGCCTGTAAAATAAAGAAAAGAGGGCCAGAAGCACAGCCAGGACACTCATCCCAGCGCCCGCCGGTCTCCGTATCGACCGTGCCTCTGCCCTCCGACAGCCCCCAACTTGCCTGCTGAAGTCCTCCGCCGCAGGTTCCATGCCCGTCCGCCGCCCGCGGCACCGCTCGCAGGCGGCTCGCCCAGCCGCCCAGGGGATCTCCTCTGCCCGCACAGCGGCGCCTTCTCGGGACGCGCACCCAGCGCCGCGTCCTCTCCTATCGGAGGAACCGGCATTCACCCTTCGGTTCCTCCTTCTTTCTTGGACGCGCTGACGGTCTGGGTCTGAGCACAGCAAAGCTCAAATCCAGCCCGTCTGCGCCCAGGCAGAGCGACAGGAGACAGTTGCAGGCTTGAGCGCAGGGCGCTAGGACCCAGGGCACTCAGCAGCCCCGATCCTACCCGCCCCTGCATATTCGAGCTCCTCGCCTCGCTAGCTGTCTGCACCGCGGCGTCTGCTGTCGGGAGGTTGCTTACTTGGAGCTGATCGTCCCGTAAACGGTCACAGCCATGTTCGCAAACCTCCCGCTTGCTTTACGGGACGGTAATACTCACCACCCCGCCGTGTTCTGCCGGCCTCCGGTTCCAGCGCGCGCCGATCCTCCGTCTCACGCGGCGTCTCTCCCGACGCGACCGCCTTTCCCGTCAGCTGCTCACACTGAGCGGCGAGAACACGTAGCAGCTCCTCTAAAGACGGCTTGGCGGGCCGAAGGGACTCCTCCGACGCACGCCGAGCCGCTGGTGGAGAGAGAGAGACAGACGTCGGTGGGCTTACCTGTCCATCAGCTCCACGCGACGCCTGCCTCCTCTGGGCCACTCCCTCTGGCCCAATCGGGTCTCGGTTTGGCACGAGATTGGCATTCCTTGGGCCCGCCTCTATCCAATCATCGGCGGGCACGCAAGACACACCGGCCAATCCCGTGCCTGTCAGCGGGCGGGACCACCGGCCGGCGGCCATCTTGTCTCCCCTGCGCTGGGTACGGAGACGTGCCTCCTCACCGCTGTAGCTGCAGCGATTCCTCGAGCCGCAGCGGCTCGATTCCGCAGCCTCCTTTGCTGCCTCCGTAGCCGCACTGCCGACAGCCCGTGGGCGCGCGCTCCTGCCACAGACGCGGATCCGGTCTGTCCCTCCCTGTGGAAAACAAGGTATGACCGACCCCGAAGGGCCGATTACTGCAGGGCAGGGCACTCACCTCCGGATCCCGTCTTGCCGAGGCCCCACCTCGGTGTGGCCTTTGCGCCGCCACGCCGCCTGGCTGTCCGTGTCGACAGCGCGACTTCGAGCCCGCTGCGCTCCAGCGAGGCCCGCTCCTCCTCCGCACCCGGGGATGGCCTCTCTTCATTCCGGCGGCGGTTTCCGGTAAACGCTCCGCGGCTGCACGGGCCGCTCCGTGGCCAGTGTGTGGGTCGCTGCGCGCGGGCCGCTCACAAAATATTTATAAAGACGGGTCCCCCTTTAGCAGGGGTTGGCCCACGTTAGCGCCATTGTGAAGGCTGGCCCCGCACAGACAGACGGACAACATTCTTTCACCCAACACACTTTTTATTTTCTATATTATTTACAATACGTGCTCACGTGCACCCCCAGTGCCTCCTCGCACCGATTTCCCCAAGTCCAGGCCCACAGTCTCTTGTGCCTTCCTGGCCGCCTCCAGTCCTTCCTCTTGCTCAGTCCACTTCCACCCGACTTCCACCACTGACTGGAGGGAGGCGGCCCCTTAAATAAGGCTCCCGGATGAGCCCCAGGTGCTTCCGCCATCTGCTCCTTGGCCACGCCCAGCGTGGCGGAAGTGTCGGCTGCCTTCCTGGCAGCTCTCCGGCGTCACACAAAGTCTTCCCCGGCACTTCCTGGTGTGGCGGAAGTGCCGGGCTCCGGGATAATTAGGCACCGGGGCGCCGCCTGGCGGTGGCCACGGGTCCCTACAGGGCTGGGCTTCAAAGCCCTGTACCCGAGGCCCCCTGCCTAACCATGACGGACGCCCCACTCTGTCTGGAGGAGGCACTCGCCTCCTCCGGTCCTCAAGCGCCCGCCCGGGCGCCTGCCCGGACCGGCAACCGCACGGGATAAACCGGCATCGGGGCGCCGCCTGGCGGTGACCACGGGCCCCTACAGGAAGGGCTTCCATGCCCTCAACCCGTGGCCCCCAACAGAACCAGGACGGGACGCCTCGCGGTCTGGAGGAGGCACAAGCCCTCCTCACGTCCTCCTGCCCCGGCCGGGCTCCCGCCGGGGCCACAATATATATATATATACATACACACACACACATTTAAACATATATATATATACATATCCATACATATAAACATATACACATATATATTTACACACACACATATATACATACCTATATATATATATACATACACACACATATATATAAACATATATATATACATACATATCTACATATATATCTATATATATATATATATATATATATATATACAGTCTTTGGGTGCGAGCAACTGTTGCTGGGGTGCCAGAATCCATGAAGGAAGAAAAATGAAAAACATTATTTGTTCAAAATCTTAATTTATTTATCCATTCCTAAATAATTAAATGGGCATGCTATTTCGTATCAGTGCAATACGCTGCTTGTTAAAACGGATGACTCCCGCTCTTACGTACAAGTCTGCCTGGATATTATGAACTATCGTATCTGTTCAAGTTCTATTTAAATTTTAAATAGAAGGAATTTTTATTTAGTCGACAGAATATTATTCCAGAATAAATCAACTCAAACCTTAAATAACTTATAAATATATCCTGTCAAAATTATACAAATTCAAATATGAACATGGTGCATAACAAACCCTGGAAATATAAATAAAATTTGTTCTTTTCAGCAATAACAAATCAAATCATTCAGTTGTCTTTGCTCTTATGTCATTTTATCAGAGCTGGACGCCTGGCATCTTTTTTTGGCAACAAGTTCGTTTATGTTTGGTGTGAGGTTCTGTGTTGTGGAGATTCTCAGGATGGACTGCAGGTGCTCATCAGTGAGGCGACTCCTGTGTGCTGTTTTGTTAGTCTTCATGACTGAGAAGAGCTTCTCACACAGATATGTGCTACCAAACATGCACAAGGTTCGAGCCGCATGTAGACGGAGCTGGAGCATTTCTGCGGGAATGAAGTGAATAAACTGTGCGGGCCGTGCAGTATTGTACTATGCCTTCAGTGTGCCATTACACTGCAGCTCAATCACCTCCATCTGAATCTGCACAGGTGCAGTTTCCACATCGACAGCAAATGGGTTGCGAAACAACTCAAAATTCTTTTTTTGTTCTTCAAAGCCACCAAAGCACCGTGCGAACTCAGTGCGCAGTGCGCTCAGTTTATCAGCAAAGTACATATTTGGGAACACCGCAGCCGACTTGGTTCAACATTACTTGGCAACAGGGAAAGTGGGGCAAGTTGCACTGGTGCATTTGTGTCTCCCTTAAAAGTAGCTTCACTTGAAATCACTTTGTGATTTTGCACGGGTAAAAGCGTCTGCTGAAGTGTCAGATTCTTCTGCTTTCTGTATCTTGTGCATTGCATTCAGGTCTTTCAGGTTATCTTAATGTTTTGTCTCATAGTGCCATCTTAGATTAAATTCTGTAATTACAGCCACATTAGCTCCACAAATGAGACACATTTACCGGCAATGTCAGTAAACATATACTCAGCCTCCCATCGGTTTTTAAAAGCTCTATGTTCAGAATCACCTTTTCTCTTTGGCATCGTGTGGACTAGCTTCGCAATAACTTGCAGCATTGTAAGCTAGACTTGATTAACGCGGAAAGTGTTCGGCAAGGCAGCTGAAGCGCTGCATTATGGGATCTGTACTTTATTGTGTTACCAGCGCTTCATATCCCCAGGCCATTAATAACAATAATATATAAAATGAACTCGCGGGCCGGATGTAATTACACGCCGGGCCGGATGTGGCCCGTGGGCCTTGAGTTTGACACATATGGACTAAATAGAACTTGAAAAGATATATTTTTTCAAATGTGATCGCGCAATTCAGATCGAGTTGATGCGCACTACAGTACATCGAGCCCGCGTGCTATTGTGGTTTTGCCTGCGTGCCTCAATAAGTTACCCTCCCCTCGCTCTTACTTTTTTACCATTCATCTAATGAATACACTGAGTATGGCTTTACCAAAACAATCATTGATCGCGAATAAAGTATCCATTATTCATAAAGCTTCAATTGGTGATCTGTCTTTCTGCGTTAACCGCATATTTTTTCATACGTCTCAAACCAAGGGGATGCGAGACTAAAATGAATCATGAAGTGCGCGTACATACTCAGTGCATCCCCTCTCAGGAATTGAACATCGGACGCCGGCGAAGACTCTACTATTGCGCCACGGTGTGTGGTTTGTCTATTTGAGTGTAGCAGTGTAATTCGGTTTTTGTTCAGCACTCTTTGGAACTGTTGCTTTTTGTCTGTGCACTGCGTCAGTTCACGTGAGCCGCTGAATATGGTTTTATATGTCACTTGCTTGCTTCTAATTGTTTCGCTGCCTTCTTAATTATATAATGTATGTTTTCTTCAGCGGTTTTTGGAGCTCTTCCTGGTTTTCTACGTACTGCGTGATTACGTGCGAGGCGTGATGATGTCACACGAAACTCCCCCATGGCGTTCGAGCTCAACTCCATTACAGTATATGCAGAAAAATAGCTTCTAGTAATGACCATTACGCGTAGAATTTCGAGATGAAACCTGCCCAACTTTTGTAAGGAAGCTGTAAGGAATGAGCCTGCCAAATTTCAGCCTTCTACCTACACGGGAAGTTGGAGAATTAGTGATGAGTCAGTGAGTCAGTCAGTGAGTCAGTCAGTCAGTGAGGGCTTTGCCTTTTATTAGTATAGATGTAGTGTGCATCTTAAATATTACTTCATATTCTCATATGATAATGATGTTAATAATGTTGTTTATATTGATTTCTATGTTATTGTAAATGCTCTTTATTTGTTCAAAAATAAAATTGGTAATTAACAAACTAATTTTATAAATACTGCATTTTATTTTTTTCCATTGCACTCAGTGAGCAAAGCCACTGGGTAATCAGCTAGTAAATATCTAATCTAATCTAATCTAATCTAATATAATCTATACATAGTACAATGAAATTCTTACTTACATGTCTCCTCAAAATAGAGTGTATTTTCTAATGCATGTAAGTAATAAAATGCAATGCATTTTTCATTGCAACAGATGGCACATTGCAAACATTAGCACCACTGCTGAGAATCCTATATGAAAATGCGGTATAAAGTGAGGCAAAAGGCAAACTGACACTATAACTTAAAAAAGAAAAATAAAACAGATAAAATATAGGAAATAAACTAGAATGATAGAGAAATTATGAATCTTCTTTGAATCTTGCGATCCTTTCATTAATGTAGAAAAATTTGAGTAGTATTTAAAAAAAAACTACAGCATTCAGGCCATCAGCTACTTCCTTCTGTGTGACAGTCAATGGGCACCAATGGGATTTGTACTTTCTCTATTACCCTTTTTAAAATTTTTCTTTATTAGGTGTAGTGTTAGTTTTATACATCTGTTGAAATGAAAAATGCAATGTATTTTATTAGCAAACACAACAAATGCTTTCGAATGGGCTTCTCAAGAATGTTGTCCTTCATTGAGTGGACCATGAATGACATAACAGCAGTTGCATTCCTTTGAGTTCATTTTAATTTTAAATGCACTGGGCCAGTATATATATATATATATATATATACATATATACTGTATGTATACTATAGCATGAAGATATGGAAAAACATGATCCGCCATGGCAACCCTTAACAGCAGAAGCCGAGAGAAGAAGAAGATACTGTATGTGTGTATATATATATGAGACTTTTTCCAAGAGATAATTTCAAGTCCCACGACACAAGACTTTGTGCCAAGAGATGAATTGAAAACCTAACAGGTCCAAAGGGTAGCGGAACTAAAAGGCAAAAAGTAGAACAAAGTAGAACGTCATAAAGAGGTTGAAAAAGTTGGCGTGATACACTTGCAGAGCAGGTTATGAAAGTACTAAAATACGAAAGTCTCAAAAATCATTTTAACAAGAACATATACAGTGTTTGTTACTATGACTGACTGTTCAATATCTTTCACATGGATACTGTTCTTGAATCTATTGGTGCAAATGCAAATGGCCCTTTGTAGGGTGAAGGAAGAAAAGTGGCTGTGTACGATGGCTAAAGACTTTAATTATCCTGTTTGCCTTTCCTAGGCAGTGGGTGTATGTCCTAAACAGAAGGCAGAATGGTGCTGGTAATATTCTGGGCCACCTTCATTTCCATCTGCAGTGGTTTCTAGTCTTGAGTGGAGCAGGTGACATATGAGGATGTTATGTAGCCAGTAAAAATGGGGTCTACTGTGCATTTGTATAAGTTAGTAAGAACAGATGGGACAATACAAGCTTTCCTCACGTCAGGTGAGCCTTGCTGACTAGTCACAATGTGTTATGTCCACTTAAGTTCACCAGTAATGGTTTCTCCAAGTTGGCTTAATGGCATGCAGTACAATAAAATCCACCCTCTGCATTTCAGTGGACTGAATGGCATGTAGCCATAGCCCAGGCATCAAGTACAGACATTTTGGGGCTGAACAATCATAAGTCAAACAGAATTGGTAGGTACTCACATATTTGTGACCAGACATCAAGACAAGTTGAAGAATACATTTGTGGGGGTTTTCTTGTAATGGGTAGTCAGGAGGGCTTGAGACAAGAAATTCTGAAGTGATTTCATAGTATTTATAAGTCATTCTTATGAGCACAAAGTAAAAATGAGGATTTGGAACATGAAGTGGCTACTGCCACCCCACTGATGTGAGAGAAGATGTGTATAAAAACAGGGTTTCAAAGGTGGAGAGCTCTAAATGAAATCATTGCTTGACTTTAGCTCAGGATTACCATGATAGAAAAGATGCAAGGGTCTTATCCTATGTGATAAACAATGGATATGTTTCATAATTAATGTAAGAGATTAACAGAAATAGAAGGGGCAGGATGGCCTAAGACAGAAATATGATTCACCATTTGACTATCCATTGAATTACAGTATACAAAATACTCGTCCATTCTGAGCTTCTTTGATATTTCTACTAGGGTGGAACAACCCCGCCATGTTTCTGGCCTGATAAAAGCCACCGTTCCTAATATTTCACTCTATTCTGAATCCTGTATTTTAGTATTGTATTTCAACAACTCTTAAGTTTTGCTTCTTGTGCTGAAATGAATATAATAAAAACATTTTTGCCTTGTACTTTTATGTAAGGGTGATTCATGGGGCTCGTCAGCTGGATTGTTTTATTTAATATTTTAAAGTCTAGCTTTTCATGTCAGCTCTGAAGCAAAAGCAGCCTCTAGGTAGCTCTTCTTCTTGAACAACATTCAACTCTAAAACATCAGGATCATGTAAAACTCACAGACAAGCTGATTTGCCACTGTCTTATGTGTCTAATGAAACCATAATTTCATTAGAGCTGTTTGTTGTAGGGTACTCAAAGATGGAGCATACTGTCTGATTTTGTTGCTCTGAATTCAAAGATTTCCTTACGCAACCTGACTTCAAGTCCACTTTCGTAAAACCTGTTTAGATGTGCTTATTTTTTGTGATTGTAGAAATGTAAATGTTGTAAAATCAGATGAATAAAAAATAACACCTTACTGGGGTCCTCCCCTCGCTGTAGGCCTGTGCGGCAATAAAGAGGTAGAAAAGCTCAACTGCTCCTTACTGGTTCTGCATTGTCATTTTTTATGATTATAGGTATCTGCCACAAATGTAGGTGAGATGTGATGAAGCAGAAATACTATACAATGTTTGAAGGTGGGCTGACAGGTCCCAATGAGGACAAATTGCTCAATTTAATAACAGTGCACGGGCTGTACGCAGGCAGCCTATCATGTGGGATGAAGCATATGAAAGGAGAAGTGGAAAAGTTTGACTGGTGTAAGTCACTCGCAGTTATCAATAGCAAAAACTGGCAGGGTGACAGAGTGGTTAAAACATTGAGGCACAAGGTTACCATTTTATTTCACACCTCAGACTGACTGTCAGAGACTTACTGTGTCACCCTTAGCTAATGGCATAGCCTACCTGTGTTCCATTTGTAAAATAATAATTGAAACATTTTAAAATGCATCTTTATGTAAGTCATCTATTGTAAAGTTGATGGCATGCAAGATATATTAACTAACGATTACTCATTTATTTTGTGTGAATGTGAGTGGGCCATTCGATGGACTAACTCCCGGTCTAGGGGTGCTTACCACATTGCATCCAGTACTGTTGGGATGGGCTTCACTGCCTCCTTAACCCCACATTTAAGAATGACATGTTATGGCTATAATTTTACAATTAACAATAACTAAATGATAATAGTAGTATCCCATCCATCCACTTCAGAGTTGTAGGGAATAAAAGCCTATCCTGGCTGCAAGATAGGAGTCATCCATGAATAAGGGGAGTTGGGTGGGGGCGGATGGCAGCTCCATCATATGGTACACTTTTACTCACTCTTTGAGACAATTCACCTAACCGGCAAATCCTTGAGAAGTTGTGGGAGAATAAACACAAGTAAACATATAGAAAATATCTAAGCCACATATAGGCAACACCCAGGCTCAGGGACTCAAACCCAGGACTCCATGCACTGCCATGCCATCTCTATTATTATTAACCTGCACCTGCTAAAAATGACAGACCAAATCTTTGATTGCCAAAGCAATCTTCGGCATGAGGCTGGTTGCATCCATGCTGTAGCAACCTGTTTAGGCATCTGACTGATTTGCCATGACTGGCTTACCTGACTTTGGAGATCCTGTTAATTCTAGGCCTTTCAGACTTTTCTAGGCAACATCTAATCTTGAAGTCCTGTTAAAGTCAGTTTGTAAAACATTTACAAAAGTACAAATGAATAGCATCTTGCATTTTCCACAACTAAAATAAGCTATTCATTTGATATCCTTTTTACTTTATTCTTTCATTTATTTTCTTAGCTTCACCTTTAATCGGCCCTGTCTGCCTAAAATAAGATGTAAAGGTACAGACATAGCAAAGCAGGTTATGTATGATAATTATAGTGATCCCTCGCTATATCGCGTTTCGACTTTCGTGGCTTCAATACATCGCAGATTTTAAATGTAAGCATATCTAAATATATATCACGGATTTTTTGCTGGTTCGCGGATTTCTGCGGACAATGGGTCTTTTAATTTATGGTACATGCTTCCTCAGTTTGTTTGCCCAGTTGATTTCATACAATATTGGCGGATGGCTTAGAAGCTACCCAGTCAGAGCACGTATTACATATTAACTAAGACTCCTCAATGATATACGATATGCTTCCCGCACGGTGCTTGATTGTTTGCTTTTCTCTGTCTCTCTCACTCTCTCTGACATTCTCTGCGCCTGACGGAGGGGGTGTGAGCAGAGGGGCTATTTGCACAGAGACTGTTTGCCTACAAGATACAGACGCTCCTCTAAAAAATGGCGCTTTATCGCAGTGCTTTGGCATAATTAAAAGCCCAAAAGCACGTATTGATTTTTTGATTGTTTGCTTTTCTCTGGCTCTCTCTCTTTCTGACATTCTCTGCTCCTGACACGCATTTCTTTGAAGAGGAAGATATGTTTGCATTCTTTTAATTGTGAGAAAGAACTGTCATCTCTGTCTTGTCATGGAGCACAGTTTAAACTTTTGACTAAATGGTGTTATTTCATGTCTAGAGGGCTCTGATAATGTTAACAGTGTGGGAGAGTTTATAAGGGCATAAAATATATAAAAATAACCATACAAACATATGGTTTCTACTTCGCGGATTTTCATATATCGCAGGGGTTTCTGGAACGCAACCCCCGCGATCGAGGAGGGATTACTTTATTATTATTATTGTTATTATCGTTATATGAAGAAGCATTTAAAAATTCATCTTTAAACATAAATAAAATTCACAGACTTGTTCAAAGTAATATAAAATTTGGAAAATACTATCATTTTATTTCAGGCAGCATACAGCATGTTAATTTGTTATGAGGCACCTAGGTTGACAGAGGTGGCCCACCAGCACAGTGGTTAGTACTCCTGCCTCCCAGTTACCAAGACTTTGGTACACTCTGTGGCGTAGCAATGGATTGTGCAGATTGTGCAAAGCACAAGGGCCTACAAGCTTGTGGGTCCCACTCAGGGCTGTATAGATTTAAAAAAAAATTGAATAACTTAAATCACTTGCACAGTTCATTGCATTATTAATTTACAGTTTCAGTGGCATGTTTGCACCATCACCAGGCAAGTCTAATCCAATTCATGATGATATTACGTATTGGGCAGTCCTACAGTTTACACCAATTTAGACTTAGGGAGTTCGGAGGCTCGGAGCCAAAGCAGAGGCACAGCACGTCCTAGTCCGCCTTACGGAGAAGTGTACATTCCCAAATTTTGTGACCTTTGTTGTGCCATAGCGGAAGAAGTTTTGAAGGATGTCACATGAATGGTGTAAATATACATTATTATCATAAATAATTGTTACTTTTGTACTTTGATTTGATATCAACAGTTTCAAAATTCAAACACATAAATGGTAAACCATAGTAGTTCTGTTGTTAAGTTATGGTCCCAGTTAGTTAGCAAACGGCGAATATTTGAACAATTTAATCCTTTTTATACTCTCGCCATATGATGCCATGTCGGCCAATAGCAGCAGATCCGGCAAACATCATAAGAGTGGTGCGGCTAAACGTAAGGCACGCCTGCAACAGGAATTGAAAAATGCTAAGCTTACCACAATTTCTACCTTTCTCAAAACTGAGTATGCAGATGCTGGTGAATCACTGCAATGGTTGCAAGCAAATTATTCAGACAGTGCAGTGAGTGAAATGGTTGCTCACTACTGAGTCTGGAAGTAGTGATACAACGTCTTCAGATCAGGTGCTATCTGCTAAAACCATTAAAAATGGAGAAACTACTCTAGACAAACAAGCAATATATATGACCAAGCAATTTCCTACAATGCAAATTTCCTGGAACCATTGACACCTCACTTTATGATGTCCATTGTCACAAAACTTGTGTAAAACAGGTTAATTTTGTAATAGTATCCTGTCAGCCGGTGTTATCATTTTAATTTGTTACAATCTGAAATGGCTTCATTTTATAGTACAGAACAGTTTCTACTTTCTAGTTTATGTTACATTTTAATCATCTTCCTTCACAACGTTATCTTGGAAAAGTAAGTGGGTCCACATCTTAAAAATATTTATGTACTACTACCACTACCCACAACTCCCACAATTTACTTCACTTTTGCTAACTTGCAGAAGCTGTAATACATTTCCAAATTTCATTTGGAGAGCCGGTTTGTTTGTCACCAGAGTGTGATCTGATAGTGTCACGGTTGCGGACACCACTGCCCAGCTGAGATCTGGTTTCAAATTAATTACTAATAGTTATGCTAGACAGGATGGGCACACCTCAGGGCGTTGCGCAGGGGCCTTCAGCAAGCTAGCTACGCCACTGATCCACATCCTGGCCTGATTACTCTCTGTGTGTAGAGTTTACATGTTCTCCCTAAGATTGATTGATTAATAAATGCAAATGTGTGCCCTAAATTGGTGAATGATGGGCTGAGGGGTTGCTGAAATGCACACAAGTTTAATGCCTTGAAGAAAGGGAATTCAAAACTGTAAGCAAAATGAGAGTGACAATGGGGCAGTTCAAAAGCACATGGAAAAAAGTTCCAGGGATATTCAAGGAACAGAAGTCACAAGTGGTGTGGAGGTGGTCAGTGAATAAACTATATAGAGTAGTATTCTTAAAGCCTGTGTTTCATAACAAGGCAATAGAGGATGGGAGATTCTGTTGCCGCACAGAATAAATTCATAACAGCCGGTATATACTTGACGCTAGAAAACTTATGCTCCTACATCATGACTGCCATGCATTTACAGAGCTATTTTGATGTGTCCTCTGAGCATGTCGTCAGAAAATAACACGACGAGTGCACAAGTTGCAGTACCAGTAAACATTTGGGTGTTTTATGTGTTCAAGGTTTGGTATATGATGTCAGCATCGTGATTGCTATCAACTTCTCCACAAACATGCCACTCAGAACAGCTCGCATTAAATCACCTCATCTTTAAAATGGATGTGGAAACGTGCAATATGAAATGGAAGCAAATTCGAGACCGATAACATCCATGCAAAGCGGAAAGTGTCAGAGAAAAGAAGTTGTGATTTGGCCATTTCAAGATAACGCAGTGTGGTGGCAAGCCACATTGCAGCTCCAATAGGATCAATGTGTGTGCTTCGATGTTTGATGAATGGTTTGATACGGTGAAACAACTCATCTAATTTAAATGCTGTATTCATGGTACTTTTCTTCAGCCATTTCTCGTATAGGCAATACAAGTGTCGCAAATTCCCCGTCGTAATGAAGTGATACATTTAAAATTTTCACATACCATCTACTGTGTCGCCGTTCTCACACTGCCACCTGGTGGAATCCTCCAGATTTACATAAAGTATGCACGCAAATATAATTAGTAGACAGCATACGTAGCAGCAGTGTCTGCAAGTGTTTGCATCTCATAGTGTCAAGTATATCCCAGCCTTTAAGGGCTTGTACGAGGCAAAGTGCTGCAGTAAAGTGGCAACTGTTTGTGTCTGATGAAAAAGAATGAGCAAAGACAAAAAGGGCATTTGAAGGAAGAGAAATGTAAAGCGATACACCTCATGTCTTAGGGCTCATTCACACTTGAGAGTTGCAAATTTCTGCGGATTGTTTGGAGCTTTTCAAAGTTTTTAATGGCAATTTCCAAGTATTTTTCAAGCATGTTTTGGACATTGTTTTTTTGTCTTGGTAGAGTAATATATTACTCTAAGTTCACCTTTCCCTCTACTTTCCCCCTTTGTATAATTAATATGTAGCCTTTATCAGAATGCCTAAAATCTCACAGACTTACTACTGTTCATAAGGTATTGTACCATATAAACTTCTCCCCACCTTTCCTTCTACATTTATAGCCTCAAACAATTAGGTGTATTAAAAGAGAAGCAGGAGTTAAGTTACAATTTAAATAATGTATTATTGATATATTCATAAATAATAACAACATGCAAAGTACAAGTGAATTCTGGCAATGATACAACCTGATAAATGCTGATGTTAGTTACTTAAAATGTCTCTAGTTAAGTCCGCATTTTTTGTCAGCTTTCTTCAGAGCAGTCCGCATGCCCAAAATCAATATGGCTGCCGAGCTGTGCTCTTCATTGTGTTGTCCTTTTCAGTTCATGGTGTGTGAGATGCTCTTTCATCAGATGTTTGTATGAGAGAGAGCTAGGGAGGAGTAAAGCAAGCAAATGTGTAGATTCTCTGTCCAAACCCTACAGCCAGTAGGGTGTCATGGTACTTAAAGGCTTCTGATACAAGCCAATTCCAAACAGCCATACTTTAGACCAATGGGGTACAGAATACCTTCACATCTGCCCTTAAAACCATTTGTTGAGCTGATGTTTGCTAGCTAGGCAGCCTGGCTTTCCTGTGGGGGTTGATTGAGAGAGTCCTGCAGAGAATCACTTGCCAAACTTGTTTGAGGCACTTCCCCCAACAATGTCATTAAATTACAAAGAGACTTAGTCCTAAAAGGGGGTCTGGGTACTTCATCATACATATAAAGCCATACAAAATATTTATCAACTTATATGCAAAATTTCACACCACAACAATTGTTCAGTTGTTTTTCAAATGTTTTACAGTGTGTTTCAAACATTTTTCAAGTGTTTTCAAAAAAGCATTTTGCAGGGAGTATATTGGACATTATTTTCTTTTATAATTTTGTGGACTCAGAGGTAAATTGTTGTGTGTAGGGAATGTCTTCTATGACTTTAGTGCTTTTAATCTGGGTGATCAGAGTACTGAAGCGGATGTGTCATCAGCAGCATAATCCAGATATTTAGTTTACCCTGTTCTGTAGCAAAGGGAGTCTAGAGGACAGTCTTGACTCTATATGATGAACCCAGGTAGTATCCTGAAAAATTTCAGGATTACACACTGCAATCATATACATTTAATCCTGCATGTGTCGAAGGAGGTAAATTTAATCTACCCCTAGTTTAGGGTCACAGGGTTCCTGTGATTATTCTTGGCAGCACTTGGTGTAAGGCAAGAAGCAAATTGTTTGACTTTACATTGACCCCTTGCAGGGCCCAATTAGAAAAGGGTGTGCTGTGTGCAATCCAGTAACAGAAACATATTAATAAAGTGTCAGTTTAGTTTTATTTTGGTTATTTGATATACATATTTCGAAGCAGTGTGATCTGGTGGTGCAGCTGTCAACTTTCATACCCAGGATAGAAATAAGGGATGGATGTTATATTTATTTCACAGCACATCAAGGATTAAACATATCTCTCTATTATGAAAGAAAATCTTGAGACGAGATGAGACTATTGCCAAGAGATTTTTTCAAGTCCCACCCTCCTCTCAACCATTTCCAGTTAACAACCCACGCCCACAGTCCATTCACCTCTCATTCGTGTGAATGCTTTTGTCAGACACAGTTCCTGCACTCTCAGGACTTATGGATTTTTACGTTTTCCTCACTTTAAGATCCCAATTAAAGAAGATTATTATGTCCAAATCTTAATGAAGAATTTCATCCCAAAGGGTTATCAACAGAAGAAAAGAGTACACAGGCAATCCTAGCACCGAGAAACGATGACGTCAAATGAATTAACACGAAAATTGTGGATCAATTAAGGAAGATGAAAACATCTACTTACAATATCCCGTAGAATATCTACAACCGTTAACACCGTCCATTCTTCCACTGGCCGAATTACTGTTGAAAGCAGGATGTATCATAATGTTATTGCGTAATTTATGTATGAGTGATGGGCTATGCAATAGGACAAAATTAGTTCTATTCAAAATTGGTTGAAAAATTCTGTAAAATTTTAACAGGTGAGAAGAAAGGTAATTTAGTACATCTTCCACAGATAACACAAAAGGAGATTTGATATTCCATTCATATTTTTTAAAACATTTACAGTTTCCTGAATAGCTTTTGCTATGACAATTAACAAATCACTGGGACAAACATTAGAAAAAGTCTGTTAATTTATTAGAGAGAAAGAAAAGATATTCACTCACAGGCAGTTATATGTTTCGTTGTCACAAACACAGAATCAAAATTCAATGCAAAACTGGCGAAAAGTTAATTCCAAATATTGTTTTTACTGAAGTTTTACAGTAAAAGTGTAAGTTTAAAAGGTATTTGCATGTTAATTTCAAAGCCAAACAGAATGAAAATGTATAACGCAACGAATACCTCTAACGCAACATGAAACATAACTTTCTTTCAATTTATTTTGTTTTACTATTTTTTACTATGGTTAATTACTCACTGTAATATAAAATAGTTCTATTATGCATATGTAAAAATTCCCATGAAAATAATAATCTGTTTAAATTGTACATTTGCTTCCTCATATGGGAGCAGCAGAGCTGTAAAGTGGCTAGCACGTATGCCTTGGGGTTGGCAAGCGAAGCGAGAAGGGGGCAGAGCCCCCTAGTTTTCTTAATTGACAAGTATTAACTGACACATTTCTAGTCTTCAGTTTTTAAACAGGTAGTCATCTGCAGTTAAGCACAGTAATGCCCATTAGTCCAGAAATGTCCATGCAGAACATGCAGTACCTCTCTGTCTAAATACAGTATTAAAACAAATGCACTAAAGATACTAAGATTCAGTTTGATTTAAATTAAAGGTATACTTACAATTCTTGTTCAGTTCTTGACATCTGATTGCAAACCTTGTATGTGCATACCTTAATCTGTCTCTCAATAGCTATCATTAGATTAGTGAAGCACACACATGCACGATGGCTTCACTTTTGGCTCATTCATAGGGAGAATCACTGACTTCCTGGAAAAACACTGCAAAAAAACTTTTGATTTTTTTGAAACAGTGTTTTATGAGTGTTTCCATTGATTTCAATGACATACGCATTTGGCTGAAAATGCTTGAAAACTGCTGCATGCAGGAGTTCTAAACTACTCACTGCTAAAACGTGTAAATGTGAATATTGTCATTGAAACTATGACAGATAACATTACAAGTGGTTTAGCAGTGTTCAGGTCTAGTGCTAAAACGCTTGGAAAAAACCCTTAGGTGCACAGTAAAAGGGTTTTTAAGGATTGACCTCAGCTGGAGATAAAAGAAAATAAGAAGATTAGGGAATGGTGAACTTGCATTTTAGTCCTGAGTCAGCAAAAATATCCTCCTGATAGTATATTATTAGAATGAATTTCCTCTGTTTGTTCTGATAATTTTGCAAGTTTAAAATAACATAAACAGGTAGCAATCAGTTCTTTAATATTATTTTATTCCTACAGTTAAACCCTGTTTTTTCCCTGTAAGGCTGATTACTGTCATATTAAATCATTCCTAATGTATCTTTTCTTAATGGCTTAAGCAATTAAGGAGATTTCCTGATATTTCTAATATTATAATTTTAACAGAAACAAATCAAATTTGCCTCTGCAATGTTTTAGACTTGCTGCATAAAACCTCTCTGGCCGCTAGTGCCTCAATAATGTTACTCTCTTGGCTGCTGAAAATTAAGTTGTGTTTTGTCTGTAATTTCTTTGCCCTTTTAGTGCTGTGGCAATTTTTATACTGAATTATCCTTTGCCTTAATAATAAGAGCTCAGCTGAAATTACATTTAAATGAAAAAAAAAACTGAAGTGCTAGTGGCTTGCATTTAGTTGGAGAAGGCATCTATAAATAAAATAAAGGATGCCTGGCATGCATTCGACCGACAGGATTGAAGCAACGCAGTGTTTTCTAATTTAGGGTAAAAAAGCCCTTTATGAAATGAGTGTGAGGAAAACGAGAGACCAGTGTGGCCGCACAAGTGGTGGCATCTGTGTGTCTTGCATTGCACATGTGGGCTGAAAGTGGACACTGTGGATCATTCAGATGTGTGGTGAATTGAATCTCTAGGAGCTCATGTCAGAATTCCATATCTTGGCAATTCAGCTGTTTTGCTTTCTCTGAAGCTCAAATGAAAGTACACTTCTGATACATTATAGCTGTATTTATAAATAAAGGAAAACTTGTTTCTACTATTTAGATTTAATTCAATTTAGCTCTACACTACGATTTGCACAATACACAAATAATTCATGATTTATAGTAGACCAGGTTAGTTTGTGTTGGTTTGTGTGAATTGTGGGGTACAGACAGATAGACATGATGTTTTCACCATACACGTTTATTTTGCACTTATTATTTACAGTTAAAGTGAGCACCACCCAGTGCCACAGCACCAATCACCCCTTAAGTCCATGCCTTTCATAATGCCTTTACTCCTGTCTGGTCTGCCTCCACTCCTCTCCTCCGATCTCTGTCCTCTTCCACCCGACTCCAGCCATTGAATAGAGGGAGGCAGCCCCTTTTATATCCACCCGGATGTGCTTCAGGTGTCCTCCAGTAATCTTCCGCCGGCACTCCCCTGTGTGGCGGAAGCACTGGCTGTGTACCCGGAACCACTCCGGGTGTCTCCGATCCTCTTCCCCCCAGCACTTCCGGGTGCGGCAGAAGTGCTGAGGTCCAGGGCTCTCCAGGCATTGGGGCGCCCCCTGGCGGGGACTATGGGCCCCTACAGGGTTGAGCTTCCAAGCTCTCTACCCATGGTCCCCAAAGCAACCAGGGCGGTTGCCCCCTCATGGTCCGAAGAAGGTCCTCCTGAGCGTCCCGTCACAGTATGTATGCTTGTGTGTGTGTGTGTGTGTGTATATATATATATATATATTCAATATATATATATCAATGGAAGCTGGTGGTCTTTCAAACAGGTGAAGCATACATCATAAATTCAGTCAATTATTGCATCATGTGATTTATATGTAAATTTTGCGCTCCTTTCATTTTTTAGAAAATGGTCTGTGACCTTGAAGTCCCAAAATCAACTGGAATGCTCAAGCAAATTCTAGAAAAAAACCCAATCTAAATCAGTTAAGTAGTTCTCTCGTTCTCTAGCTCGCTAGTGGATGTAAGGTGTGGATCCACCGGCCCACTTTGTTATAGAAAAAAACCTAATCTAAATCCGTTAAATAGTTCTCTCATGAAAAGTGGACAGACATGCAGACAGACAGACAGACAGACGTTGGATTTCATTGCTTTTTCTCCCGCGTGCAATGCTTGTGTTTTACTTTCTTGAATTTGTTTGAAGAAAATGTACACTTTTCAGGTAATCAGTGCATCAAGAGAAGCAGCTATCAATAGCAATGATTTCTTTGTTTATTTGTGAAACACTATCCTCCTACAGTTATCTTGTCTTATAGCCGTAACAAAATACTGCAAACAGGGTCTCTACTTCAACAGTTTGTTTCAGGTTAATGCAGCACTTTGTGGAAAAAAACTATGATTGTTTCTTCTGTTTGCCACCCTTACTCAAAATAAAAGTCTGTATCAAAATAAGGAAATAATGCAATACAAAAATAAGGATTAGTAGGCTAAAAGTGCAGAACACAGCACCCAATGATGTTATTAAAGGATACAGTGTACAACCTCTCAATACATTCCTACACCTTCAAAACTCTCCTGTAGCCTCTGTGTCCCTTGATGTCCTTCCTCTCTGCCAGTTTGATCCCTTACCACTATCTCACTTCTCAGTGTATGGGAATCCTGGCCACCAATGCTATACTCCTGCCACGGGCCTTAGGTGTCTCCATAGTCCCAAAACCCACAAATGTGGGACAGAAGTACTTGTAGAGGTCTATGTAATTAAACAGGTAATGGACACCCTAAGATTTTAGGTTCCTCTACTGCCCTCTGTCGGCTAGGAGGACTGCTAGCTACTTCTGAGGATCTTTCCAGGATTTGTTCCAAAAACCCTCCCTTCCAGAACAATGTATGGCATACAGCAATCCTGGATCTGCCTAATACTGACTTGACAAAACAATCCCTTGTTTCATGATTGCTGTGATCTTCCAGTTATTATTTTAGGCAGAGTGGTTAGTAATGTGGCTTCTCCTTCAAGCTTGTGCAGTGGCTGCGCAAAGTTCTCTGCTTTGTTTTTCTCTGACTACTACACTTTTCCTCACATATTTCAATTGGCTCACATATTTGTAAATGATTGTGAGTGCAACTGTGATGGAATGGAGCTCATTCAGAGCTGGTACCTCCTTTTAGCTCCGTTACATCATTATAGGCCAGAGTTTCTCTGTGACCTTGAACCAGAAGTACTTTTGATTATGGACAGATTTTTGTGTTTGTCACAGTAATTTAAGTTTTACTATGGTGTTTGAATATTTTGTCCACCCATGGTGGCACCAGCATTTCTTTTAAGTTATTTAAGTTTAAGTTCTGCCTTTCTGTGTTTCTCTCACTAGATGAAGTCAGCAGGTGTTGGAAATGGCGGGCTCTTCACTGATAGCTACTGCAATATTTGCAATGCACAGCTGATCTCGGAGTCCCAGAGAGTCGCCCACTATGAGGTGAGGAGGCATGCTGTCATCTTGGATAAAAGCAATGCGAGTGGAATGAATTTGGGAAGTCAGGTCACAAAACGAATTGTGTCTCTTATACCTAGGAAGTTAACTTAGCATGGTCAATCAATATAATGGATACTGTAAATACGATAGTGCTTTAATAATCATGTCAATATCTTTTCATTATGCTTTGCAGTGCAATACATTGCATGAGAACATAATGTAGCAAGCCAATCAATAAACATAACTGTGACAATAAACAACAGGAATAAATAAGAGCGACATTAGACAAAAAATATGATCAGTTTTAAATGTTCAGCATGTGGCAAACAGAACAAGGAAAACCAAATAACCCTGAGGAGTAGAAAGTTCAATAAAGACCAATGAGGAGAGCAAACAGACTAACAACGTGAGTGCTCTGCACTCTGTCACAACAGCAAACTTTTTTCATCCATTTTTAGGTGATTTTTTTGCATACCTGTACAATGTGAAAACACAGATTGTTGTCATCGTGTCTTACTGTCAGTGAGCCTGAGTGAAACAACTCCGAAAAGATCTTTTTTGTTGTAATTTTGTATAGTCATTTATCAAGGAAATTTGATGAGAAAGTTACGTTTTTGGCAAGATATCTCAAATAGACTGTACTCTTCAAATGTATAACATTTTGAAAACTCCCTTTTGATAAAACACACACATTTCCAAAACCTGTCTTAAAACAGAGACCCATTCTGTGCAAGCTCAATTACTGATTCATTTTCTCTTTCATATTTTCCTTGACAGAGAGCTTATTTTAAGTTGTGGCTTTTCCTCATTTATAAACTTGATAGTTCTGATGGAAAAACAAATTCCTAATACAGGTTATTGAAACGGTAGCAGAGATGCATGCAGCGGCGTATCAACAGAAAAGGCAGGGCAGCAAATTCTCCCTGTTTATCTTTTTAATTTAATTTAGCTAATAGTAACAAAGGAGGGAATTAAAACAAAACTATGAACAATGCTGCACATCCTCTCTCTGACACACTAACATATAGTATTTTAAACCAACAAATTATTAAGCAGAAGTGTGTTAAGAAACACTACTGGGGCTCATTTATACCAACAGCAATACGTTTGTGTAATGCCTCACTGTGACTGGGACTGCCAAGTGAAAACTTTTTCTTTCTTTCTTTCTTTCTTTCTTTCTTTCTTTCTTTCTTTCTGTCTTTCTTTCTTTCTTCCTTTTAATTCTGGTGTGTGTTCAGACCATAGTCTGTATATATACATATATTCATTTTTTTTAATTTTATACATAATTTTTATTTTTATACTGTATTGAGTATTTGTTCTGTTCTGTGTATTGTATTGTATTGACCCCCTTCTTTTTGACACCCACTGCATGCCCAACCTACCTGGAAAGGGGTCTCTCTTTGAACTGCCTTTCCTGAGGTTTCTTCCATTTTTTCCCTACTGGGGTTTTTTTGGGAGTTGTTCCTTGTCTTTTTAGAGAGTCAAGGCTGGGGGCTGCTAAGAGGCAGGGCCTGTTGAAGCCCATTCCGGCCGTCCTTGTGTGATTTTGGGCTATACAAAAAAATTGTATTGTATTATATTTATTTATCTGTTTATGCATGTATTTATTTGTTTAAAGACCTTCTGTAAGCAATATATATCTTTTTTCCCATGTTGGGACTTTAGGGAGGGAGAGTTGAGGGGACCAATAGTGTTTTTTGCCAAGGTGCCCCCAGACTCTCAAGAATCGCCTCTGGATGCTTGTTCTACTGGGAAGTTGTCCTCAAATACATCAAAATACTGTATAGATGACAATAACAGAAAGATTCATAGCCATAAACTAACAATAACACAATAATCAAGCAAGGAAACATATTTTTTTTTTAAATAAACAAGTGGATAGATAGAAATTTGTTTGCACCCAGGAGGAAATTTGGCCATGTATGTATATATTGTGATGGGGGGCCAGGACACCCAAAGAACAGAAGGATGGGGGAAGGCAGCTACTTTGGGACACTGCCTCCCCCAAGACCCTAGATGGTGACTTCCCTGCAGCATAGCTGTGCCCCGGATTCCTGCAGGGCACCATGGGATCTGGAGTTCAGCTTCATAGCCCTTCTGGGGACCGTGAGTGCCGCCAGGAGACACTGCAGGGGGACTTGGGATATTTTACTGTCCGCCAGCACTTCCGGGTCAAGGACTATATAAAGGACTGCTGTGAAACCAGCAAGTCAGCCAGAGTCGGGTGGAGGTGGACAAAGCTTGCTGGGAGGAGGAGAATTAGAGAAAGAATTATTATTGTTTTTACTTGTGTTTATGGTGACTGTGGTGCTTGGAATCAGTACTATTGATAAGAACATAATAAAAATACTTCTCAATGCTTTTACCTTGGGTTCAGAGTGTCTGTCTGTTGGGATTAGAGGGGCAGTAGCGACCCTTATCGTCCACGCATTTACTATATACAGTGGTACCTCGGTATACGTCCGCTTTGGAATAAGTCCAACTTGGTATACGTCCAGTTTGGATGTGAAAAATTTTGCTTGGTATACGACCTTTGTTTGGAATACGACTCGCGTGGTACCCTTGTTTACCTCTCTCGAGACAAAGCCACAACTGCCCACGAGCGTCAGTGCGCCAGTTGCTAGCATTCAATGAACAACCCGCGCTATAACTCTGTAAATTTTCACGTGTGTGATATAGCGGGTCCACAGCTACTGTCAAAGGCCAGTTTTAAAATAAATAATCACCGCGCTTGTGGCTACTTATCTTGATAAATAGAAGTGTGTTGGCTAGAAGGGGAGAAAAAAGAGAGAGAGAGAGATAGTGCAGGAGAGCGTTGCAGCTGAACAGGGAGCCTGGGTGTTGGGCCGACACCCGGGGAATAGTAGTAGTGGTCACTCCCACTGAGTGATCATGGAGCGGGATTGACCGGAAGGAGGGTAACTCTCCGCGTAAGGCCATGGGAGTCGGGACTTGGGCGAGTGTTTTCCCAAGGGTAGGCGCCCTGGTCGCTGTGGATCCCAAGTCGCTGTCAGGAGGAGCCTACCGGAGCCAGGGATCGGAGAGGTGAACTGAACAGCTCAAGTAGGCAGAGTGAAGGTGAGCTGCAAGTAGGGTGACTCACCTGTTGGGAAGTAGGGGGGGCCGCCAGGTAAAAAGGCACCGGGCTTGTTGTTGTTTTTTTTATTTTAAAGAATGCGTTCTGCTGTATTTTAACCTCATTTTTTTAAGAAGACTTTTTTTTATTGTTTTTAACCTCCATGTTTCACTTCTGATTTTATGGATTATTTATTGGAACTTTGGACACTGCACTTTAATTTGAACACCTTGTTTTGTTGATTGTTTTAACAAAAGCATTTTGCACTTTTTCACCATCCCCATGCTTTGTTGTGCCTCACTGCTAAGCTCATCAGTAACACTACTGATGGTGTAGGGTTCAAGGGCTCCCTGACAGCAGATGGTAGCATACAGCAAACCCTCATCGTCACAATGTGATTTTGTGTTTTTTCATGTAAATTTGAATTTGTTGAAAAGTATGAAGGTGGCATGCGTATCTGGGACATGGCTATTGCATACCATTTGCTGAGAACGACGGTATCTACGATTGTGAAAAACACAGATGTTATTAAAAAGTAAAGTGAGGTAAAATTTTCATTTATTTCATCTAATTGCTTTTGTATTTATGTATTTTAGTATTAAGCAGTGTTTAGATTATTTTATACAACCCCATCAATGTACAATATGCCAATAACAATAGGATTTTTTTCCATGGGAACGGATTAATCATTTTCCCATTATTTCTTATGGGAAAAATTTGTTTGGTATACGTCCTTTTTCATATAAGTCAAAGGATCTGGAAAGGATTAAGGACGTATACCAAGGTACCACTATATAAATATATATATATATATATATATATATATATATATATATATATATATATATATATATATATATATATATATAGTCAGGTCCATAAGTATTTGGACTGTGACACAAGTTTCATAATCTTGTCTCTGTTCGCCACCACAATAGATTTGAAATAATGTGATTGAAGTGTAGACTTTCACCTTTAATTTAAGGGGTTTACCAAAAGTATTGTATAAGCTGTTTAGGAATGACAGACATTTTTATACATGGTCCCCCTATTTTCAGGGGCTCAGAAAGTATTTGGACACACTAACATAACCATAAATATAATGATCACTTTCAAAATTTGGTTGAAATTTCTTTACAGTCAATGACTGCCTGAAGTCTGGAACCCATGGCCATCTCCAAGTGCTGGGTTTCCACTCTAGTGATGCTATGCCAGGCCTTTACTGCAGCTGTCTTCAGTTGCTGCTTGTTTGTTGTACTTTCTGCCATCAGATTTGTCTTCGGCAAGTGAAATGCATGTCCAGTGGGTCAGTTGATTGACTTGGCCATTGAAGAATCTTCCAGTACTTTGGGTTATAAAGCACTTGGTTTGCTTTGGCTCATAGTCCATCTGTACTGTGAAGTGTCATCCTATCAGTTTTGCAGCATATGCCTGAATCTGAGCAGATAGTATAGTCCTATACAATCACTTGTTTGAGTGGACCACTTCTACATTCACTCCTTAAATAGTGAGTGGACATACGGCTGTTTGGTGCTGTGAAAGTCAATAACCAGTTCCTTGGTTTCGGAGATGTTAAGTCACAGACAATTCTCTTTGCACCAAAAAACAAAGTTCTCCACCTGACTCCTCTAATTTGTCTCATTCCCCTTATCAATACATCCCATATTTTTCTTAATGTTGTGCTTATTTAAAACATTCAGCTTTTGAATCTGCAAAGTCAATTTCTTTGGGAAAGTTTAACAAGTTAAGAATATGTTCAGATGTACTTAGACTGTCTGGGCAAAATAAAATAAATAAAATCCCAGTCTGAGTGCTTTCAAATTATTCCTTTTTGTTAATACCGCGTGTCTGTCTCTCACGCACCGTTAAGAATGTATTTTTATCAGACAATAACTTCAAACACAAAGGGAATGAAGGGAGGGTAGCCCACAGATATGATTTTGAGCAGGCTTATTCAGCGTTCATTTTTCTTCCTTAGAACTCGTAATGTGCAGCTTTATATGCAGCAGCCTTTCCCATTAGAAAACATTGAAATGGGGAACAGTTTGCAAATGGATTTTGAAATAATGCCACGTCACCGACGAAGAGGATTAAAAATAATTATAGAAAAAGTTTAAGTACTACATCTGAGAAGTCACCATATTTACAGAGAAAAGCAATATCGGAATCTTCTTTAATTGCATGGTGTTAGGGGAGCACAGCTCTCCCTCTCATAAATATGTCTTAGGAAATATCTGGTGCATGAAGATATTGTATAGCTTGCTAATCCTGCTGCTTCTCAGCTGCCACTGAAGTATTCTGTACCTAAGTCTTTCAGACTTTCAGTGCAGCAGGAAAATATACTAGAAATTTGATTCTTTTGTTTGGGATAGTATCTGATATTGGGTCACAAAAGGGAGCTCAAGAAAAAGGAAAAGGTTGTCTATTTTAACTCATTCATCTATTCACCTGTATCGTGTTTTTTTATTTCAGGGTCTTGGACAAACTGAGCCTATACTGGCAGCATTGGGTGTGAGGCAGGAATGAGCAGTGGATTGGATGCCATAGCTGAATAAGCATCGTCAGTCTTATACCCACCATACTCACAGTTGCTCATACCAATCCAATTTAGATGTGGGAGAAAACCAGAATACCTGGAGAAAATCCACACAGAGACGGACAGAGCATGTAAAGTTCACACAGGCAGCCAAGCACTGCACTTTTTATCAGAAGATAAAGTGATTCACAGAGAACAGAATCACAATGAACAAAATAAAATGATATACGTTAGATATTATTATGCTGCATTAGAATACCACTCTGCCCAATTCTGGTTCCTGCCGTGTACCTGGTCTTTAACCGGAATTAGGTCGATGGCTCTACAATATGCATCAGTATGTATGTTAAAACTTAAATTTAAGTGATGCAATGGTGAGGCCTGTAACATTTTTGCCTCACTGGGCTTGAAGCCCAATTTTTTTTCCTGGTTGAGTACTTTCTACGTTGTCCTCATGTTTGTGTCAATCCAAAGACACTGACTGCTTGATCAATGACTCCGAACTGAAGGGATGCTTGGTGATAGACATCTGCAGGAGACGTGACACCAATAAATGGGTAGATGCATATTTAATTCTAGTAATTACACATTTACCAAATATTACTGTATGTCTTCAAGAATTTTTGAAAAGATTCACAGAATATCTAATATCACTGTAGACTATGATAAACTAATGTCCATCACCATAAAGACAAACAGCACTTTAACATACAACTGTTTCTACCTGCTTTCAGTTGTCAATGCAATTTGCTGTACTTTAGTGCAGCTACCATGGGGTCTTTTTTAAAAGAAACACAAGCAAAATTGGCTTGTAAAAAGAAAAAAATGCAAAGGTTAATTGTTGTGCCACATGGGTTCATAATCCTAAGTTAAAATCTAGGACTTGACCGTTGTCTATGTCAAGTTTCCTCCTTGTCTGAGTCTTTGTGGGCTTTCCACCCACATCCTGCAAATAAGCGAGTGAAATTAATTTTATTAGTTTTATTTCATTTCATACAGAACAGTTTTTTAAATAATGACATCACATTTTGTTTGATCCAGAACAACTAAACACAGACTAAATAGTGGTATTCTTCATATCATATACAATTTCAGCTTCTTCCCCAACCTGTCCAGATACTCTGATATGATGTAGACTATCAGAGATATTGATGCATCAGAAAGAGTGTGTTTTTACTTAGCAATCTTCATCTGGGCCAAGTGTGAGTGTGGGTGTGTGTGCAAATGGGCATTACATTGGCTCCATAGCTGAGTTCTGCTTGGTGCCAATTGCTGTCAGAATAGGCTCTGGCTCCCCATGACTTTGAATTGGATTAAGCAGCTTTGAGAATGTTATTATGCAAAACATTTAACAATACTTAAAATATGTTTAAACCAGGGGTCACCAACTACAGTCCTGGAGGACCACCGTGGCTGCAGGTTTTCATTCTAACCCCTTTTTTATTGAGTGCCCTGTTTGTGCTGTTTTCTTTTCCTAGTTAGGATTCTAGCAGCTGCATTCTGCACTCGTTGCAATCGATTGATATCTTTTTGGGTAGCCCTGAGAGGAGTGTGTTACAGTAATCTAGTCGACTGAAAACAAAAGCGTGAACTAATTTCTCAGCATCTTTCAATGATATAAGAGTTTTGAATGAGTTAATCTTACGAAGGTGTAGTCCCAAGAAAAATATCCTGCTGTGTTTGTTGCCCTGCCACTATTGTGCTTGACCAACGTGTTTTAAAGTCCCACATGGTGGCCATGACCAAATGTAAAGGATAAACAACATCTAAGTGTTTAGAGAGGCAGCTAAAATGATGCCAATGTCATTCATATGTATTCACTGCATAAACACCTGGATTGAATTATTTTTTACAAGAAATAGGACAGATAATTTTCATGTACATTATGACTACAAAATATGGACACTGCTATATTTCTTAAAAAGTAATTTTTTTAAGGTAAACCAAAGCTATAAAAACATTAATTATGCAATAATAACTCTTTACATTTATATAGCGCTTTTCTTACTACTCAAAGTGCTTTACATAGAGAGAGTGAGGAGCCACTTCAACCACCATCAAACTGCACCTGGATGATGTGACAGCAGCCATTTTACACCAGTACGCTCACCACACATTAGCTGTTAGATGGTGAAGTGATGAGAGACAGTTAACCAATTAGAGATAGGGGATGATTAGGGGGCTAGAATGACTAGGCCATGGAGGGCAATTTAGCTTGGACATCAGGATGCACCCAACTTTTTATGAAGGATGCACTTGAATCTTTTATGACCACAGAGAGTCAGGACCTTGGTTTTTTTATCTCAATCGAAGGATGGTGCCATTATTACAGCATAGTGTCCGTCACTACACAGGGGCATTGGGATCCACATAAAGACTACAGGGTAAGTGCCCATTGTTGACCTCTTCAACACTTCTTCCTGCAGCAGGACAAGCTTTTTCCTAAATGGTCTCCCAAGTACTGGCCAGGCCCGAACATGCAACTTCCTGTGGCTTTCCTGTTCTGAAGTAAATGTGATATGACTGTTGGCCATAATAATAATAACATTTAAGGGCAGATGCTCATTTTAAGTAAATATCACTTTGATTCTGAAAGCTTATGGTGTTTATCATCATACATACTGCACATTATGAGTATGCCACTCTTATAAAAGTATTCACCTGCCACCTTGGATTGTTTCACATTTTATATTATAGTTTATACTTTTTAAGGATTTACAGTTGTTCAAAATGCAGCACTTCATAACAAATTCAAAGGAAAAGCAATATTCTATATTCAATTATTTTATACATCTACTTACTCCAATAAAAGGACAGGCAAACCAAAGTATGCCCTGGCCTGAGAATGTGCATGATCCTCTCGCTCACACTAAGCCAGTTTAACGACATTACCTGCATATCTTTGGAATGTGAGAGAAAACCACCATTCTTAGAGAAAGCCTAGATGGACACATAGAGGAAACACAAACTTCACGCAGAAACAGACTGACTGAGATTTGAACCCACGGTACTGGAAATGTCAGGTAGCAGCATTACCAATGTGTTATGGTAAAAGGCTGATGTGCTTTTGGAATTAAGTATAAATAAGAGACAATAACTCATTCTTTAAGACTTCACAGCCTTGATGCCATTTTGGTAGAGACACCTTTAAGAGAAATTACAGCCATATTTCTTAAAATAAAAGTGTCTTCTAGCACATCTGGAGGCTGCAGCCTTCAAGGCAAAAGATCTCCCTCTGAAAAAGATTTTTCTTAGACTTTTTTTGCTTTTTTTTGGTATTATTTGTTTATTTTATCTTTTAACTATTAAACTAAAATAGAAAACAATGAGTGATTGAAGCTTATATGTTTGAAAATTATCAGTTACTGGGATTCATAGCAACATCAAAAAAATGTATTAATTAAATGTGACCTTTAATGAAAATGCACAATTGCTTATATATGTTTGCAAGAATTTTGAAACAGTGATATATAATCCTTTAGCAAACATGTTTAATCCAGGATCACAGAATAGAACATACAAACTTGCTAAAAATGTATTATATTATCTCTATGTATATAAAATCCAACGCCTGTCCGTCTGTCTCTCTCCCTCCGTTTGTATGTCTGTCCACTTTTCATGAGAGCACTACTTTACAGATTTAGATGGGGTTTTTATCTATAATTTGCTTGAATATTCCAGTTGATTTTGCAACTTCTCTCATTGCGCTAAGTATCATAGTTTGGTTGCAGGAGCGATTCATTTGCACTTATCCAAGACAGAGGCTGTGGCCCGAGGAGAGGGGGAAGTGTGACGTCAGATGGGGGAGCCTGGCGGTGCCATCCTCACTCACATGCCAGCCTCCATTCGAATTGCTCTACCTGTTTCCACGTTTTGGAGTGGACCTTGCCTCTGCTTAGCTAGCAATACCGTTCGTGTATTGATTTTTAAAGTCTGTCCTGTTTCACTACTACACGGGCAGAGCCATGGGGGACAGCTAGTATTATATAATTCTAGCATAATCAACTTAGTCAATTTCAATGTCAAGGGGTAACACCCACTCCTGCAGCAGTAGACACAAAGTAGTGCACACTGGAGTCCACTCATGCACATGCGCTAGACTTGCTAGTTAGCTTAACACTGGTGTGGGAAAAAATTTGGAATACCAAGGGAAAAAACAAAAATGTTCTAGGCGAACAGCCAAATGCCACACTCAAACCTAGAACATTGGATTCATGATATGGCAGAACTTACCACTACTCCACCTTTGATATTTCTTCCTGTCTTAAATTTACTTCATATATTAGAACACATGTGACAAGAACTGGCGTTTCAGCCTGTTCAGCTAGCTTGGCTTATTTACTTAGATTGTCCAAGATAACATCAAGTCAAGATTTGGGGGACCCTACAGTCTACCACTCTACTTGTTAACTTATTCCATGTGTCTGTGGCTGTTTGTGTGAAGATGCACAGAAAACATACAATTAATCAACTTTAAATTATATATTGAGCACATCTCTCTCGTTTAAAATTGTTGAAAATGTTTTCCGGGCAAGATCCAACGTGTGAACGCTGCAATCAAGTTCCAGCCTCACTGGGCCACAAGTTTCGGGCCTGCACCAAATGAACATCATTTTGGACAAACATTTTTAAATGCCTTTCAGACAATCCCTTCTAATCCATTGTGTTTGGTGGACTCCCAGATGGGCTTAAAGTGGAGGAGAAGAACAAACAAACTGTAATTGCCTCTACTACACTATTAGCACATATGCTTATCTTGCTCAACTGTAAGAATCCTAACTCACCTATTTTAAGTCAGTGGGTAACTGATGTTATATATTATCTAAAATTGAAAAAAATCAAATTCTCACTTAGAGGATCTGTACAAAACTTCTTCAAAACCTGGCATGAACTAATGAATAACATTTTAGAATAAGCATTTGAATTGAGGAAGTGGATTCTCTCCCCTCTTTTTCTCTTCTATCTCTTTATTTATCAATTTATTTATTTACATATTTTTACTATTATTAAAGTGCTACTCTGCTGACCTAGCACTCTTTCTCATGGGCGAGGGTCGATTTGTTTCAAACCAGTTTTGTTAAACTTGACTTGCATGTATGGAATGTTTTTTGATTTTAATAAAATAAAATATTAAAAAAAAAGAAAAGCTTATGTAAAATTTCCCCTTAACATGTTTCCAGTTATTTCCAAATGTTGTTTTTAAAAAATCTATTTAAATTAACAACTGAGGTCTACTGTACTAAATCCCTTCTTAATTTTAAACACTTCAGTCATGTTTCTTCTTAATTTTTGTTTGCTTCAATTGAAAAGGTTCAGTTCTTTCAGTCTCTCCTCATAACTCATACCTGTTATACCCGAAATAAGCTTTATAGTGCTACTGTCTTGTTTTGTAATGTGGAAACTAAAACTGTACACAGTATTCCAGGTGAAGCCTTACTAGTGTGCTATATAACGTCCATAGCATAACTTCCCTTGACTTCTGCTCCAGACATCAGGTTATATAACCTAACATCCTAATAGCCTTTCCAATGGCTATAATGGAATTGACTCCCAATTCTTCTCATACTTTCATTTTCAGACCTCCTATTGTGTATTCAGATTGAACAGTTCTACTTCCTAATTGTAATACTTTACATTTACTTGCATTAAATCTCATTTGCCACATATCTGCCTAGACCTCTATGCTGTCCAGATACCTCTGTAACTATTCAGCACATTCCACATTATCTGACTTTCGACACCATACGCAAGGTAATTAACATCAGTTTTTAGTATCTGATGGTAATAGTAAATGTGACAGTCACTAATTAACAGGACAGACTAAATCAAAAATACCACCAAATTCTTCAGCAGTAAATGGGGGAGCATTGTGAAGTGGCTCACACACACACGATGTGTGGTGTGATGGGAAAATGAAATCATCTTTGACAAAGAGCTAAGAATAATGAGTTCATTAGATTGTAATCAGCACCGGAAAGTGGTCTGAGGCTTCATTTTGATTATCAGTTGCCCCTGTGGTCTCTGAATGTACTAGGCACGTTTCGTCACTTCTTTCCTAGATTTCAGCTGCCATCGTCATAAATAGATTTCATTGCTTCAGCAGAAATGACAGGTAGAAAAAATAGCAAGTGCTTTAATGTCATCTATCAAAGAGGCTGGCTGTCTTTTAATAACTGATAGAGCTGTCCTTGAACTTAACTCTCTCCCAAGCTGCTGTTATTGTGCTTGTTTCAATGTGAATCTTTGTCCGTTTTATCAGCCCATTCCCGCCTCTTTTCATTTATTCTATCACTCAACACCCACCGATCCCCATCTGCCTTATAATTGACCCTGAAGTACCGAGGTATTGCATTGAATGCTATACTGTGACCGTGAAAATGTGCACGTCCAGCTGTTCAGATGTCCAAATTGCTGACAACGTGTCATACTCTACTCATCATAGACAGTTACACAAGATAGATAGATAGATTTAACTCAGTGTACTGTAGGGGGATCTTTTGAGGTCAAAAGTAATCAAGATCCTTTATTGTCCTATACTTGTATTAAACCAATGCTAAAGGTATGAAAGATGTTTTTTTAACATTTATCATAAAATACTGTAGTTCTAATACATAAAATACTTAAAAGAAGCTAACCTTTAGTTATGTGAATTTCCCCTTGGGATTAATAAAGTATCTATCTATCTATCTATCTATCTATCTATCTATCTATCTATCTATCTATCTATCTATCTATCTATCTATCTATCTATCTATTACTTGCATGTCTTTGGAACATGAGCGAAAACTACAGTGTGTATATAAAACTCACATGTACACAATAAGAATGCCCAAACTACAGACAGAATATGGTTGGCTAGGATTTGAATCCAGACCTCTGGAGACATGATACAGTAGTGCCCATGAATGTGCTACCCTGAAACTCCATTGAGCTTTCTGAATTAATTATAAATAAGGGAATATATAAAGTATTGCATTGAAAGCTATATTGTGACAGTGACAATGTGCACATTCAGCTCTTCAGATGTCCAAAGTGCTGACAAAGTGTCATACCTTGCCTATTCATAGACAGATACATTTAACACTTTTGAGGTCAGAAGTACAGTAACTAAAATGTTTCATCCTCCTACAGTGAGCATATGGTAGAAGTAAGAAGGCAGTTTTTTTCAATTATTTATTGCAAATTAGAATTTTGATGAAAAATATATCTAAAGAAGCTTTCCTTACATTTCAAGAAAGCAAATGTCCTTTTGGCTGGTGTCCTAGCCTTAACTTACTCTTTGTAATGTCTTTGCATTAGTGTTCGCTACCAACATAGTAATATTGTATATTAGTACTGTGAGTGTATTACCAAAAAAAAAGTTTTTTTCTGTATAACGAAGTGCATGTGTTCCTAATTTATTTAAGCAAAAAACTGTGCTATGTCTGTAGCGCAGTAGTAGTGCTGCTGCCTCGCAGTAAGGAGACCTGGGTTTGCTTCCCGGGTCTTCCATGCATGGAGTTTGCATGTTCTCCCCGTGTCTGTGTGGGTTTCCTCCCACAATTCAAAGACATCAATCAATCAATCAACATTTATTTATATAGCACATATTCATACAAAAACATGTAGCTCAAAGTGCTTTTCAAAATGAATAGAAAAATAGAAGACACAATAAAAAATAAACATAAGTCAACATTAATTAACATAGAATAAGTAAGGTCCGATGGCCAGGGTGGACAGAAAAAACAAAAAAAAACTCCAAAAGCTGGAGAAAAAAAATAAAATCTGTAGGGGTTCCAGACCACGAGACCGCCCAGTCCCCTCTGGGCAATCTACCTAACATAAGTCAAACAGTCCTCTTTGTATTTAGGGTTTTCATGGAAGGACCTGATGATGATGGTCACATAGTTTTCTGGCTTTCAGTCCATCAATGTTGGTGCATCATGATGCTTTGAGTAGGTGGTGGTGGCGCAGGCCGCCACCACAAAGAAACCGGAAAAAGAAACAGAAGAGAGAGTAGGGGTCAGTATGGATTTTGGAGCCACTATGAATAGTTATTGTGATGAATTGAACATACAGAGTATCAGTATTAAGTTAAAGTGAAGTTATGAGAAGGCCATGTTAAAGTAATGTGTTTTCAGCAGTTTTTTTAAAGTGCTCTACTGTATTTGCCTGGCGAATTCCTATTGGCAGGCTATTCCAGATTTTAGGTGCATAACAGCAGAAGGCCGCCTCACCACTTCTTTTAAGTTTAGCTTTTGAAATTATAAGGAGACACTCATTTGAAGATCTAAGGTTACGATTTGGAATATAAGGTGTCAGGCATTCCGATATATAAGATGGAGCGATTATTTAAGGCTTTATAAACCATAAGCAGTATTTTAAAGTCAATCCTGAATGACACAGGCAACCAGTGTAGTGACATCAAAACTGGAGAAATGTGTTCGGATTTTCTTTTCCTAGTTAGGATTCTAGCAGCTGCATTCTGCACTCGTTGCAAGTGATTTATGTCTTTTTTGGGTAGTCCTGAGAGGAGTGCGTTACAGTAATCTAGTCTACTGAAAACAAAAGCGTGAATTAATTTCTCAGCATCTTTCAATGATATAAGAGGTCTAACTTTTGCTATGTTTCTTAAGTGAAAAATGCTGTCCTAGTGGTCTGATGAATATGCGATTTAAAATTCAGATTACAGTCAACGGTTACCCCTAAGTTTTTTACTTCCGTCTTAACTTCTAATCGTAGTTCATCAAGTTTATTTCTGATAACCTCATTGAATCCATTATTGCCAATTACTAAGATTTCAGTTTTCTCTATTTAGTTTGAGAAAATTACTATTCATCCATTCAGAAATACCAGTAAGACATTGTGTTAGTGAATCGAGAGAGTCGGAGTCATCAGGTGCTATAGATAAGTACAGCTGTGTGTCATCAGCATAGCTGTGGTAACTCACGTTGTAACCTGAGATAATCTGACCTAACGGAAGCATGTAGATTGAGAAGAGCAGCGGACCCAGGATAGAGCCTTGTGGAACACCATATCGGATATCATGTGTCTTTGAGATGTGATTACCACAACTAACAAAGAATTTTCTACCTGCCAGGTAGGATTCAAACCAATTTAAGACACTGCCAGAGAGGCCCACCCATTGACTAAGGCGATTTCTAAGAATATTGTGATCAATGGTGTCAAATGCAGCACTCAGATCTAAGAGGATGAGAACAGATAAATGGCCTCTGTCTGCATTTAACCGCAAGTCATTTACTACTTTAACGAGTGCAGTTTCTGTGCTGTGATTTGTTCTGAAGCCTGACTGAAATTTATCAAGAATAGCATGTTTATTGAGGTGGTCATTTAATGGCAAAATGACTGCCTTCTCTAGAATTTTACTTAAGAAGGGCAGGTTGGAGATGGGTCTAAAATTTTCAAAGGCAGAGGGGTCGAGATTATTTTTCTTGAGCAGGGGTTTAACTACAGCAGTCTTAAGACAGTCTGGAAAGACCCCCATATCTAATGACGAATTAACTATGTCCAGAATATTGTCAATTAGCACGCCTGATATTTCTTTGAAAAACCTTGTTGGTATTGGGTCAAGGACGCAGGTGGAGGGTTTCAGTTGAAAGATTATACTATGTAATTCAGGTAAATCTATCCTGGTAAAAGCATTTAATTTGTTTATAATGGAGTACCGGGGCTTTGGAGGTTCTGCAGTGTTGGGGAGATATACTATGTTATCTCTAATATCATTAATTTTTTGATTGAAAAATACAGCAATGTTCTCACAGGTTTCACTGGAAGTATTCTGGGGGCATTTCTTTGAGTTACCTGGACATGCAGGTTAGGTGCATCGGTGATCCTAAATTGTCCCTAGTGTGTGGTTGTGGGTGTGCCCTGCAGTGGGCTGGCGCCCTGCCTGGGGATTTGTTCCTGCCTTGCGCCATGTGATTGCTGGGATTGGCTCCAGCAGACCCCAGTGACCCTGTGTTAGGATATAGCGGGTTGGATAATGACTGACTGTGCCATGTTTAATCCAAGAAAAGACATCTCCTGGTCTTTTCTTATGCGTTTTTACAGTTACATGCAATCTTAACATTGGATCTTTCTGAAGGTGAATATAATAGCACAAAGTTATGCCAGTTTAAGACATATTAACATTAACAAACTGTGGAAACACTTTGCTGTGGCTTTCAGATAGTGTCAGGTTTAGTTCTGTTTCCATAAGCACTCACAGTGCACATACAGTATATCTCTGAAAGTGCTTCCATTTATGTCAGTGGCCTGTGGTGAAAGTTTTTAATTAGACATAACAGCACAGTGCTGAAACAGCCAACCTGACATATGTACAGGTCACGGTAACCATTACTGCAGTACGGAACGCCCATCCATCTCTCTCTCATCTCAGTCAGTAATTACTGTAACTAGAAATGGACACAAAGCCTACAGCTTACCATCTTAAAGAGTGTGCCTTTCACGATTTATTACTGTACATAATGGCTGTTGCCTTTATCCAACAGAGCTTACAAGTACAGAATAGTTTGTTACTGCTTACAGATATTTTTTTTTTTAGTTGGAGCACAGGCAGGCTAATTGGCTTGCTTATGGTAGCACATTGAGTCGTGGGCAGGAACTGAACTGGCAAACTTGTGATTTAAACTCCAGTGCTTTGCCTACTAAATCAGAACACTCAACCTTTATTCCTCCACGGTCCCCCAGTGTACCATGTGTAAAATAAATAGCTTTAAAACACGAAAAATGTTTGGGGCATCCACCCATATTGAATCCAGGCAGCAAAAAGGGATGTATTAAGTACAGATGTGTACAGAGTTGAGTCCAGAACAGAACTGAGTAAAAGCAGGATGTGGTCTGGCTTTTATGGCTGTTTGACAGAAGTGATGTCATCGGGGCCGGAACCAGTCAGAACTTCCCATGTAAGGATATCAGAGAAAGGTTTAGCGCACCCCATCACCCCCTGGCCAGGCATGGAATTACCTTCTATTGGTCCTTTTAGCTGCCTCCCATGCACAGGTGTGTGACACATGAGAATATCTAAGGGTGCCACCTGAACTGCCCATGATTTTTACCCTTTTGCTGCAGTCTTGACAATGCTTACATTAAATTTACATTTATTAACAAAAGCATATTTGCTGCCAGTGCTATTATAATTCTGTATTTTTAAAGCCTAGGAGAAAATGAATAGGTCATTTAAAATAAGCCTGCTTGTTTTTATTAAATTAAACTAGTGCCTGGATTTCTTAATCATAAGACAATCTGGCATTTTTAGGGCTAAATAATAACCTGTAATTATCAAAATATAGCAGGAGATATTTTTTGATAACAACAAAAGCTGCTCACTACTCACTTGGCTTAAGTATTTTTTAAAGTAAACCAAAAATGATTACGTATTTCTGAAAGCAAAAAATTAAAAGTCATTTTTTAAATGCAGAATTAATCACTGCAGATGCTTTTTTTATTACTTAATAACTGGAGCTACTTCCTCTTGAATCAGCACTAAAGGGTTTCCATCAATGATAGCCACATTTAACACAAGTGGAAATGTAAATGCATTTTGTATCCACATACTTATAAGTCTGCAGAAAAAAAAACAAAAGCATCATGTAGGTTGCTGGCAGGTGGTAATCCGCAGAAGTACCAGCCTTGGCACCTGTGCAGCTTTAAAAAGTGAGTGGAATGGCAGCAGCGGCATGTGTGATGTCTACCATCAACTTAACAAGACTGTCAAATCTTTGGCATTGTGATAAAACAGTAAAGTTCTTTATGGAAGTGTGGTATGTCATCTTCTTTTAACTTTTTCCTTCTTGAGTCATTACAAAAACCCCATTCCCGTTCTAACTACAGGTTTGATGCAGTGTGCTACGCAGATAAGAGACCACTTAGTCCCAGACTGCTGTGCATACATCATCTGAACAGAATGCGGACAGTGGAGACACATTTTAATGTCAGGTCTATCTATCTATCTAACTGTGCTTTACAGTGGGTCTTTGAGAAAACTGTCAGCCATTGTGCACTGTATGTAACATGTTTTGGATTTTGCTGAAGTGGTATGCTTTAAAAAGATACGTTTGACACCTTTTCTGTACCTTGAATTTCATTGATTTAAGAATTTTGCTATTTTATCATTATTTTCAGTCATCACCCTGGAAGTTTACTGGAACCCCCTACTGGGCCCGGGCTCCAGTGCCTGCCTGGTTTAATGATTTATTTAATATTTTAAATTTACCCTTGATTACCTTATTCTAGAAGTCAGTGTTCTCGTCAACATTCGAGCTGAGAGTCATCGCATCCATACAGTATGATGCAGTGGTCCTCAAGTTCAGCCTAGTGGCAGCAGATTTCTGTTACCACTCAGTTGTTTAATTAGAAGCCAATACTTTCTGATAAAAAAAAGACTTATTTAATTTTCTAGCTTGTTAGTGTTTTCACTCTGCCACATAAATTCATTGCTATACTGTATTGTGGATTTTCCCAAATTTGAGGGTATTATCCAAAATAATTTGTAGCTCAGAATAGATTAGTAACTTTCAGTCAGTCAGTCAGTCATTTTCCACACTGCTATATCCTGACACAGGGGCACGGGGGTCTGCTGGAGCCAATCCCAGCCAACACAGGGTGCAAGGCAGGAACAAATCCCGGGCAGGGCACCAGCCCACCACAGGACACACACACCCACACCAAGCACACACTAGGGACAATTTAGGGTCGCCAATGCACCTAACCTGCACGTCTTTGGACTGTGGGAGGAGTCCTTCACTTTTTTTCTTCACTTTTCTCTTCAGTTTCCTCCCAAATATTACATTCAAAATAAAAATGGCACTTGATGATAATCAGACCATCATAAATAATGAATAGTGTTTTTATTTGTATATCATTGTTAATTGGCAACTGGTAAAGAAAACAAGAAGCAACTAAAACACTGTGTTCAACTCTTTCAGACTAAAAGAAGCAGTTAGGGTTTAGGAATATAAATTAATCAGTGAGGTAACTCAAATGAAGCATATAAATGTTGCTTGAGCAATAACTACTTCAGCAGAAATATTGGCTTCTAAATAAGAAGTTGGGTTGAAACAAAAACTGCAGCCACATCAGCCATCCAGGACTGAACGTTAAGGACCCCTGTGAATTGTGACGGGCCGCCTGACAATCTTGGAGAATTCACTTCAGCTGCAAGCCAAACCAATCGACTTCACGCAGATGCAGTCAAATGAGGTTTAGGGTCAAAAATCTGATTTCTAGCATATATTTAAAATATTCCTAAACCATATTTAATCCATTTTGTGATTGCAGGGGACCAGAACCTCTCACAGAACCATTAGGCACAAGACAAGAAAAAGCCCTGGGCATGGTAGCAATCCATCACAAGTTAAGCTGTCTCTTTTATTTGAATTGCCTCTTCCATCACATGACTACAGCCTGATTAACGATACCCACCAAAAAATATTGACAGGTGGGAGCAAAATGCAGACAAAAGATGGGTGTTAGGCTGGATACCAAGCTCATATGAACCATCCCTTTAGTATGGAGCATCAGAATACACCCAACAATAAGCAAACATTAAGAGTCTGCAATAGGAACAGCAGGTGGAATTCTACCATCCAGCTGAACACAAGTAGTTGGGTCATCCTCTAGAATCAGCTAATCTGAAATGTACTCTGGGACCTGAAATTATGCCGAACCCCCTGTTTGAGATCCATGCAGTGGAAGACTTAAACTGGAACCATGGATCTCACAATGGTGGAGCTTCAAGCTGTCAAACACCACTTCATGGGTACTGGGTCCCTAGAACAAAGCCATTAAGGCTTTGCTACAGGAATGGCAACTCCTGAAAACTCAGACAATAGAACACCCCCTGTTGTATACATGGGATGGAATTCAGATACCCCCATTGGAGACGTGGTTTTGAATTTATAAATGCCCAATCCTGTTAACCACTGAAATGCCCTTTTCTAGGTCTTTAGGGTCTGGAATACCCAGCCAGGCATTATTGACAATTCAGTGTTTGGAACTGAGAAGATTCTGCGACAAAACACACAACATTTCTTCTCTGATGGTCAAGGAGCAAAACTGACATAAGCATAAATTGAATGGCCAGGGGAACAGGTTTAGGTGGGAACATTTTCATTGGTATGCTGAGGTGGAAGATACAAACCCTTTGTGTCAAAAAACGCAGTGAGGATTTTGTCTTGAACAAAGCAGACTTTTCACCTGTCTTTTTTAAAAATTATAACTACCCTGACCCATTGCTGAGCAGAAACGACAGCATGGGTGATAGTTTTTTTTTTAATCACACTGTGTCTCTGGCTTTTTTATAGTAGGCTTTCACATTACGTCGGTGTGTGCCAATCCGAAGCATGCACAGAAACAGGACTACATGTAGCACAGCCCCTAGTGCCAGGTTCCTTGATAGAAAAGCCTAGATACAGGGCTGCAGCACAGCCTGCAACCCTGTAAAGAGCAGCACATAACAAGATCTCGACAAGCAGATAGGACAGAAGCCACAGTAACCAGGTGAAAATGGAGCAAATTCATTTGGCAAGTCAAAAACAGATTGAAATCCATGAAAGCAGGCACAGAATAAGACAAAATGATCAAAATCACTAACAAAAGAAAAAAAGGTAAAAGGTTGGCACTAAATGAGAGGTTCTTATAATGTGAAATGAGCACAGTGCTATAGCAAAATCGTCTAATTAGACTCCATCTTTTATTTGTGTGGCCCCCTTCCATCATGTGACTTCCATCTGGTTAAAGATGCATAGCAAAAGAGAGCAGTTGTAGGCTAAATGAGGGGCCAAGGGTCAAACTTGAGCCCACTACTTACATAAATTGTAACCACAAGGGAACGCCACTGAGCCCCAAACCTCAGACACAGTAATGATTCTGGGTTTAGATTAAAGGTATTTATTTATCTCAAGCACACAATAATCACCTGTCAAAAGATCAATAATTAAATACAATGATTCTGTCAATTCTTCCTCCTTCCTTCCACCAAGAGTGTTGCCCACAGCCTCCTGACTCTCCGATATGAGGCAGTGGGCTCCTTTTCAAACCTCCTAATGGAAGCACTTCCAGATCATATGAAAAGCAGGAAGGTCCATGTGGTAAAGTGAGATCTGCAACTGATTGGCATCTTTTTAAATAAATAATCGCCACACTCGCGTCTTAGTAGGAGAGGGTGTGGTAGCGTGAGGGACTCCTGGGCATGATACGGGAGCGAACGGCCCAACAACAAGTGCATAGGTATGGGACTGACCCTAATTGGCACCGGGAGCAGCTAATAGACACAGCTGTGCCCTGTCCCCATTATAAAAAGGCAAACACGAGTGCAATGGAAAGAAAAGAGAACAGAGGTTGAAAGACGGGTGAAAAAGCAGGCAGGAGAAATAGTACACAAGCCGGAAGACAGAGTGTAAGCAGGTGGATGGGAATGAAGCTCTAAGAGGAGTGAGTTGCCATCGCTCCAGGAGGGTGATGTGGGTCGCTCCTGTTGAGTATTTTGGAAGCAGGACTGACCATCATGCTCAGGGGTACTTTCACCGGGTGGAGCCTGGATTGGCAGCGGTTTGGGTGGAGCAGCACTTGGTGGTTGCCGGATGAGAATGGGGTCTGCACCTGCTGGTCGACATCTCACCGGGAAGTGAGGTCTGGATAGGCTAAGCCAGAGAGAGGTAAAGTTTAAAAGAAGACACCAGGGCTTGATGGATTTTAAAATGAGTTTCCTGCACTGCATTGTTTCAACCTTGTTTTTGAATTATTTTTCTGTTTATTGATTTTAACCTCCACACAAACACTTTTTTAAGGATTATTTATTTATTATTTATTGATAGTTTTGAGCACTGCACTATCGAACACTTGTTTTGTGGATTTTTTATAAGAAAAGCACTTGAGCACTTTGCAACTTCCCTTTCCTTCATGTGATGCCCTCATTTGTACAACTAATCCCGGTCATAACTATCGACAGTGTTGGGTTCAAGAGGCTCCCAAATGAGAAGAGGGATCAGCACCCTCAACTAGCACTGTGGAAGCCTGACAAGGTTGCACTTCCGGACTCCAACTTCCAAGTACCCCTGCAAGTGTCCAAACTGGGACACCACAAGAGGACCACTGCTAGCTGTCATAGGGGGGCGGAATCACTCCCACCTCCTGGCTTCTGCTGGACCAATAATTATATTATTCTAAACAGGCACAAAGTCGTTTCTTCATCCAGTCAGCCAGCTTGTCTGTCCTTCCATCCTGGCATTGTGTCCATGCAAGAAATTAACTTCTGCTCCCAGCTGGGATGCCTGTTTGTCCTCTTGGGCACTTACAACATCCATTTAAAGTTAAGGATGAGGAGCTTGAGAAGTGTTTGTTCTGAATTTTAAATCAATAATAGAATGACTCTTAACACTTGCAACAGAAAAAAAAAATAATCAAAAGTAATAATTCCAGGTTTTAATTGTGCTTGATGTGATTTCGAGCTAAGAGTTGATCTTACTGAGAAAGTTTGACTGGTTTACTTTGCATCAGCGTGTTGTTTGACTGCAAATTTAGACTAGTATTTGTATATCTCTGCCACTCACACCATTCTGTCCCACCAGAATTTGCATGTTATAGACTTGCCAAATCCTGGAGAAGTCAAAGAAAGAAAGGTCAATAGTACTGGTCACAAGTACTATTGGTTTTTGGAAAGTCTTTTTTTACATTGTATGTCAATTGCATGTATGTCTATCATGTAGCTATACCTAGAGAATCATAAAAAAACAGAGACAATTTCCATGGATGCATGCATACTTGGCCAATAAATTTGATTCTGATGCTGATTAACAGAATCCCAGTTTCTAAAATGCCACGTATACCTTCATTCTGGTTAGAGAAACCAGGTTAAAACATGTGGATTTCTCCACAAGTAACCCATTTTTCGGGCCATTTAAACCTTTAACCAGGTTACAATTAAGGATTTTGAACTCTTGTCATGCACTGTTTTAGCCTGTGTATGTCCATTCATTATCAGTAAACTCTTTCAAAACAACTCCATCTCCACAGACTTTGCTTCACACATACATCCAGCAGCCACAGGTAGAAAATGGGGAAAGGGTCACAAGGAGGGACAACAGGGAGGGACGCTGGCGCATGCATGCTGTTTCCGCTCCACCCTGTTAACAACACTTTTGTCAAAATTCACCTTAATCCCACACTTTCTTATGCTTGTTTTATTTTCTTTATTGTAAGTATAGTTTGTGGATGCAGCTGACTCGAATTGTATGGATTTACAGATTTTATGGACTTTACTTTGACTGGGAGCAACTGAATCTGTGGATCACAAGACAAGACCTACAAACATTTTTTGTACCCGGCGATCTAGGACCCTGGGATTATCTGTCTCCTTGATTATATTTGCTATGCTGGTCTGCTCCCGATTAATTTTACTGTGCTCTATGACTAACAACTGATCTGATGTTCATACACACCTGGGGCCTCATGTATAAACTGTGCATACGCACAAAAATGCTGCGTAAGAATGTTTCCTTGTTCAAATCGCAATGTATAAAACCTAAACTTGGCGTAAAGCCACACACATTTCCATGGTAGCTCATACCCCGTCGTACACAAGTTCTGCGCTCAATTTTGCAGACTGGTGGCACCCAGCGTCAAAGCAGTGCTATTGTTCCTGTGTAGTGTGGTGGACTGCCGGCTTCCCATGCCGGTCCTCACCCCCAGGCCGCCAGGAGGAGCTCTCCCAACAGCAGGATCGTGCCCCGAGGTCCAGCAGGGCCTTATGGACTTTGTAGTGTTTATACACAGCCCTACTGGATACCTGGGGGACCAGCAGGAGTCTCTGTGTGGGGGACTTATGGGCTCTGTGATGCCCTATAACCCGGGAGTATGTCACAGTCACATGACGGGAAGGAATGACGTGCTCCTGGGGTGAAGAACAGGACTGTTTGCCCTGACCCGGAAGGAAAAAGGAACTGTGGTCCAATTGGACAGGAACACCTCCGGGTCAGGGGCTATAAAAGGATGGTGCCTCAGTCCAGACACTGAGCAGTGCTGGGAGGTGGAGGAGCAAAGTGTCTGGGCGAGGAGGAGAGTATTGAGTTTATTAGTAGTGGTTTATTGTGTGAGTTTAATAGTGATTTAATAGCTTATGAGTAGTGTGGAGGGTGCTTGGTGCACTGAAGAACAAAATAAAAAGTATTGGACTTTTACCCGGTGTCTGGAGTTGTACCTGAGGGTTCAAGGGAGCACAAGCGCCCCCTACTGCCACAGTGGTTACCCTTTCTTTTTTAGATCCACATCCCTGATGCAGCTTTATAAATGCACTGAAATTAACCGCATATTGTTTATTAGTTTAATGCATCTGATTGTAAGTAACCTGTAACAATATAATGGTCCACAGAATGGTTAAACTATTCCAAATATCATTACTGCTTTAGTGTTGTTACTCTCACTACATCTTCTTCTTCTTCTTTCAGCTGCTACCGTTAGGGGTTGCCACATCAGATCATCTTTTTCCATATTACTCTCACTACACCACTCAGAGTATTTATATCACTGTATCTGAGTGTAAATCACAGCTGTACAGCAGCCAATCGGAAAGATAATTATCAATATACAGCATCAAGCAAACGCTGCCTCAGTCATGCTGTCAGAGCCTTTCAGAAACAATTTCATCCCAAGAACTCTAAACGCACTCAATCAGTCCATCAAGTGCTCCTTGTAGAACTGTTTGTACTTATAAGTACAATTACCTCACTGTAAACCTCCGATACAGTCATAATATTGCACAACCTCAGCCACTTTATAAAGCGTGTATTTACAAATGATGATGATATTATTTTTAAGATAAAACGCAGCAAAATATGTTTATTATATTATATAGAGAAAACTTTAACTTCATTTATATAATCTATATCGTTAATAATTAAACATGTGAGGACACGGTGCCGCAGCGCTAGCAAGGACCTGGGGCATCGTCCACGGATTGTCCCTGCCTCATGCTGTATTCTTGCAGGTGCTGACGCGACACTGGAAGGATAGATGGATAGAATAATTAAACACGTAGTACGAACATATTTCAATGTTCCTTAAAAGTTTTGAAGAATCGGCATTCTAAGCTTACAGATGCTGATTGTGTGACAATTGGGTATTTGGAGAAGGAAAAGTAAGGACAGGAATTGGAGGTTAGTACTTTTGAAAGAGACAGTACTGCTACAATAAAGTATTTCATTAAAGGTCGCGCATGGCGCAGCAAGCATCTTGCGTGAGACATGAACAATCACTGCGCCACCGTGTTCTCATGTTTAATAACATGCTTTAACTCCTATCATCATGAAAATTATATCAAGTATACATTTCAGTATTTTATTTATTCAGAGAGCTGTAATATCACGAATGTAATGGATTTTGTGTCCTGTTGGAGGAAGAGAAAGCCCAGAAGCACGTGTTGATTCACACACATAGAGCTCATAGAAGATCAAATATAAAACAAAGCATTTAACGTGCTACTTTAGTTATGATGGGATTTGAGAAACTAGTAAATTAAACGATTTTAAGATGAAGTTTATGATGTTCTACTTTAATGACAAAATAAACTACGTGATTAAAGTGGAAATTTTGAGATTAAAGTTTTTTAAACTTTTTTCCCATTGTGTGCCTTTTTTTTTCTCTATACCCTAATAAGCTTTCATATGACATTCAGACTGTGGGCTAAGACTCCCCTTTTCACAGTGACTTTGATATCTGACAACTTTTTTTTTATTTCGGGTACTGTGTGACTTTGCGACCGTGAGTTTTCGAGTTTCTCCGACACGCTATGTCACTCAATCAACTTCCTTTTGTTGTTTATACCACCGTTTAAGCCAACAAATAGTATGTTTTTCTTTGCCTTCTCTTGGTATTTTCTAAAATTCTATTTTCTCTCGTGCTTTTGCCATTGCCTTTTCACAGAACGCTGAGCTTAAGGGCTTTTTAAATTGATTTGCATATTCAAAGAGACGTAATTCTGGGAGGAGTTGGGGTGGGGCAGCAGGTGCGTGCACGTGTGTTACTTTTCACGCTGACTGGGATTTATGGAACGGAAAAATGTGGAAGCTGGCGAACGCACAGATTTGTGTATTTGGATTTTTTGTGCATAAGCACGTTTCTGCTTTTGTACTTACGTCATGTTATAGTGCGAATTCTACACACGCCATTATGCATGAGGCCCCTGGCTTGTGGCTCTGGGGTGATCACGCCTGTAATACCCTGCGTTACTGTTTATGGCTGTATGTTGGGACCTCCAAATCCTGCTACCTCCTCCTGCTATGCTTTCTGCTGCTTTGCTATCGCAGCTCATCTACGTTACCGCACCGGCCAATCTTACCGGCTCCGCAGTGCTGTGCTGCTTCTCCACTACTATCAGATAAGTATTGCTCTTATCATGCTAAAATACTCTCATGACAAACTCCTTCATATTAAACAGTTTGTCCAGAGCAAATGGTCTGACTGGAAAAAAACAAAACCTAAAAGACAAAGATATTTTGCGGCACCCGAAATATGTACATCGCTGGTCAGGTCGCCGCCACTGCCAGGCTGCGAATGAAAAGACCACAGGCATCATTTGCTCAGGAATATACCGTCCTACTCATGGCCCTGGAAATAGAAATGTCAGTGGGCCAAATTTACAGTATGTGACAATAAACTCCGATCAGGGCTCTCTGCAAAAAGAAGCCTCATTAACTATTATTGCATTGTTTAATTTGAGATTTCTTAATGGCAAAGCATTGGTGCTGTCAGAATTCATCATTGACACCAAACTTGATATACTTTGTTTAACGGAGACTTGGTAAAAACCGAATGAATTTACGTCTCTCTCAGAGGCGACACGTCCTGGATACACATTTTCCTCTCAGTGCCTCGCAGCTAAAGACAAGGCGGTGGACTTGCAGTAATTGTCAGAATGGATTTACACATCAAAAGAATCCCAATTGATTGTCCATTGTCTTTCGAGTGCCTGGCTCTTAAACTAATAATGGAATCAGGTCCTGTCTCACTCATTGTTCTTTTTCATCCTCCAAAATACAATGCACCCTTCTTATCTTATCTGACTGAACTTTTAACCAACTTAAGCTCCTACGCCCAGAGAGTTATCCTTCTTGGTGATTTCAACATCCATATTGACATCTCCACATCTAAACTGAGAAATGAATTTCTATCCTTACTAGACTGTTTTGACTTGACAGAACATGTTGATTTTCTCACCCACTCTGGTGGTCATATATTGGATCTGATCTGTACTTCTGGACTATCTGTTGCCAACACTTAAAGCATTGATTTGGGACTCTATGACCATAAAGCAATACTTTTCACAGTCTCATTACCTCTCCCTCCTCTTACCTGTACATTCTATTTCATTGTTAAAAGTGGAACTTCATCAGAGCTTTCTCAGCTCACAACTTGCCTCAGTGAAATTAATACCTGGATGGAGCAGAACTCTTTAAAATTAAATTGCAACAAAACTGAACTCCTGCAAATTGGGACTAAAGTGTTTCTTACTAAAATGAGCTCCTTCCCAGTCCATCTTGGCAGTGATCTCATCAGACCTGCCTCTACTGCAAAGAATCTTGGTGTCATTTCTGATTCCTCCCTTTCTTATTCCGCCCACATAAATCACATTAAGAAATTTTCTTCCTTTCACCTCCATAACACATCGTGTGTTCGCTCCTTCCTCTCCTTTTCTAATGCTGAGAAACTTTTCCATGCTTTTATCACATCCCGCATCGATAATTGTAATTCCCTACTGGCAGGTGCCCCTTCTAATCTTATATCACAGCTCCAGCTTATTCAAAACTCGGCTGCAAGAGTCCTTACTCGAACCAGCAGTAGTGAGCACATAACACCCATCCTGCTTCGCCTTCACTGGTTCCCCATTTATTACAGAATCGAATATAAAATCCTACTAATAACCTACAAAACCTTAAACGACCTTGTGCCAGACTACATCAGTGACCTTCTCCATCACTATGTGCCTGTCTGCCCACTAAAGTCCTCTAATTCTGGTAATCTTGTTGTGCCCCACACTAATCTACACTCCATGGGTGACAGGGCCTTCAGCTGTATAGCGCCCAGACTCTGGAATGACCTACCGAAATTAATTATATCAGCTGACTCCATGAATTCTTTTAAAAAACAATTCAAAACTCATCTGTTCAGTAAGGCTTTTAGCTCTTTATGACTTTATTACCCTTCTTTCAGTTTACCTCTCTGTCAAGATGCTCATGTAACCTGTATGTGTGTGTGCTAAACCATCAATTATGTTGTCTGTTAGGCTTTTTCTCTGAATTTACTATGTTACTCTTCTTTATTTATTTATCTGGTTTGTACAATGCTATATACTGTATACCCTGCCGTTCCTTCTTAAACTCTGTGAAGTGCCTTGAGCATGGGAACAGTGAAATATAAATAACAATGTATTATTATTATTATTATTATTATTATTATTATTATTATTAGGAATACATTTCCTGGAGGCCAATGTTTGTGCCATCACATTATTCCTTCTCCTGGTTGAAATGATCCATCTCAGTATTTCAGAAATCATTGAATTGTTGTTGATTAGCTGAACATACACTGTCAAACTCAGTATTGTTAAATGCATTAAAAGTAATGTGAAATATGTACAACAGTTGCAATATTTTTTAAAGTAACTTAATGCAATACTTATTTTATTTAAGTAAGAATACTTGTGTTAATATTATCGCAACTTCTTTGCAGGACTCAATCGCATAGCAAAGCAGAAAAGAAACAGAGTAATTGGGTGATGCAGCTGCCAGTATCTTTAGTGAAATCTTTGGGGTCTCAGATTGGGGATGTAAAAAGGGGATGGATGTTATTTTCTTCAAAGCACATTGTCACACACTTGTGATTGGGAGACAGCTGACGGGCAATTCCATGCCAGACCAGGGGCCGGCGGGGTGCGCTGACTGTCTCTGTCAATCTTTTGCAGACCATCCACGGGAAATCCTGTAAGGTACCAGTGCCATTGATGACCGTCACTTCCTTTTTTCGGCACCAGTGATGACGTCTCTTTCGGTCCTGATAACACCATTTCCTTTACTGGCCTTTAAAGCCGCCATCTTACCTCAATAACATCAGTTCTGTTTGGACTCAAATCTGTGAACATCTCTGTTCAGCCTTGAAACAAATATACAGGTGGCTGACCCAAACCTTCATGATGTATGTGACTCATTCTTGGGACAACATGAAGGACTAAACTTATTTTTAAAGCACAAGACAATGATCACAGGCACCATTCTTGGTTTTTGGATTCACAGAGGCTGATGATGACATTTTACTGTTTCTTGCAAGGTTTATTCATGTCAGAATGTTTCCCATGCAAACAGAGGTTTTCAAGAAACCAGGTTTCTGCCTTAACTGAGTCACTCACCTTATCCCTGTTTTGTGTGTGCATATAAAGGGGCTCTTTATTTATTTGTTTGTTATTTATGTACAGCTTTGTTTTTCAAGATAAAGACTTGAGAACTGTCACAGAGGTAACTCTCACCATTAGTCAGGCTATTCGCATAACATTTTCTTCCTTGCCTGCTGGGAGACAGTAGGGGCAGCTCAGGGTCAGAGCCGGTGACAAGAAATAGTTCAGTGTGATCTATAGACAGAAAAACAACACTAGCTTGTGGTCATGGTGTGATGGCTAGCATGCTTTACTTTTGTAGTGTGATGTGGCATTTGATATGTATAAATTTATCCAGTTCATCGTTCTTTGTGGTAAGGATTCAACTTTTGTGGCTAGTTTTAATTTAACATAAATTGACAAAGTTCACTGTCATTAGCATTTACATTCTAACACAATGCTCCGAATAGCATCACGTGATTGCTTCAGTTAAAATGATCAAAATATGATGGAGTCACAACACTTAACTATCCTTCGCTGGATACATTTGACAAATCTTTTAACAGTTTTACCTGGTTAGTTTTAATTTAAGTAGGTGTTATGCTAGAAGCTTTAGGAAGAATATTTTTGAAAATAACTAGGAGAAATGATGTAGTCTAAAATTAAAAAAGAGTCAAAAACCAGAAGATCTGCCATTCTGTTACCAAGGCCAAATTTAAAGTCAGAAATCAAAGTCAAGCACAATTGGAAACCAGATAAAAGCTATTAGAAAATAGGTTTGACAAGAACAAAAACGGCTGATGAAAGGACGTTCTGAATCCAACAAACTCAGAAGAGGAAGTTCCTGAAACTGTGACGTTTTAAACTCTGACAACACCAAGCTGTTCTAATGACATAATGGAAAAGTAGCTTTGATGTAAATAATTTAAATAATAATGGGGATGAAAACATCCCAAATAAATTAACAACTTCAAAAATAACATTCTGATCACAAAATTGATGTCATATTCAAAAATAGTAGCATAAAAAACTTACAACTTAACGAAAAGATGAAGAGTAACAGAAAATCAATAAATAAATACTCCATCTATAACAGTAGGCTCTAGTGTCCGGTTTCTGTGAACAATTTTCTTTATATAGAACTTCGATGTTTGCTTTGCCCTTTGATTTTAGTAGCTTGATCTTACTGACCTTTTTTTTTTTTTTGACCATGTTTCTGGTGTGCCTTTTCATCTTCTGGTCCTATTCTTCGCTCACAATAATACTAAGACTATCCTTCTCATAACACTTTTCAACTAAGAACTCTGTGTTTGACTCTCACCAGTTACACATTTCATTTTTGCTTTGATTCAACATTTTCTTCACTAACTTTGTCATAGCCTTGGGCTGCTGTGAGTTAGGCCATCTTGTCACTTGAGTTATTATTAAAAGGTGGGTTTCCTAAATGTAATTTCTCACCACTAAACTACATTGCATTCTCCCCATTACTGTTTCTCTGACATATTTTAAGCTGCATAAGTTGTGATTTTTCACATATACTGTAAGTTTCAACTTAGGGTAAGAGAGCGTTTGCTGTTGTAACGTCATAGCTGGTTCAAAAGATGTACCAATTTAAGATCATTGATTGCATTGCGTAAAATCACAATGATTTTTTTCCCATTTTAAAAGTACAGTGGAAATGCCAGGGCAAAGCTGGGAAATGGAACTACAGTTTGAAAATAGTGAGTGAAATTTTACGCTGATCTGTCGGTAAAGAAATAGTGCTATGCAGTTTCTGAGGGTGGGATAATGACTAGAATGCTTGCCTTTCAGCCATGAAATCCAGATTTGATTCCTGCCCATTATGTTTAACTTTTACTTTATTCAAGCACTTCCCCTCACTATTTGTGTCATGGCCCCAGGCTGATGCAAGTTGGCCAATGATATTTATTACAGCTTATGGTCCTTTGCCACACAAGGATAAACAAGAATATTGTATATAAGGACGTTTTTTAATACTAACAGTAGTTATGCACTAAGTACTGTTACAGTATGTTAGATAGATAGATAGATAGATAGATAGATAGATAGATAGATAGATAGATAGATAGATAGATAGATAGATAGATAGATAGATAGATAGATAGATAGATAGATAGATACTTTATGAATCCCAAAATGTTGTCACAAAAAATGTACTGTTACTACCCTGGCTTATGTATAAAACTTATTTTTTATGTCCTTTTTGTTAATTTTTGGTCGATGGTTATTATCACATATATACAGTATTAGTGTTGTTATTTATGCTTGTTATTTGTACAGTTATTCCTTTTTTGGTTTAGTTTATTATTAGGTTTCCATTGACACATTTACGTGTGCTTCAATAACCTGACTATTCACAGAAACCTTATTTCTAAAATGCCATGTGTGGTGATATTATTAGGTTTATAGTTTAATTATTACACAGGATTGAAAGAGATTATAACCTTTCAATAAAGAGTGCTTGGAGGCATTACCTTTAATACAAGCTCTTTAGTCAAACACTTCTGATCTCTATTACATCAGCGTCTGCACACCCACACACCTAGACATTACTAATCAACTATCATTACGCCACGTAAACCTTTCTGCTGATTAGAACCGGGTTATAGGCCTGCACTCTGACCGTTACACTCTGTCAGCCTGCACATGTATTTGCTTTGCTCATGTTTTTAGTAGCGACTGGTAGAAATGTGCACAAAATACTTTACCAGAGGCAAATGTTGGTGTGATCGCATTTTTCCTTCTTCTGGCTGAAATATTCTGTCACAATATTTCAGAAATTGCTAAATTTTTGTTGATGATCTTAATATACAGTGCTGAGCTCATCAACACAATCAAGGGAGCAGTAGGGTAACACATTAAAAGTTATATGTGTTACGTGATCCAATTTCTTTTTAAAGTAAAGTTTAACCTAACACAATGCTTATAATATTAAAGTAAAATACCTGCATTATTATTATTCCCTGCAGCACTGGGTGTAAGGCAAAAAGCCCCCACACACACACCGGGTCCGTTCCAGGGCACAATCACAATGTTGCATGCAATCTGGGAGCAGATACCTATAAATAAAGATTCGATTTGACTAAGCATATTTATAATACACACAAAAATGATCACAGGCATTGTGTTTATTTTTTAAGTTTTTAACATTTAGCTGGTTTTTGTGCAGTTTAATGACGTCAGATCATTTTGCCAAAAGAGAACTCCATAAGATGACTTCCTCATGCAGACACAAATTATTAAGAAGCCAGAATTCTTCTTTATTCCGGTTATTCACCTTAACTCTGTTATGTGTTCATGTAAATGCACTATATGTGTGGCTGCTTGTTCTGCGATGTCTCTTGTATTTTGTGGTTGGTTCCCCAAGAGGCAGTGCTGACTGTCTCTGTCAATCTTTTGCAGACCATCCACAGGAAATCCCGTAAGGTACCAGTGCCACTGATGACCGTCACTTCCTTTTTCGGCACCAGTGATGACGTCTCTTTCGGTCCTGATAACTTCATTTCCTTTACTGGCCTTTAAAGCCGCCATCTTGCCTCAATAACATCAGTTCTGTTTGAACTCAAATCTGTGAACATCTCTGTTCAAATGAACTCATTTTTTCAGCCTTGGAACAAATATACAGGTGGCTGCCCCAAACCTTCATGATGTATGTGACTCATTCTTGGGACAACATGAAGGACTAAACTTATTTTTAAAGCACAAGACAATGACCACAGGCACCATTCTTGGTTTTTGGATTCACAGAGGCTGATGATGACATTTTACTGTTTCTTGCAAGGTTTATTCATGTCAGAATGTTTCCCATGCAAACAGAGGTTTTCAAGAAACCAGGTTTCTGCCTTAACCGAGTCACTCACCTTATCCTTGTTTTGTGTGTGCATATAAAGGGGCTCTTTATTTATTTGTTTGTTATTTATGTACAGCTTTGTTTTTCAAGATAAAGACTTGAGAATTGTCACAGAGGTAATTCTCACCATTAGTCAGGCTATTCGCATAACATTTTCTTCCTTGCCTGCTGGAAGACAGTAGGGGCAGCTCAGGGTCCGAGCTGAAATAGAATTTCCGACAAGAAATAGTTCAGTGTGATCTATAGACAGAAAGGCCACCTGCCCATCTCTATTGAGGGACTGCTTCCTGTCATATAAAGACTTGTGAGAACTGCAGTCTCTCTATAGTACACTGTATGCACCTGCTAGCTCTTGAGCTTTTCCATTACCTTTTCCCCAAAACTTTTGCTATTTTATTGTATGAACTGAGACTCTGATTTGCTTAGGATTTGCTGTATGCTTAGGATTGTCAAAGCTTTTTTGCGTACTTTTTTGTTTTTTAATTTTTCAAAAATTAATTCTTTATTTTTGTCAAAGTTCCTGATGGAGCTTTTATCAGCAAGCTAGAGTTCCTAGTTTTCCTTACTGTGAAGCTTATTTACACTTATTTTTGGACTACCAAGTATAGTTCCTGAACTTTGAAGCCTAAGCACATTTTGGCACTGTGTAGGCCAAAGCCAGCCACTAAAGTATTAGCTTAGACTGTTTTCATGTGTACTCTGTCTGGAAGGCATGTGGGAATTGTGTCTTGATTCTCTGGCTATACTTAATTAACTTTGACTATTTCAGATAACTGGAGCACTAGAAGTACAAGTTTAAAAAATTTAGATATTGATGTCATTTGTAATTACTTTTTACTTTTAGACTTTTCCACCTTCTCACTCAGGCAGCACTGGGTAACTAAATGAGTATGTCTGAAATTAACTTAACAGTTTTCACAAACAATTGTCATTTAATATTGTTTTTTTGTGTTACAAGTTTAGCCATGTGAAAAATATAAAGAGAGTAAAGAGCAGCTGTTCTTCATCTATCAAAAGAAGTTGTTATCCAAGGTTATAAATAGTCAAACATACTGTAGTATAAAGTACAATCTAATTACAGAGGTTCTGAAAGTGCATGGTATATTCAAATAAAGTGCTCAGGAGTCTTAAACAATCATTTATACATTTTTGGGATACTGCTACCTCAATTTTTTCCCAGTCTGGTGCTGGAAATTAGCAGGTGGTCCTTTTAAATGTGAATGATTGAGCCACTGCAAATTCCTGTGATGAATAACATGCTAATGTCCAAAGTTGTTTTTTTTTTTCTGAAAGCTGCTGATTATCACACAGGTTTTGCTGCAGAGATATTTTTCACTTTTGGCAACAAAACATATTTGGCAAAAATATGCTTCCTGCTATCCTTTATTATTTTCTATCCAAAAGAATGTTCTTGCCAATAGTGCACCCTGACTTCAGATTTTGCTCCAAGCCCATACAAAAAGAGTATTCATGCCAGAATATTAAGTGACTCATTTGGTAAGACATTCATATGTAAGTAAACAAATCGTGACAAGGTTTAATGCCCCATCAAAGCACCTATGTAAATTTTAAGAGATTTCTTGAGAAGAATTTATTACAGGGAAGAAGTGAGTGAGTTTAGTGTTTGTTTTATTGAACTGTGATGGTGCGGGTCTTGCTTCATGCTCCCACCTCTCTTCTGGGAGCCCTCGAACCCAACATTGTCTGTAATGTAACCGGATGAACTGGCAGATAGGGACAAATCAAACTGAGCAAGGGGATGGTGCAAAAAGGTGCAAGTGTTTTTATTAAAAGCAAACCAAACACAAAATCAAAAACAGTGTCCAAAGTTAATAAATTAGTAATCCATAAAAACAGGGGGATAAAAGTGGAAGTTAAAATAATCCAAATAAATAAATCCAGTTAAAACAAAGTTAAAAACAACAGGCTGGAAACAGTTCCTTTTTAAACACCTGGGGCCTCATGCATAACACCATGCGTAGAATTCGCTCTATAACATGACGTAAGAACAAAAGCTGAAATGTGCTTACTCACATAAAAAACCCAGATGCATAAATCTGTGCCAGCTTCCACGTTCTTCCGCTACATAAATCCTGGTCAGCGTGAAAATTAACACACGTGCACGCGTCTGCTGACCTACTCCAACTCCTCCCAGAATTATGCCTCTTTGAATATGCAAATCAATATAAAAAGCCCTTAAGCTCAGCGTTCTGTAAAAAAGGCAATGGCAAAAGCACGAGGGAAAATAGAATTTCAGCGAATACCAAGTGGAGGCAAAGGAAAAATGTACTCATTGTTGGTTTTAGCAGTGGTATAAACAACAAATAGAAGATGATTGAGTGACATAGTGTGTTGGAGGAACTCGAAAGCTCAAGTTCACAAAGTCCCACAGTGCCTGAAATAAAAAAGAAGTTGTCAGATATCAAAGTCGCTGTGAAAAGGCGAGTCGTAGCCCACCGTCTGAGTGTCATATGAAAGCTTATTAGGGTACAGAGAAAAAAAGGCACACAGTGGGGAAAAAAGCATGAAATGTCAACTTCAATCTCAAAATTTCCACTTTAATCACATAGTTTATTTTGTCATTAAAGTAGAACATCATAAACTTCATCTTAAAATTGTTTAATTTACTAGTTTCTCAAATCTCATTGTAACTAAAGTAGCACATTAACTGCTTTGTTTTGTATTTGATCTTCTATTTGCTCTATGTGTGTGAATCACTACGTGCTTCCGGGCTTTCTCTTCCTCCGACAGGACACAGAATCCATTACATTTATGATATTACAGCTCTCTAAATAATTAAAATACTGGAATGTATACTTGATATAATTTTCATGATGATAGGAGTTAATGCATGTTATTGAACATGGGAACATGGTGGTGCAGTGATTGTTCATGTCTCACGCAAAATGCGTGCTGCGCCATGCGTGACCTTTGATTAAATACTTTATTGTAGCAGTACTGTCTCTTTCAAACGTACTAACCTCCAATTCCTGTCCTTACTTTTCTTTCTCCAAATACCCAATCGCCATACAATCAGCTCTGTAATAGACGTTAAGCCATCTGTAAGCTTAGAATGCCAATTCTTCAAAACTTTTAAGGAACATTGAAATATCTTCGTAGTACGTGTTTAATTATTCTATCCATCTATCCTTCCAGTGTCGCATCAGCACCTGCAAGAATACAGCGCAAGTCAGGAACAATCCGTGAATTGAGCGCCAGCAGCTCGCTAGCTCTGGCACCGTGTCCTCACATGTTTAATTATTAACAATATAGATTATTTAAATGAAGTTAAAGTTTTATCTGTATAATATAACAAACATATTTTGCTGCATTTCATCTTAAGAATTATATTGTCATCATATGTAAATACGCGCTTTATAAAGTGACTCAGGTTGTGCAATATTATAACTGTATCGCAAGTTTACAGTGAGGTAATTGTACTAATTGTACTAAGTACAAATAGTTCTACCAGGAGCACTTGATGGACTGATTGAGTGCATTTAGAGTTCAATAGAGAGCAGTTCAATAGACAGCATGGCTGAGGCAGTGTGTGCTTGATGGTGTATACCGATAATTCTCTTTCTGATCAGCTGCTGTACAGCTGTGATTCACACTCAGATACAGTGATATAAATATTCTGAGTGGTGTAGTGAGAGTAATATGGAAAATGATGATCCGATGTAGCAATCCCTAACGAAAGCAACTGAAAGAAGAAGAAGAAAGTGAAGTGAGAGTAACAATGCTAAAGCAGTTATGGTATTTGGAATAGTTTGACCATTCTGTGGACCATTATATTGTTACAGGTTAATTACAATCAGATGCATTAAACTAATAAACAATATGTGGTTAATTTCAGTGTATTTATAAAGCCACGTCAGGGATGTGTATCTAAAAAAGAAAGGATAACCACACAGGAACAGTAGCACTGCTTTGACGCTGGGTGCCACCGGTCGGCAAAACCGAGCGCAGAACTTGCGTATGACCTACCGTGAAAATGTGCGTGGCTTTATGCCAAGTTTAGGTTTTATAGTTTTATACATCACGATTTGAATGTGGAAACGTTCTTACACAACATTTTTGTGCGTACACACCGTTTATACGTGAGGCCCCTGGTGCCTTTTTCATTTAACTGGCAGCTCCCCTGCTTTTCCCATATGGGCCCTACAACAGGAGAGTCACCCTACCTGAAGCTGCAGCCGACCTTCTCCTACTGGTCCGGTAGCTTTCTGACTCCTGGCTATGTACCGAGACTCTGGTTTCCCTAACGGCCAGGGCGCTCACACTGGAGCTCAACTCTCCCAAGCCTCCCTGACTCCTGCTGCCTTACATGACCTTACGCGGCAAGCCAACCACCTTCTGAGACAATCCAGCTCCTGAGATTACTCAGCTGGATTGACCACTTCCTGTTGCCCCCACTGAGTGTCCGCCATACACTCCTGCTGATGGGATCTGCTCCCTGCTGCCTACATTCCATTTTCTTCCTGCCTTCCTCTTATCTTCACCAACCTCCATTCTTTTTCTTTCTTTCTTTCTTTCTTTCTTTCTTTCTTTCTTTCTTTCTTTCTTTCTTTCTTTCTTTCTTTCTTTTCTCCCCCCTCCTCCACACTCACACTTCTTCTATTTATGATGGGGACGTGGCATAGGTGTGGTGATCAGCAGCTCTTGGCATCACTTACGGACACGGGTGATCCCACACCTGTGCACTTGAGTGCGGAAACACCCACTCCCGTATTGCACCCAGGAACTGCTCTGGCAACACTACCACACCCCATCCTTAAGCCGTGAGTGCAGCGATTTTTTATTTTAAAAACTAGCCATTCGTTTAGAGCCGTGGACCCACTTTACCACATGAACCTACAGCCAAATAATTTCAGGAGACTTACAACTAATTATTGACCCTGGCAATGGACATCACTATTACTATAAATCAAGAATAAGATACATATGAGGTAATGTTCAAAGTTTTTGCTGTCCTTTTCAGTAAGTCTTTTTATAAAATGAAGGCTTTCAAAGTAATATTGGCAGAATATTCAAATACTTATTTTTACATGTGCTCTTTTCTCCATTATGGGTGTGCTTGTTTTTCACCTGTTTATTACTGCTACAAAAACAGAACTACAGTAGAACCTCCATTTCGTGTCTTTCTATGGACTATCTAAAAAAGTGTTAAATGCGTGAGAAGTGTTAAGTGAAGTGACTTGTCACAGATTTGTCAGGATCCCATTAGTACACTTCTGGGTTTGCAGTGTTGAAATCTTTTTACAGTTGTGATTGCTAGTTATGATTCATTTTGAACATGTGCTAATTTGTTTTATTTAATTTGTGGAATTATTTGGGGTTTTTTTTCAAATTGTTATTCCTTTTCATGAACAGCCATGATAGCAGAAGTGTTGTTAATAAACCATGAAAAACTGAAGACTTGACTGTACAACCTTTCTGTATGCCTTTCAATTTTCAAAACAGAATTAAGCTTTGTTTATGCCACATTCCCAATTATTTTGCTCATATGTGACACAAAACTGATCTTTCTTAGGTAAGTGTTTCAGAAAGAATTTGTGTGACTTTTATGCCACTGTTTTGCAACCAAAACCTTGACATCTCACACCTTTCTTGTGTCCACACGTTTGTACATAAGGTATGGCAGTGATAACTGCACTCACAGCAACAGTGTGATTAGAATGTGATTGCCCTAGTCCCAAAAAATAACATTGGCCCACCTCATGTGAAATTAAATTAAATATATCTAAAAAATGACCACCAGCAGTAAGATACATCAAGCATGTATGCTACATAAAAGGTCAGTAGTCATAATGAAGCCTCATGGATTTGGGGGATGATGCCATCATTAACCTTTTCATTCCAGTTTTAAGTAGGCAAGCATGTTAATAACAAAGCATCCCAAGACTACAACTATGTAGACACTGTGGGCCCCTCAGCCCCATGGATTCCAATCAACTGTCCCGCTTGCAATACTATAATTAAAGTAGTGACTCAAAGCAACAGCTATGATTTTTTGTTTTCTGTTGTTTTCTATTTCTCTCCCGTGCTGACATAACAAACATTATATGCTGAAACAATGTGAAGTAGTGCAGCAACCACCTTCTGCCAATTAGATAGCATTGGTCTGACAATTATTTTTTTTCCTTTTGTGTATGCATATCTCTACATTTTCATATCAGATTTGGATCACTTGCAAAATTAATTTGAACAGCTAAACAAAACAAAAATACATTATTTGGCAATAATCAGAATAGAGTCACTTGTAGCTTCAGTGTGAACATAGACTTAAAGTCTAACACTTGTTCAGACAAACTAGTTTTTAAATATTCCTCAACAGCATCTGAAAAACTGTTAAATGTGAGAAAATTCTAAATATGCAAATGTTAAGTCAGGGTTCTAGTGTGCATCAGAATTTTCAATACATGCATAACGTAATGCACAGAAATGATGGCCAAGAAATAAATGTGTTTTCTCATTCTATTCATATCTTTTATTTTCTCTCTTTAATCTGACAGAGCAAAAAACATGCAAACAAGGTCCGTCTCTTCTACATGCTTCACCCTGAAGATGGAGGACCACCTTCAAAAAGACTACGGCCCGACAACCCGGTAGGCTTTCAGCCGTTTTGTTCCTTGACCTACTCTAGGAAGTACTTGAATTAATCAGCCTGTCTATTTCAGAAATGTTGTTTCGACCACCTAAAACACTATCTGCTTCATTCTTGACCCAAGTTACAGACATTCTCCCCTTTAGATACCTATGGAAGGTTCTCTTGTTTCATATTGAGTAGCTTAAAACTGCTTAACCTGTCTAATAGCGCTACTACCTGAAAGCTCCAATGAATACTGTACTCACAGTCCTGCTGTGGAAATGTTGCTGTTTGAGGGAAGACAAACAGCTGAGAAGGAAAGTGGGTGTTGACCCCTGATCACAGACAAGTAGTGCTGAAATTGAGGATTCACTGAGAGGTAGGGCAAGTGAAATGAGAAAGGCAAGCTGAGTTTGGCTGACAGGGAGAGATTTTGCTAATGTGTAAGTGGCATCCTTACATTCTTACATCCTCCTCCAGACCACGAGAGGGCAGCCGCCCTGGATGGTATGGGGACCACGGGAACAGAGCTTGGAAGCTCAACCCTATAGGGGCCCATGGTCATCGCCAGGGGGTGCCCGGATTCCTGAAGAGCCCTGGCCCTCAGCACTTCTGCCACACCCAGAAGTGCTCGGGGGAAGAAGACCAGGGACACTCGGTGTGCTTCCGGGTGCACAGTCGGCACTTCCGCCACACCAGAGAGTGTCGGCAGTTGCTCATTGGGAGGCACGTGGAGCATGTCTATGTGATTATAAAAGGGGCCGCCTCCCTCCATTCGATGGCTGGAGTCAGGTGGAAGAGGACAGAGCTCGGAGGAGAAGAGTGGAGGCATTGCGAGAGAAGACCTGGACTTTAAGGGTGAAGAGAGAAGGAGACAGAACTGTACATTGTGGTGCCCCAGTGTTACTCACATCCGTATCACAAACACAGTCCTTGAGTCTTACAATCTACAGTCTGCCTGAGAGATAGTCCATTATCCAGGACACCATAGGCTCATTCATCTGCATATCTCTGAGTTTAACCCTTAATACTGATGGCACAATGGTATCCTAGTCATTGGAGGAATCACTAAGCATAATTCACACAGCTTTGCCCAGGTAAGAATAATCCCTGTGGAATAGACAGATAACTGTATCCTCTAGTATAGTCTTTGTCCAATAGGCAAACTGCTGTTGGTCCAGGTGGTCTACCACAAGAGGACTCATGTTGTCCATTATCAGCCACTAAAAGATCATCATGATGTGAAACGTAAGTGTCACTGGTCTGTGGTCATTAGGTGAAGAGGCATCTGCCTTCTTTGGAAAAGGAACAGGTGACTGGGCATTCTACAAAGTTGGTCAGCACAGACCTTAAGAACTTAAGTATTAACCCCATCAGGTCCCAAAGTTTTTTTCTGTGTGTAGCTTACTAAGTTGTCTTCTTACTTGGTCTTCAGTTATGGACAACTCACATATTTGATCAGAGGTAAACTTATTACTGGCAATTCCATTTGACATGGTAGGAGTTGTTGATGTAGTTGGTATTGATATGGGAAGACTGGTCATTGGAAGAAGATGGCAGAAGAAAGGAAAATCTATAAAAAAAAATAGGTTCAGGGCATTAGCTTTGCCCACAATATAGTGAAGGCCCAGATTGGATCCCCAGTCACTGGTACTTTTCTGGAACCTCTTGAACCCAGAACCAAGGATAAGCTGGCAAACTAGGACACACACAGCAATGGGTTGGGGCAAAGTGGAGAAGTGCTTTTATTTAAATTTAAAAAGAAAGTATTCAAAAATGTAGTGCCAATCCTTTATTAATAAATAATCCATAAAATCAAAGTGAAATATGGAGGTTATAAAGTTCAATAAATAGATCTATTAAAATGAGGTTAAAATCTCAGGGAGGTTTCTCATATTAAAAACAGTCCCAAGCCACAGTGCCACCTTCCTAAAAACTGACGTCTTCTCGGCTTACAGAATTCTTCAGCCAGTATAGACATCCTCCAACAGGCATAGTCAACCCTAACACAGCTCCGGTCCCCTGCCAGTCCCACACCAAGCCTTGCTCCTCTGACTCTCACTGCCACTCCTCGGCCTTAAGTGGAAGTCCAACTGGCACGATCGGTCACTCCTGCTCCTCACAATTGCTCAGCTATGTGCTTGTATAGGCGCCATCTTCCTGACCGCCCACTTCTGTTCCTTCGCACGGGCTTCTCAATCCTGCCTCTTTCATCTTCCTTTAACTTCCATCATTCTCGCAATTACTTTTTTGTTGTTCCTTCTCTACTGTGCAGGCTCCTCTCATAGCCCTGATTGGGTATAGGTTCCTGTCCTCCACCTGCTTTGAGGTGTCAATGAAGCACCTGATTAACCTGCTCACATTTGCATTGGAATGCGCAATCAGCCAAGCACTCCAATCAACCACGGACCTCCTATCACAATTCCGTTTTACCACCTGAGCCCAGGATAGAAGCCTGATTGACAGATGGATTCAGTGCAGCTAGCAAAAAGTTGTTTATGTAATCCCAAACCCAGAGATTGAGTTCTGTTACTGTGGTCTCAGGGAGGGAAAACAGCTAAAAATGGGTCTATCACTCTGCTCAGATTCCTGAGCAAGGACAGAGCATCAGACTTTGTAATGTTTGTCACATTGTGCTTAATTTTAGCTCAGTTAGTTATTACAGACATTGTCCATGGGACATTATTTCTGTAGTGATTCTGTGCATTAAATGTACACAGTGTCATGTTTTTGGTCTTTCCACTTGTGTAGTAGTTTGCACTTTATTTGAATTGTTTTGCACTGTACCTTTGTGCACACACTACTACTACACCCTGGGAAATTAATAAAATATTTTTTCCTGAGTGTAGAGTCTCTTTGGGTTTTTGGTCTGGGTGACCTCAGAGCAATTTTCTGCCAGTGTACTATTGTGTGCACCAGTAATTGTTTTTATGTACATTTTCCACTGGTAACAATCCTGTAGGCTCAGACCGCTGTTTTTCTAAAATTATCTAACATTGACCTGACTTTCCATACATCTGGAATCAATTGACTAAGGCTTTGTAATAAATAGTGGATTCAGAAAGTATTCAGATCATATTTTCACATTTTGCAGTATTTCTGCCTACGCTAAAATCATTTCATTTTTTTCACCACATCAAGCAATACTCAATACCCCAAAATGGCACAGCAAAAACAAAATTTTAGAAACTTTTGCAAATTTATTAAAAATAAAAACCTGAAATATCACATTGACTTAAGTTTTCATCCCATTCTATTGATTATCACTGAGATATTTCTAAACCTTGTTTGGACTCCACCTGTGGTAAATTCAATTGACTGATCACGATAACTGCCACTCCAATATGCCAGTAATCTGTGCTTTATAACAATGGCTAGACAGAAGCATCTCCTCACTAAAAGATGCTTTGAAGCCTGTTTGGATTTTGCAAAAAATACACCTAAAAAAATACACCTAATGAACACTTCGATTGTGAGAAACAAGATTCTCAGGTCTAAAAAATAAAAAACCAAGATTAGCATCATGTCTGGAGGAAACCAGGCACTGCTCATAACCTGTGCGATATCAATCCAACAGTGAAACATGGTGGTGGCGGCATCATGGTGTTGGGTTGTTTTTCAGTGGGAGGGACTGGTAGACTATAAGGAGTTGAGGGAAGTCTGAACAGAACAAATTTCAGAGATATCCTTTTCCAGCTTGCTGCGGAATTCAGACTACCCTAAATAACAACCCTAAGCACAAAGAAATAACAACACAGGAGTGGCTTAGGGTCAACTTGGGAAAGTCCTTGAGTTGCCCAGTGACTTAAACACATTTGAACATCAGTGGAGAATGTTGAAAATAGCTGTGCACCAACGTTCTCCATCCAACCTAACAGAGCTTGAGAGAATTTGTAGAGTATGATCCAGGTGTGTGAAGCTTGTCGCATCATACCCAAACAGATTCCAGGCTGTAATCCATGCCAATGGTGCTTCAGCTTGAGTAAAGACACTGAATACTTGTGTGAGTGTGATATTTCAGCTTTTTTATTCTTAATAAATTTAAGAAAAGTTTCAAAAATTTTGTTTTCACTTTGCCATTTAAGGATATTGAGTGATCCTTGATGTGGAAGAAAATTTAAACGATTTTACCATAGGGCTGGAACATGGCAACATGTGCAAGAAGTGAAGGGATCTGAATACTTTATGAATCCACTGTGTAAAGAAAGTTGCGTTTATGTGTGAAGTTTAAAAGGGTAATAGGGTGCATGTTGCACCTAGATCCTATATGGAATCAAGGAGACCCTTACTGACACTAAATCTTGGGAGCCTGAACAGAGTTATGAATTTTAATTTAGGGAAGGAAATAATGTTGTAGAGATGCCAGTAGAGACTGAGTATAAATACCTGGTCTAGTGACTTAAAGTAGGAATCAATTGGTAAGTAGGGGTAACAGCAGAGAGCTGAGAAAACATAAAGGAGGTGAGTTGAGAACATTTGATTGTGTTTGAATGTGAGCAAGTCTTTGACATAGCGTTGGTTAAACTCTATGTGAAGTTCACTGGGTAACTGCCATTCTTGTTTTTAATTTGTATCTTTTATGCTCCATGCTTATCCCCCTTCATCCCATTAAATAAATACATTCAGCTATTTATGTCTTGAAGAACGTAACTTTTAGGAGGCTCTCTTTCACAGTCACAATTTTACATTTTTTATACATTACTATGGAAAATTATCAGTTTATTTTACAATTCAGTGTCAGCTAAAATATGACCTAATATTTTTCATTTCACATTTGACAATGTTTATGATAGCAGTTTCATCCAATTGGTGAGATTATGCTCATCTTTTTAATCAAATCTGGCATTGTTTAAAACATACAGTGGGATGATATTCCACTGTATCCCTGAGGAACTCATTTGCAGACCTGCTTTTTTATCATTGGCTCAATTAACTGATTTCAAAGAATCATGCCATGGTTCAGACAACAATGCCATCTGTGGCAGAGCTGCAAGCATCTGCAGTGTTTCGAAGTCTGTCCCTGCTATACACAGCAATACTTTCTGCAGGTGACACATAGTAAAGTTATGTTTTAAAAGTGTTCTGGTGTGTATTCACTTAAATAAAAAAAAAAAAACAAAAAAAAAACTGTATTTTGTCAAGTGCAGAAGTAATCTTAATGTTTTAAAATATGGCACAAGGATTTTATATATTGCTGAACTGAAATTTTACCATATTTGAATAGTCAACTACATGTGACTCATTCAAAGTGCTTCTCAAATGTTTTACAAGCCTTTAGGGACTTATCAGGATTTGTTGAAGTTCAGTGTGTTTTGGGTCAGTCTTTTATCTTATTACCAAGTGTATTGTGGGAGAAAATAAAACTTCCTGTTAACGCACACATTGCCATTGGCACAGCTGCCATCAATCAGCCAACTCTGTAGCTTGGCCATAGTGTGCCCGTTGTTTCATTTTACATCTAGATTGACACATATTTTATGACCCTTTTTCTTCATCCTTTGTACTGAAGAAAGAATAGCCAGTGTATTGGTTTAGTGTTGACGTCCATGACCTATCAAAACCAAGTGAATGAATTCAGCTGAAGCAGCAGTAACCAATATGGCTTGTGGCTTTTGTGAGAGAATGGCTTCTGGAGAATTACTAACTTTAGCCCAACAACTAGAGACATCTGAAATAACTCTTTAGTTAGGAAAGTCTTTAAGTATTTATTTATTACACCTTGATGCATCCAAGGACCCTAAAGACTATACACATTAGCTTTACGTGGCAATATGTTCACTGTCTTATTAATCTGCAAATTTTGAGGATTTTAAGAGAAAGTGAACATCAGGAGGCTTAGTTGATAGAATTGTCAATATATTTTTTATTGTTCAGACATCTTTCTCATTTTTTACTAAAACTTTTTAAAGTTTCATGTAGTCTTCTCAGACTCCAGTGCATCAAAATACCTGACTCCTCTTTCTCTCCAGACACATCCTTGAATTGTAGCTGAAGACAGAGAACCTGAGTGGACCAGAAGAAGCAGTTTAAAGTTACCTTAAGGCTTTCCTTAAAAAGAAATAAAAAATATAACATTAGCTGGGAAAAACTAGGTGCAGAATATCCCCTACTATGGTACTACATATTTTATCAAGCCGAACTTCATTTTATGACTTTACACATTTTTTTTAATGAGACAGAAAAAAAAATAGCGATGAAAGGAGATGAAGTAGGAACTGGATTTGTTTCCAATTAAATGCCCTGCCCCACTGTCCCAAGAACTGTGATCTGAAATTTGGAATCCTGAACCATTCAAGGTCACACATAGAACTTTAATGGACATCATTCTCATTTTATATATTTTCATTGATAATATAACCAGGACACAAGATTCCCAACCAAAACACCAGCGAGAATGTGTTTAATGACAAATCAAAACATCAAAAAACAGTTGGAATTCAAACAAAATATGAATTCTGTCGTCTCATGCGGCTATACGTAATTCTTAAATAAGAATATACATCTGGGGACAACTTGTTAAAAGGTTTGTAATGCATAGCAGAGAAATTTACCACTGCAAAGGCTGCACATACAGGTCTTCTTCATAAAACACCCGTCCCTGATTCCTCTAGTCCATACACTTTAAACTGCAGGGGTTTCAGTGTGAGAGCAAATAAAACTGAACAGACAAATTGACATGAAGAGACAATAAAAAGTTAAAACTGCTGTTACAGTTCTGGGAGCTTAGTAGCCCAAAGTAAGTGGAGCTTACTGATTAATTTCTGCATCGTAATGAAACACACACCACTGCAGCTACTTGGCTCCACACATTTGTGATGTGATTCTGCCTGCTGTGATATCTTTCTGTCATTTTGACTATTGTATTACTACATAATATAATAACAGCAAGTTGAGTTTAGTAATGCACTATGTGCTAGGCGTATACTACATATTAAATCAATGCAGTTATATTCTGGCAGGGAATGTTTGCATTTCCAATTAGTAATGTTAACTTACTTTAGTTTGTTGTTTAGACATGCAGTCAGGAGGTGGGTGCTGTTCAGCCTTGTTTGTTCTTCTAATTTCTTCTGCTGGTGTCGTTAGTTAGATTTGCTGATATGGATGTTTTGAGTAGTGAAGTCTGTGTCTCCTGTGACTCTTCGTTATCAACTCTCTTAACCACAAGTCTTTTCACCTCCTTTTGACAGGGAGTGACACACTGTTTACTTTGAATTTATATTTTACAATTAATATTTTCATGAACATAGCTGGCAATTCTTTCAGCCTTACATTAACTCTGACAATATTATCGTTAATAAACACCAAAGAGCAGACACAGTACCTATGACAACGTATTGTGCGTTTTTATCACTAGTCCATGGACGTTTTGGAATGCCGGTGTATAATCATAGGTTACAGAAAGGTGTTATATTTCATTTTTAACAAATGTAATGTACTCTCCGCACATACAACACACATTTATATGTGTAATAGGAGTCTTTTTAGGAGGTTTTTCAGCTGTAGACAGTTTATCGTAATCAAAAGGTTGCTGCCTGTCAGACCAGGCTAACAAGACTGCCCGTATATTGACTGCTGCCTTAATGAGGCCTTGGATTAGTTTATAAACTTGACACTCCATTAGTCATCTAATTATTCCAACCATGTTTAAAATAAAATCCACTTGTGGTTGCCTCCAGAAGTAAACACCCGACTCAACGAGATTATGAATTCTACTTTCCGTTAGCAACGTGGGGTTGTGTCAGATATACAGCGCGTCTAATTCCCATTTAAGAACGCATGTCTTTTCTTTGTTGTAAGCCTTAGTTACATATAGTTAGGATAGCATTTTGGTATAGCAGTTATGGCTTTGGACTTCTAGCCTTGAGGCTGTGGGTTTAAATCTTGCTGCCAGCACTGTATGACCATGAGCAAGTTACTTCACCTGCCGGTGTTTCAATGTTAAACATAAAAGAAAAATAACCAATTGTTTCTCAAATGTTGTACATTGCCTTGGGTAAAGAATAGGGACACTTCGTCTTTTTTTCATAGCTAAAACTGAACAACTGATCCTCTTTTCTTGAGTTCTTTTACCTGGCACTTATTAGAAAGGACAGTTAATTCCTTTATAGTGACCTCCTTGGGCCAGGTAACCTAATTGGCACTTCCAGTTCTTTTATTGCATTGGTCTTCTTTGTGCCACTTTTAGGTCTACCTGTAAACAGAGGAGAGCATTCTCTGAGACATCTGGAGTTCTTCAGCTTTTTCCTATAATGTTTTCCCTGATTACCAAGCTCTTGTCTACCAAGCAGGGGAGTAAATTATGACCCAATATTGTTTTAGAAATAACACAGAGGTTTTGGAGAAGTATCAGTTCCCTTTATTTCCATCAAATGTGACCTGGAGTGAGATGCTTGAATGCTTCTAACCTCTCTGGGGTCTTATGTTGAACAAACAAAAAAGTTCCAAACCTGAGTGTGTTTATAGTTTTTTTTCTAGCTCACTGTCCCGATATTTTGTGTTATTTTTTCAACACTGATAAAAGATCGAGAGGGTGGGCTCGTTGTTATTAAAGAAAAATCAAATACAGCCTTAAGATCTCCTTTTGATGGTGCCACCCCTTTATAAACCACTTAAAGTTTAATGTGTTAGAATAAGCTGTAGCTCCCTCACAACCCTCATGTTTAAAATTGTCCATCATTTTTTTTTTTTTTATGTTTTTTTTTGTCAGCATTTCCACAGCTTCCACAGACAGTATAGTGTGTGGAAAGCATTTCAATGTAATTTTTCCACAGTATATTACTAAAGTATTTTTGTACGCATATTGATTTGGCAGAATTTTACCTCGGATGCCCTTCCTGACGTAACCCTCCCCATTTATCCGGGTTTGGGACCAGAACGAAGAAACACACTGATTTGTGCATCCCCTGTGGCTGAGTTAAATATATAGGTTGGAGACGTTCGCACTGACCAGAAAACAGGAGATGGAACTTGAGGTGGCAGAGTTAAAGATGCTAAGATTTGTATTGAGATTTGTATTGGGTGTGACGAGGATGGACAGGATTAGACATGAGGACATTAGAGGGTCAGCTCAAGTTAGAAGGTTGGGAGACAAAGTCAGAGAGGCAAGATTGCTTTGGATTGCACATGTGCAGAGGAGAGATGCTGGGTATATTGGGAGAAGGGCACTATGGATAGAGCTGCCAGGCAGGAGGAAAAGAGGAAGGCCTAAGATGAGGTTTATGGATGTGATGAGAGAGGACGTGCAGGTGGTGGGTGTAACAGAGCAAGATGCAGAGGACAGAAAGATATGGAAAAAGATGACCCGCTGTGGCAACCCCTAATGGGAGCAGCAGAAAGAAGAAGAAGACACTACTAAAGAGTTAGTTTTGTCATTCTTACCTTGTTGCCAGATGTTAGAGTTCAGCAGTGGCAGCCATTTTTAATAGGTATGTAATGGGTGAGTCATCAGCCATTGTTGTGCCACTGTACATCCATCCATCCATTTTCCAACCTGCTGAATTCGAACACAGGGTCATGGGGGTCTGCTGGAGCCAATCCCAGCCAAAACAGGGCACAAGGCAGGAAACAATCCCAGGCAGGGTGCCAACCCACCACAGGACACACACAAACACACCCACACACCAAGCCACTGTACAACAGTGTATAATCAATTAACCTTTCTGAACTTTATTATTGTGAAGTATATTTAGCTAACATCCTTATCAAATGCAGTTTGTAAGATCAGATTAACAGTTTATATTTTTTTTATTTGGCACACAGGCAAGTTACATGACTTACTCAGGCTCATACAGTTAGAGCGATACAAGAATTGAACCTTCAACCTTGTGGTTTAAAGTCAAAGTCACTGCACCACACCATTTTACACATGATGTTTTAAAGAGCTTAGATTAGTCCCTTGACAAAAATCCTGTCAATGTCAAAAAACCCTTACACAGCCAATAAACACATCTTGATCATTCCTGTGACTAAAACAATTATGTAAATTGAGTGCTGGCATAGTTTTTTTCTTAAATTAAGTTGTTTAAAATTCAGTCATGCTCCTATTGTTTGCAAATTGAAATTAATGAAGTAAAAAAAATACCAGTACACAAGTTCTGATTTAGGCCTTTCTCTGGACAAGACAATCCTATTTCATTTCATAACCTGCTTCTGATTTTAGTCTTGCAGGTCAGTATAAAATGTGTTTCATTATCCCACCTTCAATGAAAGAAATCAGCTAAGGAGGATAAGACAGGCAAGTGCCACAACAAGGAGCATTGCCATTCCTAAAACATGATTTTTTTAGAAATGCGCTGTTGACTACTTGAAACATGGTAAATTGATTACATTTTTAAAATGTTTCAAGCCACTATGAAAGCAGAATTTTAAAAGACAAATTTAAATCTCTGCAACATATGATAATTATCACAAGGGATATTTGTGTTTTTAAAAAGGTTAACGTCAAATGTATGTTATTGTATGAAATTTCACATGAGATATTTAAGTTAGGTCATGGTAAATAAATGTGACTGTAGGTCCATACATGTGAAAATGCATATAATTTTCTACATAAGGCACCTTTCACAGTTAATACTATGATAAAGTGCTTCAAAGTGTATTTATTGATATTAAAACAAAAGATGAATTAAAAAAATGTTTGTGTGAACATTACAAAGTTCACAGCAACATTGATAATCCATGCAAAGGACCCCAGGTATGGCAGAGTGAGGGAATTGTCACAGCTTCTTAATTTTAAAAAATGATATGGTTTAAAATATATAGTTGAAGTTAGTCTTTAGACGGGAAATGAAAGCGGTTTATATACTATATGCAAGTTCAACAATAACTCCAGAGAATTAGCAACATGAAGCTACTGTACATAGGGGCACCCAAAAATTCCCAGAATCAGTCAATAACACAGGAGTAGGGTATAGTTATCAAATGTGCCACTAGGTATCATATGTCTACAAGTCTGGTTAATCGGTCTGCCGAGTGGCATCATACTGAGTTAATCAAGTGAGTATTTCTGATGTTTATTCTACAATTGTGGAGGTGACTTCAGTAATTTTTTCTCCAAGAGACAATAATGATCACGTTTTTCATGTTACATTGAACCTGTGAGGTGTCTTTGGAAAAGTATCAGGATTTAAACGTCCACAGAAGTGGAGTATGAAAAACTGCATTTTGTACCTGTACACACTCAGAAACTGTGGTTGCTTCACACCTCTCGTATTCTCCAGATTTTACTTTATGTGACATCTTTTCGTCCTGAAATTAAAATTGAGATGAAAAGGAACAAGATTTGCTACCATGGAAGAAAAATATTGGAGTCTCTAGAGACGGTAGCAAAAGATGAGTACAGGATATGCTAACAGGAATGAAAGAAGTATTGGGACAAGGCTACTGAACCTCAAGGAAAATTTTTTGAAGTTGACTTAAGTAAGTTGTTGTAAGTTTTATAATAAAGTTTTTTTTTTGTTTATGTTTAACAATTCCAGAAATGTTTGGGCTCCCCTCGTTTTGGCCACTGTTAGGAACAGATGAAGTTGGCTCATCCAAATGGACAGATTTTAATAAACAGACCAAGAAATGAAGAAAACGGAGAGTGCTGCATAAAGAATAGTTGAAAAAGATTAAAATAAATGTCTGCCAAAACCAAAACTTTGCAACAATATTCAGAAGTTGAGAAAACATTGCAATAGTTTTGAGTACCTAATGATCCTTTCTACAAATAACTGAAGCCACAAGTTTTTTTTGTTTGGAATTTATCCAGATACTTTTACACAAGTGTTATTGTGTTACCAGCAGTGCCATCTTAAGTAGCTTCCACAACTGTGACCAGCAATGATTACCATTGTCATAAACAATATGCCTGACTAGGAAAAGATTCCCAAAATTGTGCCATAACAGCATCACCAGACATGGTAAAAATATAACGATTTTAGAGTTTTGAAAATTGCTGGAAACATTTTGGTGTTTACACTTTTGATCTTCTCTTACTGCACCAAAATTTGGTTTGTTGTTTTCGTGTACAGGCACCGGCATTTTTTGTGTTTTTTGGTAGCTGTGACTATGTTGTGTTAGTGATGACATCTCATTGCCATTGGTTACTGGAAGTCATGGCATGTGACTTCATCAACCTTCCACTATTTATTATGTCCAGGTTTTTAGATTTAAGACAAAAAGAGAATTAGTTAATAGTTTGATTCCATATAGTGGTTCAGGACTTTTGATTAGTGTTTTGACACTGGTAAATTCATGTTTTTGTCTTTCTAGCTTTCAACACTGATAAATTGTTTTGTTAGTAGTTTCTGGGTTTTTTTTTTCATCTCCTGGTCCTTGTCCTATTAGAAGATGTGAAGGATGTTACCCCCCACATTAAAGCCTGTGCTGCTCTTTCTTATATAGTTCCTTTGTGTTCTGAGATGTAGTCCAAACTTTCATTGATGTGGAACCCTAAGTACTTGCAGGAGTGTATCACCTCTACGTCCACTCCCTGAATTATGACAAGACATAGAGGATCATTGGTACGGCGAAAGTCAATAACCAGTTCCTTGGCTTTGTTGATGTTAAGTTGCAGATTATTCTCTTTGCATCAAGAAAAGAAGTTCTCCACCTGACTCCTGTACTCTGTCTCATCCCACTTATCAATACACCACATTAATGCAGAATCATCAGAGAATTTCTGCAAGTGACATGGCCTGGTGTTATATTTATAGACAGGGGTGTACAGAGTGAAGAGAAAGGGAGACAGAACTGTTCCCTGTGATGCTCCAGTGTTGCTCACATCCATATCAGAACCACAGTCCTCGGGTTTCGCAATTATTCAGGACACCACAGGTTCATCAACCTGCATATGGCAGCACTGGTTAGTGTTGCTGCTTGATAGCTTAATTTCCCTACCTAGCCATTGTCTATGTGGACTGTGCATATTCTCACTGTGTTCACATTGGTTTTATCTCACCTTTACTCTGTTGTCAGTTGACTGTGTTTTAGATAAAATAATATATTTTCATGATTTGTTTCACTAAATCTTAAAGATTTATTTTGTTTTACTGTATTTTGTCCTTAGTTAATGCCTTAGTCTGTGAGTTTATGTATATATATATATAATTAATTTACTGTGCTTTATAATAATCTATACAGTATGTGAAAGCTATCTGAGTCTGTACTCATGAAGAACTGTACAAATATGAATTAAAAATATATTATAAGGGATTCTAAAATATATGATTTTAATATCAATAGGGGTGATATTAGGCTGAAAGATTACTCTGTAGTGAACAGAGGGCTGATGTCATGCAGTCAGCTGAGGGTTATGTGGAGATAATGTATACTACTTGTTAGCACATTATTGTGAATCCAGTGGAACCAGGTCCTTCTGAGTTGTTGCTAAAATAAACATTTGGATGAAAACTGCGTAGATTATGAAGGCATGAGAAGTATTTCTAGAACTCAGACATGGTAAGGTCAGGTATCTCATGACCATCACTGGAGCTTTATTAATAGTAAGTGATTCCAGTGCCTCTGCAGGACTCTCAGTAGGGTGCTACTGATGCATAGCTGATTGCACTCCCAGAACTTTCCCACTAGGCTGACTGAAATTATTTGGTGTAAGAATGAATGAGTAATGAGCAATTGCATAACATTTACTGAGTGTACCCCTGTAAAAGTCATCCTATTTATTCTTTTAGATTTCCTCTTAAACATTTCCTGCAGTTCAGATTATGTTAATCAAAAGCTTATAAGACCATTACCCTTCAGTGGCTTTCAATAGCAAAAGCAAAAGCTTCAAAATATCTACTGTGCTTCACTCTGTGGAATTTATATTTTACATGCATCTGCTTTTATTTGATTGCTGTTAGCTTGGTCTTTGTGTTGCTTGTTTCTCAAAACCTATTCATTTTAAAATATATTCTGTCCAAGACTCAAATATCTAACATTCATGTAAATCAAGTCACATGAAGAGGCTGCCATATTTGCATAGAATATAGTAACCACTGATGGAAATTCCTGCAACAAATTTTCAGTTTTTGTAAAGTAATATAGGGTGGTACAGCACAATGATATAGTAGTCAGAGCTCCTTTTTAACAGATCAGACTTTCTTTTTGAATCCTGCTGCAGTTGTTATCTTTGTGGACTGTTCATGTTTGCTCTGTGTATGTGCAGGATCTTCTCGTGCTACTCCAGTCTACTGGACCCGATCAAAGTACATTGCAAATTTCAGGTGAATTTTGCCCAGGTTGCAGACTGCAAAAATAATACGTACAGGTGGTAACACATTCATATCTTTAAAAATAACACCTGCCTTTCTGGTTTCCATGTTGCAGTATTCACTTTTCAAAATTAGGTTAAAGTTTTTTTGTTTTTTTTATTAACCCATTCATTTGCATATTATGGTTAGAGTCACATCTTATAACATTTTTATTTATACTGCCAGTTAATATTACAGGTTTGATGACATGGTACATGTATAAGTACATCTTATATGAATGCCTTTATCTATTTATGCTCAGTTGTTTGTTAATCACTAACTAATAATAGGTGAACCACTGTCACCTTCTCTTCTGTATTTATAGTTAATAAGTTTTTTAAACTTGAACTGTTGTTGATAAATACAAAAACTATGTGTACTGTATGTATATATATATATTTAAATATATATTTATATAGATAGCACACATCCTGTCCAGATCAGGCATTAAAGTAGTACATACACTAAGAAACACTCCGCAGTTCTTTTTACTGACAAGAGCAAGAAATCTGCAGCAGAGACACGAAACTTAGCATACAGTATACCATGAAATTTATGCATAGCTGTATAAATGGGACAAACATTTAATACATTCACAACACGTATACAATAACATCACAATGCTGTCAGAAATAAGGACCCATGGTCTCTGATGTATCTTCTTCTAATTCTTTCGGCTGCTCCCGTTAGGGGTCGCCACAGCACATCATCTTCTTCCATAGCTTTCTGTCCTCTGCATCTTGTTCTGTTACACCCATCGCCTGCATGTTCTCTCTCACCACATCCATAAACCTTCACTTAGGCCTTCCTCTTTTTCTCTTACCTGGCAGCTCTATCCTTAACATCCTTCTCCCAATATACTCAGCATCTCAACAACAACAACAACATTTATTTATATAGCACATTTTCATACAAACAGTAGCTCAAAGTGCTTTACATAATAAAGAATAGAAAAATAAAAGACACAATAAGAAAAACAAAATAAATCAACAATAATTAACATTGAATAAGAGTAAGGTCCAATGGCCAGGGGGGACAGAAAAACCAAAAAAAAAAAAACTCCAGACGGCTGGAGAAAAAAATAAAAAATAAAATAATAAAATTATTTTTGTATTATTATAAAAAATCTCTCCTCTGCACATGTCCAAACCAGCACAATCTCGCCTCTCTGACTTTGTCTCCCAACCATGCAATTCCAGCTGACCCTCTAATGTACTCATTTCTAATCCTATCCATCCTTGTCATACCCAGTGCAAATCTTAGCATCTTTAACTCTGCTACCTCCAGCTCTGTCTCGTGCTTTCTGGTCAGTGCCATCGTCTCCAACCCATATAACATAGCTGGTCTCACTACTATCCTGTAGACCTTCCCTTTCACTCTTGCTGATACCTGTCTGTCAAAAATTACTCCTGACACTCTTCTCCACCCATTCCACCCTGCCTGCACTCTCTTTTTCACCTCTCTTCCACAATCCCCATTACTCTGTACTGTTGATCCCAAGTATTTAAACTCATCCGCCATTGTCAACTCTACTCCTTGCACCCTCACCATTCCACTGACCTCCCTCTCATTTACACACATGTATTCTGTCTTGTTCCTACTGACTTAACTCTAGATTCCAGACTGACCTAACTCTAGAGCATATCTCCACCTCACCAGGGTCTCCTCAACCTGCTCCCTACTATCGCTACAGATCACAATGTCATCAGCAAACATCATAGTCCACGGCGACTCCTGTCTAATCTCGTCTGTCAACCTGTCCATCACCATTAGAAATAAGAAAGGGATCAGAGCCGATCCCTGATGTAATCCCACCTCCAACTTGAATGCATCTATCACTCCTACCTCCAGTCGAGTGTTGCCTTCCTGCCTCTCAGCTGTGACTCGCCTGGACAAGGGAGTGCAGTCCCTTTTATTATGGACAGGGCTATTGCCTGATGGAAATGCTTCCGGGTTAAACGGAAGTCCAGTATATTGGAGAGTGCATCTCCATGCAGCACCCTTTTGCGGCACCCACGGACCCCAACAGAGCTGTGCTGCCAGACTACTGCTCCTGGTATTTCCTGCTTGTTACTGACTGGGTGCAAATATGGAGGTCTGCTGCCATCTAGTCCCCGGGGGAAATAAACACCCCTCAAAGACTATCATTCCCTGTCCTTTTATCTCAGCCAGGGAATGTTCTCGAAACATGTCAGGTCGGGATGCCTTTCCAAATGCCTGGAGCTTCCCACCTGGGTGAGGAATTTCTAGTCGGGATGTCTATCCCTCCCATATGTCCCTACAAAGGTATTAGCTAGGCACTAAAATGTACTGAAAGTGGTGTCTACCGATGTAGTTGCTTTTTCTACTGTGCAGGAATCTACATGTTCTAACAAGGCTTGGCATGGATAGGGGTGCAGTCTCTGTGCCTCATTTGTTGCCTGACTCAGTTTAAAAACTAATTTTAGTGTTATATCTTTCTGCTGCACCAGAGCAAATGCATGTGTTCTGATTCTCTCAGCATTCTCTTCCTATGGTTATGACATCTTGTGGAAGCTTTCTCCTTTATCTCTTACAAATGAAGAGTGGCAAAAGTGAAGTTGGAATGGAAGTAAGACAGAAGCATATAATCAAGTTACATGATAGTGGGTAAATGTGTAAATTCTGAGATATGCTGGAAGAAGTCAGACAATAGATATTATGAAGCATATATTCCTTTATACCCCTAAAATTCAAGAATGTAAAGGGGTGCAAAGGACACGAAACTGAGCAGTGGATAAAAGTCATCTAGTCAAATGAGTTATTCGCTTTGTCTTAAACACGTGGTGGAGTAGATGCTCATTTCCATCAGTGAATATTATAATAAAATGAAATGTCAATAAATACAAGACAGCTCTGTGAGATTGTGTTCACCCGCGGTGAAGCATTTTAATTTTATATTAACAGAGTTTTACAGAATGTCAATGATTCTAACTGCAGAACACAAGTTGTTAGAAGATGGTTTACAGATCATGACAAGAATAATGTCCACACCATGACCCAAGTTCTATCCAAATGAGATTCTAAAGTTGCATGTGAAAGCATTCTCCACTACTTACCATCAAAACACCGACTGCAGCAATTTCTGACTTTTGAAGAATGGTGTCACATCCAGTAGACATTGGCAGAATCTGTGTAAAGGTACATTGAAGTTGTTTTGTCACATGGCTTAATGTCTCAAAACATTAGTAAAGTAAATAACTCAATGTTACTTTAAATAAAGTTATTCACATACATACCTTTACATAAGACTACTAGACTTACACAGGCGGCACGGTGGCGCAGCGGTAGCGCTGCTGCCTCGCAGTTAGAAGGTTCACTTCCCGGGTCCTCCCTGCGTGGAGTTTGCATGTTCTCCCCGTGTCTGCGTGGGTTTCCTCCGGGCGCTCCGGTTTCCTCCCACAATCCAAAGACATGCAGGTTAGGTGGATTGGTGATTCTAAATTGGCCCTAGTGTGTGCTTGGTGTGTGGGTGTGTTTGTGTGTGTCCTGCGGTGGGTTGGCAACCTGCCCAGGATTGGTTCCTGCCTTGTGCCCTGTGTTGGCTGGGATTGGCTCCAGCAGACCCCCGTGACCCTGTATTTGGATTCAGCGGGTTAGAAAATGGATGGATGGATGGACTTACACTATTAAAAATATTTATACTTTTTTAAATTGCTTAATTTATGCAGTATTCTATTACTGTCCAGGGAGTATGAACTATGGTGGGGCCAGGGCAGGGGTTACACCAAGTTGGTACTGAGCAGAAAAATCACACACTGTCACACAAACACTCAACACACACACATACACACAGAGTCTTTAATTTAACTTTGTGAAGAGATTGCAACTCCAGAGTGGTGTCTGGTCTGAAAGATGGTTTATTTGTTTCCTGCAAGTTTTTTTAGCCAGTGTTGCAACATTTTTCTTAAAAGGATTCACAAAATGATTAGGAGCTTTTTGATGCATAGCAAAAGGCTTCATTAGTTATTAAAAAAATCCTTTAGCCTCCTAAATAGCTCACCCTTATGAAGACATCATCCAGCCAATATGTGTGGTCCAGTGTACCTTAATTGGTGTTTATGCTGTCTTTATCAGCAATGCTTAAATCGCAATGTCTGAATTACTTGCAAGTTGACCTCCAAGCACCCAATATCCTATTTGCTGAGCATAAATGTTGATGGATTCCCCGTAAAGATGATTAATTATCCCATAAAAAATTAAACTTACAGTAAGAAAGACTTGGGAGAGAATGTTCCGGGTGCTTTGGTTGTTTGCTCATTAGATGCTCGTTAGCAGATGGATTTCAGCGGTTATAAATAATTCTGTTGAGCTTGTACTAGGCAGCACATATAATGGTGTCTCAAGCGAGGTGTCAGATCATGCTAAGAGACAGCACTCTAGCCAAGATGATTAACTCTTACTGTTAACTTTTCCTTTAAAGATTAAATACCAGGTGCTCTCTTACTGAAGCACAGTTTCAGTAATGAGTAGCACATTTTAGAGTAAAGATGTACCTAACTTTTGTACAAAATATTTAAATCTAATTAATGGAGTTTTTCAGAGATTCTTTGATATCCCAGAACTTGGAAAATGGAAGATGAGGGCTTTTTCTCTGAAGGCCTGCTGTTTAAAAAATTAAAAGGAGACAGCTGTGTCCCAAAACAACTGTGGTGGCATGTCATCAAAGTGATATATCTTATAGAAGAATGAAGCAAAGAATATTCTAGGTTTGCTAGCATGTGTGTAACATATAAAAGAATTAGTTTTCATTTTTGTCTACCTGATTTTGATAAGATACATTTCATAACAAATGAATGCTGTTAGATTATTAAATGAAATAGGGTCATAACTTCTTTAAAGAATAAAGTGAATTTAAAGAGCTTGCTTTGACTGGACTAGTACTTAAATGTATACATTCTGTCTCTGTCTCAGTATACTGATGGAATAAAAGGCACATCCTGTCTTTTGGAAAGAGAAAATTCTATCATTTGTATTTTTTTTTTATTTTTTTAACCCTTGTAACCAGCCATACAGCTTAACCAGTGAGCCACTTCAACTTGCCAAATACAAGGAACCTCATTAGATGCACATTTACATTTCAAAAATGATGTTGGTCCTAAGAAAATACAACCTCACTTTCAAAAAAGGTGGAATGCTGTGTGAAATGTTAACAAAAACAGAACCTTATAAACCCATATTTTATTCACAATAGAAAACATATAAAACGTCGAATGTGAGAAAATTTACCATTGTAAGAAAAGGATAAGGTCATTTTGAATTTGATGGCAGTAACATGTCTTAAAAAAGTTGGAACAGGGCCACATTTACCACTTTGTAGCTTCCCCTCTTCTTTTAACAACAGTTTGTAAACCTGGACATTTGGGAGAGAAATATTGTCCCATTCTTGTCTGGTATAGAATTCTAGTTGTCCAATAGTCCTAGGTCTTCTTTGTTGTATTTGTTGTTTCATGATGCGTCAAATGTTTTTCATTAATTTTAAAGTCTGGACTGTAGAAAGGCCAGTTCAGAACCCGGACTCTTCTACTATGAAGCCATGCTGCTGTAATAGATGCAGTGTGTGCTTTAGCATTGTCTTGCTGAAATATGCACAGCCTTCACTGAAAAAGACGTTGTCTGGGTGGGAGCATATGCTGCTCTAAAACCTGTATACACCTTTCAGCATTGATGGTGACTTTCCTGATGTGCAAGTTGCCAGTTCCATAGGCACTAATTCACGCCCATACCATAACAAGCCAGATGGTCCCTCTGTTCTTTATTCCGGAAGATGTGGCTTCCATGTTTTCCAAAAACATGAATTTCAAATTTCCATTCGTTTGACCATAGAATTGTTACCTACTTTGCCTCAGTCCATTTTAAATGACCTTTAATCCAGCAACATTTCTGGATCATGTTCACATATGGTTTCTTCTTTGCATGATAGAGCTTTAACCAGCATTTATGGATGGCATGGCAAACTGTGTTCACAGACAATAATTTCTGGAAGTGTTCCTGAGCCCTTTCAGTAATTTCCATGACAGAATCAGGCCTGTTTTTATTTCAGTGCTGCCTGAGGGTCCGAAGATCAGTGGCAATTTGTAGACAGTTTTTTGCAGATTGGTAAACCTCTGCCCATCTTTACTTCTGAGAGAGTCTGCCTCACTAAGATGCTCTTTTTATACCCAATCATGTTACTGACCTATTGCTAATTAACCTAATGAGTTGTGAAATGTTTCTACAGTTGTTTCTTTTTAGTACAACTTACTTTTCCAGCATTCGGTTGCCCCCATCCACACTTTTTTGAGACATGTTGCAGCCATCAAATTCAAAATGAGCTGATATTTTTCATTAAATAGTAACATTTCTCACTTTCAACATTTTATATGTTATCTATGTATCTTCTAGTGTAAATAATATATAAGTTTATGAGATTTGCAAATCATTGCATTCTGTTTTAATTTACATTTTACACAGTATCCCAACACTTTTGGAACTGTGGTTGAAGTACACATAAGGGAGAACTCGAAAGAATACATACAAAGGCAAAAAACAGCCTCCCTGTCCAAAATGAACAGATCTTGAGCCCATGTTTTGTTCAATGGAGTGACAGGCCCTCTTACTTGCCACTGCACCAAACAAAACACCAAACCAGTCTCACCTCTCTTCCCAAACCTCTCACTGTGTCCCTCTATCACTTTCTTTTTCCTCCAGATTTTCTTCCTCCTGTCATAAAGAATGTGCTCTACCCAACTTTCAGTAAACTCTTAGATGCAATTCAGCTTTAAAGCCCATTCTGGGGTCACTTCACCCACAGCTCCAGAATCACTGAAGGGTTAGTGTTTGCGCCCTTGACTACAGATTAGAACTCCCTGTAGCGTCTCCAGCTGTCCTTGGAATGCTAATTGATCATTTGCCCTTGCAGGACCAGGTCCCCAAGGCACCTCACCATCTGCCTGCTGATGAGGTAGCATAATCCTGTATTTTTCCACCTGGAACCAATACCTCTAGCTATCTGGAATTTTTCTTCCTACCAATGAATGTTAGTTATCCCTGACAGTATCTGGGTCCCAGGCTATATAAGTTTCTTCAAGCTGCTCCCTCTCTCTGTCTCTCACATATGCCGGGGTCCCTGGACATTTTGACCCCTAGTAAGTCTTGCTTTCCAGCACCGAGAGTCCAGGAATCTTCCTTTCTGTCTGTTGAACATTGCTGTATCTTATGTCAACCTGATGGTGCACTTGTCTTTAGAAATTATTCACACCCAGCCACCCCTTAAAAGCCATTTGCCATTTAAATATTTCAATGATGTACCCATTTGCCTTCACTAACATTCCTGAATTGTGTTTGATTATTGCAATATGTAACTGAAAATAAATGGAGCACAGGGCTTAGAGAGAATCCTAAATGGATCAAAAAATAAAAAATAAAAATGTCAGGTTATTGTACAAGGATATTTTTCTGAACTAAATCTTGTCATAAATATTGTTCCATAGGCATCAGTGCTACTCTATTGGTTGTTTCATTATTCATCATAATCCAACATGTAATAATAGGCTGAGTTGTGAGATCTTTTAGATATGGAAGAGAGAAGCTTTGAGAAAAGGTTATTATTCTAAACTAATAATGGCTGTGGTTGGTAGTAACGCATTTCCTTGCTACTTCCTAGCACATGCAAGTAAGAATTTCGGTTTTCTGTACACATGACTGTAACCATCCTTTATACAGGATATTAACTAAATGTTTGTTTAAGAGGCTTTTTGATAAAAAAAAATAATGGTAACACCTTAGTTTTGGTATCCATTATAAGCAGCTTTTAATGGTCTGCATGTTATAAAGCATATTATAAGCCATTTTGATATGATATAAATCAATCAAAAATGACAGTAACATACTTGAGTCTTGTTATTTGTATTGTTAATTTTACTGTTAATAGCATACCACATACTAAAAAAATGCTAAATAATATGTTTATGAACTGTTAACAGCTGTTTTGTAATGGATACCTAAAATTAAAGTTTACTAGCCTGAAATTACTAAGCCATTACTGTATTTTCTACATAACACAGGATACTATGGTATCAGTTATGTAACATATACAATATGTGTATTATAGAATCAGGCAATTTAAAGTAAAACTGTATATTTAAACAAGACAGTGTTTCTTAAACTATGGCTTGTGACACAAATTGAGTTGCGGACATGCTTGAGATGGGTCGTCCCATGATTGTGTAGCAAAGTTAGTTAATTTTGTCCAAGTGCAAATTCTGTGGCGAGTGATGAATCATCCTTTATTCATAGTATTGTTTGAAAGTATGTCTGTTGACACTGTAATAAAGCACAGAAACAGTCATAAAGATCTGGGGAGTTCCACCCCATAAATGATGTCATTAAGAAGCAGGTTCTTCTGACAGTCTGCAGGGGGCAAAAACGAGAAGGCATCAGAGGACAGCACCAAGCCCTGGTCAGGCTGATAAACAGAATCATTTGAGCCCATAAAATGTCTTACAGAGTGCTTTCGATTCTATTGCAAAAAATATAAAAGAATACTCTCCACAGCACCACATACCTGCTAACAACCACTAAACAATCAAACTGAGGTAACTGACAAGCAAATATACAAATAAAAAAGTGGGTGACAGGAGGAAATTATAGAGGAGCTTGTAAGGGAAAGGACAACTGCAACAGTTTAAAATTGAAATGAACGTAATGAATGTGCAATTAGGATGTGACAATATTTAGGTGTTACGAAGGGCAAATCAGTAGGTTTGAGTTGTCGTGTTTCAGCCAAGGTTCCCCTCGGCTGGGGTTCAAATGTCACCTTTTTGTCTGTTTTGCTTATCTTTTATGTTAATAGTGCTAACTATTTTGTTTCTCTACATCAATGTGTATTTTGCTATGTTCCTTGTGTTTTTGGGTGGTGCCCCAAGGGGCGAGGTTACCTCCCCATCACAGCAAGGCACTGTTGTCAGTCTTGAAAAGGCTGAGGAAAACTTATAACCCCTTGCAGTTCACTGAATGCTCTTGTGGTGTGGTAAGGTCTTTTTTTTCTGTGGTTTCATTGATTACTGGAGATTTTGGCCTAATGCTCTGTTTTTGACTTTGTTTTTTGGATTTCATATTGGGACAGTGCTTGCTATTGATGTTGCCTATTTTGAAGGCATTGCCTTCTGTGTCTTTTTGTGTTCTTCAGAGCCTTTTTTGAATAACTAATCTTTTATTTAAAAATTTTCTTCATTGCCCGTTTTGTTTCTAGCTACTATTTGATAGTTTTCCCCTTTTTTAATGGGAATTTTTGTGATTTTTTGCGACTTTCGTTCTTGGAAACTCTTTAGTTCATAACATGGGGTGTATATGTTGTATAGTATGTTGTATATTAAAAGCAGTTTCAGTGGCATACATCAAATCCAAACTTGTAGCAAATATGCAAGACTTTAACGTTATACATGCTTCAGCATTAAAGACCTCCATCTTATGACACTGTTTTAAAGTATCTTAATACATTTCAATGTATTGACAGTGTGAAGGACATGCTTGTTGTGCCATTAAGGATTGTTATACAAGTAACAGCAGAGAATACAAAAGGGTAACACAAGCCATAGACATTCAGCATGATGTCAGACAGTAGCTTTAGGCATTTCAAACAGTGAACAATTCACCAAATAACTATACATATTTGTCCTGTCACCATATAAAATACAAATAGTGAAAAAAAACATACAATAGTGTAAATAGTGTAATAATTTGGCTTCCTTTTTACTAAGTTTATTGTTAAATGAAAATGGGGTATGTTAAACTATTTGCAAACTCATTTAGAAAAATGTATTGTGAACGGTGGAGCTCATTTGAAAACTTTTTTATTTAAGACAAGTAAATAAATTACATCAATTCTTATTTCACTACTTTATTTCTTAACTTAGCTGCTTGATTCAAGGCACGAGACAGTGACCATTTGTGCTGTACTTTCACAGTTCCTCACATCCTGGTGTCACACCCGTTATAAAGAAGCATTGGCTTTTTTCAGCTCTTCTGAATCGTAATACTAAACATTTACACTGACAGAGATATACCTCAGAGTGATAATTGTTGTTTTAGTATCAATACATTTCTCATTGTACAAATACTCATGAGAGAAATATTCTTGAATTGAAACAAAACCTTTCATTGTTTTTTTATTATAATGTTATTGATATTTGTTTATTTATGGTCTGGCTGCCATTATGACAATATTCCTCTCCTTGGGTCCCACTGTGGTACTGATTTTAATATCTGGGTCCGCAGATTAAAAAGTTTAAAAATCCCAGATATAAGAAGCTTCATGTAAAAAAGAATACTTTTAAAATCAGAAGTTATGGTGTAGGAGTTAATAGGAATCAAGAAATACCATAAATGCATTCATGGCATACATTCACCTGTCATCTGTCATTTTTGACGGCAGCAGTTTCTTTTGTTGTAGCACTACAGTTATGTTATATTTCACAATGTTAGTGAAGACATGCCACATTACAACCTAAAAATATTTTTTTCTTTTTTTTTTGCATGAACTGTAATTTTCTTTTTTTTATTGGGAGAATAAATAAACTCATTTTTACATGCAGGATTTGCTTAGCATTCTGTGTTGGTGGAGTTTTTTTTATTTGTTGGTTTTTTTACCACTTTAATCTGTATTTGCAGTTCTGCCGTGCTTCCATGGCTGTTTAATAATTTTTACAACAACTGTGACTCAAAACGGTTATGGAAGTGCATCGGGTCAGTGAGTTGCCTGTGGAGATTTTACCACAGCGCCCTGTATAACCGTGAGAGTGCCATTTAGCCTGCCTGTGTTCTGTGTGTGTCATAGCTGTGAAGACCCTTAGGATGGCTGTCAGCCCTGCGTGAAATTCAGATTGCATGTACCTAGGTCTGAGTTTTGGATTTTCAAGTCACACAACACATTTCATTTCATGCAGGGTATAAACCTCTTTTGGCAGTACTGTACTGCAAAACAGTTTTCAACTTCCCACATCCAATTCCCCTACCCCATTCCACTGGGACCCGCTGGCTGGTTTGATAAAAGACCAGACAGATCTTTATGGTGTATATGGACTTCGTTCATATGACACTGATTTACTTTGTAGTACTAATTAAGTACGAGTCCCTCGCTTGCAGCTCTCACTACCTTAGAATGCGTTGTTGATGTATGTAAACTGTTAAAATGTAAATATCACTTAAGGCTCCATTTAAGAAAAAAAGATAATAACATTGATTATCATTCAGATCAGTGCATTTGTGACAGGTAGGCTCGACTGCCTGCAAGCTTTCAAAGCCTGCCATTTTATTTTCTCATAGCACAGTGATTCATGATCAAGTTCTCTTCTGCTAAACATCTAAAGGAGGAGTCATTTATTCTTCATGATTTTCTTGTGTTGGTGCAGCTTTAATATGCTACATTATGTTGTAAAAAAACAAACAAACAAACAAACACATACCTTGTAGCTTTGTAGATAAGGATAAACCTAAGAATTTCATCAAGTTGCTGTACTTTATTTTGATTCCACCTAATTTAACTTTTAATTCAGTTGTGATAGACAGCATTAGTTCATTGCATGATCCAGCAAAATTAATTACTCTAAATAATCTTTTGCAGATGTTGCTATGGAAGGTGTATAGATGCAAGATCTCATTTTTTGGGTGGTTCTCTTTGTTATATCTTGTTACACTGCCATGATGTGCCATTTGACTTCAGTCATGTAAAGCTGTAGCAGGGTGCAGTATCTACTTGGCAAAAAAGCAAAATAATTGTCATCAAGTAGAAGGACAAGAAACACGTTAGCCCCCTAAGCACTGTTCACCATTCAACAACTGTCAATGTTTCTGTAAGGAGAAATGTGGACATCATTAAGCCTTGCGCATGCAGTAACACAATGGATGGTGTCGAGCATGTGGATCAGGCGCTGACATTCTACCCTCTTGTGTGGAAGCAACAGAAAAATATTATAAGAAAAGTATCAAAGAAACACGCTTCTACTGTCCTGATTACAATGTCAGGTTGTGCATTGGTGTCTGTTTCATAACATATTCCATGAAGGATGTGTATTAAATCTGCATTAATGCAGTAGTGGACACTAGACATACCTTTCCTACTGTATCTGTATTAATGTTTTGGTATTTACATGTTACTGTTACATGTAATAATTTTTTTTCTTATTGAAAAAAATCAAAGTTTTTGGTTAATTTTTCTGGGGTTAAAATAATGTTAAGGAGGATAACGAGAAAAAAGACATAATTCATTTTAACAAGCAAGCAAGTGAGCTGAAGGAAAGCATAATACATTTTGTAGAGACTAAACAGACACTTGCAGTGGTGACAATTTGAAGTAAAACTCACACATTTGGTAATTCATGGGACAGGCTCTCCATTTGGAAGGTAAATTTACAAACGTACAGGTCACAGTGGGATTCCAGAACCTTTGTCTAAACGGTAAATCAAGGTCATCAATATAAGCACCATTGAGAAAGAAAAAATAAGCAGTAAGTGTTCTTTCTATTCCAAGTATTCATTGCAGCCATTTACCCAAAGACCTTTTAACAGATTGAGAAAGAAAAAATAAGCAGTAAGTGTTCTTTCTATTCCAAGTATTCATTGCAGCCATTTACCCAAAGACCTTTTAATAGACTACCTTCAGCGCTCTTCATTTTCAATTATTTGATAACTTTAAATTTCCACCTTTGAATATCATCCTGTCAAAATCTAGTAGATCTGAGAAATAAAAACATACATAAATAAGTAAAAATTATATAACTATTTAACATCTGGCTATTCCATGTAATTGAAATGTCTCTCATCTTTCATCTCACATTTCCTGAAACTATAGCTGGTCAGTGCAGACTTCCCTGTCCTCAGCTCTTCTTAGAGAATTCTGAGGCATTCCTAAGCCAAATGACAGATATAATTCCTCCAGCATATCCTGGGTCTGCCGCAGGGTCTGGGCCCATTGGAACATGCCTGGAGTACCTCTAGAGGGAGAAACTGTGGGATCATCCTTATAACGTGCCCAAACCACCTCAGTTGGCTCCTCTCAATCCAGATTATCAATGAATATGCTGTGAAGCTCTCCCAAAATGCTGAGCCTCTTACTCTATCTTGGAGTGTCAGCTCAGCCACCCTTTGAAGAAACCTTTCTTCCACTTGTACTTGCAATCTTTTTTTTCAGCTACAGCTCATTACAATAGGGGAGAATAGGGATATAGATCTACTGATAAACCGAGAATTTTGTCTTTAGACTCAGCTTCCACTTTGCCACCATGGACTGGCAGAGCACCATCAGAACAGCTGCTGCCACTCCAAACCACTTGTTATTGTCATGCTTCATTTTTTCAACATGCATGAACAAGATCCTGAGATACTTGCACTCCTCCACTAAGGGCAGTTCATCCCCCTTCACCTCGAGAAAGCAATCCACTCTTTTTCAAGAGAGAACCATAACCTCAGACATGGTGATGCTGATCTTCACCCCAGCCATTTCACAGTCAGCAGCAAATTGCTCAAGTGTGATGAAGGTCACAGTCAGATGAGGCAAAGAGGACATCATTATCTGCATAAAGCAACAATGCTTCCAGTAACCTTCCCAAATGCTCGTTGATAACCTGTTCATGAAAACCACAAACAGGAGTGGTGACAAGACACAACCTTGAAAGAGTCAAACACCCACATTGAACAAATTCAAATTAACAGCTCTCACTATATTCACACAGAGAATGAATAGCACACAAATGTGTAAAAACATTGAGAAACACAGGCAAGAAAACCAAAACAGAAGGCAAATTGAAGTCAGAATGCAAAAAAGGTTTTCTGCCAAAAAAGAATTCTTTATTAGTTTTATGTTTCTGTCCTCTGAAGCCGAATGTTACTGATTTCCTTAACAGATCATGTCAGTTTATGTGTCTGAAAATCAGCACTCATGTCACATTTACCAACCAAGCGCCGACCTTCCAGCATTATCTTGCTTGCCCTTTTTTGTGACAGCCAATACTGAGCTGCCTGACATAGCCGATGCTGTATGAAAGATTGACAGGTTAACAGGTAAGGTAAGTTCAGGTGAAGTCTCTGCCCTTTTCTCTTTTTTCCATTCTGTTTTAGTAAGCAAAACACAAGACATCATAAAGACTACTCACTCTTCAGTTTAAAACACGTGTGTTCCTTATTCCTTGCTGCAACATTCTATGCATTGTACTTCAACATGACCATTTATTGGTTGTCAGCTATCATGCACACGGAGTGCACCCTGACGATTAAAGACAAAATCTAATTTCATTGATTTTATCAGAGCAAGTCATAGGCTAGTAAGTCTCAGACACTGGGTATGTCACATTACGCAGCTTCACAGGCATGTCCTAATGACTGCCTCCGACTCACTAAAATTATGTACATGAAGGCTATGACTGAAAATCGCAGGAAAGGCTGCCTAATGTGACATAATCTTTAAGTGCTCTAACAAAACAAGTGCATCAGGAGAACAACAGATGTGCACCGCAATCTTATATAGGCAGGAAATTTGTAATGTGACTCATATATCACATAACCTGCAACAGGCATAGTAACAACATAACTACTGCCATGCAGTGATGGGAAGAGTGCAGCCTTGGACGAGACAGATGTTCCATTTTTGGGAATTATTTGCAGACTAGCTGTGTAAGCCTGTTCTGTAACAAGCGTGGGGTCCTAAAAACTATTGAAATAGTCAGAAAAAAAATTGAAATGTAGAGATGTCAGGTAACTGAAAGGAACTATTCTGGGCATCTCCCCCCTAGGTGGTTTCGTTTTGCCAACATGCTCGCCTCACTTGTGTATTAGCGGCGGGTGGAAAAGTTAAAGAGATACCATTTTGCCAATGTGCTCATCTCGCTTCTTTAGAGGCTAAGCGAGTGACTTTCTTCAGAGGTTGCGTTTTGCCGATGTGCTGGCCTCACTTACGTATCCTTCGAGGTGGAGCCCTTACCCCAACCCAACATCAAACTTCTGGGCAGGACAGACACACACACTTCCACGTGTAGACGTTTGTATACAAGATGGTGGCAGAAAGAAAACAGTTTTGTGTTTTGCTTTATTAAAGCATTTATTTATTAAAGCATATGTTTATTTATATGTCAAGGGGCAATGCAGATTATGGACTTAGAGAAGCTGGGGGAGCTTTGCCCAGTTCAGGCCACCCCTAACATATGATGTCCTAGATGGCTGCTCATTTTACTCTGACAGTGATAGTCACAAAATGATAGCAACTATCCAAAACACAAAATTGATGTTATCTGATATTCTGCCACAGAGTTAAAAAATGGCAGTTAAGTGGAATTGAGTGGACTGGAAGATGAAACATCGATGAGAAAACAAGCTTGTATGCATTAATACAAAAGGACTAGCATTCATGCATCAAAGTCAAAATGTTTCTGGACATTTCATGGACAGTTAGTAATTTAAACATCTCTTCAAAATGCCAGCTAAAAAAATGGCTGCTAAAAAAAGATCACACCTAATGATATATAAATTAACAAGTTTAAAAAATATATAATTAGAAAATAAAGGTATATTTGAACTCTTTATTAAAAACCAAAGTAAAAATTTATCAGATCTCCCAAAAAAAATTCTGAAAGCCCAGGAAAAAATGAGAATTTGCTTTATTTAAATTCTTAAGTAATTATGTATTGTATAGTTTCACAAGAATGGATAGCTGGAATGTGGGAAAATAATAAAGAATATTACATGAGAAACAGAAGGGCACAGTTTGAATCTGCTTGAGGTGAGAGAGATTAAGAGTAAATATGGGCAATATTTCTATGAATAAAACAGATTTAAAAGCACAGAATAAGGGAAATGGCTAAGATGCCTTGGCTTAGTCTTTTCTTAAACGTGATGCCAGACTGCTAAAAGAAGAGAAAAAATTCAAGTCATCTAGATATACTCCCAGTGCACAAGTCAGCATTAGCACATGAGGTTGACAGTAATGGTATATGAATGACTTAGAATGAAGTGTTAGTAACACTAAGGGAAGAAATAGAAAAGACATCACATAGTAATGAAAGAATGTGTAGATCTTAGTGCAATGAAAATAAGTGCTGTAATAAACAGGTAAATTTGCAAAATGAGAAGCAGTAGATACTTTATAATGATACTTTGAAAGTACAATAGGTTTTCTAGATTATCTGCCATTTTCTTTAATGATTTTGAGAACGCATTCAGTAGAATGAAATAAGCAAATAGAAATGCTAAAATCTGAAGAGGATGCAGGGAACTGTGGACTCAATACTATGAGATATTAATGGAACAGATAATAAGAATCTGTGGTTTGGACAAAAGCGCAAAAAATAATCTGTCAAAAGTATATGGCATGAGACAATTGCTATGTTGATCAATTCAAGGATAAAAAAATATTCCCATAGCATAATATTAAACTTAAATTTAATTTAAAATGGCAGGGCCTTGTACATTTTGTTTTTACAGAGCTGCAAACTTAATCATGGCCCAATATACAGAAATAATCTATGCATCCACCTGCGACTTTATTTGCATCTTCCATTTTTAGATCAGACTCTAGTAACCATAGATGCTTCAGTGTCATAGTATACAGTATATACAGTGTGACAAGTTGAGGAACCATTGCTGGGGATTATTATCATGTTTTGATTTTCATGAACTGATTTTAGCAGAAAGTTTCGGGATAACTGATGTACAATGAGATCTAATGTTGTAAGAAAGCTTATTTCTGTATCAGTGCAATTGCAAATATAGTTCTGACATATTGTAACTTAACTATTGTAAATTAAAAGTGTTTCTTCTGAGAAGAATCATGTGCAGGCCAACAGGAAGAAATCCTGGACTTTGCCCCATGCCTGTGGTCGCTGGGTTATGTCACACATGAAAAGCAGAATCCTATGCTGTCTGAAGAAACTAAGTAATTTTGGCCTTAAGCTTATTTTAGTCTGTTGGGAGTGAACTCAACCCCATGTAGCTATAACTTTATTTTAATTCCTGCAATATTATACTATTAAATAAACTCTGTTTACTATATATATATATACTGTATATACCACACACACACACACGTATACTGTATATATACCATATATACCACTATATATACCGTATACATAAGGAGAATATTATGATGTGTCAAATTTTCAACTTCAAGATTATAAAGAATTTAGATTCGTGAACGCTATCATTTGTGAATGATCTCTGCATATGTGTAGGTGTGTCAGGATATGGATTTAAATGTTTAAAGATTTATTATTTTCATGTGCGCAGTGAAATTCTTACTCATATTTACTAATCAATTCGCAGCAAGATGCTGGATATAAGTCCATATATAACACAAACACTCATTCCAGGTGAAACTTGGTTACATTTCTTGAAACCTCTTCAATGCAGATTTAGCTCTTCAGAGGTAAATACATATACCCCAGGTTTTTATATATAAAAAAAGTATTGGGATAAGGTAAAAAATTGAAGTTTGAGTTTTTAATGAATACATAGTTTTAGTCATCCAAGAACACAATTTAACATTAGTAGTGGTGTCTTGGATGCAAGTCTACGGAAACAATAACTCAAAAACAATTAACTAACGCTGAATGAAATAGTACAGCTATTGGTATTATTGTTTACAGAGATACAGGATTAACTACATTTTCCACATAATTTTTTTTTTCAGCTGTATGAAAAGGTTTTAGGCACATGTCAAATATATGGTTAGTGAAGATTCAAAATTTCTAAATATCAAAAAATATTCAAAGCATACAATGAAGAGCAATAAACAGTAAAAGACTAAATCAAATTAAATATTTTGCATGATCACCTTTTCCCCTTAAACTGCATTAATTCTCTTAGTTGCACGGTAATGCAGATAAGTGGCTGGTAGTTTTTCCAGTTGTTGTTGCTGACTTTGTGCTTCAGTCTCTCCAGGTAATACGAGACAGTCTCGATGAAGCTGTTGAGATCAGGACTGCAGGGAGGCTATTGAGTCTGCTGCAGAACTCTCTGTTTGTCCTTTTGATGCAAATAGTTCTTTAAGACCTTGGTTGTGTGTTTGGGGTTGTTGTCCTGTGGCAGAATGAACTTGATCAGACTGATCAGACGCCACCCAAATGGTATTGTGTGATGAGTGAGATCATCAACTCTATTTGCAGAAATTCGGTTCCAACCCTGCAGGTAACCTCCCCTGTGCTTTATAGTTGGCTTCAAAAACCCATCTATGTAGCGCTCTCCATCTCTTCTGCAGATAAACTCTTTCCTGTTTTAAATTGTGACTTGTCAGTCCAGAAAAGTAGCTGCTATTCTTCAGCACCCCAGTTTTTTTGAGTGTTTGTGAGTCTGTTGGATTTGTTTAGACTTTGAAGGAATGGCTTTGTGGCAGCAACACTTCCATGAAGACTGCTTCTGATAGGACTTCTGACAGACAGTACACGGATGTGGATATTCTGAGTTCACATCCGTCAGCTGTGCTGGACCTCATTCAGTTTTTTACTTTAATTTGACGTAGCCTTGTTGGCCACTCCCTTTTTTGGGTGGACAACCACTGCCTTTCTGGCGTTCAGCTTTTTTGTATTTATTTATTTAGTTATGTATTTTTTTTTGTTTTAATTTTAATAAAATTAAATAACATTCCATACAAATAACTCAAATTTTACAAAAAAAAAGGTTTGAAACAAATCAACCCCCACCCCTGAGAAAGAGAGCTAGGCCAGCAGTGTAATAGTCTATTCTAGTAAAAATAGGTAAATAGATAAATTAATAAATGAATAAAGATACATGGAGTATAAGAGGGGAGAGAATCTGCTTCCTCAATTTAAATGCTTATTCTAAAATGTTATTGATTAGATCCTGCCAGGTTCTGAAAAAGTTTAGTACAGATCCTGTAAGTGAGAATTTGATTTTTTCCTGTTTCAAATAGTATATAACATCAGTTACCCACTGACTTAGAATAGAAGAGTTAGGATTCTTCCAGTTGAGCAAGATAAGTCTACATGCCAATAGTGAAGTAAAGGCAATTACAATTCATTTGTCCTTCTCCACTTTAAGCCCATCTGGAGGTACACCAAACACAGCTATTAATGGATTTGGCAGGACTGTGACACCAAGGCTGTCTGAAAGGCATTTAAAGATTTTGGTCCAGAATGATGTTAATTTGGTGCAGACCCAAAACATGTGGCCCAATGAGGCTGGAACTTGATTGCAACGTTCACAGGTTGAATCTTGCCCTGGAAACATTTTGGACAATTTTAAATGAGACAGATGTGCTTAATATATAATTTTGAGTTGAATTATTTTATGCTTTGCACATATGAAGCTCGAGTGAATTCTCTCCTTTTCTGAAATGTTGAGTGAAAGATCATTTTCCCACTGTTGGATCTTTGAAAAGGAGGGACTGTAAAATAGTTGTCTGGAAATGCTGTCTGAGTCCTCAAGACTCAGCCATATTTTTTCCGGCATAGAGGTAGGTGGGAGGTGAGGAAAATTAGACAGGTTCTGTTTAACAAAGTTTCAAATTTTATGGCAGTGAAAGAAATGTGTTGCTGGAAAGTTAATACTTCCTGCATTGGTTCCATATTCTGAGTGAGTGAAGCAAAATTGGATTGTTAGTATATTGGTGATAACTTGTATTTATTGGGGTGAAAAGCAAGGAATATAAAGAAGTACTGCTGGATTTCATTTCTATTGTGGACCAAGCCTGTGTATGTTTGTGTCCATGTCCATGTTTTTATAGTTTGTATGAAAACTATAAAATTGAAAGTTAGGTAGAGCCATGCCACCTTCTGCCTAAGGTCTATGTAGGGTCGCTCTTTGGAAACGTGGATGTTTTGAATTCCAAATAAATGAAGTTATGGTTGAATCTAATTTCTTAAAAATGATACATTGATGTATATTGGAATGTTTTGAAATAAAAAGCGAAGCTTAGGAAGGATATTCATCTTAACAATGTTAATTCTTCCAGCTAAAGTGAGATGAAGGGTTGACCATCTATGTGAGTCTTAACTTTTTCCATACAGACAGCAAAATTTTGTTGATAAAGAGCTTTATGTTTACTTGTGATGTTTACCCTGAGGTATTTAAACTGTTCTGCAATGATAAAAGGTAGGGTATATAATCTAATATTGTGTGCTTGAGAATTCACTGGGAAGAGCATCTTTGTTTAGAAGAGCATGGACAGCACATTAGGAAACACATGTCTATTGAGGAATTTCTTCTTGGGATTGACCTTTTTGATACCAGGATGACCACCATGTGTCTTGTTGCTCTGCTCACTCTTGTTTCATTGTAACAACTCATGATTTGAAGGTCAACTTTGAATCTGGTTATTGTTCGCATTTGATTTAATTCCTTCTACACAACTGTTTCTGTTTCAGTTGATCAGTTTATTTTAGTCACATTTTGTCATTGATTATTAGCACCTGTTTGTTAACTTTATTTAATCAACGCCCTGCCTTAGAGACCTACAAATGAATTAAGTTTTTGTCTGAAAAGTGGTCTATTACTTTATATGTTAATTTCTTTAATGAAAACGTTCTCTGTAATGTATAATTTTATGGAAAGTGACTGGAAATATGAAATTTGCCCTTTTATATTGACACATTAATGCAGAAGACAAAAATAATCAAGACCAAAGGCATATATAAACCTAGGGTCTAAGACTTTGACATAGTACTATACTGTATGTACACATGTATACAGGGTCAAAATTTAGAAATCACACCTTTATTTTGGAAAAGGCACAAGCAGGACACATTGGACTTTTATGTAGTATAGTACTTTTTTATCAAGAACTAACAAAGTTTTGTACATAAAGTTTATGATCAGAGCACAAAATGAAATAATTCATTGCTTGATTCTAAACTACATGAAAAAAGAACAAAAAAGTAATGTATCTTTTATAGCATGAATAAGCCATCTAATTATTATGGATAACTATTGGACTAAATAAAGCATCTTAAAACCAGCAGTCGCAACATTTGACCTAAAGTCTCTTGCTGAGATAAAATGAAGTCTGTTCATTCCTTTCATCAGTGTATTACTGTCTGCTTAAAGGCTTAGAGCAGGATTACTCACATCTGCATAAAGCAGGAGACAGTGTTTAGTTGGCAAGCAGGCATGCGTGTGATCTGAACAGGTTACACTAATTCAGAGATCAAAGGCCTGTCATTTCATAATGTAAAAAATATGCCAGTTCGCAGTCAATATAAGGATGTTGTTGGTAGAGTGTTGGGAGGGGAGGAGGCATAGCTGCTTTATCTGAAGTTTTATTCTTAGAAATCCTAGTATGTTATTATAAACTAGGATATTTTTAAATTATTGAAGTACTGTACTTGATTTCTTGCAGTCAATAGGGAAAAGTGTTGTCTCGATGTACATAAAGATTAGAATTAAGTATTAATAAAACAGCCCAGTGACAATAATGAAGACATCTTGGCTTTGCAGCAATTTGCATTGCCCCGGTATTAGTTAGAGTGCTAAATTTGTTGCTAATAGGACTTGCTATTTATCATAGTCCATTTTGCTTGGCCAACTTTTAATGTCTTTAGTTTTGCTGTAGGATGTTATTTTTTTGTGATATTGCAGTAGCTAAAATTTATATTAAAGGATGATTTGTTGTATCCATTTCTCTATTATTGATAGATAACAAGTTCTTTGAAGAAAAAAATGTTTCTATCATTTGGCATATCATAGTATACTTGCAAGTTGAGAAAGTGGTTGTTATGACTGGACCGGGAAAAGAATCAACTTACATTATGGATTGGCAGTTCAGATATTCCTGGTCTTATGCTCAGTGGTGCCATGTAGGCTTAATAAAAGGGCAGGTGAACCTTTTAGTGGAAGCAAAATGAGCTCCTTATTCATTTGCAGTAAGTGAGGTATGTCTACCAGATTTACAGTGACAATTATTGTATGTGACTAGCCATTCTGTACTCTATATACACTAAATGTTTAATTTTGACATTTAGAACCATTTTTTACATTTTGCTTCACTCTCTGAATTTTTCATTATGTCCCATGATTTGATTGTTCTGAAAGTACAATTGGTGTGACTGTCTTTTACCCTTAAACTGCATCAGTTTCTTAGGTACAATCTAATGCAGATAATTGGCTGGTAGTTTGTTCCAATCCTTCTGCAGACTCTGGCTGTCTTGCGTGCTTCAGTCTCCTAAGGTAATCCCAAAAATAAAGCATCTGTTGATGGTGATTTCTGTGGAAGGTGCTATATAAACTATAGACGGATTGATTGATAGAGACTTTCATTCAGCACACGCCAACCAGGGACTGTATGTAGGGATACAATATATTTTATAAAAATCCATTTAGTTTCTGCACAAGCAGCTTTAGCAATTTGCTCAGGGTCATGCAATGAGGTAGCTATTGCATTAGTGCACCGTATAGAGCCTTGTGCTTCTGAGCCAAGGGACATGGCGAGTGTGTTAGAGGAATGAAGAGTGCATTAATCAATTACATTAGCCCTGTGACCCAATTTTTCATATGTGTTTGGGCTTAAAAGTAATTTTGTAATTTACTGAATGCATCATCCAGATATGAGTCTAGAATCTTTCAAGTCTGGACAGATTATCATAGTGGCTAAGGAGTTGGACTTTACAAATCATAAGTCTGTCAAGTCAAATTTATTATATAACACATTTAAAATTACTAAAACTTGACCAAAGTGCTTTGCAACAATAACACCAATCCGCAGACTAAAAAGCAAGAGTAATTAGAAAAAAAGAAGGCAAAAGGAAAATAAAATTAACATGTGAACAAACAAAATGCTTACATTTATATTTCTTTACAGTTACACAACTAAGCATACAGAATGAAGTTAACAATGGTCCCTCAACATCACCTAAAAGCAAGTGAGTAAAAATAAGCTATTTAGAGATTTAAAATTATCAGTCATACAGAATGATTTTATTGTGAAAGGCAAGCTGTTCCAGAACTTAGGACACACTACAGAAAAGACACAGCTACCCCTAAGCTAATTAGGTGGTGAAGATGCCCTTTGTTCTCTCTTGCTTATTTGATATTGATTGTAAGTAGGGCGTGTCTTGCAGGAATCTCATGTTCCATGTCATCGCGAGACGGCCCTGGGTCAATCTCTTTCATCGCGCAGTTTCTTTTAAATGTCTGCCATGATCTTCACGTGAAGATCACGTCTCGATGCCCTTGTGTTTCTCTCCAGGATTTTTTTTTTTAGTAATAGAGATATAGTAGTGTCAGTTTTAGTTTTAGTAATTATGGTATGGTTAAAGAGCTACTATGGAGTTTAATTTTGTATCACAATAAGACAGAACTGTACACTTTACAGGTTTGGATATAATATTAGTTTAATGTTAGTGGAAGCTTACTACACTACATGGTTTACTATCTGGTTTTGTTTTTGTCTGATGAGAATAAGCATAATCAAAACCAGATACCGAATATGAATAATTTTTTACAATTTTATAATTTTGAAAATATTTTCATCTGTGTCACCTGTTTTGAACAAATGTACGCTGACTGTTGGCACTTTTCATCATTTCCTTTTCTTGCACAGAATGGGCCAATTTGTGATGAAAGTAAGGTGAATTTTAAGGTTTGAGGGTTTTTTACTCTAAATGTCTACAACACAGAACATATCCTGCTCCAAGACAATGTGCTTACAATAAATGCCTTCAATCTTGTATTCAAAAAATCCCCATGCTGTTCTTTGTTATTTTCTACCAGCCATATTGATTTTTGATTCCATCTCAATTTATAGACAGAATCATGCCACCTGCAGGCCTGAAAAGATATCCAAAATCATAAAATAGATTCTACTGTGTTCTGACTGGTGTCATCATGAAAATCATGGTGGCTTAGAAAAACAGGGCTCTTGGGCTTGAATCAGTGTGCAGACCTCACCTAGCTGTATTAAGGGAAACAATGAAAATATGCATACTTTCTAAACTTGCTTATCCAGAGCAGGATCTCAGGAAACCTGGAGCCTATCCCAGCAGCTTTAGATACAAGGCAGGAAAAATCCCGGTAATACTATATATATACAATATTTATGACATGGCTGATGTTAAGAACAAAAAGAGTATGATATTTCAACTATCAATTTTGAGAGAAATGCAACTGGATATGTGAATTAGAAATTAGAAATTTTCTATTGTATTAGTAACAAATGTAATTAAAGATTTTCATGGCATGTCTAGTACTCCAACATGGACATGATGCCTATTACAATGGGCTTGTTTTTGTTTTCTGGTGCCTTTACCTTCATAGGCTGGCTTGAATTCTTAAAGAACTGATTTAAGTGTGCATTAAGAACATTTTAATTTTCATTTTAACCTTCTTTTCCTTGGTCAATGTTACTGGAAGTCTATTCTAGTAGAAGTATGCCATAGTGGTGGGCAGTCCCTCAGTCCATCCCAGGCCACAGTTAAGAACCTTAAAACAGGACAATTTACATTTACATAACAAGGATCATTTGGCTTACACTTCATAGATCAGGCTTTTTCTTAGCAAAAGACACCTTGAAACTGATGCTGCAACCAGAACTGAGATTCTTATTTGGATCTCAATTCAAATATGATTCTGTCTCTCAGAATATTTACTTTTCACTCTGTTTTGCGTCATTAACTTATGCCTAAAGCAAACAATGATGGATGTAGAATTGATTAATAGTACAGGTAACTGAGCTACCTGGAGGTGACATGTTTAATTTCACTTAGGGAGACATCACTTACAGACAAAACTAGATGATGAAGCCATATTTTAGAAATGTCTGCTGGCTTGGTCAGGATGGGCTACAATCTGTAGTGACAACCAATAATAAAACCCTTAAGGGCAAGAAGCCTCTTGCTTCCTTGTTATCACCTTTGCTAACATAAATGTTAGCATGATGTCACCTGTCTATGCTGTCATTCTTAGTTTACGCTTGCCAGTTTCAGACTACAACCTGTAGAAGTGCAGGGAATAAATATAAGGTGCATGACAATCCAATTACTGTATGATCAGTAGGACACCTGATTGACATCTTAAAAATTTGTTTTTACTTCTGCAAAGTAAACATAGAAAGAGTATTAAAAAGGATGACAGCACATAAAAAGACAATCTGAATTATTAACTAACTTCTGTGTGAACACTGGGAAAACATTCACACACAATATATTTCAACTTGGAATGCAACTTGTGCAAACAGATGAAATTCACATGTGAATTTTGCTTATTGTAATGAATTTAATCTGCTTAATGGCCTTTATCACCGTTGTCAATGGGGAAATTGAGGTTTAATATCTAAATAGTATAATAATGGTTAGCTATAAATTATTTTTTGTGCTCCATTATTGTTGTTCATAGCTTCATCCTACACATCTAGCTAACGATTCTTAGTATGTTCAGGTAAGAGCTAACTAATAATAAGTAGACAGGCCATAACTTCATGTATTCCCTTCCATGGAAAGAAGGCTGTAATATTGGGCAGGAGCACAAAAGAAGGATGAGAAAATGGATAAATAACTTGTATTCTTACATGCTATTATGTATGCTTATGATTTTATTGTATGTATTCTTATATGCTTATGCAATTCCTTATTGAATGAAATAACATATATTCAAGCAGGAAATACTTCCTTATACACAATATTTTGACTAAACACGTTGTCTTCAGTGGAAATGAGTTTTCCTTGCTTTTCTGTTTTAAGAACATTTACTTAAACTTCTGCTCTCAAAGTTGCTTTTAACCAAATAACATATGTTTGGCCATGTGCAGAAACTGGCAATGATAAATGATAAGTTAATACCAAAAATAGGCGAAATTTGCCAAGTGATAGACATGGAAGAAATGGTACACTTGCTTGTACACCAAAAAAAGAGTAATAAAATGAATGCTATAATACAGTTATGAAGACATACCCTGTACAGCTGCAGCAGAATTAAAACATATATTCTTTATGTACATATGTTGTCCAAACTGGAGTTTCTGGTGTGTGTTTATTACTGTCTATATATTCACTGCATTCATTTCCAGATGTTTTGCAGCCTTGTTGCTTGGAAATATATGAGCAAGATCCAAATTTGTAATCTGTCATCTGTGAGCCATACTTAAAGTAGATAGATAGTGTCACAGGTGGCTGGGGGAGCAATCCGGCCGGGACGCCTTGGAGGACTGGAGGAGGCTTGCGCCTCCCCCAGACCACATGGCGGCAACCGCCCTGGTGCTTTTGGGGGCCACGAGTACAGAGCTTTGAAGCTCAACCCTATAGGGGCCCATGGTCACCGCCAGGGGGCGCCCCAATGCCTTGGGAGCCCTGGACCTCAGCACTTCCACCACACCCAGAAGTGCTGGGGTGAAGAGGATTGGGGACACTCGGAGTGCTTCTGGTTGCACAGCCATAAATTCCGCCACACTGGGGAGTGCCGGCGGAAGATTGTCGGGAGGCACTTGGAGCACATCCGGGCGACTATAAAAAGGGCCGCCTCCCTCCGTTCGTTGGCTGGAGTCGGGAGGTCGAGAGACGAGGTCTTGAGGGAGACAAGGAGGCACCCTGAAGAAGGAAAGGCATTTGGATTGTTGGCCTGGACTTGTGGGGACTTTGGGGTAGTGTGTCACATTTGTAAATAACAGTATGTATAGTAAACGTGTGTTGGTGACTTCAACGTGTCCGCCTGTTTGTGTCTGGGTCGGCTGCCACAATAGATAGATAGATAGATAGATAGATAGATAGATAGATAGATAGATAGATAGATAGATAGATAGATAGATGTTAATAATATAAAATACAATTAAACCTCTTATAATTACTATTTTCTTCTCATTGCATTTTTTATGTGACAGGATTCTTTTGGTGCTTATCTCCTATGTTATCTCTGAAGACTGAATGCTGTTTTTTAGGGACTAGGCCATTTCATATTTATTTTCAGGGATGCCAAAGAGGAGCCTGTGCTATACATGGCAGAATTTCTCTCTTTCCTCTGCAGATTCTTCTTTCATGAATTACAGTTTAGGAGCACATACTATATTACGTCTTGCTGAAAACTAATATTAACCCTTATTATGTATGTGTTATTAAAAGTACTCTAACAAAGTGGAATTTGCTTTAAACAATATTCTAATATTTTGCAGCAGGCCTTTTGTTACCTCCTGCGGTGGGCTGGCGTCCTGCCCAGAGATTTGTTCCTGCCTTGCTCCCTATGTTGGCTGGGATTGGCTCCAGCAGACCCCCGTGACCCTGTGTTAGGATATAGCGGGTTGGCTAATGACTGACTGACTGACTTTTGTTACCTAATTATTCTTAGTTTACTTTTCGGTCACAGTCCATGCTCTGGTTCACATGCTCTTGTGTACAAACATATAACCCACTCTTGGTGATGCCCTGACTTAGATTTATGGTTCCACAGTCATTAAATAAATAAGCTGATTTTTTTCAACATAATTCTCCAAGTACTCATACTTTTCGTGTGTGTGTGTATATATACTACTATATATATATATATATATATATATATATATATATATATATATATATATATATATATATATATATATATACAGTGGTGTGAAAAACTATTTGCCCCCTTCCTGATTTCTTATTCTTTTGCATGTTTGTCACACAAAATGTTTCTGATCATCAAACACATTTAACCATTAGTCAAATATAACACAAGTAAACACAAAATGCAGTTTTAAATGATGTTTTTATTATTTAGGGAGAAAAAATCCAAACCTACATGGCCCTGTGTGAAAAGTAATTGCCCCCTGAACCTAATAACTGGTTGGGCCACCCTTAGCAGCAATAACTGCAATCAAGTGTTTGCGATAACTTGCAATGAGTCTTTTACAGCTCTGGAGGAATTTTGGCCCACTTATCTTTGCAGAATTGTTGTAATTCAGCTTTATTTGAGGGTTTTCTAGCATGAACCGCCTTTTTAAGGTCTTGCCATAGCATCTCAATTGGATTCAGGTCAGGACTTTGACTAGGCCACTCCAAAGTCTTCATTTTGTTTTTCTTCAGCCATTCAGAGGTGGATTTGCTGGTGTGTTTTGGGTCATTGTCCTGTTGCAGGACCCAAGATCACTTCAGCTTGAGTTGACGAACAGATGGCCAGACATTCTCCTTCAGGATTTTTTGGTAGACAGTAGAATTCATGGTTTCATCTATCACAGCAAGCCTTCCAGGTCCTGAAGCAGCAAAACAACCTCAGACCATCACACTACCACCACCATATTTTACTGTTGGTATGATGTTCTTTTTCTGAAATGCTGTGTTCCTTTTACGCCAGATGTAATGGGACATTTGCCTTCCAAAAAGTTCAACCTTTGTCTCATCAGTGCACAAGGTATTTTCCCAAAAGTCTTGGCAATCATTGAGATGTTTCTTAGCAAAATTGAGACAAGCCCTAATGTTCTTTTTGCTTAACAGTGGTTTGCGTCTTGGAAATCTGCCATGCAGGCTGTTTTTGCCCAGTCTCTTTCTTATGGTGGAGTCATGAACACTGACCTTAATTGAGGCAAGTGAGGCCTGCAGTTCTTTAGACGTTGTCCTGGGGTCTTTGTGACCTCTCGGATGAGTCGTCTCTGCGCTCTTGGGGTAATTTTGGTCGGCCGGCCACTCCTGGGAAGGTTCACCACTGTTCCATGTTTTTGCCATTTGTGGATAATGGCTCTCACTGTGGTTCGCTGGAGTCTCAAAGCTTTAGAAATGGCTTTATAACCTTTACCAGACTGATAGATCTCAATTACTTCTGTTCTCATTTGTTCCTGAATTTCTTTGGATCTTGGCATGATGTCTAGATTTTGAGGTGCTTTTGGTCTACTTCTCTGTGTCAGGCAGCTCCTATTTAAGTGATTTCTTGATTGAAACAGGTGTGGCAGTAATCAGGCCTGGGGTGGCTACGGGAAATTGAACTCAGGTGTGATACACCACAGTTAGGTTATTTTTTAACAAGGGGGCAATTACTTTTTCACACAGGGCCATGTAGGTTTGGATTTTTTTTTCTCCCTAAATAATAAAAACCATCATTTAAAAACTGCATTTTGTGTTTACTTGTGTTATATATTTGACTAATGGTTAAATGTGTTTGATGATCAGAAACATTTTGTGTGACAAACATGCAAAAGAATAAGAAATCAGGAAGGGGGCAAATAGTTTTTCACACCACTGTATATATAATATATATATATATATGGATATTCTCCTAGCCTTTAACTGAAGACCATGCTGAAATGTTCAAGCTGTAGGTACTCACTATTCCCTGTAATATGTGTTTATCATTGTGCCCTGTGCTCCCTATCTGTATACACTTACTCAGTTTACTGTCTGCATTTGTAGCTCTTCTGTTTGTGAAATACTTTATGTGTGTAACCTTCAATCCCTCTCTGAACCACAGACATATTTCTTGCAGCTTTGCTATTTTAATGGCTTTGCATAAGTTAGTAGTAGCACTCTGGAGGAAACTTCAAAGGGGCTTCTGATTTTTTGGTTCCCTAAAACATCGCAGCAGGTTGGCTTTGAATTCTTTTTGTTATTACATCTAAGTGGATTATTGATAATAGGTTGTGTGAAGCACTGGCTAGAAAACTAGTCTCACCTAATTGTACTAATTTACATGCTGGCAATTTAAAATGTTAAATAAAGTAAAATAAATGGATTTCATGAACACAGAATCCCCTTATTCATTTTGTGAAGAAGCTTTTTGTAGTAATGGAAATGTGAGGTTGCCCTGAACCTTTGGTAGTAGAGTACAGATTTCTCATGATAATACAATTCAGATTTGATCAAAGACAGAGATTCAGTATTTGTGGAAGCAAACAAGCAGGATTTATTGGATATTAGCACCATATATAAAGAAGCAGATCAAGTACTCACCTCAGCTGCTTAATACTGCTGACCATAATAGCAATTCTAGTCTGTTTTAATATTTGATTTGTATTCTGGATGATCTCACCACTTTGACTAGAATCAACATGTATCAGTAGTGTGTTGTCAGATGCATGTTGTGTTGTCTCTGCTTGTTACCCCACAGATCCCCCTTTACGCTCTTTCTGTTTCAAAGATAAGAAAGGGAAAAAACAGGAAATAGAAAGTGAAGTCAGCTTTGTTTAAAGACTAGGCAATTAGATGAAATGTAAGTAAGCACATAAAATATGAAACTTGAAAAATATGCATATGATAATAAAAGAATTATATAAAGTGTTGTGGTTGAGATGTAGGTGGCATGTGTATCTTTTAGAGTGACAGAAAGTGTGCGCATTAATTAGTACTGTGGTTAACTGCAGTGGGTTGTGTCTGATTTATAGATTGTTTGTAAATATAGTTACAGTAGTAGCCATATGGATGTTTGAAGAGGAGGAGGAGGAGGAGGCAAAATCTGTATTCAATGGATTTGACATTTCGACATATAATGGAATATTTTAAAAATACATTAAAGTCTCATGCAGTTTTTCTATAAATAATGTATTATAACACATTTTAAAACTTGTGTAACTTATACAGACTGATATTTTTATACATAAGAAAGTATAATATGTCAATACCATTAATACCCTGTAAATATTTAATAATGTTAAATATGCTGCCCATTGTACCTGATTTTTATTTTTAAACTGATGCTATTGCATAATTTATTGATATTTAATTGCCAGTGCACCAGTGGGACTGGGAGCAAGTAGCTTTATTTTCACTGTAAGGTATAGTGAAAATAAATTTAATTGAATTCAAAATTAAATATTCTATTAATGTCTCTGTCTCAAAGGTTCTTTCACTAAGGAATCTGAGTCTAAAGTAAACCTTTCCACCTAGCAGAAACTTTTATGACTGTTGTAATGGATAGCAGGAATAGACATGCATCCCAGCTAAGATGAAACCTAGTTCCTGTCTCAGCCAGGAGGCTGACATGGCATGCTAGTGGGGACGGACTGGCATCCTGGTGGGATTGGACGGAAGACTCTTATTCAACTGGGATTCCAGTATAAGGGAAGGACTGGGGGAAGACAGTCTTTTAAGATGATATGCTACCCTGATACACTATGTGGTAGTGCTCTTGGACTGGTGCACCCATGCACATACTTGCAAGACATACTAGGAAATGTACTCTAATTGGGCAGCCATGCTGGGTTCCATGGGTGCCACCAGGGGAGCTATAGGGAATGGCTGCCTGCACTCCTGGTAGCTTCCACCTGACCTGGAAGTTATTCCTTCTGGCATTGTTGTGGCAGAGTACTCCCACGATCGGCATAAAAGGGGCCTACACAACCCTCTCGGGCAGATGGATTTGGGTGGAAGAGAACAATGCTCGCCTAGAGGCTTGAGTGCAGAAAGAAAGAAAGAAAGAAAGAAAGAAAGAAAGAAAGAAAGAAAGAAAGAAAGAAAGAAAGAAAGAGAAAATAGAAAGAGCTGGTTATTGTGAGTTGTTGATTTGAACCCAAGACTGTAGTTTGTGCAATTTTTCCTTTGATTTGGGGATTGGGGGGATGGCTTTACGGCCTGCAACACCTCCTAGTGGCTACAATGTTTAAAAAAATGTGTGTTTCTTTATAATGCAACTATCACAATTTTTATGGTTACTATATATATATATATATATACATATACTGTATATATCTATACTAATAAAAGGCAAAGCCCTCACTGACTGACTGACTGACTCACTCACTCACTCATCACTAATTCTCCAACTTCCCGTGTAGGTAGAAGGCTGAAATTTGGCAGGCTCATTCCTTACAGCTTACTTACAAAAGTTGGGCAGGTTTCATTTCGAAATTCTACGCGTAATGGTCATAAGTGAAACCTATTTTTCTCCATATACTGTAATGGACATTAGCTCGATTGCCATGGGGGGGCGGAGCTGCGTATGACATCATCACGCCTCCCACGTAATCACGTGAACTGACTGTGACCGCAGTATGTAGAAAACAAGGAAGAGCTCCAATAAGCGCTGAAGAAAACATGCAATTGAGAAGGCAGCGAAACAATAAGAAGTGAGCGAGTGACACATACAAGCATATTCATAAGTGCAGCTACTGCGGAAACAAAGCACGGTGTAAACCGTAAGTTTAAATTAAGTTTATAGACACACTCCCACTGCCGTTTGTCATGCACAGTGACGCATACAAGCATATTCATGACTGCAGCTACTTCGGAAACAAAACACAGTGTAAACCTAAAGTTTAAATTAAGTTCATAGACAGGCTGCCGCTGACGTTTATCATGCCCACGACTAATGTGGGATACAAGTTTAATGCGAGGACGCAGGGTATAAACAAGAGATTTGATCACTTTGTAACTAAGTTAAAATTGCTGGTGAAGGGCTGTGCTTATGCAAATTCCGAGAGACTGTGTTTGTGGGGTGATTGACAGTTGACGCGGGTGGGGGAGTGACATCATCCTCTCCCCTCCCATTCACCTCATTTCGCTCTGAGCTTAGCTCCGCAGCTAACGCGGTCTTGCGGAAGCAACTTTGTGACGCTGCCACCAAATACTCACAGAAAAATCCACAAGTTAATACACACGCTGTCTCTAGAGTTTCTCAATACTCTGAATCCTCCAGGCACTACTTACAAAAGGTTACATTGACAATCATGTTACGTTATTTTTAAAATGTTTCCTTTTCTTAGCAGAAGCACAGCTAAAAAGCTTCGATGCATGTGCTCCATAACACGTTAAAAAATAACGCATTTAATCACACTTTGCATTCCAAGCAAAGGGGAACTTCTCTCAATGCATGATTTCCTGGTACACCAATTACATTGATCAGCGCTTCCCGATTCATTTTACCCTCCCACCCCCTTGGTTTGAGAAGAAGTATGAAAAAATATGAGGTTAACGCAGAAAAACAGATCACTAATTGAAGCGTTATGAATAATGGATGCTTTATTCGCCATCAATAATTGTTTTGGTAAAGCCATACTCAGTGTAATCCCCCTTCCATTTTATAATTTTTCCACGACTAGCCATGATTAAATGAACGGTAAAAAAATAAGAGCGAAGCGAGGGTGACTTATTCAGGCAGGCAGGCAACAGCTCAATAGCTCGAATTTGGATATAAGTAGGTTCTATTTAGTCGCCAGAAATATCTTGGGTAGGAATGGAAGTTGAATTTAGTCTTTAAATTTCTATGGTGAAGAAAAATTTATGCAATGATGACTAAATTTAACTTACATTCCTACTAAACATATTTCTGTCAACTAAATAAAAATGACTTATATTTAAAATTTAAATAGAACTTGAACAGATACGATAGTTCATAATACCCACGCAGCACTAAGTGCACGTAAGAGTAGGAGTCATCCGTTTTAGCAAGCAGCGTATTGCACTGATACGAAATAGCCTGCCCATTTAATTATTTAGGAATGGATAGATAAATTAACATTTTCTACAAATAATGTTTTTAATTTTTCTTCCACGATGGATTCTGGCACCCCCAGCAACAGCTGCTCGCACCCCAAATTATATATGTATATATATATAGAGAGAGAGATATAGATATAGATATATAGATAGATATAGATATATAGATAGATAGATATAGATATATAGATATAGATATATACAGATATCTGTAATAATAAAAAGCAAAGCCCTCACTGACTGACTGACTGACTCATCACTAATTCTCCAACTTCCCATGTAGGTAGAAAGCTGAAATTTGGCTGGCTTATTCCTTTAAGCTTACTTGCAAAAGTTAAGCAGGTTTCATTTCGAAATTCTACACGTAATGGTCATAACGGTCGATAACGGTCGACAACGTCTGCCATGTTGAACTTTCTTATTTATGGCCCCATCTTCATGGAATTTGGTAGGCGGCTTCCCTGCGCTAACCGAAACCGATGTACTTACTTATTTCGATGGTATGACGCCACTGTCGGCCGCCATATTGAACTTTGCAACATCACCAATTTTCAAATTTCCCGTGTAGGTAGAAGGCTTCACGAAATTTGGTAGGTGGCTTCCCTGCGCTAACCAAAACCGATTTACGTACTTATTTCAGTGGTATGACGCCACTGCCAGCCGCCATATTGAATTTTCCAAACGTCACTAATTCTCCAACTTTCCGTGTAGGTAGAAGGCTGAAATTTGGCAGGCTCTTTCCTTACAGCTTACTTACAAAAGTTAAGCAGGTTTCATTTCGAAATTCTACGCATAACGGTCATAACGATCAACAACGTCCGCCATATTGAACTTTCTTATTCATGGCCCCATCTTCACAAAATTTGGTATGCGGCTTCCCTGAGCTAACCGAAACCAATGTACATACTTATTTCGGTGGTATGACGCCACTGTCAGCCGCCATATTGATCTTTCCAATGTCACTAATTCTCCAACTTCCTGTGTAGGTAGAAGGCTGAAATTTGGTACTTATTTCGGTGGTATGATGCCACTGTCGGCCGCCATATTGAACTTTCCATTCCACTTTTCCACTTTTGAGATTTGAGACAAGATTACTGTTCACATGGCCAAATGTAAGTTGCATGCTTAAGAGTAAGCTCAGCGCACAACTTGGTCATGTTACAACCGGAGGGCCGAACTGACAACATGGTATACAAAGAGATCCTTAACAAATAATTATTGGCATATTTTCCCTCAGTGTAAAAAGGTAAAATTTTCTTCTTAATAAAAAATTTAATGCAGTACTTCGCCGCTGCGAAGCACGGGTATTTTGCTATTATATGTATATATTGTAAAAGAGTAGAAGCAAACAGTGTAAAGGTTTGTGGTTTTCCGGCCCCGTATATTGTAGACAATCCACAATATTTTAAAAAAGAAAGCAGGTCAAAATATAAACAAAACAGTTCATATGCGCGATGCCCTTTAGAGGCGTCAGCAGGCATTTTATAGGGGAGGAGCCGGAAGTGGAGGAATGCTGGGAAGGAACCGTGAGGGAGGATGGGACTGCTGACGTCAGGAAAGATGGTGGAGGAAGGGCGGAAGTGGACATACTGTGGGAAGGCTATGATGGCGTAGCGTCTCTTTTCCTGGAAGACAAAGGAGAAAGGTTAGTACCCCGCCACTCCCTGCTGGCGAACGTCTTTCGAAGCGGTTTAAGGTCCGTCTGCGGCCTCCTACTCGCGCATGCGTGACACTATATACAGTATATAGATAGACAGATAGATATATATATGTATGTATATGTGTGTGTCTATATATGTAGACATGTATGTTGTGGAAGCTGGCCCGGACACAGACAGGTAGACACATTCATGTCGCCCTGAATGAATGGAGGCGGCCCCTTTTATTATCACCCAGATGTGTTCCTGGTGGGTTCCGGCAATCACCCGCCGACATGCCCCTGTGTGGCGGAAGTGCCGGCTGCATCCCCGGAAGCACTCCGGGTGTCCCTGCTCTTCTTCCCCCCAGCACTTCCTGGTGTGGCAGAAGTGCTGAGGTCCAGGGCTCCCAAGGCACGGGAACATCCCCTGGCGTCGACCACGGGTCCCTACAGGGTGGAGCTTCAAAGCTCTGTGCCTGTGGCCCCCAAAGCAACCAGGATGGCGGCCCCCATGTGATCCAGGGCGCATGTAGACCCTCCTCCGGTCCCTCAAGGCATCCCGGCTGGGTCGTTGCCCCTGGCATCCCTAGCAGTGCCCCACAGCCAGCGAAGACCACTCGGGAGGAGCGACACATCCCGCGAGGGCAGCTTACCCCCGAAGCAGGTCCTACTCCTGGGCCGCCGAGTTCCGGCCCTGTTCTCCTAACAGGGTTATGGGTGGAGACGCCACCTGAACACCACCAGTTGGTGCCCTCCTGTGCCTCGCACAGGCTGCGCTCCCCCCTCTTACTGGCACCCCAGTGCCCACTCCTTCGGCACCCCCTCTGAGGTTTTCGCGCCCCTTTGGTTGCCTACCACTCGCTCCGTCGTAGGCTCCGCCAGCCGTGGCGGCACCCCCTCGCCAGCAGAGAGTCCTCCTGTCAGACGGCCCGTCGCATGAAGGCAGGTTCCCAACGAAGCCGGGTCCGGTCCTGCAACAAAGAAAAAGACGGGGGCAGAGCCGCTGACCGCACACCCTTCCCTGGCGTCCCCTTGTGCCACGCACTTGCAGCGCCCGACGGCACCTTGGCACTTGCCTGTTCGGCACCCCCTCCGTGGGTTCCGTGTCCCTCCTGTCGATGTAACAGACGGGACCGCCTTCAGTCCTTTCCTCCCCGCTGACTTCACGGGTTCCCTCTGACCCTGCAGAGGGCAGCCAGCAACCAGACGTGAGCCGCCTGCCTCACATTCTCCCATATCGGAGGAACCGGCATTCTTCCCTCGATTCCTCCTTTTCCTCTGGGACGCCGTGACGGTCTGGGTCTGAGCATGGCAAGCGCTCAGATCCGATCCCGTCTGCATCCCTACAGAGCGACGGGAGACTGCCACGTAGCGTAGGGCGCTAGGACCCAGGGCACTCATCAGCCCCTGTCCTGCCATCCGCTGCGGTCTCTCCCTCCTCACCTCGCGCACAGCACTCCCTGCCACGTCTGTTGTCGGAGAACCGCGTACTCTTTGCTGGTCATTAACATCACAGCCAATTTCGGAGGATTCTCCCTTATGCTGTACGGGGTCGGCCGTACTCACCTTCCCCGCCGTACCGTTCCGGCTGAAGATTCCAGCATTGCGCCGTCTCGTTGCCATCCGCAACCCTTCTAACGACGCGGCCGCCTTCCTCTCCAGTACTTGCATTTCTGCCTGGAGGGCACGTAGCACCTGTAATAACCGCTGCTCCGCAGGCTGAAGGCACGCCTCCAGCTCATGCAGAGCAGCCGGCAAAGACAGGACTCCTTGTCCCAGGGTTGTGGGCACGCTGCACCCACGGCACGTGTGTGGGCGCACCTGCTGCTCCGGGCCGTCCACAAAATTATTTTGTAACGGGGCCCTCCGCCTTGAACCAGGCAGAGAGTCCCATCTGGGATGCCATTGTGGAAGCTGGCCCGGACACAGACAGGTAGACACGTTCATGTCACCCACAACACATTTATTTACAATAATATATACAAAGTGCACCACAAAACCCCAAAAGTCTCCAAAAGTCCTGGCCACAACAATGCCTTTCTTCCACTTCAGGCCTCCTCCTTGCCTCCTCCAGCAAGATCAGTCCTCTCCGCTCCCGACTCTCGCCCTGAATGAAGGGAGGCGGCCCATTTTATTATCACCTGGATGTGTTCCAGGTGGGTTCTGGCAATTAACCGCCGACACGCCCCTGTGTGGCGGAAGTGCCGGCTGCATCCCCGGAAGCACTCCGGGTGTCCCTGCTCTTCTTCTCCCCAGCACTTCCTGGTGTGGCGGAAGTGCTGAGGTCCAGGGCTCCCAAGGTACAAGAATGCCCCCTGCCGGCGACCACGGGCCCCTACATGGTGGAGCTTCATGAGCCAGGGTGCACGTAGACCCTCCTCCGGTCTCTCAAGGCCCGCCCGCCAGGTCTTGACAATGTGTATCTATACCCTGGCAGCCCTCACTCTCCTTGACAATGTGTATCTATACTAATTCCGTGTGGGTGGAAGGCTGAAAGCAGGTTCATTCCTTACACTCACTGGGCACTCACTCACTGACTCACTCACTGACTCATCACTAATTCTCCAACTCTAATGGGGTGGAAGGCTGAAATTTGGCAGGTTGATTCCTTACATCTTCCTTACAAAAGTTGGGCAGGTTTTATATAAGAAAACATGCATTATATAATTGAGAACGTAGCGAAACAATAAGAAGCGAGCGAGTGGCATATACTACCATATTCATGAGTTCTGATACTTCGGAAACAAAGCACGATGTAAACCTACACTTTAAATTAAGTTCATAGACAGGCTGCCGCTGGCGGTTGTAATTTAGTGCCTGCCCCTATAAGGCCGTCCGTCAGCGGCAATCCAATAGCAAACTGCCACGGGTAAATATTCACGGGTGAAGGACTGTGCTTATGGAGAGGAAGATGAGATGGTCAGGGTAGTGTTTGACACAAACTCAGCGAAACTGCGAGAGAAAGTTTTAAGTGCCAGGACTAAGGTAACATTAAATACAACCATGGACATAGCAGGAGATGGCACCAGCACAGCTGGGAACCTTCGATGCATGTACACCGAGTGGCTCACGTGAACTGACGCAGTGCACAGATAAAAGGCAACAGTTCCAAAGAGCTGAACAAAACCGAATTACACAATTGAAAAGGCAGCAAAAATATGAAGCGCCTCATACATACAAGCATATTCATAAATCCAACTACTGCGGAAACAAAGCACACGTTGGAAAAAGTCAATGTCCCGCTAAAGGAAGACAGTGTAAAAACCCGTGCATGCAGTGTGTCAGGTCTCAGATAAAGAAGAAGACGAGCTGTTTATTGATGCAGTAAGAAACGAATCGATGAATGAAACCTGTCATCTTTACAACGATTGACAAACACGGAATGTAACTTGAACACAACACATCCTACAAATACGAACCTGATTGAAAGAAATAATGATAATCAAATCCTTGATGACAGCAACACTCAGTAACACTCACAAAACAAATACTGTATATTGACAGTCATGTTACGTTATTTTTAAAATGTTCCCTTTTCTTTTCTACCTTTTTAACACACTACTTCTCATGCGATACGGGTATATATATATGTATATATATATATCCCGCTCTACATACTCGAATAATGGATACTTTATTCGCCATCAATGATTGTTTTGGTAAAGCCATACTCAGTGTATTCATTAGATGAACGGTAAAAAAGTAAGAGCGAGGGGAGGATGACTTATTGAGGCATGCAGGCTGTAGTCTTGCGCCAACTCTATCTGAATTGCGCGATCACATTTGAAAAATATATCTTTTCAAGTTCTATTTAGTCCATATGTGTCAAACTCAAGGGCCGGGCCACATCCGCACGGCGTAATTATATCCGCCCGCGAGATCATTTTATATACTGTATTATTGTTATTAATGGCCCGGTATATGAAGCGCTGGTAACACAATAAACTACAGATCCCATAATGCAGCGCTTCAGCTGCCTTGCCGAACACTTACAGCGTTAATCAAGTCTACCTTATGATGCTGCAAGTTATTGCGAAGCTAGAGTTATTGCGCACTGAGTTTGCACGGCACTTTGGTGACTTTGAAGAACAAAAAAAGTCCGTCTACATGCGGCTCGAGCCTTGTGCATGTTTGGTAGCACATATCTGTGTGAGAAGCTCTTCTCAGTGATAAAGACTAACAAAACAGCACACAGGAGTCGCCTCACTGATGAGCACCTGCAATCCATCCTGAGAATCTCCACAACACAGAACCTCACACCAAACAGAAACGAACTTGTGGCCAAAAAGATGCCAGGCGCCCAGCTCTAAAATGACATATGAGCAAAGACAACTGAATAATTTGATTTGTTATTGCACGTAAGAGCGGGAGTCAACCGTTTTAACAAACAGCGTATTGCAATGATACGAAATAGCTGTGTGTGTATATATGTAGATATGTATGTATATGTATATATATATGTTTATATATGTGTGTGTGTATGTATGTATATATATATATATATGTATTTGTGTGTATATATGTGTGTATGTATGTATATGTGTGTATATATGTGTGTGTATATATGTAGATATATATGTATGTATATATGTGTATATGTATAGATATGTATATATATATATGTTTATGTGTGTGTGTAAAAAAAATATGAAGCGTCTTATACATACAATCATATTCATAAGTGCAGCTACTGAGGAAACAAAGCACACGGTGGAAAAAGTGAATGTCCTGCTAAAGGAAGACAGCGTAAAAAAAAAAAAACCAGTGCATGCAGTTTGTCACATCACAGATAAAAAGGAAGACGAGCTGTTTATTGATGCAGTAAGGAACTAATCGATGAATGAAACCTCTTATCTTTACAACGATTGACAAACACGGAATGTAACTTGAACACATCCTACAAATACGAGCCTGATTGAAAGAAATAATGATAATCAAATCCTTGATGACAGCAACATTCAATAACACTCACAAAACAATTACTGTATATTGACAATCATGTTACGTTATTTTTAAAATGTTCCCTTTTCTTTTTCATAACTTCTACTTCTCCACTGCGGTACACGGGTATATATATATAAATGTATATATATACCCCGATCTACAATACATACTTTAGCATAGACAAGCCACACGCTGTGGCGCAATTGTAGAGTCTTCGCCTCTAACACCGACATTCGAGGTTCGATTCCCGAGAGGGGGTGTACTGACTATGTACGCGCGCTACCCGATTCATTTTACCTTCGATCTCCTTGGTTTGGGACGTATGAAAAATATTAGGTTAACGAGAATCATGTTACGTTATTTTTAAAATTTTCCCTTTCTTAGCACAAGCACAGCTGAGAAGCTTCGATGCATGTACTCCATAACGCGCTAAAAATAACGATTTAATCACACTTTCAATTCCAAGCAAACGGAACTTTTGTCAATGCATGATTTCCTGGTACATCCATTACACTGATGCACACATCACAGCTACAAAAATGTTAGAGTCGGAATAAAGCGCGCTCCTACGACTGATCATTTCGACTACCCGAAGCCTTGATAAAAGCATGGTTTTGTGCACACTGAAAAGCAAGCAAAATTAGATGCATTACAGAAAGCGGACTTTGTGGCTCTTACTGGGGATCATTGGACTTCCGTGACCGTTAGTAATTCTAAATACATCTAATTACAAAATGTTCAATGATCACACTGTTTTAGCCTAATGTACAAAATAATTTTGGCTAATGTTACTCAGAGTTTAAAGAGTAAGCTGGTCAAATTACCTTTTATGTTTCTGACTTATTTTTTTAAGAAGAAAACTGCACTTTATGTTGAAATTTTGGTTATTATTATTTAAAGACAATACTATTCTGAAAATGTACTTAAAGTACTTAAACTACCACTTTATTTTTAAGTCTGCCCAATTTTAACCAGGGATGATATTTTTGTTTCTGTTTTGAATTCAAATGCAGTTTAAAAGCTTTTTTTCAGAAATTAAAACAGCTTCAGTTTACAATATTCATGTCCATGTCTATTATTTGATTCTGTCGCCCACTAAAACCGTTTTAAATTTAAAAAAAAAAAACTTCGATTTGGGGCAAATTTACGCAGCGATTACATACATTAATCAAGATTAATTCTAACACAGCCTCTAATTAATTTTTTTAATCGAGTCCCACCCCTAATATATATATGTAGATATATATATGTAGATTTGTATATATATGTGTATATACAGTATATATGTAGATATGTATATGTTGTATATACAGTATGTATATATGTGTGTGTGTATATGTACAGTATGTGTATATATGTATATGTATATATGTATGTGTGTATATGTATATATATATAACTGTATATATATGTGTATAGATGTGTATATATATATATATTTATATGTATATATATGTTTATATATGTGTCTGTGTGTGTATATATATATATATATATATATATGCCAGCAACACTCATGACAATGACAAAACAATTACATTGTCAATCATGTTACGTTATTATTAAAATGTTTCCTTTTCTTTTTACTTCTCCGCTGCCAATCGCATGTATTTTGCTATATATATATATAATATAAATAGATAGATATGACAACAACACTCATATCAATGACAAAACAATTACATTAACAATCATCTTACGTTATTTTTAAAATGTTTGCTTTTCTTTTTCATAACTTCTTTAACACACTACTTCTCCGCTGCGAAGCGCGGGTATTTTGCTAGTATATGTATATATGTCAAATCCCATTATAGTGAATATCGAAATAACATTATCAGAATAACAAACACTTTTTGTTGACCCAGAGAAACATTCATACATTATCATCTCAAATGGATTTTCTTTAAATGAAACATTTTTTTGACCAAATTGGCCACCGAAGATAATAATTTGATGCCAAAAACGCTTATTGCCACACATACACTTTCACAGAGGCTCAGGAAACCTCCAACAAGCTGTTTCTTGTTACACCAAAATAAAGTGACAGTCTGTTGTGAAATTTCCAGGCTTGGGCAGCCTCAGCGAAATTCGGCAAGAGTGTAGGCGAGACATCATACATATAGCCGAATTCTGAGTCAGTGCTACAACGAGTGTCCGTGTGGGTAGTGGTGTCATGTGTGAATACTATACTGCTCGAGTTTCCAAGCGCTTTTTAAAGTGGTCTTTGCGATGAGCAAAAAAAGTGAGAAACAGCTCAGTTTACGTTGAAATAAAAATTAACAAATTAAAAAAATTTGATTCCTGACTGAAGAAAAAGGACTTGGTGAAAGCATTAGGAATTGTGCCTCAACGCGATCAAAAATTTAAAGGTATGTCGTTGGGACCTGAACGATAAAAAATAAATGTGTGTTTGTATTCCTATAAAAAAAAAGTTGCATGTAACATCTCATTTTCATTTCGTACTCATGCTTGTATATCAATAAAAAAAACTTGCATCTAACATCTCATTTTCAAATAAAATATTTAGCAGTTTAAGAAGCAATGTTATTTTTATAAAGGTTTTGTCAAGCTTGGGTCATAGAGTTAGTTGCATGAAAGACAGAAAGGTGAGCCCAGGTTGGGTGTTAAATGTTCTGAACATCATGTGACAAGCATGTTACTTGGTAAGATGCAGCAGAGCAGCGACGGAGCTATCCTTGCACTGCTGCTGTTAGAGATGACGAATCGCTGGTGACCCTGATAGCAGTATATGTATTTTCTTCGTACTCGTTATAATGAAATTTCCATTATAACAAAATATTTTTACGGTCCTATAAATTTTGTTACAGCGGAATTCCGCCTGTATATATTGTATATACATATTATACATTGTGTTTATATATATATATATATATATATATATATATATATATATATATATATATATATATATATATATATATATATATATATATACAGTTATAGGCTAGCCGACTCCCATGGCTCCACCTGTGTAGTAGTGAAACAGGACAGTGAGGAGGGCCCCACCCAGCTCTCTACTCCTGACATCATTGCTGCTCCCCTCGGCCCGCAGTCTCTGTCTCAGATTAGCGTGAATGTATCGATCCTGCAAGCAAACTATCATTCTTAGCGCAATGACAGAAGTTGCAAAATCAACCAGAATGTTCAAGCAAATTATAGAAAAAAAAGAGATGTAAATCTATTAAGTAGTTATTTCATTTTCTAACTAAGTGTAGTTAAGGTTACACCCCGGGCAGCCCGATTAGTCTCTCTCTGATTCGCACTAATAAATCCATACCGAAAGCGAACTATGATACTCAGCGTGATGAGAAAATCGCAAAAGTGGACAGACATACAAACGGGTCTAAAAAACTATAAGAAAGTTCGCGCTTCGACCACAAAATTTTTAAAACCATTTCTTGACAAGCACCTATGGGCCAAGGGTAACCTACATTCCAAATTTCAAGTCCAAAGTCCTCATGGTTCGGGAGATTTTGTGATGAGTGAGTCAGTGGAATATATATGTGTATACCTGTATATATGTGTGTGTATTTTTTTTTGCCATTGATGGAAATTCAGATTCTTCTTTTGAAAGGCAAGCTGAAAGTTACAGTAGGCCATCAACATCACCTGACTACATTCCTATTTGATGGTTTTCAGACTGATTGCTAATGCATGTTTAGGTTTATGCTTGAGCGTAGGCACAGTCAATATAACTATGCATGTGTGGACGCAAAAATTCATTGTTAAGCAGACAGCTCTCCAAACGAATGCCGCTGTTTAGATTCACATAAAAAGAATGTCATTTTGTTTGTGTGCACTGTTCTGGGTTTACATACACAAAAAGAACAAACTGGCCTGAATGGTTCCTTCATACTTGTACACATACATAAACATACAGTACATGCCAAGACTGTGGTAGTCCACTGACACTGTTTTCAAGTCAGCAGTTGCTGCACAGTTTGCATATACACTATGAACTTCTATTTCCAGCACACGCTTACCAGTAACTGAATTATAAAACAAATTTTATTTACCCACCTATCCGGCCTTTGATTTTGTGCTTACCCTAATTTATGATGACAACTCTGCATAGACGTAAACTTTTGGTGGTGTGTGCACAGCTTTGATGTAAAAGTGAAGTAATTTTCTCTGTGTACACAAGTACCGATTCACATATTTGGAAAGTGTGAACTGGCATTTAAGGGGTTTTTATGGCACGCTAGACTGCTTTGTTTTGAATCCAGCAGTGCTTGTGGCTTTATTGTATTGTTCTTTCATATTGCTAATTTTCAACCACATTTCTCTTGTTTCACACATGCAGTGATGAAGCAGAAAGAAAATTAGGGCTCCAGAAGTAATTATGATAAAAATAAAAAAATAAAAACAGAAATGCAAAGCTTTCACTTATTGCTATTAATATATTATTGCAAAGTATGTACTGTATTTTAACACATTACATTCACTGCAGTGTACATTAACATCACTAAATCCAGTTTTAATTTAAAAAGCAAAATGACTTGCTACCAGGTTTAAATGAACTGTTCATGTATTTTGGAATTCATGCTAGTCTTCACACTAATTCAATAAAGGGCAACACAGCAGAAACAGATGTCTACTTTATACACTCTGGTGGGGGCATTTTGTTAATTAAGAGTGTTGTTTCAAAGGCATCAAGCTAAAAAGATTAAAATAAAAAGGGCTGTGCCTCACCTGCTTTCAATGCATAAAATAATTCTTTATGTGATATAAAAAATGATATACTGCATTTTGAGCATTGTTAACACTGGCAGATTTTTGAGATTAAAACACCCTTGCTCTTCACTTCATGTCATGTCATTTTTTTCCTCTGTTTGTCCATGTGCCATGACGTGATTACTTCTCACATACACAGTGACTAGTATAGTGTACAAAACATTCCTCTGTTATCAAAGAAGTCATTCACAAGACCAAATGAAAATACAAAACAGATCTTTATTTGCACAGAGACGTGCACAACTCTGTCATATGTGGAGTGAGCCATCATTAATACAATCCATTCCTTTTCATACTTTTCTATTACCATTATCTTGTTTAATAACATCATGTCATCTGACTCTTTATATGCAGAATTCTGTCATCTTAGCCAATCGACTACAGCCACCAGTAACCTCATATACATGTTGATTCTTCCATTATTCAAAACATCACTTCGTTAACAGGGGTATCCTATGGGTTTTCCCATTGAACTTATCACCGCTTCGTATTTGAGGTAGTTTGGACTTTCTCACTAGGTTGTTCTCTCTTTTTAAGGAGGTGTTCATTACACACCTACTTCATTTAAACCTTAGAAACTATCTTAGCACTCTTCTATTTGAGGCAAAAGACTCACATGCCCACACTTTAAGGCAATTTTAGTTAACCCTTTAGTCACCTTCAGTCCTTTTCCTTATGCTTTTAATAATCCATTGTTACAACTTCATTTAAGTATATGCTTATATTAAATTGTAAAGATTATCATGTATTGATTAAAAATATTTGATTAAAATTTTATACTAGCACTATTAAAGCATGGGGATATCTGAAAATGAGTTGTGTTCAAGTCCTTTATAATGGTTCTTATGAAACTAAACAGAGCATTACAGTTAAACTGATCAATTTATGAAAATGTTTTATACCAAATGCGGTATGAAAGTCAAGCAAAACCACTTTTATCTGCAGAGGTTTAGAGACCATCATTAGATTAGATTAGATTAGATTAGATTTGTCCCATGGGGAAATTCAAATACATACAGCAGCAGAAACATAAAAAACCAAGAATACAGGACACATAATACAGCCAATCAATCAATCGATAATCAATCATTCAAACAATAACTGAATAAATAAAAACAAATTTAACAACTATATTGAGTGGAAGCTCTGAATTGCCTGATAGCAGCAGGCAGAAAAGACCCCCAGAGGTGCTTCTTAGCACACCAGGATGGAATGAGCCTGTGACTAAAAGTGCTCCAAGACAGCGCCTCCTGAATGTGTTGGAGGGGATTTTTCATGATGGCATCCAATTTTGCCATCATCCTTTTTTCATCATGTAGAAGATCTACTGTAAGTGCGTTTTTTACTAAACAATGCAAGCTAGCCATATACTATAGCCATACTGGAATCTCAAATGTAGAAAAGACAATGCATTTATTAAAAACTTTCATAGAAACTGTGTGCTCTCACATTTCTTAAAACAACTGTCAGATGGGGCCAACCTTGTCTCATGACTTAATCATGGTACCCTGAACCATAAAACATGTTTCAGCAAGAATGGCACATAAAAATGAACATTATCAATTACCTAAGCATTCAAACCCTGCAATATGTACCAGTGGCATCAGAAACATGTAATGCACTTCATGTGCACAGATGAAGCACTCCACACAAAATTGCCCAGTTTGTGTCTGTAGCATCATGCCAAGAAAGAAATGTTATTTATTAATAAAGTGTACTAAATAAATGAGATACAGTGTATGCCCAAAAACACAAACGTAAACTGCCTAATTAGGAATTTCATGTAGTCTCTGCAAGGAAGAAAAGAGCAATGTAGTAAGATATATCATATTTGCTTATACAATCTATTGGCTTCCATACAGGTTATCAAGATTTGTTTGCCTGCAAATTGCCCTTTTATCCCCTTCTGTCAGTATATGATATTACACATCTTAATTAGGCAAACATCGACTAATGGCAAAGGACAGAGAAATTATCTACACTGTTAAAAAATGTTTTTGAATGGCATTTTTTGGTTCTTTATTGGGTTGTGTGGTTCCTTATGGACAAATTGCTTGACAAAGCACCATTTCATTCTGGGAAGGGTTCTTTGCAGATCTATAATGTATGTTAGGGTATCTAGCAGGTATCTAGACACTAACAGATTAAGAAAGCCACAACTTAGCCTTTGTTTTTGTGTGTAGCGACAGTCCTTTTAAATTCAAGAGCCATTGGTATTTCACAAATCTGCTGCCATCTGTTCATGGTTATCTACTGTGTGGGGACTATTACAGATCTAAACAAATAAAGGTTCTTTGTGGAACCTTCATGTGGATGGGTCTTTTGGGAACCAGAAATAGATTCCCTATGGGATAGCTCTGAAGAACCACTCTGGCACCTTTATTTTTAAGAGTGTAGGGAGCTTTGATGAGGCTCTTCATTTAAACATTGAGCAGCTTTCTTCATAATGATCTCTTGTAGTGTTCTTGTCTTTAAATTCTTGGGCTCTTTGACTATTAGAATGATGTTTTGATGTTTTTGGTACTCTTGCTCTTTTCCAATTGTGCAGTTTTTGTGACCATTTGCCTTCCCTTTTTACATATTCTTTTAGATCATGGAATTTGTTAATAAAAAATGTTTAATTTTATTAGATCATTGCTCTTATTCTATCAGATCATCATTTTCTATACACCAACATTGTTGCCATCCTTTTTTACAAGCTGCCCTTTTTTGTTCTCTTACTCTAAGACATTCATTAATCTTTGAATTGTTGAAATAGTTTTAAATGCTTATATTTCTTTGTCATTTTCTTTGTAACTGACCTGTTTCTATAGAAGTTACCACCCTAATTGTATTCCAGAGCTGATAACTCTGAATGATGAAGTGAATCTATTACTTGAGTGCTGTATTTACTTATCTGCTCATGCATAAGAAACATTTCTTACTAAAAAGACACATGAAAATGGCAGTGAAGTAGAGGCATGGCTGTGTGTGCAATGCTCATTACTAATCATAAACATTTGGATGGAAAAGAAAACATGTTTATTAAAAGTAAAGCATATTTTTTTAGAAATATTTGTTGGAAAGATCGCTAAATAGTGAGATCAATTAAAAGCAAGAATGACTTGATGATTGGGATAATTGATTGAAATGAAAACCTGCAGCCAAAGGGGGTTTTCCCTCACATCTTAAGTTGAAAACCACTGATGCAAGCTATTAATTTTCACAAACACAATGCAGTTTGTAAAGTTGATCTACAATTAATTTCCCCAAATATATTCTGCTTTAAGTATGATGGACAGCTCCTTTTTTTAAACCATGCCCCTTTCTGGCACTTAAATTAATTGTGGCATATTTAAGGTGCAAGCACACATACTGCGTCCTGATCCTGTCTGGCACATATATATTGCTGCTTTAGCGCAGCACCTTGATTCTTTCCCTTTTCATTCAGGTAATGGAGGCATATACAATTGCTCCTTCTAACTAGGGCACATTGTCCCATGCGTATTAAATAGTCTGGAAAAAAATGACAAAATTATGCTGTCAATAGTAAGCTAGAGGGCATCTTCCTGAATATTCACTGCCTTATAACTATGCTGTACATTTGCAAAGAAACATTGATCAAAGCAGCATTCAGGACAACAGACGTGCTGTCTTATGCGTTATTAAATGTGACTCATTTTTTGTGACTGTAATAAATATATTTTTTTATACTTTTGGAGTTCAAGCAGTGAATGAATGTCACTGAAAGCTGTTTGATGAAGTACCTTCTTGAGAGACAGGGCAGTCTAGTTGTGCAACAAAGGAAGACTGTCTCAGTCCTGAAATTAAGTAGCTAGTAAACTTTACATTGCCATTTGTCTTTTCAGCAAAAGCTGAATCGCATCACATTCACTTTTTTGTTTATATGTGGCACTGATGACGTGCCTTGCAGCTCACAAGTCCAAAGCCCAGTATGTTGCCCCTAAAAATCCTTAATTAGATTATAGTGATCTGAATATGTTATACTATATTGTAATTGTGTTTGGTAAGACAAAACTCTGATATATTTCCTTTTAGAAACTAAGCCTTTGCAATGTTCTGAAATAATCAATTAAATAAAAGACAATGCCTATTACAAGTTACATACATCTTCTGAACCTTCATTGTCCAATGTAAGGTTATGGGACACCAGAGCCTGTGCTGGCGTCAGGAGCAAGGCAGAAACGAGCCCTGGATCGAACACAAGAACATGATGGGGCCAAATAATGCATACACCCTCATTCACTCATATGTAGCATCTTGTATGTTTTGAATAGAACTTATGTGATTAGAGATTAAACATATTGTACCAGCATTCCTTGCAAAGCACCATTGAAGTATGTATTGCAAAGTATGAATAAGTTAATGTAACAAAAATTTGTTACACATTACACAATTAATGATGTTTTCAATGATAAATTTGGGCTGATATACAGGTGGTCCTATGAAATAACAGGGCATTTAATCACCTCACTCATATGGAACCAATGGAATGAGACAAGTTACCCAAAGTGAATTGTATTTAGGATGTAGAAATATAATTGCACTACCAACAAAAAACAAGAGGGGAGAAGATATTAAACACTACACAGATGGTGACTGAGAAATAAATCCATTCTCTGGGAGATGTGAAATGGTAGCATTAATAAAGTCTCTTCTCTTAAATGTGTGCTGTCATAAATGTATTGATAATACCCCAGTTAAAGAAAATACAAAAAAGAGTGAAGCCAACAAATGAGTGAAGCTACTCAGTGTATTGTTTTTTTTTTCTTTTCCCAGTACAGTCATGTCCTCAGAAGACTAAGTTTACAATGCTGAAATATAAATTGCTTGTAAATATTATACATGTAGTAGTAGTAGTAGTAGTGGTGGTGGTGGTGGTGGTGTCCTATATATAATACCTTATGATTCTTCTTACATACACAGTATGATGGAAACCGGTGTCAGCAAGCCCCAAACCCCAAGATGAACACACAAGCACAGTCCCGGATTCAAATGAAGGTTGGTTTATTGACCACATGTTTACAACCAATAACAAAAGCACAAAAAAAACAGGTTTTCTTTCTCCACAATTCAATTCACCACTATAATTTTTCTCACCACCGCACTGTCCTCCTTAAGTCGAATGTTTCCTCTTTACCTCCCAGCTCTGACTCGCCTGGCCAAGGGAGTGCAGCCCGTTTTATTAAGGACCCAGGAGTACTTCCAGTGCCAGGGTCATTGCCCGATGGAAGCACTTACAAGTAATGTGGAACTCCATTACAGCAGGGAGCTTATCTCCCTGTAGTGCCCTCTTGTGGCACCCAGTGACACGAGAAGGGCTGCTCTACTGGACTACATTTCCCTGCATGCCCTACTGGCTTTCCACTGGGTACCGGTATCTGGTGCTGATGCCATCTAGTGTGCTGGGGGAATAACAAACCCCCAGTGATATCTTTTCTTTTCAATGGGCTGTCTGTCCATCCTTTCCAATCCTTCCTTCTGGATCTGCCCCTTCTTTCCTCCCCGACCGGGATTCTTATCTGCCTCTTAGGAGTTTCCCGTCCGAGTAAGGAATCATCCCTTCTCCTGGCTGGAATGCCCGTCAACCCCATGTGGCATCTACAACAGTCATATTGACAGTTACCTTTGAATACACACACATAAGTAAATAGCAAAAGATGGAACTGAAGGAGTTATGACATACAGAAAAGTCAGGTTTCAACTGGCCAACTACATCTTCAAGGTGTTTTGTTAGCTCAGTTCATTGCTGCAAAGACTCCATCAAAAACAAGCAAGAGTTCAAAAACATAGTGAGACATGTAAAGTAGGTAAGCTATCTGAATGGCTCTCCAGTTTTTCAACAAATGTGTGAGAAAATTATTGAAATTTCTAAAAACAATATTCCTCAAAGAAAGATTGGAAGGGATTTGCATATTTCTCCCTCTACAGTGAATAATATCATTAATGAATCTAAAGAAATTTCTGTGCGCAAAGGACACGAGTGCAAACCTAAGCTGAACACCCATGATCTCCGATCCCTCACATGGCATTGCATCAAGAACTGTCACTCATTAATAGCTGATATAGCGTAACCACATGCCTTTGTCAAGCGCTACAATATGGAGATACACCAGCAGACCCCCGTGACCCTGTGTTTGGATTCAGCGGGTTAGAAAATGGATGGATGGATGGATTCACAAATGCCACTTAAAACTTCACTGTGCAAAAAAGAAGCCAGTGTCCAAAGTGGTGTTCACTTCTCTGGGCTCAGAGGCATCAGGGATGGGCCATTACAAGGTGGAAACATGTATTGTTGTCAGACGAATCAGTATTGCTGAGCTTTTTGGAAGATATGGACACTGTGTGCTCCAGACCAAAAACGAAAAGGACCATCCAGACTTTTATCAGCAACAAGTCCAAAAGCCTGGGTCTGTCATGGTATGGGGTTGTGTCAGTACCCTTGGCAAAGAAAATTTATACTTCTGTGATGGCAGCATTAATGCAGAAAAGTACATTGAGATTTTAGAGCAAGATATAATGCCTTCAAGATGACATCTTTTCCAGGGGTGCCCATTCGTTTTTCAACAAGAAAACCATATTCTGCACAAATTAGACATGGCTGCGAATGAAGAGGATACGAGTACTGGACTGGTCTACCTGCAGTCCTGACCTGTCCACAGTAGAGAATGTGCGGAGAATTTTGAAACAAAAAAATTCGACAACAATCACCCCATACTGTTGCACACCTTAAGATGTGTTTGCAGGAAGAATGGGACAAAATAACACCTGAAACGCTTCTTTGCTGGGTATCCTCAGTGCCATAACATAATTTAAGTGTTGTCAGGAGGAATGGCAACATTACAAAGTGGTAAATGTTTTACTGTCCCAACTCTTTTTGGAATGTGCTGCAGGCCTGAAATTCAGGAATGGATGTATATTAACAAAAGAAATGAAGTTGACAAGATAAAACATGAAATATTGTGGGTCCATACCGTCTGCAATGAAATAAAATTCAGTCAATTTAAGAATCATTGCATTTTTTTTAACTTGCATTTTCAAAACCGTCATAGCTTTTTCTGCTTTGGACTGGAAGGGCATTGACAGCAGCTGGTTACAAACAGCACTTTAAAGCAGCTGTGCCTCCCTGAATGGAAGAGTCCTGGCTGGGCCTTTTTGTCCATTCATTCCAGTCTACTGTTCAGATGGACCCCCAGGTATTAATAGAACTCCAGCATATATGCCTTTCTTACATTACAGTGACTGATGTTATGGTATCACAATTATACTAGAAATCCACCACCATCTCCTTTGCCTTCTGAAGTTTGATTGGAGATAGATAGTTTCTGTATATTGCTTGAGAAAGTCACTCACCACTTTTCTGTACTCTATGCTCTTATTAGACCGTAATGAACCAGACATTGGAGAACTTAAGTAGGTGGCAAATGCTCCTTTTGTAACACCGTCATTAAAATTCAGGATATGAGTATAGTTACATGCAGCACATAAAAGGAAGAGTTAATGTGGAGTGCAGTCCTATAGGTGACAGACAGTTTCAGCCCTGAGTCCTGAGTCCTGTTGTTTTATGGGATGTTTGTAGCAGTGCTACTGTGGGAAGAACTCTTTCATCCCCAGCAGCCCCTACTTCCATTTCAAGTTACAAGTTGGCATGGTTTTTCAAAGACTCAGTACAACCTGCTCTCAGGCCAATCTCTGACTGTGTACTTCTCTCTGTTAGATATGTATGTGGTTATGCTCATATGCCCTTTGTGGGAGTTTCGCACAATTCCTGCACTCACTCATTTTAGCCAAAAGTCAGACTTAGATAACAGGTCATAAGTTGGATGGCATTAACTACATGATATATAAAATTCTGCGGCAGAAGAGCTAATTATTGTTAGGAGGAGTAGTAGGGCAATGTGACAGAAAGTGTCAAAAACTGAGGAGGTTTTTTCGGACATTACACAAAATGGGACCCTACTGCGGTCCTCTTCAACTACGATATTCTCTACTCCTGTATATTCCTGAGTGATGTTCACGTTAGTAGGTTTCTGCCATCACAGATAAAAAAGCACTTACCCATCAAACACGGCAGATTTCCCATTCCTGCTGAATGATTTAAACTGTTTGGCCTTGATGTTCAACAGAATGTCAAACTGTGTGTCCCACTGAATACATTTCACGGAGATCTACTTGAAATATATTTTGTCTTATCATATGCATAGCACAGTAAGTTTAAAAATAGTGACAGGCCTCAAATTCGTATTTTGCCCAAGTTACATTTATTTGAAGGCATTGTACGCACCTTTTCTGCACCATGAAGCGTAAGAGATATGCATTCCAAGAAGAAAATACTCATGGATTCATAATGACTTGATGTCTCTATTTTAGCAACTGTTCCAATATTAAACTGCACATCCCACCACAGTCGTTTGGGAAGAGAAACCAGGACAATTGCTAGACAGGACTGTGGCCCTTGGAGTAGCCCTTTCTGACTGGAATGGTTTCACACCAGAGAGTAAGATGTACTTACTTGTGCACTTCTTACAGTGGAAAAGGCTTTTTTTATGTCACATCTGTGTCAGCGAGCATGCTCCTAGTCACAGAGCCCAAATAGAATTACATGCCTCACCTGCTCTCCACAAACTCTGCCTCCTCCCAGTCGAGCTAAATGACTGTCAAACTTTCAAAGCCGTTTAGACACAGGAGGACCTTCTGTACTCAGCTGAGCGTGAAATCTAAGTGAGAGGAAGGCAATGGAAGACTTTTACTAGTCACGTTTCACTTATAGTACATTTTTTTAATATGCAGTGTTGAGTGCTTTTATTATTTAGAAAATTTTACAGGTTTAAAGTAAAAAGATTTACAATATTAGCACATTTCCAATCAGTGATATATACTCGGGCTCCCCTGATAGTAGTGATTTGCCCTAAATGATGTTTTATTTAGCTGGAGGCTGTGAAGGGAGTATTTTGAAATAGTCTTGACTTGCAGAAATGCCTGACACATAGTAAATTCAAGTAGCAGCCAGTTAATGGCAAGTGTAAAAAACGTGGAGGATGTCAGCCCTTAGAAAGGTATCTGTGGAGAACATTAGATTCTACCAGCAGATTACTTTTGGGAATTTTGGAGTTAGATTTTCTCAGCCTATAAAATTGCTGCTAAATATTTCTATAAACGCATATGCATGGATACTACAAGGACTCGTATGTCACCATGCCACTGCACTATGGCAAGACATTTTTGAGAGCTGACAAGATTATTTTACAGCATGTAAACTAATCTAACAGCATTAAACTAATCTTACAGCATGAGAAACTAATCTAACTAAACTACAACAAAAATCATTTGGAAGTGTGACACGGAGGGTATGTCCCTTCAGCACTGGGAGGCAAGGCAGGAACCAACTCTGACAGGGGTGCCACTGCATCATGCGGCACACAGCCAGCCAGTCTGTAGTTGGTAGCCTAATAATTTTGATGTGAGTAAAAAATTCTGTAATCCCCAAAGACTGTGAGCATACTGAACAAAGAACCCATGACCCAGATGCTGTGAGGCAGTCGTGCTAAACCATACACTCCATGATGCCATATAATAAATAGAGTTCATAAAATTAAAACAGAGTGTAGCATTGAAAGACCCTGGGATGATGTAAATAGCATGCCTGAAATATTTTAACAGTAAGTTCATTCTAGAGGGGCTTTGCAAATCAGTTACAAACTAGGGGTCCATCTGATGCATGCTGGTAAAGTGCTGCAGCTCTGTTTAGGATGATTTGGTGATGATGTGGTCAACATCTCTGCCTGTGCCTCATATTTCTGTAGTGATGGACTCAAATAGTGGCCAGCTTGAAGTGCACATGCTATACTAGCATTTTGCAGGTGCCACACATTCCCTGAGAAATCGGTACGTCTACCTCAAGTCTAATGATAAGCCCGAAAAATATCTCAAAACACATCTCAGAATAAGATTAAGATGTCAGAACTTTCAAACTTTCGAGTAAATGCACATTTAGCTTGTTTTTTAATGTCGATTTAAACAAACATCATCAAGGAAGAGTCTCTGGTACAGCAGGAACAGGCTGGTTATTTGTCTGTTGTTGAGTTTCCTTGACTATTAAGCTCTGTCTGGGTGACTGGTTTGGAAAAAGGGCTAAAGGCGTTATTGCTTGATGACTTTCAACAAGACAGCAATCAAATGTTAACTATTATGATAGAAAGACTGCCCTCCAATGAGTATGCTCTCTTATCATTGAATTCAATTATTATTTGTGAAGATTAATTTAATAAATGACATAGATCTCTATATACCACTTCTTCTTTCTTTCTCTTTCTCCATGCAACCAAAATATTTTAGTAAATTCTTGGTTATATTAACCATTTTGTGCTCGACCTTAAACTCAAAAGGATTTCATAACTCATATACTGTAGCATCTCCTATTCCAGGTACAATTTAAAGTAGTTTTATGTGTGTGTATAGCTGCTATGTAATATATAAAAGCCATTTTCTATTTGCCATTTTGAATTTGAAAGTGATGAGTCTAATTTATGCCTGTATTTTGTAATTTCATTTCCAGGTTATGATAGTTTTTTTTTTACCAACATCTTATTAGAATTTAATTGACGCCATCATTTTGTGTGTTTTGTTCATGGCCATAGTAATATTGTTCAAAATCTCAAAACCACATACTCATCTGTACAAACCTTTAAATGTCTATATCAAAAGTAAATTAAATATAACCACAGAAACTCTCACTTTTCCATCAGAATCAAAATATGCCATCATATAATACATATGAGAAGTCAAATACACAAACATTGGTGATAACCATGACACACTAGACAGAAAAAATCATAACACTACAACAAAAAAACCTTTTATGCATGGGAGTTAAGTGCAGCCTTATTTCTAAGTGATACTTAATTGCAGGTATGACAAAAATCATTTTTTAAGGCAAATGTTTTATTTGCACTATTAAATAAGAAATTAAAAAATCTACATTTACTGTATACACAGTACATACAATTCACAGTATGGAACAAAAAAATACAAGCATCACAGTAAACAAAATACAATGCACATTACTTTGTGATTTTCCAAAAACACAAAACTGCAAACATCACTGTAGGGTATACAGTAAATTTGTCAGTTTCATCTCCATCTATTCTTTGTTGCAGGGTCAGGCCATAAAACCTCATCCACATCACACTGAATGTAATCATTTGCCAGACAGTGAGGAAGAGGTGTTCATTTGTGTTGAATCCATCCTTGAATTAATTCAGGTGAAATGTCCCCTCATGCCTCTTCCATGGATTGCAGGAAATTCTCTCTGTAATAAGGGTTCTAGTCATACACCTTCCATCAGCATGCAAAGATAAAATTGTCAATGAGTTTGAGAAATGTGAAATATGCTAGGAAAAACCTCAGTAGAAATCTAGGGTTGCTATTAAACCATTCACGAACCAGAGCAGCACAATGGAAATTAACGCTGTCCTAGATGTTGTGGTTTTGTTCCTGTCTTCCCAGCACCCCATCTTCAAAGTGAAAAATTTAAGTGTCAAGAATATGCAGGAATGTTACTGAATGTGCTGTATTGTATATGTCTAGTGTTGCATGGCATTGAAGAACCCAGAGTCACATTGTCTTCCATCATCCATGAACCTCAACAGTCTCTCTTTGGACAATGATGTTCCTGCCTGTTCTCCTTAGTTTGGTTAAGTTAAATCTTGCCTTGTCCATAAAGATGTATTCATGTGAGCCAGCCATGGGATCAAGCTGAAACATTCTTTAAAAACACATTCCAGTTTAGCACATGGAACTCACTGTAAATGCTGTATTTTATATATTCTATATATGATTTACATTTTAGTATAAATACAGTAATTTTAAGGTATTATTCTACTGTACACAAACTAAAGGCCTACTATAATGGCATTCTCTACACTTCACTGTAAATAGGATAGGAGGGTTGGGGGTCAGCAGCCAGTGAACACATATCTACAAAGGCTCTTTTTATTAATATTGTGTCTGGATTAAACTTCCTTTTTTTAGTAGGATCTTATTTTTCTTCCTATGAAATACTATACTACATTATATTCTGGGCTGTCTTATTAATTATATGTTTGGTTCCCCATTTTTCTTAGTTTCTTAGAAACTGAAATGAGTTGTAGGCTAATTTTCTTTAAAACTTATCACTAAAGTGAATGTGGTGATAATGATATCGACATTAAGAATGAATATTGTGACAAAGCCTTTTTAAGGTGGTACATGAAGATGAACAGAAAAACACTGAAAAGTAAGCCTCAGTCTGAAAAGATTTGATGCTGGTGTGCAGTTTAGTATGTCCTCAATTAAACAGCATCTTTCTACAATAGGTATGGAGGTGGCTCCAAAAAAGACTGCGTCAGAATGTTTGGAGTTTTCATGTCCTTCCCATGTACAGTATGTGTGCCTTTTCATTTTACATCTGAAAAATGTACACGTTGTGTTAACTCGTGACTCTTACCCGACTCGAGAATAAGCCCCAGCTCGCCCGAGAGCCTAAGTTAGATTAGACAGGTTCATGAAATGGCTGAATGTTCCAACAGGCATTGCCAATTGTGTTTATTCATCAAACAAATGAATGTTTATTGTGAAAACAAACTCTAGTTGCATTTACTGTCCCTAAAAAGTGTTTGCAGATTTTATGCATTGCAACAGAAGCATCTAGATATGATGTCCTAATTTATTTTCTTTCTAGTAGCTTCAATTGTTTGACTCTTATTCTGGGTATTATTGTTAGCAAAATGCAACATTAAATGCAGAATTTATAAATGCATCCGTCACTGAACCAGTTTAATCCAGTTTAGTATTTCAAAGGCTCAAATTAGAAGCCAAACCTGGAAGGGTTCCCAATTACACCAAAGCCATTTTATGACAGGTTAGCCTAAGACACATGTGTTTGGGAAGAAAGTCGGAGAACCCTGAGAAAAAACACAGGAAAATATAGAAACTCTGCACACATAGTAACAGGCCGGTACTCAAACCTAGGAGTGTGAAGCTGGGGCTTCACCACTGTGCCATCCAAAACTAACAATGATGTAGCAGGTCATGTCTTTATCTGTTATTTTGTGGCTCTGCTTAGGATAATCTAAATTTGAATTAAATATGTGAGGTGAGGACTGTTAGATGATCTTTCAGCACTCATGTGAACATGTATTTGCTAAATTAATGAATCTGCCAGAAAATGTGTCATATTCATAATGCGTCGTTTTTGTCATCACCTAGCAATGGAGCCTCTCCAGGACATGCTGCTTATTTCTACCATTTCATAATACAGTATATAGGATTTAGGCTTTTAAAATTCATCTTTTTGTTGTTTTACTTAAACATTTTTTTTTTTTTACTTTCTATGTTACATTTTTCTTATGCAGAGACAGTTACTTAAAATGAATTTTGGTTAAAGATTGGTAATTTTAAAAAAAGGTAAGTTTAAAAATACTAAAACATTTAATCATTTCAGTTCTCATCCTTGCCATGCAAAAAATATAAGAATGTGGATTTGGAGTATATAAATAATTAGAAGTCCCTGTATAACATCCTGTGGTACTCCGAGATGTAATAAATAAACATGGCAGAGCATTCTAAATTTTAACCTGAAATGAAATCCAGTAATCATATGCAAATATGCAGTGGGCTAAGGGCTGAGAGTGTAAGGAATCAAAACATTTTAAACAGGTTTCCAAAAATGTACAAGGCTACTTGAAATTTCAGAATGCAGAATAAACTATAAGCATGGAAAGTGTTGCAATCCAAAAATCTCTTCCCACTGCTTGGCATTGGCAGCTGCGCTGAATCAGTCTTCTCGCGCTCTTGTCTCGTTCTTGGTTTTGACAGCTCATATGTGATCCAAGGGTTCCTCATCTTTCCACCTGCCTCTCGGTCTACGGGGGGTAGTGACTAATGTTTTACTCATGACTAAGTTCTTGCAAAATAAAATGAGGATAAGGAAGCTGAAAGAAAATGTGCCAGTTTATGAGATCTGCAGTGGATGAATGCTTCACTCCTTGCTCCAGTGTGTTTGTGCCTTTTTGCCTTTGTGGGGGTGTAAGGATGTGGATGGCAGATTTTGGATCTATGCCAGGCGGTGTTTAAAATTCATTGTCCTTTTAAGCTTTTGTGTGCTTTAGCACCCTTTGAACACTTACCATAATTTTCTGTGTCCTGTGGCTGTTTCACATGCAGAAGAGGATCTGTAGGAACAGTAGAAACAAAACAATGGATGGTATACATGGCATAGTGTTCTGGACGGTGGAGACCTGAAGTTTAGTAAAAAGAAAATCTAACTCCACTGGCCTTTCTGCATTTTTGTTCTGTCTTTTATATGGTACTATTCACAGTACCTGTCAAGACAGGTAATAAACTAATTAAAAAAATATTTGATATCTCTTGCCCTAGATGTACTTTCAGCACCTTTTCTCTGTTTTTCCATGTGTGAACATCTCTTCACCGGTGCTACCTCTCTTGAGCGTGCTCCCGTAAAGCCTGCTTCTCAGACTCTGTCATTATTTTTGAGGTGCTTTTCTCACCTCCTATTCCAGTTTTATATTTTCCATCTTTGAAGGTGATTCTCTCAGCATGCCTCATATGCCTTTACTCCTCATTGTGCATCTTGTCACATCACCAAAGCCAAATTGGAAAGTCACATCAAAAACTAAACTGACCAATTAGATTGCTCAGAGGGACTGACCTTAGTGTTTTGATATACAGAAGATAACATAGTTTATACATTTGTTAGATAAGAAAATACTCTCTTTTAAGGATGTCTGAGTGATGCTTTGGTTGGCCCATCAGCCTCTCCGCTTGACTCTTAGGTTAATTCCTGGCTTGGCAGCTATCTGTACAGAGTTTCCATTTTACCCCTGTTGATTTATCCAGGTACTCCAGTTACCTCACAAATTGTACAAACATATACCGGTAGTTTAGATATTTATAATCATTTAAAGCCAGTGGAGTTTATAAGTGAAAGTGTGTTTATTAAGCATAAACTAAACTGAACTGAGTGACAGCTGTAAATTGTGTGTATGCTCAAGTGTTCTCTGTGACAGATTAGCATCCTGTCTCTTGGTGGTCACGGGTGTGTAGTTCAGAATAAGGTTAGAAAGATCAAAAAGAATAAGTACATAAAGTTGAGATACACAAAGTAAATACATTTATTCAAGGCCTTCTGTTTGTTATTAGATTGCCTTTGTAATCCATTTCAGTGGTGCTATACAGTATAATGTTGAAGAATGAGAGGATGGTCCATGTGGAACAATGGGATCTGTCCTGACTGTTGGATTGACTAACTAGAAAGGAAATAAGACATATGGGCACTTGACATGTCAGGAGCATACTGTATGAGCTAATACCACCAAATATTAGGAATTTGCAATGTAAATTAAATATTCTACAATTCTGCAGCCATTTTCGTATTCATAACTACTGCTAAAAATCAACACTCTCTCACTATGCCAAGGGTTTTGATGAAACAGAGTAGAACACTAGAGAAGGAAAACTGCATTTGGCTTGTACTACTTTTAATGCTGTCCAACTTTCACAAGAGTAAACAGCTGCAGAAGGCCATAGAGAAAGCAGTCAGACTCTCATTTACTTTAGCACTTAAAATGTGAAAACTGAAACAGAGATGAGAAGCAGAAGCACTAACCACTTTGCCTTCTATGCAGGAAAAATACAAACTCACAGCCTTACAACGACATACAATATTTCTGCAGAACCAGTGGCGCTCACACTGGTAGATTCAGAAACAGTTTCTATTTACAGATCATAAAGTTGCTGAAGAGTTAATTATAAGAACATATATTGTAACATAATAGGCAGTGTGTGTATGTGTATATAAAATCCTGTGGTCCCTAAAGGCCCATTCCCTTTGCATTGACCATTGTGTAGTCTTCAAGTAGAGCCAAACAAGCCATGCTATGTTAAAATATTAGGCTATGAATAGGCTGTAGGGTGTGATTTTTATAGCTTTCATTACATAGAGAGTGAATCACACCTGTTTTTACTTAATGCAGTAATTGACACTAAGTGATTCCATTAGTTTTTCATTTTGAGAAGTGACAACAAGTAGCCTGTATAAACTGAGGAAAGACAAAGATGTTCTTCAGTGCAAATATAGTGGAACCTCGGGTCACGAACGTCTCAGAACACGTACAAATCAGGTTACGACCAAAAAGTTTGCCAAACTTTTGCATCTGTTCACGACCACAAACTTCCGGTTCATACGTGCCGATGATTTCCGCACGCGTTCAGTCTCTCCCTGTGCATTCGCTGTGAACTCTTTGTGCTCTATTTCGTTTCCCTTCTGGTTCATACGCGCCGGTGATTTACGCACGTGTTCAATCTCTCCCTGTACAGTACATTGTTCTCAGTCAGACGTGCATCACGCAGAGGAACTTTACCTCAGAACTGTAACCTCCTCTCCACCCAGTTCCTCCTCACTTCCTCATGCCAGTGTTTATGTGGTTGTTTATGGTTAGTTTTTGTATAAATTAAGGAGTTTTCAAATGTTCATTTTTTCCCTGTGCTTAAAATTAAAAAAAAGTGTTTACAGCGAGCGGTTCGTAAGGCTGTAGCATGAACTCTTGCAATGTTAGTTTTCTCTGTTCAAGGTTTTCTCAGTGTTATTCAATGTTTTTACATTTAGTTTACTATTACACTGTGCATTCTATGGTATAATTAACTATTTTTGTGCTTAAAAATCTTAAAAAAATATATATTTACCTACAGTTCCTACGGTCTGGAATGGATTAATTGTATTTACATACAGTCCTATGGGGGAAATTACTTCGGGTCACGACCAAATCAGGTTGCAACCAGAGTTTTGGAACGAATTACAGTCGTGACCCGAGGTTACACTGTACATAGTATTGTCACGTCAATGCACATTATAGAAATTGCTAGTGATATGAATTATTATACAGGTGAGTCATCATTTAGAGGATTTTGCTGCATTTCCCTTCTTTATCAAGGATGTTGTTGTTTCCCTCTTTCTCTGAAATATTATGTGTGCATGTGAGATTTGCCATAATTATACACAAGTTTTCCTGTCAAGTTTTCTTTTATAAATCCTAATGTTTGCATGGAAATTTGAATCTGTATATTCCGGGGTTTTTTTGGCATGCAATTTTCTGACACCTGGTGAATATAGGGGATCCTAAAAAACAAGCCCATTTCTTTTGGTCAAAAATTCTTTGACTAACAATGTGGTATGTACAGGTGCATAGTTGTGCTGCTAAATCCATTTTTAGGTGTGACACTTCTAAAGACATTTTTTCCTGATGCTTTCCTGAAGACACCTCAGCAGTTCAATATAATGTTGCTGACTTTATATTGACAGACTTTTTTATGAGCTTGTCCGGCAATGCAGAAAAACATGATCATCATTGTCTCTTGAAAATCTGCCTTGATGGTGTGGAGAAAAAAAATCACCCAAGTCGCATGATCAAATGTAGAATAAATACCAGAAAGCAATTCAGGATGATGTCAATCGGCCTGACTGATTAACTGAAGTGTATTCATATTTGAGAACAATCCCCCACTCCCATGCTGTCGACTGATTCTGGGATTTTGTGTTTTGAGTTGCACAAATTAAATTAATAAATGGTTCTTTTTAAGACCACACTTTATTCTTGAAGAAGTAGAAAAAGAGTCTTTCAGCAACAAATGAAACACAAAAGCAAACTTATCTAATCTTCAGTAAAACCTGACTCTGTAACAGTCTTCTCAATTTAAAATCTTCTTCTCGGAGCTGCTCGCTAGAGAGGGACTGGGATGCCATGTTTGAGACTGAGCAGAAAGACAGAAACCCCACATCCAGGGAAATGCTAAGGCATTAGCGAGAGAGACACTTTTAATGACATTTAATGTGAGATATGAGAGTTGCACATTAAGGCAGTTGATCTTTCCATCTCTCTGTTTACTGTTTGTAAGAAAGTGTGTTTTCTTGGAAACTAAACCGTATCTAGAAATTAAAGATGAAGCATATCCCATCTCATACAGCACAATATGTTGCTCACGTTTGTGTGTTTTTGTGTGTCTATCTGTCTGTCTTTTGTTGGTATTGTATTATTGTTAGCTATTCAGAGGAGACATATAAGTGAGATTTTCACTGTACTATGCACATGTGACAATAAATTTGACATGATCTTAAACAGACAAGTGTGGGAACAAAAATAAAGCCTACATTTATGTGAAGTAGTAGAGGTCATTGTAACAGTATTAGTAGTACTATTGCTAGGTGAACAGGGTACACTGAAATTCTTACTTGCAGCAATTGGAGGCTCGGATCACAGCAACATGGTGATTATTGTCTCAACTCTCTACACAAACACGAACAGTGAAAGACAGGCAGACCAGGGGCCTCATGTATAACGCCGTGCGTAGAACTCGCACTATAACATGGCGTAAGCACAAAAGCCGAAATGTGCTTACGCACAGAAAAATCCAGATGCAGGAATCTGTGCGTACTCCAACTTCCACGTTCTTTCGTTACATAAATCCCGATCAGCGTGAAAACTAACGCTCGTGCACGCGCATTATGTAACGCCCCAAATCCTCCCAGAATTATGCCTATTTGAATATGCAAATCAATATAAATCGCCCTTAAGCGCAGCCTTCTGTGAAAAGACAATGGGAAAAGCACGGGGAAAATATAGAATTTCAGCGAATACCAAGTGGAGACAAAGGAAAAACATACTATTTGTTCAAATAAACCGTGGTATAATCAACAAAATGAAGTTGATCGAGTGACATAGCGTGTTGGAGAAACTTGAAAGCTCACATTCACAAAATCGCACAGTGCCGGAAATAAAAAGAAGTCACATATCAAAGTTGCCGTGAAAAGAAGAGTTGTAAGCCCACTGTCTGAGTGTCATATGAAAGTTTATTAGGGTACAGAGAAAAAAGGCACACGGTGGGGAAAAAGCACGAAATGTCAACTTTAATCTCGAATTTTCCACTTTAATCACGTAGTTTATTTTGTCATTTAGTAGAACATTATAAACTTCATCTTAAAATCGTTTAATCAACCAGTTTCTCAAAATTACATCGTAATTAAAGTAGCACGTTAAATGCTTTGTTTTGTATTTGATCTTCTACTCGTATGTGCTCTGTGTGTGTGAATCACTACTTGCTTCTTAAACTGGCTCTCTTCCTCCAACTGGACACAGAGTCCATTACATTTGTGATATTACAGCTCTCTGAATAACTAAAATACTGAGATGTATACGTGATGTCATTTTCATGATGATAGGAGCTAAAGCACATTATTAAACATGTGTTTCATGAGCCTCGTGCTCATGACACAAGCATTTATCTTTTGTCGAAATTTGTCGCTGCGTTTTTAGCTGTGTTGTTATTTTCTCTTTCTGTTTTATATTCAATATATATTGGGCGCCCCAAGAGTCCTTGCTTTTCTTTCCCCAAGTAACCGATCGCCATACAATCAGCTCTGTAATAGACGTTAAGCCATCTGTAAGCTTAGCCGATTCTTCAAAACGCTTAAAGAACATTGAAATATCTTCGTAGTACATGTTTAATTATTCTATCCTTCACGACACTCCCAGTGAAGAATATAGATTATTTAAATGAAGTTAAAGTTTTATGTGTATAATTTAACAAACATATTTTGCTTCATTTCACCTTAAAATGATATCGTCATCATATGTAAATACGCGCTTTATAAAGTGGCTCAGGTTGTGAGATATTATAACTGTAGTGCAAGTTTACAGTGCGGTGATTGTACTTATAAGTCCTAACAGTTCTACAAGGAGCAATTGATTGAGTGCATTTAAAGTTCTTGGGATTAAACTGTTTCTGAACCGCGAGGTCCGTACAGGAAAGGCTTTAAAACATTTTGCAGTGGCTGAGACAGCGTGTGCTTAATGCGTATACCGATAATTCTCTTCCGATCAGCTGCTGCTGTGATTCACACTCAGATACAGTGATATAAATACTCAGAGTCGTGCAGTGAGAGTAATATGGAAAAAGATGATCCGCTGTGGCAACTCCTAACGGGAGGAGCTGAAAGAAGAAGAAGAAATAGAAGTGAGAGTAACAACGCTAAAGCAGTTATGGTATTTGGAATACTATGGCTGTTCCCTGGACCATTATATTGTTACGAGTTAATTACAATCAGATGCATTACACTAATAAACAATATGCGGTTAGTTTCTGTGTATTTATAAAGCCGCGTCATGAAAATAAAAAGTAACCACACAGGAGCAGTAGCATTGCTTTGACGCTGGGTGCCGCCAGTTTGCAAAACCGAGCGGAGAACTTGCGTACGACAAACTATGAGGTACCGTGGAAAAGTGCGTGGCTTTACGCCAAGTGTAGGTTTTATACATCACGATTTGAACGTGGAAAAGTTCTTACGCAACATTTCTGTGCGTACGCACCGTTTATACATGAGGCCCCAGGTCTTTTCTTTACCTTCTTGTTCCCATAAATTCATCTTCTGTGCTCACATTTTCTTGCTTTGGACTGATGGAGCCACTCTGTAGGACTTGAATGAGATGGAAAGCTACTGAATGTCACATTCCCCCTTCACATCAGCCTTCTGCCATTATAGATTATCTGTTCAAGCTAACAACTGGTCTTTGGCCTGTGGGAGAAAAGTCAGCCATAGAAAGGGCAATTTAGGCTGATTTCCTGAATCTCCAGAGGAAGCTGATACACTTTCAATAGTGAGTTTACACTCTGGTCCAAGAGCTGCAAGGCAGAAATATCTAACTTCATGATTATTTTCTAGAATCTTTTGTACATGTGTCCACAATATGGTTCTTTAGTGCATCTGAGTACACAAACTGTATGGGTTTGTGCAAGTGAGATATGTCATTTTGGAGATGTGGTTATATTGTGATGGAACCTTTGACGTTACCATAACAAAAAAAAAAGATTCATAGAGAAGTGGAGAGATAACTGAAGGGAAAACCCATACAGCCCAGAGGATAGCCTGCAATAACCCAATAATTACACCAGAATTCAAACCCACCATGCCGGAACTTCAGGACAGAATCAGTTTAGCAAAACCACATCCTTCTGTATGTGATTTGTGTGATATACAAATCTACCACAAACTGTAATACTTACAGTGTTTCAGCAGATGAGAGCTACCAAATCAACTGACACCCTATGAGTTGTGTTTAGCACATGTAAATTAATGTATATCCCATGCTAAGTCTCTGAGAATTCAGTTCTTCAACTAACAATGATAAAGTTAAATACTTTTGAAGCCTTCTCTTCCCATCCCTCATAAATAAAGAAAATAAAATTCTATGAAAATATAGACTGAGCCTCTGTTAATGCTGCTGGCTTACTGAAAGAACCCCCAAGGAGAAACAGTGGAGTGCAGTTTTCTCTTCAGCATAAAAAATAAAAACAGTTTCTCCTGGGGTGTGCACACTATTTTATGGTATTTCAAGTCCAATTCCACAAATCATCCACTAAAATAAGTATACTTGTTCAAAAAGGTGAATATTATTTTACATTATGTTGTTTAGTGTCATGATGAATTCCAGAAACTCTTGTGCTGATTTACTTGAAATTTCTGCGATGCCATTAAACATCTGTATTTGTTCCTGCCATTTTCATTATTGTACCAATTATTATAAAAATTAGGTAACAGAAATGTACAATTTATAAACTATACTAACCAACATGCTTGTGGTATACTTCTGTTTGTACTCAGTGGACACATGCTTAGGCTGCCTGTTTCACAAGCATTTAGAATCTTCAACAGAGTTATCACGTACACATTGTGGTAAGTCAGCCCAGACACCGACAGACACCAAAACACGCAAGTGCAAAACACACGCTTTTATTTATAGTTCTTACCCTTCAGCACACAAATTACCATATATAGGCTCAGTCCCTTCTCTCTTTTTTCTTTCTTCCTTTTCTTTCTTCTATCACCTGTACTCCTCCCTTCACAAGCTCCGTCCTCCTGACTCCAGCTTCCCGAGTACTGTCTGCTGGCACCTTATTGAAGGCACCCGGGAAGTGCTCCAGGTGTTTGATGACCTACTTCCGGTAGCACTTCTGGATGTGGTGGAAGAACTGCCCATGAGGCTCAGCAGTTGCTGCAGCACACCCTGGCGGCGCCTACGAATCCCAACAGGGCTGCACCAAACTCCAACTCCCATAGAGCCCTGCGGGAGTCCTAGGCACCATTGCAACTCAGGGGGACTGCCATCTAACGCTCCGGGGGAGTTAATGCTCTGGTCCTCCCAGCATGGAGGCGTTCCGGTCGGACATAGGCCCCGCCTGTCCGCCACAACGATAGTTGTCAATCCGGAGTTCCTCATGCTGATAGCGAATGCCCTAATTACCCTTTTGTCCCTCATGATCTAATCTGAATAGATTCATTCATCATCATTTATATACCAAGTTAATCATTTTAACTTAATTTCATGAAAGCATCATGTGTACAAGTTCATGCGCAACTGAATTGATTGGATGTGACCACCTTCAGTCTGGCTCATGAATATTGTTGATTTGTGTGAAATATTGTTGATGCCACAACGCTGTTAAGGAAATATGTATGTGGGGATGTTGCGTGTTAATGTACTGTTATAATTCAGAAATTTGACATCTACAATGATATTGTGTTGGATCCATCCATACATAAAACTTTTTAAACTCAGGGTTTCGGAGAATCAAAGCATATTTACAGTATGTCAGCAGTACACAAGGATAAAACAGCTCTGACCATCATAGGGACCATGTAGCCACAGTTACAGGCTTTCTTCACGGTATAAAAGCATCAAATAACCTCTTGTCATGTCTGTGAATGGGGGGTGGATATTCATGCTAACAAGATATAAATTTACATACGCCAAACATACAGCTGTAAACCACAATTAGACCCTTCTCCAAAATTACTAGGGCAGTCATACAAGAGAATTTCCATTTTCCCTTTAAATCTGCTGGATAATCAATCAAGGGACACTCCTGTCCCTGTCAGAAGGGCCACAGTTAGACAAAAGATACATTAGATAACATGCTGTGCATTTTTGGATGCCTAGAGTTTATTGTAAGATATCAGAAAATGATTTGTTCAGTTTCCCTGTAATAAACTTTAACATTGCATTTGCTTGTAACGGCCATTTGTTTAGGCTGTGGGTTTTCAATTTGAATTTGAAGCCTGCTCATAAATCAGTGCGGATGTCTCACCAGTCGCCAGCCTTACTTGTTTCAACACTATACACTTATTAGCTTTCTCATCATCTTTCTATAAAGTGTCACTGTGATTTGAAGAGCTACGAACTATTACCAAGCAACTGTGAATATGTTTATGTTTCATATACGTGTTCTGCACTTTAAACATTGCCTCAAATTATAATTGAAATTTGCTCTGAAATTCAGAATTTTTCATTTGTCATAATAAAGCAGAATTACATGTGCTTATTGAGTAAATAAGAACTGCAGATCCTGTGATGTTTCTTTTGCTAAGCTTTCAACATGGTGTCACATAAGTTCAGATATTTGGGCTGCACACTGGTTAGCAATGCCACCTCCCAGCTCCACAGTCCCAAAGTTAAATCCCAGTGGATTCTGACTCTGTGGAGTTTGTACATTTTTCTTATTTTTATTTTCTTCAAGGCAACCTGGGTCTTCTTCCCAGAGATAGGTACGTTAGGTTGATTGGTTCCCCTAAACTGACCTGCAGTTATTATACATATGATAGTGCCCAGGGTTGGTTGCTGCCAGGAGTTTGAGTTAAATGTTGTATAGATTATTAAATGAAATTCAGGTACTTTCATCAGACACGGTTTAAAACTTGTGGCTCAAGTGTGTTTTGTTTGAATTTGACTCTCAATAGCAGTGTCTCAAATTCCAGACCTGGAGGCCGATATACTGGAAGGACAGGGGGAGCAGATGTGCCAGTGGCGTAGCTAGGTGCGGGTAGAGGGGGCAGTCTGCTCTGGGAGGCACATTTTTGGGGGTGGCATTATTGGCCAAAAGGCTTGGTACAATTTGTGTGTAAGCAGCAGGGTTTGGAAAAGTATCACTCATGAATGAAAAAGGTTTTATCCACAAATGCCTCAAAAATAATTTTGAGACTGTCCTTCTGTGACGGCATCAGACACAAAAATAAACATAAACATTACACCAATAATAATTTCTAGGAAGATAAGCAACTAACAATTTATAATTTCATTTTGTTATCAATCTGAATACATTCTTGCTCCGCGCAGTAAACATCCCCACCTATCACTTGTACACTACACTGGTTCTGGTTTTCTTAGCGTAATTATATTTAATTAATAATCACAACACGGCTTATCATTGCATCTATACCAGGGGTGTCAAACTCCAGGCCTGGAGGGCCGCAGTGGCTGCAGGTTTTCATTCTGACCTTTTTCCTAATTATTGACCAGTTTTCACTGCTAATTAACTCTTTTTCCCTTCATTTTAATAGCCCTGTTTTTAAGGATTCAGTCCTCTGAATTGATTCGTTTCTTCATGAAATGGCAGCCAAACAGAAATGAGATGTGAAACGAGCCAACAGATGAGCAGCTAAACTGGGATTTCAAGCTCCAACCAATCTAATAATGAGAAGCTGATTCTTGCTGTTAACTAATTAATCCCATTATTTAATTTTGTGGTTTGTTGCTGCTCTCATTCTGCCACAGCAGACATTTCCAAAACTGTTGATTTTCTGTTCGTCAAACGTTTTGGTGACCTGAGAGATCAGCCTTACGGAGACCTTCACTTTTCCTTATTTTCAAATATTGTGTGATGGGCACAGGTGAGCTGGTCATGTGGCAGCTTGTTTTGTGTCTCATTATTGTTTGGCTGTTAATTAAAGAAAAAGAGACAACTAAGGGTCCTGAGTCAAGTTAATTAAAACTAAAACTAAAGAAGTTAATTAGCAGCAAAAACTGGTCACTAATGAAAAAGATGGTTAGAATGAAAACCTGCAGCCACTGTGGCCCTCCAGGCCTGGAGTTTGACACCTGTGATCTATACAATATTCTTGTCTAGTTGATGCTTATATATAATTATATGTGAGAAATTATTGCTGTTTCTTTATATATCTACACAAACTTTATCTTAATTTTTCTCTATACATTATTTTAATTTTCTATTTAAATAGGTTAACATATTCAGATATGCTGGAGGGCGGCAAATTGAAGCACCGCCCCATCCTGAGCGGCATGAACTCTAGCTATGCCACTGAGATGTGCACAGGACACTGCCTCACCTGGAGCACAAGATGGCAGCCTCCCTGGCTTGTAGCGGTGCCTCAGATTCCCGCAGGGCTCCATGTTAGCTGGAGTTTGGCACAGTCCTGTTGGGTTCTGTAGGAGCCCCCAATTACAGCTGCAGAGCCCTACTTTGGGTTTCAGGTGGAAGGAGAGACAGAGAGAAGGCAGAGAGAGAAGAGATAAAGTGCTATTTGATTGACTGTACTTATATTTATATATACTTTTATACTGTGCTGTGCAGGTGGAAGACTTGGGAAACATTTCCCACATCCAAAATAAACATGTGTTGTGCTGGACTTTTGCCTTGTGTCTGTTGTGTTGAGTCTTTGGGGAGATGTTGTACCACCTGTTGGCCACACCATACATTGCGAATGTCATATAAATATTGAAATCACCTGTTCTACTAGGCAACATTATGATAGAAAACATTGCAGCCCTTAAATGTTATGCATTTTTGTTTGATTTGCATGATATCACAACAAAATAAATCTGTTTTTTTGATAACATGTAATGACAGGGCGGCATGGTAGAGCAGTGGTTGCGCTTCTGCCTTGGAGTTAGGAGACCCAGGTTCGCTTCCCAGGTCTTCCCTGCGTGGAGTCTGCGTGGGTCTCCTCCGGGTACTCCAGTTTCCTTCCACAGTCCAAAGACATGTAGGTTAGGTGCGTTGCCGATTCTATATTGTCCCTAGTGTGTGCTTGGTGTATGGGTGGTGGGCTAGCACTCTGCCCAGGGTTTGTTTCCTGCCTTACGCCCTGTGTTGGCTAGGATTGGCTCCGGCAGACCCCCGTGACCCTGTACTTAGGATATAGCGGGTTGGATAAGGGATGGATGTGATGACAGTAAAACCTTATAACTGTAAGTTTACAATTTAAATGATATTGCATTTTCAATGCCAAGAAGAGGGGCATGCAGTTCCAAAGATGAGGATGAATTGTAGGACAGTGCTAGCCTGGGGTTTTAGGAAGAGTACAATAGAAATCAGATGTCACAAGGCATTAGTTGGCCCTTCTTAAGAAAATAATTGTGTATTACTTGTCAATGTAAAGCAGAAAAGCAATTAATCCCATTGTAATTTGTCCACATAACAAAAACCTTAAAGTTGAACTTTAAACTTTATATACAGTTGGATGTCAGAAGTTTACATACACTTAGGGTAAATTCTTTTAAAGTCACTTTATAACTCGGCCACGGACTTTTACTAACAAACTATAAATTTGGCATATCATTTTAGACATCTAAGAGTAAAAGTCATTTTTTCCAAAAATGTTTACAAACTATTTCACTTTTTATTGACTGTATCACAATTCCAGTGGCTCACAATTTTACATAAATTTTGTTAATATCTGATAGCATTGCCTTTAAATTGTTTGACTTGAGCCAGATGTTTTGGGTAACCTTCCACAAAATTCTTACAATAAGTTGCTGTAATTTTGACCCGTTCCACCAGGCAGAGCTGCTGTAACTGTAACAGATTCACAAACCCCCTTGCTTGTCCATGCTTTTTCAGTTCTGCATACACATTTTCAATCAGATTGAGGTCAGGGCTTTGTGATGGCCATTCCAGTATCTTGACTTTGTTGTTCCTAAGCCATTTTATCACAACTTTAGATGTATGCTTGGGGTCATTGACCATTGAGAAGACCCATTTGCAACTGAGCTTCAACTTCCTTGCTGAGTTGTTGAGGTGTTTGCTGCAGTATATTTATATAATTTGCCTTCCTCAAGATGCAATCTATTCTGTGAAGTGCACCAGTCCCTAAATCCCCCCCACAACATGATGCATCTACACCCATGCCTGACCGTTGGGATGGTGTTCTTTGGCTTGCAAGCCTCACCCTTTTTCCCCCAAAAATAACAATGGTCATTATGGACGAACAGTTTGATCTTGGATTTATCAAACCAGAGGACATTTCTCTAGAAAGTAAGATCTTTGTTCCAATGTGCCATTTCAAACTGCAGTCTAGCTGTTTGGTGGCTTTGGAACAGGGGCTTCTTCCCTTTCAGGTTATTTCAATATAGGATGTGTTTTACTGTGGATATAGAGACTTGGCTATGCTTTCCTCCAGCATCTTCATACGGTCCTTTGCTGTTGTTCTGGGATTAATTTGCACTTCTTGTGCCAAAGTACATTCTTCCCTAGGAGACAGAATTTGTCTTATTCCTGAGATGTGTGGTTCCATGGTGTCTATACTTGCATATTATTGTTTGTACAGATGAACGTGGAACATTCAACCATTTCAAAAATGTCCCAAGGATGAACCATTTTTTAAAAGGTTCATAATTTTATTTTTGAGGTCTTGGCTGACCTCTTTTATATGGTAAGCAAAGGGCAAGTATGTTTCATGGTAGGCCTTAATATACAGCACATCTATATGTTGATTCCATTTTGGCTAATTGGCCATCATAAGCTAACTGTCTAATTGCCTAAAGGCTTGACATCAGTTTCTGGAATTTTCCAAGCTGCACAATGTTCATGACTACAGTTAGGATCATTCAGCACCAGATTCAGTGTAAATTGTTTTCTAGTAAATGATGGGTGGAACAGGGCCTGGTACAGGTACCATACAACTTTAGATATTGAGTTTAAATGCCAGTGGGGGGGTTTCTCTGGGAACATTCCAGATGCTAGCAAGCTCAGTTAACTGATGATTCTAAGTTGGCTTAGCATGGGTGAGTGTGGGTATATCTATGTGTGTGCCATTTGAAATGGGATGGCATTCCATCTGCAGTTGCTCCCAACCTTGCCCCCAATGGTCTTAGGATAAGCTGTGGCTCCCCATTACCCAAATTTAAAAAGAGAGATCTGGTAAAGAATCGAAAGCTGGCATTTAATCTTGGCTCTGAACATTTGCATTTGATAGTCATATTTATAAGTACAGATCACTGCAACAAAATTATATATAATCTTAAGTCTACCACCAAATGACCTTAACTTTACTATTGTGCAGCACTAAATTCATTGTAGTAATAAAAGCTAAGATGTTAAAGAAAGGAAAAATATACTTAAACGGTGTAATGTTTTATTTACAAAAGGCAGCGTGAACAAACATTGAAATCTGTCTGTTCATAAATGCTGACACATCTACTGTATAGCTCACATATACTGTACAGCATACACATACGAGCCACGTACTTTGCCTGCTCTAAACTTGTGGCATCAAAGCACAGCAAGTCCAAGAGTGAGAAGGCAGACTAAAATTACTTTTTAGCTGTAAGGAGAAGCAGCACAGTAACTTTTGTTTCCTGGGCTTGTACAGCTTGGATTTCTGCAGTAACGAGAGCTCTCAGTGACTCACAGCTCAGTCGACCCTGTCCAGGCTCCACATATTTGAATTTGAAACAGTGCTGGCAAGTAGAATTTTTATTTTTATGTATTATTTTTGGTTTTCATAAAACAATGATACTCCCATTTTTTATTGCTACCTTAAATAGTGTGAAATGTGAGGGAAGGAAAAAACTGTCTTTTTCAGAAGAACATAATCAGAGCCCTCCTTAATTTATTGAAGCATTATGAGTCCTGGTTCGCGTAGTACAAAAATGTTTGCCCTGGATGGGAAGCCTTTTGTGTCAACAAAGTCATTTCTACTTTGAGTCAAATGGATTGTAAATTCATTCAGAATTGAACAGTATGTGGCACAGTGTTTTATTTGTACGAGGGCTCTAAAGAAAAGTTCCCTTGAATTTTTGGGGATGTTAGCTATCCAATAAGGTGTCATAATCATCTACAGCATTATTTACGTTCTACATTTCGTGCTGAAGGTAATTTAAACAACATGGTGGGCTGGGCCCACAAGGCTTTCCCATACACACCAACTTCCTCCAGCCCATCTTGGAGGATACTCAGGCTCTCTCAGGTCAGTTGAGAGATACCTGTATATTTCTCTGCACCTCAGTCTTCTCCCTGTAAGCCAAGCCTGATGATACTTTCCATTGCGGTGTCTAGAGTGCATCCTTAATCCTTTCTCAAACCACCTCAACTGGCTTCTCTTTATCTAGAGAAGCAGTGGTCCTCCTGTATTACCCAGCTCTTGTCCCTGTTCTGGAGGGTTAGCCCAGCAACAATTTGCAAGGATCTCATTTTGAACTCTTGTATTCGCAATGTCATTTTTTCAGTGACCTTCCAGAGCTTGTGACCTTAGGTAAAGATGGGAATGTAGACTTACTAGAAGTCAAACGGCTCCATCTGCAGACTGGGAGAGAACCATGATCTTGGATTTGGAGATACCATTCCATTCCATTGTGCACCAGAGATGTTACACTGAGTACTTCTGCAAACAGCAAAGATGTAACACTTGGGTTCTCTGACGGGATGCCCTCTGAAGCTCGCCACCATCTTTACATCTTGTTCATGAAAATCATGAACAGGAGAGGGGACTAGACTCACCCTTCCTGGGGTCTGCTGTCAGCTTTGTACAGTCTCAATTTAAAAGCAATTGGGTGCACTTACCTCTCACTGTACAAATACAGGAATGGAATGGCATGCAGCAGAGGCACCAGAATCCAGCTTGTCCATTGTTTGGCTGCAAGTAAAGAATCCAAATTACTTCACCAGAATCTGAGGATTCACCAGAATTGGACAGAGGTTTAATTACAGTACCCATGGAGTGACTTTCCCAGGAAGTTTGAAGTGACTGGAAGTGTTCTTTTTCCCCCTATATAAAAATAGGTTCCGCCACCCTAGTCTGTCAGGTTTGAAGCACTTTCCACATCTTTCATGTAGCATTAAAAACACATGTTAGTCAAGAAACTAACACAATATCCAGTGCTTTCAGTTTCTCCAGTCAGATTTTTAACATCCTTTGCCATTACTTATCTTTTTAATCACTGCAGTGACCTCTGTGTCAGACATGGACACAATGTCAAACAGTGCTTCTGGCATTGCCTCCTCTGAGGAGGGTGCCTACCAGGCTTAATAGTTTCTTGAAGTGTTTCTGACTCAAAACGATATCAACAGTTAGGGTCAATGTTTACCCACCATTGCTTGAAGCAGTTAGACCTATTATAACATTACAATAAGTTGAAGAATTATTTCGTGCTTTTGTTTTTAGTCATCTAGATTACTGTAGTGCACTCCTAACAAGCCTACCTAAGAAAGACAACAATCGGTTGCAATTAGTGCAGACTTCAGCAGTCAGAATTTTAACTAGAAAATGAAAATCGAAGCGCATCTCACCAGTTTTAGGGTCATTATATTTGATACCAACGTCATTTAGAACTGACTTTAAAATACTACTAATGGAGTAAAAAGCCTTAAATACTCTTGCCCCTTCATTATATTTTGGAGTGCTTGTACCCCTACGCTCCGAGTCGTAACCTTAGATCTTCTACTGGTGGTCTCATTATGACTGAGTGAGGCGGCCTTTTGCTGTTTTGCACCTAAAATCTGGAATACTTTACCAATAGAAAGACAGTAGACTAATAGTTTGCAACATTTAAAAAAACTGCTAAAAACCTATTATTTTAATGTGCCTTTTTCGTAGCTATATTTTAGTTGTATTCCTAATATTCCATATCAGCATAGAATTATCATATTCTTCAGGGATTTGCAAACCTTACTAATCTCTGCTTTTCTCTGCTGTCTTTTCTGGTTCTTCTCTGGTGGTGATTTGTGCCACCACCTGATCAGGGCACCATGTAGCCACCTGTGATGATGGAATGAAAGCGGGAGCCTCAGCTGTCCATGAGACCAACTTCGTGGAATCCTTTCATATAAAGCATGAAAACAAAGGACTGATTTAGGAACATTTATGTTAGGTAGAATGCCAAGGGGTGGACTTTTGGCCTTGGGAACCCTACAGATTTTGATTTTATTTCCAGGTTAACTGGAGTTTTTTTTTTTTTTTACTTTCTCATATACAAAGTATTGTAATCGTCCAAATATGCAACCTCAAGATTTTTAGACTCCCCTGAGTCTGATTTACTTTCTCATAGGGAAAGTATTGTAATCGTCCAAAAATTTGATTCTGAGATTTTAAGGTATCTTGACATTTTAGACCTCCCTGAGTATGAAAATACCATTTTTGGAATTATATCTGTGTGGGTGTGTATGTAAACACGGTAACTTGAGTATGCTTTCAGTTAGGTTAACCAAATTTTGCATGCAAGTATTAAGTACAAAACAGATTTGTTACAACTGTTGAGCTATTTCCGCTAACTGGAAGCGGTACTTCTCTATTCATGCAGCGCAGAGTCTGATTTATTCAACTTTACTTTTATAATAATTGTTCAATATATTATTAATTTGATTTGATTTGTTGTTGATGGTTCTTCAATGTACATAATATAAAAGTATAATCTGGGTTTACTCCTCAAATATCCATCCCCATATCTGAGTATATGAGAGATTATTGTTTTTCTTCTGTCTTCCCTGCAATCTGGCCTTATCACTGGACTCATCTTTATAGAGATTTACATCATGATATTGTATATAAGGACGCTACTCTTCTACTTGATATTTATCTGTTTTTTAAAATGTATATATTTTTTTTTTTTTTATTTGTTACTAGCAAAATACCCGCGCTCTTTTTATTCTTTTATTAAGAAGAAAATATACCAATAATTATCTGTTAAGGATCTCTTTGTATACCACATTGTAACAACAGTAATCTTGTTTCAAATCTCACAGCTTGGATTGCTGCTGTGATAATCGGTTTGAGTTTCATGGT